>NW_023270426.1:43066248-43733318 GCF_011800145.1 Mirounga leonina | reverse complement strand
CCCCTCTTTTTTTTTTTTTTTTTTTTTTTTTCATTTTTTAAGTAGACCTCACACCCAGCATGGAGCCCAGTGCAGGGCTCGAACTCAAGACCCTGAGATCAAGACCTGAGCTGAGATCAAGAGTCGGACACTTAACCAACTGAGACACCCAATCGCCCCAAGATTGTTTTCTTATTCCACCCATCCAGCAAACCTAGAAAAAACTGTCTCTGGTCTACAGATGAAAAATCTGAACCCAGAGCCACTAAGGAATTTCCCCACAGCCCCTGAGCAAGTGATGGAACCTGAGTTGAATTGAGGTATTTCTGGTCTGCAAGCCCGCTCTCCTTCTCCTACCTTCTGCACAGTAAAGCATTTGTGTCTGTGTATATGCTGTTCCCACTGCCTGGGCTCCCTGCTCTCTGTCACCCACCTGGGGAATCCCTCCTGATCCTTTAGGCCCCATCTGTTCTATGTGGTTTTCCCTGACCTGCGCAGCCCCTTTCATCATTAATGACACTCCAGAGCAATACTAGAACAACACCTGCTCATCTGTGGTCCAAGAATACTCCTTGTACACCTCCAACAGGGCACCTGCCAGACTGCGCATGTCAGTGATCTGCAGGTGTCTGTCTCTCTTGTCTCTATACTGGGAGGGCTTGATGACAGCAACTGTGATGTATTCATCTTTGAATGCTCAGTAAATTTAATGAATTAATGCCTTTTGTGGCCTATCCTGAAAAACTGCAGTAACTATCACAAACTCTTAAAAGTGCAATACCTTCAAGAGGCCAAAAAAAATCTCTAAGATTACCCACATCTAAGATTCAGCCAAATATGACCAAAAAGAAAGAAACCTCAAGTAATAAATTAAGAATGACTTAACTATTGCCTGAGAAATTCTAATAAGAAAACAGAAAAATCATTTAGTGCCAAATGTCAAACTGACCCCATAGGAATTGCTTACTGATTCCTACTGCTTTGGGTTGACTGATTTCTTTTTCTTCAAATAGGAAAAACTGTTATTAGAGCAATGAACATTTATCTAAATTGCAGCATAGAAAGGACTTATTATTCATTACATCAAAAGTTGTCTTAAACAAAATATTACTGCACAGAGAAAAGTAATTAAAATTTTCACGTCCAATTTTTCCACCCACAGAACTAAGTTCTCTTCTTCCCAAAATATTCAGTGTAAAATAGCATTCAGCCCAGACAATAACTAATTATAAGAGGTGTCTGGATATTTAAAGTTGTAAAAAGGAATAAACAACCGATATACTCTGTTTATTTCCAGGGATCTGACTAATACCAACTGATAAAATAAGGATTCGTCATTGGTTAATATTTAGTGAAGACCCACAACATGGCTGATACTTTGACAGGTGCAAGGATGATAAAAATTAAAAACAGCTCATTCTACTAAATATCAAGTTCAGAAGACAGAAGAACAAAAAGCTCCTTCAAAAACTTGTCTTACTATTAGGCATTTTTCCAACCACTTTAAGCCACTGAAAGCTGTAGCAACTCAACCGCACATTATGCATGGAATCTTTTTTCAATTTTCAGTAAAACAAGGGTCAAAATTTAGAACCCTCAAGCAGATGAGACTGCTGCTGCTTACTTTTTTTTTTTTAAGCTGTAAATATGGTCTTTCAGTGGTAGACAACAGAGCAGAGTGCAGTTCTCTAACAGGACTGCCGACTTCAGCTGCTAAATTGCTCCTAGCTGAGGTACAAGGTAAATCCGCCCCAATGACTGGACATTTTGCAACTGCACCCTTCAGACAAGCTCTTCTCTTGGAAACAGCTAGTGTTATGTCAGTATTATGATCCTGCCTACAGTCCCAAAAAGGTATTTTCAAATTTTAGTCCTATCTTCACTCATTCTTTAAGGAATAACACCTACAAACTACTGAAAGTTTGGGGCGCCTGGGTGGCTCAGTTGGTTAAGCAACTGCCTTCGGCTCAGGTCATGATCCTGGAGTCCCGGGATCGAGTCCTGCATCGGGCTCCCTGCTCGGCGGGGAGTCTGCTTCTCCCTCTGACCCTCCTCCCTCTCATGCTCTCTGTCTCTCATTCTCTCTCTCTCAAATAAATAAATAAAAAATCTTAAAAAAAAAAAAAAACTACTGAAAGTTTGTACCCTTCACTTGACAAAGGTAAATTCTAAATGAATTCTCCTCTCATTTACCAATGATAAGTATCGCTTATAGCTAGAAATAAGTGTCAAAGAATAATTGACAACACAGGCCTTTTGAATAATGCCTTCAGACTTTCATGGCATTTAAAATGGCAGCTCTTCAGGCTTACCTGATCTTCAATAACATTTATTAAAAATAAACACAATCATTTGCAAAATACACATATTTCACATCAAAGCAAGAATAAGCTCTTTTTAACGTACTCTTTTTAATAAATTCGTGTTATTATTCCAAACCCGAAGATGATTTTTTTGGCAGACTTTTGAAGCAATAACCTTACTTTTTGAGATAGAATTCATTACCATAAAATTCACATTTAAAGAATATAATTCAGTGTTTTTCAGTATATTCACACAGTTGTGGAACCATCAACACCACCTAATTCCAGAAGTTTCATCACTCCCAAAAGGAAGCCCATACTCATTACAGTCATTCCCCATTCTACCTTCCTCTTGGTCCCAGGCAACCACTAATCTCCTTGCTGCCTCTAGGAATTTGTTTATTCTAAATATTTCACAGAAGCAGAATTATGCAGTATTTTTCCTTTTGTGTCAAATTTTTCCTTTTGTGACATAATGTTTTCAAGTTCCATCCATGTTGTAGCATGTGTCAGAACTTCATTCTTTTTCATGGCTGAATCATATTCCATTGGATGTATATTATAGTTTTATAGTATTGTTGACATTCTCCTTACCTAGATAATATTCTTAGATTTCACTTAAATAAGGGGATATTTTGTTGTAAGATGTAGTCATTACCTGTGGCTTCCCCTACGCTCTCTTTATCCCTCTGGAGCCTGGCCCAGATTGTGACACACGCATAGCAGAGTGAAGGCTGCACTACTGAACATCACTGGAATAGAGCCGAGCAAAGAGGAGATGGGAAGAGCCTGCATTACATAATCCACTCCTCAGTCCTGCAACACAGGCAGCTCACCAGTGAGGGTGCACAAGGTCCCACTCTCAGAAGGGCCCTGTGCTTGGAGTTTGATGGTTACCCTACTGAAATTCTCATTTTATCTCTGAATATGTGTCCTGTAAATGAAGTCTGATGGGACAATGTGTGTTGGGGTTCAGAGCCTCAGCTCTTAGCTGGTCTGCCTCCCACCATCTTTCTGGAAAGGATTCTTGGCTCCCTGCTTCCCTGCTAACTGGTACATAGGCCCTGGGCTCTGCCCTATCTGCTCCTCCCCACTCCTGCCTAGGGACTACAACACCTGTCCCCACTAGGGACCTGGCATGGGCAAAGGGAAGATCAGGGCTCAGGCATGCACCCCCTGGTGTCTCAGGGTGGAGCACAGCAGCACCATCACTATGCTGGGCTTGCGGTGCTGAGGTGTATTCTCCAGCAGATGACATAGTGAAGGTGGGGGGGGAGGGGCTAAAGGATTGCTTTTCGCCCCTCACTCATCCAGATACCAAGCACATCCTGGCATGGAGGTTGCATACCCCTGGGGGGTCATAGGTCCACCAGGAGTTGAACAGTGGGCCCACTGGAAGCACAGATGCCTGAGAAGGGGAGTATTCTATGCTTGAAGGAACCTGCCCTTAAATATTTAGCAAATAAAAAACACCAAGACAGTTTAAGGTACCACAGAAGGAAAAGGTTTTATATTTTAGTACCTTTAACAGTATTTGTTCCTCCTTTTTGAACAAGGGGTCTCGTATCTTCAGTTTGCACTGGGGCCTGCAATTATGTAGCTAGCCCTACCAGTGATTCGTAACGATGCTAGGATTAGAAATTTAGAGCACCTCTCATAAATATTCTAACTTGTTCCTTTTTTTTTTAACTTAACCTTTTTGAAAAGGTAATGTTTTCACGAGACTCACAAAGTCAAAGGTCTCAAAATGTTTATGTTCAGCACACACATACACACACACACAAAAGTCAAAGGTCTCTCTCTTGCCCTGTTTCATCTCCTCTGCATTAAAACTATGTTTGCTGTACCTTTTCCAGAGTTTCTTTATGCATATACAAGCTTACAAATGTATATGGGGTGCCTGGGTGGCTCAGTTGGTTAAGCGACTGCCTTCGGCTCAGGTCATGATCCTGGGGTCCCGGGATCGAGTCCCCCATCGGGCTCCCTGCTCAGCAGGGAGTCTGCTTCTCCCTCTCCCACTCCCCGTTTGTGTTCCCTCTCTCGCTGTGTCTTTCTCTGTCAAATAAATAAATAAAATCTTTAAAAAAACAAAACAAAACAAAACAACAAATGTATAATTTGCCCTGTCTTACAAAAAAGTTGACCTATTATGTGCAAGCACCTTGTTTATCAACTTCTTGAGACCCTGAGACAAACAAGAATGCAACTGAGGTAGAAGAAAAAATAAGTAGAAGTTTATTTCATCAGCCATTCAACAAATGATGCTGGGCCAACTACATATCACAAACAAAACGATGTGGGATTCCTTCCTTAAATCCCACCCAAACTAACTCAAAATGGATTACGGACCTGTAAGTAAGAGCTCAAACTACAAAACTTAGAAGAAACCCAAGTATTAAATCTTCATGATCCTGCAACAGGCAAAACCTTCACAGATACGACACAAAAAGCACAGCAAAGAGAGAAAAAAAAATGCATAAACTGACCTTTATCAAAATCAAACATTTCCATGCTTCAGAGGAAGACACCACCAAGAAAGTGAAGACAATCCATAGAAAGAAAATATTTGTATCCAGAACATATAAAGAAGTCTCACAACTCAATAAAGACAAAAAGCCCAATTTAAAAAGTGGGCAAAAGGATCTGAATAGAGATCTCTCCAAAGAAGATATACAAATGACTAACCAGCACATGGAAGATGCTCAGCATCATCAGCCATTAGGGAAATGCAAGTCAAACCTGAATGAGGTACCATCCACTAGGATGGATATCATCATACAGACGCTCAATAACAACTGTCGGCAAGGAAATGGGAAAATCAGAACCCTCACACATAGCTGGCAGGAATGTAAAATATGCTGTGGGCAGTTTGGCAGGTCCTCAAAATGTGAAACTTAGCATTGCCATGTGACCCAGCAATTGTACTCACAGGTCTATAAACCTTATAAAGGTTTATGTAATATGGTTTAGTATACACACACACACACACACACGCATACACACACATATATATAAACCTACATATAAGCCTTGTAAAGGTTTATATAAAAACTTGGATATGAAGGTGCATAGCAGCATTATTCGTAATATCCAAACACTGGAAACAACCCAAATGACTATCAGCTGATAAATGGATAAACAAAATGCTGCCTATCCATACAATGAAATATTATTCAGCAAAAAAAAGAAATAAAGTGGTTTCTCAAAAAATTAAACACATAATTATCACATGATCTGGCAATTCTATGTCCGACCATATGCCCAAAAGAAATGAAAGCAGGGACTCAAACAGATATATTCGTATACTCATATTAACAGCAGCATCATTCATAATAGCCCCAAACTGGAAGCAACTCAAAGGTCCATTGATGAATGAGTTAATAAACAAAATGTGATATGTACATGCAATGGAGTATTATTCAGCCTTTAAAAGGAAGTTCTGACATACGCAACAACATGGTGAATCCTGAGGACATCATCCTAAGTGAAATATGCCAGGGCGCCTGGGTGGCTCAGTCGGTTAAGCGACTGCCTTCAGCTCAGGTCATGATCCTGGAGTCCCGGGATAGAGTCCCGCATCGGGCTCCCTGCTCAGCGGGGAGTCTGCTTCTCCCTCTGACCCTCCTCCCTCTCATGCTCTCTGTCTCTCATTCTCTCTCGCAAAAAAAAAAAAAAAAAAAAACTAAGTGAAATATGCCAATCACAAAAGGACAGATACTGTATGATTCCACTTATACAACATACCTACAGTAGTCAGCTTCATAGAAAAAGGAGAATCATGGTAGCCAGGAGCAGTGGAGGTCAGGGAGAATAGGGAGTTAATGTTTAATGGGTACAGATTTTCAGCTGGAGCAGATGAGAAAGTTCTGGAGATGGTTGGTGGTGACGGTTGCACGACAATGTGAATATATTTAATGCCACAGAACTATGCACTTAAAAATGGTTAGAATGGGGGCTCCTGGCTGACTCAAGCATCTGACTCTTGGTTTCGGCTCAGGTCATGATCTCAGGGTGGTGAGATCAAGCCCCGCATCAGGCTCTGCACTCAGCTGGGAGTCCGCTTGAGGATTCTTTCCCTCTGCCTCTCCCCCTGCTCGTGCTCTAAAATAAATAAATAAATCTTTGAAAAAATTGGTTAGAAAGGTTTAAAAACTGGTTAGAATGATAAATTTTATATTATATACGTATATTTTACTTCAATCAATCAATCAATCAATCAAGACTATGTTCTTACCAATGGGGGTCCTGCCAAGAAAATGGTACCCTGCTTGCGTACAATGATGTTTTCATCAGCCATTGCAGGCACGTAAGCACCACCTGCCGTACAGGAGCCCATGACCACCGCAATCTGGAATCCAAGCATATAAGACACCCATGAGGTGAGGTTCAGTTAGTTATAGTCTCTGGATCTACAGACCCATAAATGTCGCAGTACCAGAAGACATTACTAGCTGGTCCCTATGCTTCCTTTTAAAAATGGTCCTCTAGGGCACCTGGGTGACTTAGTCATTAAGCGTCTGCCTTTGGCTCAGGTCATGATCTCAGGGTCCTGGGATCGAGTCCCGCATCAGGCTCCCTGCTCAGCTGGAAGCCTGCTTCTCCCTCTCCCACTCCCCCTGCTTGTGTTCCCTCTCTCGCTGTCAAATAAATTTTAAAAATCTTAAAAAAAAAAAAAAAAAGGTTCTAAGTGTTTGGAATTGTTCCTTAACTACTTCTATCAAAGCCTTTTGAAGGGCTTAGGTCACATTTTTACAAAATTTATGGACATTCTCCCTGTTGGAGAGAAGACTGGCCATTTAGAACATTAGCCTGATCGACTAATGGAGAAGAAACTCCACAATCCACGCACAGGTCAGCAAAACTGTGTTGAAACTAATAATAAGTCTTTTCAACAATTGCCACTTACCTCGTGATGGGAATGCTGAAATAATTCTCCAAATGAGTGTTAATACTCGGTGTTACCCTTAATATGGTATGTTCTAAATATAAAACTAATGTTAGCATCACAGTTGAAAATCGTGTTCAAAAGCAAGTCAACTGTGTGGAACCAGGGTGATGCGTGTGTTTAGAGTCCACAGTGCTGTTTCCCCTACTTTTATATGTGTTTAAAATGTTCCATAATAAAGCTTTAAAAAAAAAAAAACACTCCTGCCTAGAGATTAGTAAGACATAAAGAATAATGAATATGGGTTTGGCTGATTACCCCGAGGTAGGAATAAATAATACCAGAGTAAAACAAGAAAAACATGTAATGGACATTTTCTTAAGTTACCACATGAAGGCACTTTTTGCTACTAATTCCAATATTCCATCAGTTTCCTTAGAGTCATTACAAATTCCCTTTCTGAAATAAAAATGCTACACTAGTATTCATCCAAGGATGCAAGGCAGCGTGAGTTAACATTTTCCCATCTAAAGGGCCATCACAAAAAGCATTTTTCCCTATTTCACGTATGTTATTCAAAATGGCTGCAACATTTCACTGTCAACATATTACAAAAGTGTTTATCACATATTGTTTTTGCTTACCAATCACCCAGAAGTTTATTTTCTTTTTTTTTTTTTTTTTAAAGATTTTACTTATTTATTTGAGAGAGAGAATGAGAGACAGAAAGCACGAGAGGGAAGAGGGCAGAGGGAGAAGCAGACCCCCCGCTGAGCAGGGAACCCGATGCGGGACTCGATCCCGGGACTCCAGGATCATGACCCGAGCCGAAGGCAGTCGCTTAACCAACTGAGCCACCCAGGCGCCCAGAAGTTTATTTTCAAAATATCTATGGCTAGAAAAACTCTTGTACAAGGGAAGGAGCACAGGAAACATTGTAACAGTGTTCACAATAGTGAAGATATGCAAATAATCAAAATACCCATCAACACTGCATTTTGAGTGGATAAATGAATTGTGAATAAGCTCTTTAAAAATCTGAGGGAAAGAAACAAATGAAATGCTAACACTTCATAAATCCAAGTGGAGGGTCCATAGTGTTCCATTGTTATTGCACTATTCTCTGTACTTTCTGCATGTTTGAAATACTTAATGGGCTTTTTCTGTAAGGCTTTAGGAATAAAGGACATGATTTCAACTTACCAACCTGTTCTGTGTACAAGAACAGCAAATACAGCTCAAACTATTTCAGTACCAAAAAAAAAAAAGGCAAGGAAGTAGAGAAGAGTCACAGTGAAGTAAAAATCTAAAAAGGCACAAATTTCATAAGTAAGACCTATAGAACTAAACAGGCATAGCAGGGTTTCATAACAGCAAATTGAAAGAAAAAGAAAAAAACAGCAAATATTCAAAGACCAAGGATGGGAGGTGAGGTGAGTGGGGGACAAAGAAAGAAGAATTTCGGTGTCGAAAGTCAGGAAGACAAAAATGAGGGTAATGAAGCTGAATGCCATCATGCCATCTCAGGGGGAGAAAACATCTACCAATTTAGTAGAAAAGTTTTACAAGTGAATAGCGAACAAATTATTAGTGCATCTACACCAGGGAATTTTACCGTATTCCTAAGGACACTTCAGATGTGTGGGGTTTTATTTCTTCCCCACAGTACTTCCAAAACCAAGGTAATCGACAATGCACTTCTCTCACATGAACTGAGAGTGGCCCCCGATGACTCCGGACTCTTGTGATTCACGTCCTGTATATCCCATCCCCTGATTGTGTGGTGGATCTGGTAACATGCTTCTAACACAAAGATTGTAACAAGTGTCACTCTTGTGATCCAGGTCTAAGAGACCATGTCTTCCCCTCCCCTCACCCCCGCCAGCCCCCTCTCTTGTCCATTTGCTTGTTCACTCTGAAGCAGCCAGCTAACATGTGGAGACTTGCTCTCTACAGCTGCCCACTTGGGAAGGAACCTAGAGATGCTTCCTGCCAACAGCTCCCAAGGAAATAAGTGAGGCCTGCAGAGAACTGATTCATGCCACGACCACGTGAGGAAGCTGGGGCAGATCCTGTCCAGTCCAGCCTAGAGAGGACTGTAGCCACCTGAGCTCAGCACTGGGGGACCCAGCTGGAGGATCCCAGTCCTGACCACTGGGGGATCCGAGTCCTGACCCACAGACACTGCGGGGTAATAAATGGTGCTTTAAACTACCAAGTTTGGGGTTAATTTGTTCTGCAGTGATAAATAATACAGAGATCAAAAACCATCTACCTTAAGTAACTGCAATGGAGGCACATCTGAAGCCTTGGGACAATCTATGTTTTGGAGTACTCTGTTGTTGCTGGTCTGCAACCTGTCTATAAACCATTCCTCTATTCCAGAGGTGGGAGATAGACCATAAAGAGAATTCTGTACCATCCCAGACAGTAATGAAAAACCAAAAGACATGGATAAACCTTGAAACCATCATGCTAAATTAAAGAAACCACTTATTATACGATCCCTTTCAAATGAAATGTGTCATAGGCAAATCCATAGAGACAGAAAGTAGATGAGTGGTTGCCAGGGGCTAGACAGATTGGATAGAAATGGGGAGTAAATGTTAATGGATATGGCATTTCCTTTTGGAGTGATGAAAATGTTCTAAGACTGACTAAATTCTGTGACTATCCTAAAAACCAATGAACTGTACATATCAAATGGGTACACCGTATGGTATGTGAATTGTATCTTAATAAAGCTGTTATAAAACTTAAGAAACAAGAGCTGGAATTATTAAGTATATAAGATTCAAACTTCTCAAGCTTTTCATCAAGAAGAAACAGGCTATTCTAGTCACAAGTACCTCACAGACACTAAACAATATCTCTAAAGCAAATTCTGATAATAGAATAGAAATAGGATAGAAAAATGAAATTTAAAAATGAATAAAATAAAAATCGAATAGAAAGATGAAATAAAAGAACAGAGATTAGTGGAGTCACTACCGTCAAAGAATCTCCTCTTCTCATCATTTACTTCTTTTCTTTTTTTATTATTATGTTATGTTAATCACCATACATCATTAGTTTTTGATGTAGTGTTCCATGATTCATTGTTTGTGCTTAACACCCAGTGCTCCATGCAGAGCGTGCCCTCTTTAATACCATCACCAGGCTAGCCCATCCCCCACCCCTCTAGAACCCTCAGTTAGTTTCTCAGAGTCCATAGTCTCTCATGGTTCGTCTTCCCCTCCAATTTCCCCCCTTCCTTTTTCCCTTCCTGCTATCATCTTTTATTTATTTATTTATTTTTACATATAATGTATTATTTGTTTCAGAGGTACAGGTCTGTGATTCATCAGTCTTATACAATTCACAGCGCTCACCACAGCACATACCCTCCCCAATGTCCATCACCCAGCCACCCCATCCCTCCCACTCCCCACCACTCCAGCAACCCTTAGTTTGTTTCCTCATCATTTACTTCTAAGCCACGCACTCACTCATGAAACAGGGTGAATATGCACCAACAAGAGCCCTGCCACTGTGTCTGCTCCTTCTTATCACAAAGCACAGGAACCCCTGGGCCGAACACCTCCAACGACCTTCCGTGTCCCCAAGCATTCGTCTATGGTACAACAAAGATCTTATATTGGGCCACGCTGGACAAGAGATATGGAACTCCAGAGAGAAAATTCTGCTTTCTCTACTAAGAGGACATTAGAAGGACATAAGTAAGATGCAGGAGCATAAACTGTTCTGCACGCACTCAGGGTACAGATTTGGCTTGCACTGAGGCCCAACACGGGCACCAAATCAGGGGAGACGGGACAGTGACTCTCTTCTGCATCAGAACGAAGAACTCCCAAGAACTCCACTGAGAGGCTAGAGTCCACCCAGTCATCCGTGAGGAGGGCTTCCTGTGACACGGACAAACCAAGAGATCCCTCTTATAGGGTTGATGAGGGAAACAAAGGCAAGAGAAACGTAGCTTAAATTAAATCTCCTTACAGCTTGCAGCCCACTGAGAGATACCTGAGACATGCAGAGTGTGAACTTCCTCAAAGAACTCGTGGCCGCCTCAGTGCCTTAATGTTTGTTTATATTTATTAAAGACTAGAAGGAACCTTATCTTAATAGCAGCTAGCCCTCAAGGTGCTGAAAGCCTTGCTTCTCAATTCCTTAGAGACTTACACTATCTTTAAACCCTACTAATTAAAAAGTATATAATCAGTTAGTCCTCACAATCCCAGTGCAGCTCTTTCTGCCCACAGGTCCTGTCCCCGTGCTTTCATAAAACCACCCTTTTAATGAAAGAAGACGAAGCCAGAGAGGGAGACAAATCATAAGAGACTCTTAATCTCAGCAAACAAACTGAGGGTTGCTGGGGTGGTGGGGAGTGGGAGGGATGGAGTGGCTGCGTGATAGACACTGAGGAGGGTATGTGCTATGGTGAGCGCTGTGAATTGTGTAAGACTGATGAATCACAGACCTGTACCCCTGAAACAAATAATACATTATATGTTCATAAAAAAAAAAAAAGATAGCAGAAAGGGAAAAATGAAGAGAGGGGAATCGGAGTGGGAGACGAACCATGAGAGACTATGGACTCTGAGAAACTGAGGGTTCTAGAGGGGAGGGGGGTGGGGGGATGGGCTAGCCTGGTGATAGGTATTAAAGAGGGCACGAACTGCGTGGAGCACTGGGTGTTATACGCAAACAATGAATCATGGAACACTACATCAAAAATTAATGATGTAATGTATGGTGATTAACGTAACATAATAAAATAAAATTAATTAAAAAATTAAAAATTAAAAAATTTTTTAAATTTTTGAAGAATCACCTTTTTATACCAAAAAATCTCCAGAATTCTTTCTTGGCTGACGAACCCAAAAACTTCCAAATTTCATCAGGGTGAGGAGGTAAGTGGTGATTCAAGACTTGAATCAAAACCAAGAAAGCAGCAAGAAGGCGAAGAATAATGTGTAACTGACCATTACACTGCTTGCCATCACTACCACAGAAGGCACAAGCAAAAATTTTGAGTAAAAGGAAATGAGATGCTATAAACAGAGTAAGAGTCTGTGAAAACTTTAGACAAAATTTCATTACCCTCCAGGTCCTGCCTGAACAGAGACTGGCTCTCACTGCACCAAAACCAAATTACATATTGTAGGTCAGCAGCCTGCCCTACAGAAAGGGTCTCTGAGAGAGAGTCAAGAGGTTTTATACCTAATTCTGAAAAGCTGTGTGAACTCTTGACCTCCATCCTTCCACTGAAAAATTGCACTAGACTATCCAGTTCAAAGGCACACTGTGATAAATGTAATGTAACTTGGCGGGGGGGGCGGGGGGGGAGTTTCAGTTGCTTGATGGAAAAGCCATTAAAAATATAGTATGTTTTGGGGTACCTGGGTGGCTCAGTGGGTTCAGTGCCTGCCTTTCAACTAAGGTCATGATCCTAGGGTCCTGGGATCAAGCCCCACACCAGGCTCCCTGCTCAGCGGAGAGTCTGCTTCTCCCTCCCTTGCTCTCTCACTTGCTTGCCCTGTCTCAAGAAAATAAATAAAATCTTTTTAAAAAATTTATACAGCACGGGCGCCTGAGTGGCTCAGTCGGTTAAGCATCTGCCTTCAGCTCACGGCATGATCTCAGGGTCCTGGGATGGAGCCCCACACCCAGCAGGGAGCCTGCTTCTCCCTCTCCCCTGCACTCCCCCTGCTTGTGCTCTCTCTGTCAAAAAAATAAACAAAATCTTTTTTTAAAAGTTTATATAGTATGTTTTTAGGGGCACCTGGGTGGCTCAGTTGGTTAAGCATCTGACTTGATTTCGCCTCAGGTCATGATCTCAGAGTCGTGAGATGGAGCCCTGCACTGGGCTTGGCACTCAGGTGGGGAGTCTGATTGAGTCCCTCTCTCTCTCTTCCCCTCTGCCCCTCCCCTCACTCACTCTCTCCCTCTCTCTCTAAAATAAATAAATAAATCTTAAAAAAAAAAGTAGGGGGTGCCTGGGTGGCTCAGTTGGTTAAGCGTCTACCTTTGGCTCAGGTCATAATCCCAGGGTCCTGGGATTGAGCCTCACATCAGGCTCCATCCTCAATGGGGAGTCTGCTTCTCCCTCTCCCTATTCCCCTCCCCCCACTCCTGCTCTCTCTCTCTCAAAAAAATAAAATCTTTTTAAAAAAAAGTAAATGTGGAAAGCAAATATTATCTGTATCACTATTTCCTTCCTCTACCTATAGAGCCTCCATTAAAAAATAAAAGCCACAAAATACACACATCAATTCAATAGCTGTCCAAAATTTAAGAACATTATCAATTATACTGACTGATCTCACCACTGATTCTGGAGTACTCATGCTTATCTGTGCTAAATAGGCTGAAATGTGCAGAGAAAACAAAACATTCACCTTACCCAGAATGCCCTGTTTCTTCCTCAATCTTTTTATCAGCCTCAAAGCCATCAGAGTGTTTTCGTCTCCCCCAGGCCTTATCTGACTTCATAGACAGGTTGAAGTGCATTTAAAAATAATGAGCAGCTCTTTCTGCCCACGGGTCCTGTCCCCATGCTTTAATAAAACCATTTTTTTGCACACAAACACACCAAAAAAAATAGGGGTGCCTGGGTGGCACAGTCAGTTGAGCATCCAACTCTTGATCTCAGCTTAGGCATAATCTCAGGGTGTTGAGGTTGAGCCCCATTTCAAGCTCCATACTCAGCAGAGAGTCTGCTTGAGTTTCTCTCTCTCCCTCTGCCCTTGCCCCTGCGCGCTCACTCTAAAATAAATAACTCTTTAAAAAAAAAGTGATATGCAGTGCGTGTCCTAACTAAGTCCTTCAAAACAATAAACATGCTCTGAAGCAAAGAAAATAAATTTCAAAAATAATGAGCTAAACCAAGAGGGGGGAAGTGAGGGGGGAGAAGGAAAGAAGAAAGCAAGGACACCTGAAATAATTTTAAGTACCTCACCAAAAAGAAGAACAAACAGGCAGAGATGCAAAGAAAACTCAAAAGAAAGGCCCAAGGTGCTGAACCCCCACACGGCTGGATGAATAACGCCTATTTCAGAAGAAATGCACTGTTAGTCACAACGGAAACACTCTCTTCCTGGTACAGTAAAGGATTACCATCTTACAGGACAAGAGGTGATGCAGCAGAGCAAAGATCCATCTAGACCAGGCCATCGCTAATTTTATTTTTTTAATTTTATTATGTTATGTTAATCACCATACATTACATCGTTAGTTTTTGATGTAGTGTTCCATGATTCATTGTTTGCGTGTAACACCCAGTGCTCCATGCAGAACATGCCTCCTTAACACCCATCACCGGGTTAACCCATCCCCCCACCCCCCTCCCCTCTAGAACCTTCAGTTTGTTTCTCAGAGTCCACAGACTCTCATGGTTCGTCTCCCCCTCCGATTTCCCCCCCTTCATTTTAACCTTCCTACTATCTTCTTCTTTTAACATATAATGTATTATTTGTTTCAGAGGTACAGATCTGTGATTCAACAGTCTTGCACAATTCATAGCGCTTACCAGAGCATATACCCTCCCCAATGTCTATCACCCAGCCACCCATCCCTCCCACCCCTCACCACTACAGCAACCCTCAGTTTGTTTTCTGAGATTAAGAATTCCTCATATCAGTGAGGTCATATGATACATGTCTTTCTCTGATTGACTTATTTCGCTCAGCATAATACCCTCCAGTTCCATCCACGTCATTGCAAATGGCAAGATTTCATTCCTTTTGATGGCTGCATAATATTCCAGTGTGTGTGTGTGTGTGTGTGTGTGTGTGTGTACACACACACCATTCATCTGTTGATGGACATCCTGGCTCTTTCCACAGTTTGGCTATTGTGGACATTGCTGCTATAAACATCAGGGTGCACGTACCCCTTCGGATCCCTACATTTGTATCTTTGGGGTAAATACCCAGTAGTGCAATTGCTGGTTTGTAGGGTAGCTCTATTTTCAACTTTTTGAGGAACCTCCATACTGTTTTCCAGAGTGGTTGCACCACCTTGCATTCCCACCAACAGTGTAGGAGGGTTCACCTTTCTCCGCATCCCCACCAACATCCATTGTTTCCTGACTTGTTAATTTTAGCCATTCTGACAGGTGTGAGGTGGTATCTCATTGAGGTTTTGATTTGGATTTCCCTGATCAGGCCACCACTAATTTTAAAAATTAATGGTGATGGGAGACCTAAAGAAGACAAAGGTCCCACCTCTGAAGAGAATTAGAAGTCTCCCATTTCAAAAAACAGCAACATGGAGCCACAATCCAGAAAATAAAAGAAGCGTGTTCCCAAGATCATCAAGACATTAGGCATGGATTTGCAGAAAGCCCAGCAAAGGTATCCTCAGGACATGAAACTAAGCAAGACCACCGGACACCAGTATGCCAAGTCTTTAAACGTCATAAACAAAAAACAGGTCCTAAAGCATACCAGAAAGGAAGGAAAGATGAAACAGAAGAGAGTACAGAGGCAGGTACCTCATGTAACTGTCTTTTCTCCTTGAGAGCAAAAACAAAATTTTAAACCTTCTAGGTCTGTAGGAAGCCATCCACATTTTTACCACTGCAAAGATACAGGAAACAACAGCGATATGATTGTCAAGAGACATGTATCTTAGAAAAAAGTGGATAAGTGGATTTACAGTGTGCAAGGTTAATAACAGTAACTAAAGAACAACCTTGGGAAAGAAGGCAGGAACTGAAGGAGTAAGGAAGCTAGTGCTCCCTATCAAAATGTACACAGACCGGGCCTCCCTCTTTCGTCTGGGCTGCCGACATGCCATCCGGACTGAGGAAGACCCAGAGACTTCGGCGATACGTGAGCCGTGGCCACGGCTGCATTGACAAGCACACAGGAGGCCGGGGTCATGCTGGTGGCATGTGTCACCACAGGAACAACTGAGACACATATCACCCAGGTTACTCCAGAGCAGTTGGTATGAGACATTACCACTTAAAGAGGAACCAGAGCTTCTGCCCAACTGTCAACCTTGATAAGCTGTGGGCCTTTATCAGTGAGCAGACACAGGGAAATGCCGCCAAAAACAAGAATGGAGCTGCTCTTTTTTTTAAGATTTTTTTTTTTTTTTTTTTTTTTTTTTGAGACAGAGAGAATGAGAGACAGAGAGCATGAGGGGGAAGAGGGTCAGAGGGAGAAGCAGACTCCCTGCCGAGCAGGGAGCCCGATGCGGGACTCGATCCCGGGACTCCAGGATCATGACCTGAGCCGAAGGCAGTCGCTTAACCGACTGAGCCACCCAGGCGCCCCGGTATTTTTTTTTTTTTTAAAGATTTTATTTATTTATTTGAGAGAGAGAGAATGAGAGAGAGCACATGAGAAGGGGGAAGGTCAGAGGGAGAAGCAGACTCCCTCCCGAGCAGGGAGCCCGACGCGGGACTCGATCCCGGGACTCCAGGATCATGACCTGAGCCGAAGGCAGTCGCTTAACCGACTGAGCCACCCAGGCGCCCAAGAATGGAGCTGCTCTTATCACTGATGTGGTGCGATCAGGCTACTGCAGAGTTTTAGGAAAAGCACTTCTTCCAGCCTGTCATCATGAAGGCCAAATTATCAGCAGAAGAGCTGAGGCGAAGATCAAGGGTGTGTGTCCAAGTAGCTTGAAGCCACATGGAGGGAGGGTCATTAAATGTTAACAAGTGCTTTTCCAAAACAAACAAACAAACAAACAAAACCCAAAATGCATACATAACATAACTACAGTTACAAGTGATTGCTTTATATAATAAAGTATATAAACAACAACTTAAAAAATGAAAATAAAGTATAAAACTTGTTTTCATCAGTCCATCTAAGCCAAAGTTTTAAGTAAATAATAAAGCATACATTAAAATTTAAGAACCAGTACTCAGGGGCGCCTGGGTGGCTCAGTCGGTTAAGCCGCTGCCTTCGGCTCGGGTCATGGTCCCAGGGTCCTGGGATCGAGCCCTGCATCGGGCTCCCTGCTCGGCGGGGAGCCTGCTTCTCCCTCTCCCTCTGCCTGCCTCTCTGCCTACTTGTTCTCTCTCTCTCTCTGTCAAATAAATAAATAAAATCTTTAAAAAAAAAAAAAGAACCAGTACTCAGTATGTCAGATATCACTTAAATAGTTATGAAGAATTTCACTTTTTTAATAAATATTGAGTTAAGTACCTTCTCAGGGAAATGTATGAGGATATAAACATTAATCTGATATTGTCTCTAATCTCAAGTGGCTTAGAGTCTAGTGAGGGAAATTAGTCAGGATAAATCTAGATAAAAGGAATAAACACCATTAGTAAGGTATAGCTCAAAAATTATGGGAGTTGGGGGGCCTGGGTGGCTCAGTCGTTAAGTGTCTGCGATCGGCTCAGGTCATGATCCCAGGGTCCTGGGATCGAGCCCTGCATCGGGCTCCCGGCTCGGCGGGAAGACTGCTTCTCCCTCTCCCACTCCCCCTGCTTGTGTTCCCTCTCTCTCTGTGTCTCTCTCTATCAAATAAATAAATAAAATCTTTAAAAAAAAAAAAAAATTGGGGGAGTTGGGAGGAAAAGATTACTTCCAGGAAGGGATTCTGGGAAGCCTTCCTAGGAGAGACGTCCAATTTGAGCCTGTAAGTACTAATGGGAAATCCACGCAGACAGCGGAACACCCAAGGGTAAGCAGAGGTGCAGCGGGAGGTCAGGAAAGATCATGGAGATGAAAGGTATGTCATGAGCGTTTATGAAACCATTAAAGACAAGTTCCTGGGTGGGATTGGGAGGATTACATGGAGAGAGTGGGGAAACAAGGAAAAGCCAGAGGCAAGAAGCCTAAAGAGGATTTCAGGGAAGGGAACAAATGATAAGACCAAGGGGTCATACAGAGTGAGAATCTGGTCTCTCGGAGGCTAGCGGGACCTCTGAGGGCAGTGGATTTAATGGAGAGTGAGCAGTCGGGAACGGAGGTCCTGAGGCAGTTCTTAAGGAGTCTGCTGATCAGGCGAAGGAGAGAAGCTTCGGGGAACAGGAGAAGCTAGAAAAGGTCCTTTTGCCATTGCTTTTGGTGCTTTTTCTTTTTCCTTTAAAAACAGAAGTCAACATGGTTATTGGCTGTGAGAAAAAAAAAGTAGATGAGAAAATGTTAAAGTAAGAGAGAAGGGATAGATGATGAGGCACAAAGGAGAGGTTGGCGTGAGGATTATAAATGACAAGTTTAGCTTTGGAGAGGAAGAGGGACAGTTGTTTCTGGGATAAAAGAAGGCGAAGTCGCAGTGTGTTTAGTACAACAGTGCTCACAAACAGCCTGATTTCTTCAGTGAAGTACGAAACAGCTTCAGTGCAGACGTGGGGTTTAGAATTCACTTCCTGGGGAGAAGATCAGAATAAGCGCTACAGAGACTGGTACACAATAGCAGTTAGAAATTTTTCTCCAATTCCAAGAGACTCATAAGAATAGAGGCAGGTTAACCTTTCCCCTAAACTTCCTACTGGAGTGAAATAGAAAAAAGATATGCTAAGAGAAGTGGCTAAGTTAAAGAAATATTGATGTTAAAACTTTTAAGAAACAAAAATAAAATAGGAAAAGGGAAAGCATTCAAATGCCCTTCAGACATTTTAGATTTTTTTTTTTTAATCATAGGCAGGTACTACCTATTCAAAAATATGGACACTTTTAATTTTAAAAAGACCTGTTTTTTAAAGCACTTTAAGCTTTAGGTTCCACGGGAGCAGAGACCCTACCTGGTTTAGGTGCTTGGTTTACAGTAGGTCCTCCATAAATGTTTGTTACATGTTGATTGTTAAAAGCTACACGAACAGAAAGAAAGGGCAAAGAATAAGCATGCAAGGGGCACCTGGGTGGCTCAGTCGTTAAGCATCTACCTTCGGCTCAGGTCATGATCCCAGGGTCCTGGGATCGAGCCCCGCATCGGGCTCCCTGCTCAGTGGGAAGCCTGCTTCTTCTTCTCCTATTCCCCCTGCTTGTGTTCCCTCTCTCACTGTGTCTCTATCAAATAAATAAAAAAATCTTAAAAAAAAAAAAGTTTAACAACAATAACAAAAAACGAATAAGCATGCAAGGTGACAGACAGGTCTATACTGGGTTGAATGAAGGCCCCCCAAAAATATGCCCACACCTGAATCCCTAGAACCTTTGATTATGACCTTATTTGGAAAAAGAGTCTCTGCAAATGTAATGAAAGTAAGGATCTTCAGATAAGATCATTCTGGATTATATGGGCAGGCCCGAAATCCAATGACAAGTGTCCTTGTGAGAGAGAGAAGAAAAGACACAGACACACAGGGGAGAAGGCTGACAAGGCAGAGATCAGAGTCACAGAGCCACAAACCAAATGAGCACCTGGAGCCATGAGAAGCTGGCAGAGGCAAGGAACAGAGTCTGCCTTAAAGCCTTTTGAGAGAGCCTGGCGCCATTGCTACCTCAATTTCAGACTTCTAGCCTCCAGAACTTGAGAGAATAAATTTGTTATTTTCAGCCCCCCAGTTTGTGGTAATTTGTTATGGTAGCCCTAGGAAACTAATACAACTAATACAAGGTTAGTACAACTATACAAATTATAATACCAGATTAAATGGGCTGGTTTCCCCTATAAAACAAAAGATCACAGGGTGCCTGGCTAGCTCAGTTGGTTAAGCGCCTGCCTTCGGCTCAGGTTAGGATTCTGGAGTCCCAGGATTGAGTCCCACATCAGGCTCCCTGGTCAGCAGGGAGTCTGCTTCTCCCTCTGACCCTCCTCCCTCTCATGCTCTCTCTCTGTCATTCTCTCTCTCTCAATAAATAAATAAAAATCTTTAAAAAAAAAAAAAAAAAAAAGATCACAGTAAGAATTTCATTACCAGGTAATGGAAGGACTCTGTGTGCAAAAGTGAGCAAAGCTGAAGTTTCTATTTAGATAAATAAAGCACAGATGGGCAAAGTCACTACATAACAATAAGATACAAAATAAATAATAACAACTATATCAATAGAAAATAAAGATAAGGGCGCCTGGGTGGCTCAGTCGGTTAAGCGACTGCCTTCGGCTCAGGTCATGATCCTGGAGTCCCGGGATCGAGTCCCACATCGGGCTCCCTGCTCTGCGGGGAGCCTGCTTCTCCCTCTCCCCCTCCCCCTGCTTGTGTTCCCTCTCTCGCTGTGTCTCTCTCTGTCAAATAAATAAATTAAATCTTTAAAAAAAAAAAAAAAGAAAGAAAATAAAGATAAGACATAATAATTACAAGTGAAGGCTAATTTATTAGACTATTACTAAAAACAGTACAAACTTAAGAAATCCAGTAACAAAACATAAACAAAGGAGAAGCATTAGTATTATGAAATATTTCAAACATGCCAAAAAAAGATTACAGAATAACAAAATAAATATCCTTTAACCTAACACCCAGTCTTAACAAATATTGACATTTGGCCAAATTCACTTTAGCTTTTTTTTTTTTTGAAGATTTATTTATTTGTCAGAGAGAGTACAAGCAGGGGGAGCGGCAGACAGAGGGAGAAGCAGGCTCCCCACCGACCAAGAAGCCCGATGTGGGACTTGATCCGAGGACCCAGGGATCATGACCCGAGCTGAAGGCAGCCGCTCAACCGACTGAGCTACCCAGGCATCCCCACTTCGTTTTTTTTTTTTTTAAGAAATAAAACATTTCAGGTATAGGTGAAATGTTTATATAACATTTCCTGCCTGGCCCCTTCCTCCTGGTAGGTAACCTCGAAGGTAACCACTGTTCTAAAGCTGAGTGTATTACTCCCACGTACATGTTTAAGACATAAGTAACAGATTGTTTCATGTATTTAACATTTACAAACAAAGCAAGTGACTATGTATTTATTCCACTATTTTTACTCAACTTATTCCCTGAGACTTATTTATGTTGATGCATGCAATTCTAGTTCATTCATTTGAACAGCTAAAAATCGTTACTACTTATCTCCCAATAATGGTCACTTAGGTTGTTTGTTAACTTTTGCTATGTTGATGCTACAACAATCTTCCTCGCACCTGTCTCCTCAACTAGACACCAAAGTGCCTCAGAACATAGTCCTAAAAAAACAATTACTCAGTGATGGGTATTAAGGAGGGCATGTTCTGCATGGAGCACTGGGTGTTATACGCAAACAATGAATCATGGAACACTACATCAAAAACTAATGATGTAATGTATGGTGATTAACATAACATAATAAAAAAAAAAGCAATTACTCAGTGCCCTTTCTTTTCAAAAACTCTTTTCCTTTGGTGAACAGCCTTTATGACAGTATAAAACTATGCCAGTAATTAAGAGAAAAATCTGAATGGAGATAACCTTAAGGCACTTTCTGTGGGGAAAAACCTAAAATCTGTATTAAGTTGCATTTTAAGTCATCTCAGCATAACTAATTAGCGATGGCATTTGGAGCAAAAAACAGTACATTTCATTAATGAGCAATTACCTGTGCAATATTTTGAGAAGACATAATTGCCTGGTTATAGAATATACGGCCAAAGTGATCTCGATCTGGAAATATGTCTGCTTGTCGAGGTAAGTTTGCCCCTCCTGAGTCAACTGAAGACAAGGGAAATAACAGAAGTACATTTGAATGAACAAAATACCCTGCACACAGAGAGACTTGTATCAATGACAACAACAGTTCTTAATCACATTCACAAAAAACTTGCCCTACCGTTCTAAACTATTCTACAGCATCTTTCTCCAGTCCCCCAACACAGCCAAAAAAAATTCACTGTTTTCCTCAAATCCATTAGGATCTCCTCCCTGTGCAAAATTCCACTTGAAACGTTTAGGACATTCTCTCCTTTGAGGACAAGCTAAAGCCCCAGAAACACTGTAAATTCTTAACCAGTTCAGCTAAAAAAAAAAAAAAAAGTGTCTTTCCCTCTTTTAAACCAATACAAAACCATCTACAGAATTCATGTGACAATTCATCACAGACTGCTTGGGGGACTGTTTTTACTGCAGAGCAGAGTGGGGGCTAAGAATGTCCACTGAATGTGGAAAAGAGTTTGATGACTTCAGATTGTGTGATTACTGGTGTGTTTCCTAGCCATTCTATGCCTCACTCTCCTCACCTGTGAAATGAAGGGGACAACAGTAGCTCTCCTAAGGAGCTATTCCTGGGATGACATGAAATAAGGTATATAAGGTATGTAAGGTATTAGTTCAGCACAGTGTGAGTGCATATAGCAGTGTTACATTAAGTTCCTTCATTGTTCTTTAATACATGACATCCCGTCTCCAATTCATTCAAGCTTGCCCAAGACAGGGACAACATAATACTCTTCACTCCATCCCCTATTGGTGTTTGGCATAGCACCTGAAAGCAGTTGGGCCTCATTTGCTGTTTTCTACATATGCAAAAAAAAGTTCATACTGTGAGTCAAACAAGTAAATTCACTTTTGCAGGAAAAAAAAAATCTCTACATCAGTACCTGTTCAAATACCCACATAAATAAACAATATACATATGCTGGCATTTCACCAAACTAAACCAAAATCCAGGCAGTGCCAATTTTAAACTGCCTTGCTTTTATGTTTCTTTTGAAATATCCTTAGATTTAAACGTATTTTAATTTCAAATATAAATTTACTTGAAGAATTCAATTTCTTTAAACTGTATTTGCTGAAATTATTCAGGCATTTAACAAAGTACCTAGCACTCAAAAGATCCATAAATATCAGCTATTATTTTTTCATAGTTTGAACTCATTAAGGTTAAGACAAAAAGAAAATACATAGAAGGAAAAAATCCACACGCATGAAGAGGAAAAAAACCTGGCATATATGAAAATACTGTCAGGGGCGCCTGGGTGGCTCAGTCGTTAAGCGTCTGCCTTCGGCTCAGGTCATGGTCCCAGGGTCCTGGGATCGAGCCCCGCGTCGGGCTCCCTGCTCGGCGGGAAGCCTGCTTCTCCCTCTCCCACTCCCCCTGCTTGTGTTACCTCTCTCACTGTGTCTCTCTCTGTCAAATAAATAAATAAAATCCTTAAAAAAAAAAAAAAAAAAGAAAATACTGTCAGAGGTTATTCCTCAGTGATGTTATTACAGGTAGTTCTTGTTTACTTTTTCTTCCAGAGTTTTTAGCAAAGAACACGCATTGTGTAATTACAGGAAAAACCAACAAATTTTAAAAATACCCATTGATAATGTCATATATAGCCTTCTAAACAGTATTGTATTTTACCAGCTAAAAATAGTTCATTTTATGACTCTTGTGACTTGCCCAAGTAAATGCAGGGGAGTCTGTTTTGCATTGCAATTTCTTGCGCCCGTAAGTGTTTCTTCACAGTCACTGGGTAGTAGGAACCTCCTTTGATGGTGGCATCATTGGCAACAATAATGCATTCCACTCTGAAAGGGAGAAATTTCATTACAAAGAGAATATGAGAGATTCTTCAAAGTTAAAAGGCCAATTACGTCTCCTTATAAGACACTCCAATGCAACCTTCGACTTCTAGTACATTTCACCACTGACAGTCATTAGCAGACAATCTCATGATACAAAACCAAGCTTTAATCACAATTCACATACTCACTTATATAATGATCACTATGAACAACTTTACAAACTCATTCTTAATGTTTAGAGTCATCAGTCCTATGGGCACCTGGGTGGCTCAGATGGTTAAGCATCTGCCTTTGGCTCAGGTCATGATCTCAGGGTCCTGGGATTGAGCCCTGCTTCTTCACTGCCACCCCCACCCCTCCTCCCTGCCCTTTGCCCCTCCCCCTGCTTGTGCATGCTCGCTCTCTCTCTCCCTCTCCCCTTCCCTCTCTCAAATAAATAAAATAATCCTTAAAAAAACAGTCATCAGTCCTGTATTAGCAGTGAAAAGCTAACAACCTCAGCCACACTTCATAAAGGGTCTTCCAATGAAATGATCCTAGCAAGATTATAATAATACAAAAAAAAAAAAAAATCCTACTCTCAAGGGTGAGAAAATCCCTCCTAATAAACCACCAAGTTTCCTTGTAGGAAGGTAATTTGCAAAAAGGAAAACTGACCCACCAAGAGAATTTATTTTTTACATTTCCAAAAGTTCTTCAATGTTACTACCACATGCTTTTTTATAAAACTAAAAGAAATTTAAAATACGGTATCTATCTTGCTTAAAGTAACAACAGATACAAACTATAAAATAGTATATTGAAAACATAGACTATAATGTGTTATCAATGGTACCCTTTCTCATCAAAACCAGTTGGTTGGATGCCATGACCACAAGTAACATACAAAGAGCAGGGTAGTGAAGGCAGAGTATCTGTAAGGGAAACTGCTTGATATTGCCAGGGAGCCTGAAGGTCAGGGGCTGACTTGAAACTTGAGTGAACAAGAGTGTGCTCTTTACCAAACTTTATCTCCTTTATGTTTATGGTATTATTATTATTATTTAAGATTTTATTTTTAAGTACTCTCTACACCCAATGTGGGGCTCGAACTTACAACCCCAAGATCAAGAGTCATACTGCTTCACCAACTGAGCCAGCCAGGTACCCCTATTTATGATATTTTTTAAAAATCTCAGTTTAGGGGGGCGCCTGGGTGGCTCAGTCGTTAAGCGTCTGCCTTCGGCTCAGGTCATGATCCCAGAGTCCTGGGATCAAGCCCCGCATCGGGCTCCCTGCTCGGCGGGAGGCCTGCTTCTCCCTCTCCCACTCCCCCTGCTTGTGTTCCCTCTCTCGCGGTGTCTCTCTCTGTCAAATAAATAAATAAAATCTTTAAAAAAAAAAAAAATCTTGTAAAATCTCAGTTTAGGGGGTGCCTGGGTGGCTCAGTCGTTAAGCGTATGCCTTCGGCTTGGGTCATGATCCCAGGGTCCTGGGATCGAGCCCCACATCGGCCTCCCTGCTCAGCGGGAAGCCTGCTTCTCCTTCTCCCACCCCCCCTGCTTGTGTTCCCTCTCTCACTGTGTCTCTCTCTGTCAAATAAGTAAAATCTTTTAAAAAATTAAATAAATAAATAAATAAAATCTCAGTTTAGGGGCGCCTGGGGGGCTCAGTTGTGAGGCATCTGCCTTCGGCTCAGGTCATGATCCCAGGGTCCTGGGATCGAGCCCCACATTGGGCTCCCTGCTCCATGGGAAGCCTGCTTCTCCCTCTCCCACTCCCCCTGCTTGTGTTCCCTCTCTCGCGGTCTCTCTCTGTCAAAAAATAAATAAAAAAATCTTAAAAAAAAAATCTTACTTTATATTCCTTATAATTCTAAAAAGTAAGTCACTGAGTCCCTGTTGAAAATAAAGTAGGGAAGAGCCTCGGAACAGTGGCCTCAGGTAGTGCTGTGCTGCTGACATTAAGGGATGTGGCCAGCAGTGCTCACAAGATAAAAGGGCTCGTCTCCTTAGAGCATCGATCTTATTGCTAGAAAGCACTTTTCCATATTACAGTTAGCATTTTAAAGTGGGATGCCAATTCTTCATGACTTTAGTAAATAAACCAGACTTCAAAGGGAATTTCAGCTTCTGGCAGGATGGTGGGGCTATGATCTCATACCCCCAGAGTCTATTCATCCTCCCCTGCCCTGGGGGTGCTGCCCTAGAAAAGCTGAAGAAGCTCCGATATGGGAAAGGGGCTATGGAGTCAGACAAGCTATGGTGAAATTCTGGCTCTGCCGCTTGCTAGATCTTCCACAAGAGACAGAGCCACTTGCCTATTAAAAGGTCAGAGACATGATACAGAATGAAAAATAAAATTAGTCCACAAAAACACTGCATTGTACATCTATTGGTTCTGCCTACTCAGAATCTATTATTTTGGCAATGGAATTCAACTTTCTTTCAGAAAATGACTCTTACCTAATCCATGTGGTTCAAGTGGGACTGACCCCCAAACCTATCTTCAAAGGTGTACATAGGAAGCAGGACTTTGTACCTAGAGTCCACACCGTGGCTCAGTAATGGGCTTGGACCCCAAACCTCACCCCATAGGAGCTTCATGCCCTCTCTAGGTGCACTACTCTGCCCACATCCCCATGTGTCCACCAACCAGGAAGTGCTCAGAACCCAGTCCTCTTGGGTTTTATGTAGGCTTCACTGCACAGCCACGACTGATGAATTCACTGGCTGATTCAACCTCCAGCCCCTCTCCCCTCCCCAAAGGTGGGGACTGGGGAAGTCGGTAGGATAGAAAACTTCCAACCCTCTAATAACATGGTCGGTTCTCCTGACAACCAGCCCCTGGCCTTGATTGGGGTCCAAAAGCCACCTTCGTTGATATAACAAAAGACACCATGACCATTCTCAACACTTCCAAGGGTGTGGGGAGCTGTGAGCCAGAAACTGTGGACAAAGACCGAAAATCTATGAGGAATAAATTTTGGTCATCTGAATGACCAAATATATCTATCTTACAAATCACAGTATTATAGTAATACAATATATAATTATTATGTATTATTAGTTACTAAGACAAGGTAAAATATATAATAAAAAAAAGTAATTGTGATGGTCCTATGTTAAGATACAATGGTCAAGGGGCACCTGGATGGCTCAGTCGTTAAGTGTCTGCCTTCGGCTCAGGTCATGATCCCAGGGTCCTGGGATCAAGTCCCACATCGGGCTCCCTGCTCTGCGGGAGGCCTGCTTCTCCCTCTCCCACTCCCCCTGCTTGTGTTCCTGCTCTCGCTGTCTCTCTCTCTGTCAAATAAATAAATAAAATCTTTAAAAAAGATACAATGGTCAAGGGATGGTAAAAATAACAATAACAGCCCATATTAACATGGCACTTAACAATGCACTAGGTGTCATTATAAGGCTTTAGATAATGAGGTATCCCATTTTACAGATGGGAAAACAGGCACAGTAAAGTTAAGTAACTAGCCCAAGAGTACCAACCAACAAGTGGTAAAGCCAGCATTTGAGTCTAGGCAGCCTGGCTCTCAAGTGCATGCTCCTAAACACTGCACTGGGGGAAATATGAATGGAGACCTGAAAGATGAGAAGGAGCCAGCCATTCAAAGAAACCAGGGGAAGAACACTTGATGCAGAGCAAACGGCTCAAGTATAGGCCCTAAAGCAAAAATGAGTTTAGTGCATTCACGGAATAGCAAGACCGGGATGGCTAAAGTGTTAGGTACAAAGCTAAGGTGAGGAAAGCAGGCAGGGACCATACCACATAGGACATGATAAAAAAAAAAAAAAAAAAAGCGAATTTGCCAGAGAGAAAGACTGCAGCTCAGTTATTCTTCAGCCAGTTACTATTTCAGGCAAGGAGTCCTTGATTCTAAGCTGGTTTATAAATTCAATACAAAAAGGTTTCTCATGGAATTTCTTGGGGTCTATTCCGAACTTACCATGGAGCCTCTCTCAATATACCCAGCACTACTCAGAAATATACAAAAGGAATAAAGGTATAAAAGCTTTGAATGACTTCGGCTCTGAAGAGATTCCAGAGCCTCAACTCTGCCACCCACAACTGCTACGCTCAGTGGCAAGAGTATCAATTGTATTGTGTATCTCTTAAGGAAGGGAGTATTTCTCTTCCTTTTCTTGTTTCTTCCTCTTGTTTCATGACAACCCTCTCTGGTAGCTACTAGGATCATTCCATTTCATCATGAATCATATTTTCCCAATGAAAAAAACCAAGGTATCGAGTGGTCAAGCAATTTGCTGAAGGTCAAACAGCTATAAAATGCTGAAGCCAGGATTCTAATTGAGGCTGACAACTGAACCCATT
The DNA here is from genome assembly GCF_011800145.1 of Mirounga leonina. Lineage (NCBI taxonomy): Eukaryota > Metazoa > Chordata > Mammalia > Carnivora > Phocidae > Mirounga > Mirounga leonina. The sequence goes on along the minus strand of NW_023270426.1, from coordinate 43,705,495 downwards.
CAATTCCTACATGCAATTCAATTTCCTTCCAAGCTGAGAACTTTATAAACTGAGAACAAGGCACAAAGAAAGAAAATGAAAACGAAAAATACAAAAGCATAAATACGAATAAAATATTAGTATATGCACAGGAAAGGTGGAAAGGAATGCTCCAAAGTGGTGACCATCATTATCACTGGAGATGAGTTAATGGTAACTGTCCTACTTAATTAGGTTATTTCGTGATTATGAATTCAGTTTAGCTCTGCATGAAGTTTCTCATTTTTTTAAAGGTTTATTTTTAAGCGTCCCCTAAGACTCCAAGAAAAAAATGTCTTCACACTGGGTGAATATTAAGCAAATCATAGCTGGCAAAAGCTGTGGAGAAGTGTTGGGGGTACAGGAGCGAAGAAGCAACAATGGCTAATGGCTATAGGTGCACCGAAGGCACGAATCATGGGGAGAAGGTGGAGGAAAACACACCATAAACCATTATGTGAGTAAAATGCAACTGTATCAGGCTCAGAGTCCAACCACCTAAGGTCCAAGCACAGCTTTGCCAGTGGCTTGATCTTAAGCAAGTTATTTACCTTGCTAAGCAGGCTTCCTGACCTGCCTTAATGGTGATGATGACAATAATACCCATTCTCACAGAGCTGTGGTGATGATTAAAACAACTAATCAGGGGGCGCCTGGGTGGCTCAGTTGGTTAAGCAACTGCCTTTGGCTCAGGTCACGATCCTGGAGTCCCGGGATCGAGTCCCACATCGGGCTCCCTGCTCAGTGGGGGGTCTGCTTCTCCCTCTGACCCTTCCCCTCTCATGCTCTCTGTCTCCCATTCTCTCTCTCAGATAAATAAGTAAAATCTTTAAAAAAAAACAACTAATCAGTGGGAAGTGTTTACTACAACGCCTGGCAAGCTAACCTGACATGGCAAATGTGAGGCCATACATAAATATACACAAGTAAATTTAACTTCTACCAATCTAAGATTTCCTAAGTCCGGAGTGGTTCTCAAACATTAGGGTTCGAGAAGCTTGAAGGGCTTACTAAAAAAACACTGACTGCCAGGCCCCACCCTCAAAATTTGATTTAGTTACCTTTTTTTTTTTTTTTTAAGTAAGCTCCATGCCCAGCATGGAGCTCAATGTGGGGCTTGAACTCAAGACCCTGAGATCAAGACCTGAACTAAGATCAAGAGTAGGGCGCTTAACCAACTGTGCCACCCAGGTGCCCCTGATTTGGTTACTTTGTAGGAAGACCTAGTCATCTATGTTTCTAACAAGTTCTCAGGTGATGCTGAGGCTACCTGGGGAGCACGCTTGGAGAACGACCCCTCTAGGACACTGGTCTTCACCCTATATGTGCAAGAGCCCACCTACAGAGCCTTGGAAAATGAAATAAACCAAGCCCACACCTGCACAGTCGGATTAAGCAGGAATGTTTGGATTCAAGCCCCAGGATTTGTGCTATGGTTTCCCCTTCCCCCCCTTTGATCTTTGTCTCTAAAGCTCCACAGATAAATCTAATACATGTTGGGGTAGGAAGCCTCAGTCCTAAACAATACAAATAGCATAAAACTTGCATATTCGCCCGCAAAGCAGTGAGTGATGGCCCGTGCCTGTCAGTCTTCTTCCTGACCCACATTATCGAGTGTAAGTAGAATACTCACCCTGATACTCTGCCAATGCCTGTAATAATGCCACCGGCCGGGACCTCCTCATTCATATATAATTGGTAACCTGCAAACTGAGATAATTCCAGAAATGGAGATCTGAAGGGAAGAAAGGACATCACTTGAATTAAAGTCATTTCTTTTTTTAAAACAAGCATATTTAAACAGTTAAATATGGAAAAGATTAATGAGCCAATGTTTCAAGTATGCATGCTGTATATATATAAAATCTACTAAAAAAAAATATTTAACCAAAATCTGGGGTGGATATTAGGAGGAATCACACATTATAGCCATACAATAGAATACTAGGTACCTATTTTAAGAGATGTTGTAGAAACACGTTTATTAGTAGAGAAAGAGCCTAGCACCTAACACTAACGTAAGACCCCACCCTGCGCCAGGCTCTCTTTTTGGAGCTCCAGAAACCTAACTCATTTGTTCCTCAGAACCACCTCCTGAGGTGGATCCTATTATGATCCCCATTGACTGATGATGAAACTAAAACACAGAAATTAAGTCACTTGTCTAAGGTCACACAACTAGTAAGGGGCAGAGCTGGTTTTAATAAGCAATCTAATCCCAGGGACCAGGCTCTTCACCACTCTATTTATTACTCTACCTTTCACTTACTTAAATGTTCAGGATCCAGTAAGTGGGGGGGGGTGGTATAAAACACCACATTTAGGGCACCTGGGTGGCTCAGTCGTTAAGCGTCTGCCTTCGGCTCAGGTCATGATCCCAGAGTCCTGGGATTGAGCCCCGCATCGGGCTCCCTGCTCTGCGGGAGGCCTGCTTCTCCCTCTCCCACTCCCCCTGCTTGTGTTCCCTCTCTCGCTGTCTCTCTCTCTCTCTTTGTCAAATAAATAAATAAATAATCTTTAAAAAAAACCCACACATTTAGTATGATTCCGTTTCTCTTGTAAAAAAAAAAAAAAAAAAGTGGCTAAGGAGCACCTGGGTGGCTTAGTCGGTTAAGCATCCAACTCTTGGTTTTGGCTCAGGTAATGATCTCACGGTCATAAGCATGAGGTCGAGCCCCGAGGCAGGTTCCCCGCTCAGCAGGGAGTCTGCCTACCCTCTCTCTCCCTCTGCCTCTGCCCCTCCCCCTGCTCATGCTCTCTCTCTCAACTAAATATATAAATCTTAAAAAAAAAAAAATGTGTCTAATATGCATATGCACAAGAACATTCTAGAAGGATATACACTTGGTGTTAACAGTGTTTGTCTCCAGGTTGGGGGTACAGGTGCATGTCATAAAAAATTCTTTGGAGTCCTTGTTCCCTTCTCTCCACCTGCACTCCCGGCCTCCCACGCCAATCCTTTGGGAAATCCCGATGGATTAGCTCTGTCTTGACAACATGCCTAGAACCTGACATTCTCATCACCTCCACTACACTATCCTAGTCCAAGTCACCACCATATCTCCTTTGAATCACTGCCACATTCCTCTAACTCCTCTTGGTGCTTCTACCCTTGCTGCCCCCAGGCTACTCACAAAACAGCAGCTAGAATGACTCTTTTCAAATCTAAGTCAGATAGATCGTAAGTCTTCTGTTCAAAACCCTACAAAGTCTCCTCACTTCTCTCAGATAAAAGCCAAAATTCTTACACTGATCTACAAGGTCTTATGGAATTGAACCCATCTCTACTACTCTCCCCTTTATGCCTTCTTACCCCTAACACACTAGCATCCGGGGTTCTTGGGCGTATCAACACATCCCACACATTCCCACCTCAGGGCCTTTGCACTGGCCATTCCTTCTGTCTGTAACACTCTTTCACCAGTATCTTCAGGGCTCTCTCTCTTCACTCCTTCAAATCTTCGCTAAGATATCACCTTCTCAAAGAGGCCTACCCTAACCACCTTATTTAAAACTACAACTTGACCCTCATCTTCTCCCTTACCCTGATCTACTTCCTTTTTTCCCGTAATATTTATCACCTTCTAATATACTATAATAACTTACCACATTTATCATTTATTTTCCATCTCCTCCTCCTACAATGTAAACTCCAGTTGAGTAAGGATCTTCGTCTGTTTTGTTCACTAATGTATCACTATCACCTAGAACAGTGCCCGACACTTAGTAGCGTCTCAATTAAGATTTGCTGTTGAATATACAGAAGTTGCACTGTTCTTCTAGGCTTTAACTTATATAGGTAAATATTGCCAACTAAGTCTTGGGAAGGACCATCTCTGTACTTTTCTTGCTATGATTGAATTATGTCTGTATCTGCTTGCCTCCTTCTCTAGACTTTTCCATTCTGCATTCTCAGCTCACTTTCTCCTTTCTCATTTGTGACCAAAACATTTATAGAACTACAAAATGGTATCCATTCTTATTATGAGATAGTGTGAATTTTACCTAGAAGTCTTTAACACTTTCTGTGGTTCTAAAATTACCGTCGACAATAAACATAACCCTAGAAGTAGTCCTTCCTTCAATATTTTTAGTGTTTCCCCCAGTTGTAAAAGCATTCCTTTATGAGGCCTAACACATTAGCCCCCACAGAGTTCATAAAAAGCCAGCTTCTCTAGAATATAGATTACTCTTATGGGAGAACTACCAAGAGTTCTGATTAATGGCTATGTGGTCTATATGCTGTACAGAAGGTCCCAGTGATTTAAGGGCTTTTTGAAACTATTAATTATGACTATAATTTATATCCTTTTGCTTACCTGATGAAACTTTGTTCTTTGTATATAATAAAATATGTATATGTAAAAGAAAATTTTTGTTGTTGAATCTTAGGGTAAGAATTAGAATTTAAAATCATTTATTTATAAAACTAAGAGAGTACCACAGACTAGAGAACACTGGGTTAGCACTTGGGATATACAAACCCTGGGTCTATAAGACTGTCCACTCTTTCTCTGGCTAAAAGTTTTCCTCTTGATTTGTGGAGTTCTCGGGCTTTCTCATTGCCTCCTAAGATAAAAACATGATTAGATTAGACTGACATCATGTAACGTCTCCAATTAATTTAAGGCTAGAAAAACATAAAACAGTCCAAAATATAGTGCTTTTAAAAGTTCAATGTATCTTCTGAGAAACAGCTAATTTTCAGATCATTCACTTAACTTACAAGCTTTATTTTCTGAAGTAAATAAACTAGAATTAAAAAAAAATCAATCCGATTTCATAGCATATCATACATTTTCTGAATTCGATGGTAATTACTTAAATAACCTAGTATCTTCTCTGCAACTCATACACTATAAATACTGCCTCACCTCCACCACATTTATTAAATACCTGCCACAAATACCCAGCACTCTGCTACATACTATGTGAAATTTGAAAAATTCCTACCTTCATTTGTTCCAGGTAAAAAGCACTACTTTAGAAATGACCTCCATGATGAGCACAGCAAGACTTACCTAAAGGTAAGTGACCCCTAACTTTTTACACTGTCTCCAAAGGGGAGAGAGTTGCACACCTAATGTATCAGTTAAAAAGTCCAGTTTTGTTAGCATCTTCAGAGACTGTCTTCGATGTTTCCTGATGTTCTAGACCAAGAAAATTACAGTTGTTGAAGAGTCCACGAGGTCACCAGATGAGGCTGCTTGAGGTGCGCAGTACACCAAACCTCCCCCAGACTGACAGCGGCCAGGCTCGGTGTCTCAGGAATATTGATAAGCCACTTCTCAGAAAGCCAAGGTATCAGATCAGAAACAGAAGGATCACACAGTACCTTAATATGTTTAGTTTCACTGCTGCCCACGAATTTCATCTTAATTTGCTCTCAAGTTAATGAAGTGTTCAGCTATTTAAGAAAGCTACTTCTTTGGGTTGTTTTTTTTTTTTAGGTGAGAAAACAAGGTCTTGTCTACTTCAAGCTTCCAAGTATTATTTTTCAAACCAGGCCTCTTTACTCTAGGGGATTTTTTTTTTTTTTCTGAAGGGACGGATGGCATATTTCTAAGATTATATCTGCCTTAAGCTTACCAAGAAAATTTTATCACATATCTAACCTTCTTTTAAAATGAAAATAATTCTGGGAGGCAAAGATTTAGTTCTAAAACAGTGTAATTAGGTCAAATCACTGTTCTCTTTCTCCCAACCACTCAGAGGAACTGGGCTCCTCTACTGAGGTGGGTTTGGGTGTAGGAGGCGAGGGTACAGGAAAGGAGGGGAGATACAGGTTACCAAGGGACAGAGGAAACTTCTGGAGGAAGCACATTCATTATCTTTATTGTGGTGATCATTTCACAGGTTATGTCCATATGTCTAAACTCAAATTGTACATTTTAAATAATGCAGTTTATTGTATGTCAATTATACCTTAATAATATTGTTTAAAAATAAATATTAAAAGAAAAATGAGCCTAAGGCACTGAAAGGAAAGCCAGGCCTTGCTGAGGGTCTTTAGAGAGTCAGGGGACATAAGTGCCTGCGAAGAAGCTAGCAGGGAAGAGGTGGCCAGAGAGTCTGGAATGACAGAGGTGGTAAGATATACGCATATTCTTTCACAAGGACTTTAGAGAAAATCGCTCTTTCTTAATTCTGCCTAGAGTTTGAATTTGCAATGTGGCACAGCTACTGAATTCCGGTTTTGTTAGGAAAACCCAGAAAGATGGGCTATCCTTGATGCAGATTCTCAGATCACAGAATTAAGCTCCTCCGGCATTTAAACTAGCCTGTGACAGGACACCTGGGTGGCTCGGTGAATTAAGTGTCTGCCTTTGGCTTAGGTCATGATCTCAGGGTCCTGGGATCGAGTCCCACATTGGGCTCCTTGCTTGGCAGGGAGTCTACTTCTCCCTCTCCCTCTGCCTGCTGGCCGCCCCCCCACTTGTGCGCACTCTCTCTCTCTTGCTCTCTGACAAATATATAAATAAAAATCTTTCAAAATAAAAAAATTAAATAAACTAGCCTAGGATATGTGGGCAGCCACAGAAACAATGTGACACCGCACATTAGTTTTCGAAAGATTATTCTTAAAGATTCTGTGCTATCTCTGTTCCCACAAACTCTGAGATACAAAAGCCTGTTTCCTTCAGTCTCGTATACCATATGGCACTGATTCTAATCTACACATTTTGTTCACATTTTAACATCCCTGAAATCAGGAAGCATTTTACAGTTTACAGGATCTTTTCATCGCTGGCACCTGGGGACATCACAACACATCTGTCTGCCTGTGCCTGCACAGCACAAATGTCACTTCAACTGTGCTACATGCACTGTTCGAACTATGTGCATCAAGGGGCGCCTGGGTGGCTCCGTCGTTAAGCGTCTGCCTTTGGCTCAGGTCATGATCCCGGGGTCCTGGGATCGAGCCCCGCATCGGGCTCCCTGCTCGGCGGGAAGCCTGCTTCTCCCTCTGCCTGCCGCTCCCCCTGCTTGTGCTCTCTCTCTCCCACAAAAATAAATAAAATCTTATTTTGGAAATGGCTTTCAGTTTCAAGTCACCCAGGCTTCTAAAGTAAATTGTCACACTGACCAATAATGGCACAGTAGAATTCAACGTATTTGTTTATACATTAATATTATTAATATTTTACATTCCCCACACGATGCAATTTCTTCCAAGCAAAAGGATGTCTATTATGTCCACAACTTAAAAGAAAAAAATGACAATCTGCAAAGTTCTTAGGAAATCTCATTTAATTAGCTATAAACCCACATAGAAATTATTTCCAAGTTATATAACAAAATGCATAATTATGCAAAATAAGTATATAAGATGAATATAACGAACAGAAAATGTTTCAGATGCTTCAGGCAAAACAGAAATTTCAGTGGATGCTGTGGCTAAAATAAAACCATAAGAAGCAATGCTTTAAAAATTGATGAATCTGAAATTTAACCGTTGCCCAGAGAGCTGGCAGTGCTATAGGAGCAGAAAAACTGGCCAAGTAAGAGGAAAAAATGTCAGCACACCAACAAATACAGTCTTAAAGAGTCAAAGCTTGCTGCTACTAGTTTTTCCTAGAACCATAACTATCAAGGATCATCTTCATTAACAGCATAAAATGAAGAATAAATGAATGTTTACCTAATCTTATTTCCTGCGCTCGTTCACGGAGTTGATTTACTAGTGCTTTCATCTGTTCATAGTTTTCCTAAAACAGAAAAAAAGAAAGGGAGAGTAATATTAGAAAACAATTATCCTTTTTTTTTTTTTTTTAGCTAAAGTAAGAGTTGATGAGAACATCACATGCCAACCCCATGTGGCTTCACGCAGGGCCACCCCCCACTCATGTGGCCTCTGTGTTGTGTCACTCCATCGGATGGAAAAGATGAATTCCTGCCTGTCCATCTTTGCCCAAGCTCCTCTTCCCGCCGTCCCTCTCTGGTCCACGTATCCAAATCTTACCCTTCTTTAAAGCATAGATCATGTTCCCTCTTCTCTCTAACCCCATTTCTGGTCACTCCTACTCATTTTAGCATCTTTCTTCCATAAGCATCAACTGAACTTCATTGAGTTCTATTTGTTTCCCTATTTTAAGGAATATAAGCCCTTAGAGAGTTAGAAAGCCGTCTTACTTTTCATGTCCCTTCAATCCCTGCCCCAAGGAGTTTCTAACCAATGCAGAAATACTTGCTTACTGACAAATTACTCTTAAAAGCAGAGCCCAGGGGAAAAAATAGGTCCTATTTTGTTTTAAAAGGGAACAAAACTCTATGTTTGTGCGTCTTTAGAAATTCTCTAGAGTAATATACAGGAGAATATAAACTGTGAGAGGTGGATAAAGGGTAGAGGGCCTAACTTTTTGCTGTTCTGTAAATTTTGTCTGATCAGCTCATTACTTTAGACCAATAAGTAGCAAGTTATTTTTGAAAATTCCAAGTTGATGGGGCGCCTGGGTGGCTCAGTCATTAAGCGTCTGCCTTCGGCTCAGATCATGCTCCCAGGGTCCTGGGATCGAGCCCCGCATCGGGCTCCCTGCTCTGCGGGAGGCCTGCTGCTCCCTCTCCTACTCCCCCTGCTTGTGTTCCCTCTCTTGCTGTGTCTCTTTCTGTCAAATAAATAAATAAAATCTTAAAAAAAAAAAAAATTCCAAGTTGAACCACTAACACATTTTGCTCCCCACAATGTCTTTAACATCTCTGATTTAATTCCTTTTCCATGACATGGTACTACACAGCTTTCCAGCTGTTCAAAATTACATGAATTTACAGACTTTATAGAACTCTAGTATTTCTTATTTTCTACAGCTCTAATCGCTCCCAAGGCCAAGGTTTCTGCTACATTCTCTTGCTCTGCAAGAAACAGAAGGCAAAAAAGAGAGAAGCAGCATACTGTTAGGAAAGAACCTTTGTCCTGGAATAGGGAGGTCCCAATCACGGTCTACTAGCCCTGTGACTACCTCCCTTCGAGGCCCACCAAGTCCTGTCTGTCCAAGGGCAGACAACCTGCCAGCAACGAACTCCAGAATCTGCCTAGAACGTTGTTTCCCAACCTGGGCTGGACACTGGAATCAATGGGAAGCTTTGAAAAATAAAAACAAAAATAAACCCCCAGAGATTCTGATGTCACTGGTTGCAGGTATGGCCTGGGCATTAATCACTTTAAAAGTTCCCCAAGGATTCAAATGTCCAACCAAAAGTAGAGCAACACTGGCCCACAGTCTTCCACTCCAGGCAAACTGGAAACCTACCAAAGAAGGGGATTTGGTAATAGGCAGAGTTCTTTAATCACCAGAACTTTTTCAGATTTCCATAGTGTTTGTTGATATTAATAGCATGAGGCAGTGAAAGCCAAGACTTTTGCTCTTCTCTTAAGCCCAGGTTACAGATCCTGTTTACTCACATTTAGGCAATTCAGAAACTCCTAACTTTATGAACTGCCTCAGACCGAAACAGCGCTCTGCACCAGAGCACGTCTGTCCCGCCCGTCACCGAGGGGTGGCATGGCAGCAACGTGTATAATGCCACTTGAAGGGTATGAAGAGATTTTCAGCAGCCTTTCAAAACCTAACATCCCAAGCGTAAAGGGAGCTACCTCTGTCCCGAGAGCCTCCTGGGCTGAGAACGAGTCCTAGTAAGCAGGGGCTGTGTCCTGAACTCCTTCGTCATCTGCGAGAGATCCAGCAGATGGGAGGGAGTTTGTAAGGAGAAGGCCTCCTTGGATAAACAAAACGGGGAGGCAGAGAAGAGCTCTGGGAGATGAAGTTGGTGGCCAACTCCCATCTGGAGCCGAAGGCCTTCTTCTCTGTGCGGCTTTCTCACCTGACCCTGGGCTGCAGCTGCCACCCTGGGGCTCAGAGATGGGTGCTACTCTGGCCTCAGGCCCTGGGCTCCCTCTACCTGCTGCTCACCCCACAGGGTGAGGAAAAGATCGGATTACTATGTTGCTAAGTAGAAAGGAAAGCAGATTATTTCACTGTACAGGCAAAGTTATTATTTTTTGCTTGTTTTCTGCTTCAAGTCTATCTTGTCAACTTCTACCTTTATTCTAAGGTTAAAAATCCACCTCATAGGTGGCTTAGTGTTTCAGAGACCTCCCCCCCCTTTTTTTTAAGTAAGCTCTAGGCCCAATGTGGGGCTCAAACTCATGACGCCGGAGAGCAAGAGTCGTGGGCTGTACTGAGTGAGCCAGCAGGGCACACCTCAGAAACCCTGCTCTTAAGAATCCCCATGGATGATGAAGTGCCTTCATCAGGGCAGGCAGCCTTCCCAAATGCGCCACTGTTTGGAATTCCACTTCCAATCTCTGCTACTCACAGCCCAGCAATTTCTCCAATTCACAGACTGACTGATTCTGTGGTTTTTAACAAAAGACTTGCTCATTTTGAGTTTATGGCATTTCTGGAAAGGAATCTCATCCAAACTGTTAACCCTTTTATCTCTTCACTTTTTAGTAATCATTAAAAGATAATCTGAAAAATGCACTGTAGGAAAAGAGAGGCCACGTATATTGTTCCACATGTGACTCCAAGTTCAATAAAAGGAATTTAATGAGGCGCCTGGGTGGCTCAGTCGGTTAAGCATCCAACTCAATTTCTGCTCCGGTCATGATCTCAGGATTGTAAGATTAAGCCCCGCATTGGGCATGCTGGGCATGGAGCCTGCTTAAGATTCTCTCTCTCCATTTAAGAAAGAAAACAGATGAACCTAGGGGAAGGGAGGGAAAAATAAAATAAGGTGAAATCAGAGAGGGAGACAAACTGTAAGAGACTCTTAACTATAGGGAACAACCTGAGGGTTGCTGGAGGGGAGGGAGTGGGGAGATGGGGTAACTGGGTGATAGGCAATGAGGAGGGCACTTGATGTAATGAGCACTGGGTGTTATATGCAACTGATGAATCACTAAACTCCACCTCTGAAACTAATAATATACTATATGTTAACTGATTTTAAATTTAAAAAATATAAATTTTAAAAAAGATTCTCTCTCTCCCTCTCCCTCTGCCCCTCCCCACCCCCCCTGCATTCACTCTCTCTCTCTAACATAAATAAGTAAATGAATGAAGGAAGGAAGGAATGAAAGGAATTCAGTGCCAATGCAGAAAAAACCTGAATACCTATTATCGCAGCAAGGTATGTGAAAGGTTAATACATTTACCTAGGAATAATCCTATTTTGTTAGTTTAAAATTGATAAAATGATGGGAAGCCTGGGTGGTTCAGTGGTTAAGTCTCTGTCTTCAGCTCAGGTCATGATCCCAGGGTCCTGGGATGGAGTCCCACATTGGGCTCCTTGCTCAGCGGGGAGTGAGCTTCTCCCTCTGCCTGCTGCTCCCCCTGCTTGAACTCTCTCCCTCTCTCTCACAAATAAATAAAATCTTTAAAAATAAATAAATAAATAAAATTGATAAGATGAAGAAAAAATGTTTTTTTCCAGTGACATTATATGGGGCTAATTCTCAAGCAAGTCCATCCACTCATTATGACATACTATCTTCTGCTCAGTCTCGCTTAGCTCAACAGCACTAGGATACGAATAGACAGGTTAGAGCATGGCAAAGTGAAAAGGTAGGGGTTTCGTTAACATTTTCAGCTCCCCTTAAATGGGGTTTGTCATTGTTGTTAATGGAAGAAAGCTGGGGCGCCTGGGTGGCTCAGTCGGTTAAGCATCTGACTTCAGCTCAGGTCATGATCTCAGGGTCCTGGGATCGAGTCCCGAATCAGGCTCCCTGCTCAGCGAGGCAACTGCTTCTCCCTCTGCCTCTGCTCCTCCCCTACCCCCCAACTCCCGCTCATGCTTGCAAGCTCGCTCTCTCAAATAAATAAATAATAAAAAAAGAAAGTTAACTTTCTTCCATGGAAATTTTCAAACGCATACAAAAACAAAAAGACTAGCATAATGAAATGTAGCCAATGTCCTTCAACAATTAATTATCCATATATGGCCAAAGTTGTTTCCTTCTTGCCCCGCACCCCCACCCTGAATTATTTTGAAGAAAATCCTAGACATAGCACTCCTTCTGTAGCCAGTATTTCCAAATCTCCAAAAGATGAGGACCATTCCTGAATATCAATAATCTGTTAAAAACAGGAAATATCCAGGGGCGCCTGGGTGGCTCAGTCGGTTAAGTGCCCGCCTTCAGCTCAGGTCATGGTCCCAGGGTCCTGGGATCGAGCCCCACATCGGGCTCCCTGCTCAGCGGGGAGCCTGCTTTTCCCTCTCCCTCTGCCTGCCACTCTGCCTTCCTATGATTCCTCTGTGTGTGTGTGTGTGTGTCAAATAAATAAATAAAATCTTTAAAAAAAAACAGCAAATATCCAATTAGTGAAGACATTTCTTCAAATGGCGGATAGATGTTTTTTAAAGTTTGCTTATTTAAATAGGACTCCATGGAAGGTCTGTATAGCCACAGTTGGCTGATGTTTCTTAAGTCTCTTCTGAAATGTAAGTTCTCCCATCTTTTTTTTTTTGTCTTGATATGTTCTGTTTGTCCCACAGACTTTTTCCCACAATGCTAAGTGTATCCTCCCAGTGTCCTTTAACAAGTTCTCATTCCCTTGAAGATTGAGAGGCTGATGGGATTCTGCTGTGCCTTTAGTTTCTTCCCCCACCCAGCTCATCAAGAATTAGCTGACCTCCCTCCACCTGCACTCTACCTCCCAGTCTCCTGTCAACTTTGCAAAACACAGGAATCAAAGTTTAGAAGCGATGAAAAATAGTTCCCACATGCACAGAGAAAACAAGTAACTCTCTACTAAAGTGTACTCAAACCCAAGATACAATCACTACAGCCTCTGACATCGCCCAATTTAGAACAAAGTCAATCAGAACTAAAGCTAGTTATATGAGGGGTCTTTACCCTAGCTAAGCCAGCCTCCCAGTTAAGAAATAAAGGAAACTGTCTCTAATTGCCAAGGCTTTCTGAAGCACATGGCCATAAGAAGTGACAGCGAACAGTACATATTCCTAGCTACTAAGAAAATTGTGCAGAGAAACCGAACCGTGGCCAGGGCTCCCATGTGCCACCTCCCATCCAAGGCATGGCTTTATCTTTTATTCCCCTCTTGTGGGTTGTTTGCATCAAAGTTTACTACTTGTAGGGGTGGCTGGGTGGCTCAGACGGTTAAGCGTCTGCCTTCGGCTCAGGTCATAATCCCAGGGTCCTGGGATCGAGCCCCGCATCGGGCTCCCAGCTCAGCGGGGAGCCTGCTTCTCCCTCTGCCTCTGCCTCTCCCCCTGCTCAGCCTCTCTCTCTCTCTCTGTACCTCTCTGTCTCAAATGAATAAATAAAATCTTAAAAAAAAAAAAAGCTTACTACTTGTAGGTAGAAATCCCAGAAGATAAGGGTACACCTAAGTGAAATCTTTTAACATCCAACATATGAAGAACACATCCAATCTCTCCATACTATTTATTATCTGTGGCAGGCACTGAGAGTTGCTTATCCATATCCATTCTTCCCATCTTTCTTGATGATGAAATCCCACTTTTATTCAAGGTGACAACATGCCCCCGCTGAAAAACTAACATCCTAGCCTCCTTTTGTAGACAGGTGTGGCCCTGGGATTTAATTCTAACCAAGGAAATATAGGCAGAAGTTGTTAGGCATGACTTCTAGAAAGGCTTCTTAAAAAGAGAACAAGCAGGTGAGGGTGTCCTTTTGCCTACTCACCCTTCCTCCTCCTTTACCTGAACTCATACATAATAGGTGGAACTTAAGCAGCCACCTCTAGAGCATAAGGCAGATTGTACTATGTGTTCAAAATTCTTCTGTCCCTCTGGACTATTATTGAATATCAATAATCTGTTAATAACAGCAAGGTTCAGTGTGAGATTATAGTTCCCCACCCACACTCCATGAATCTGTCCATTTTACTTGCTTTGACCAGTGGAATGTAGGCAAAAGTGAAGTGTATCAACTGCAAGCAGAGGCTCTAAGACGGACAGTGTTTCCATACTCTCCTCCTGTGCCCTGGCCTTCCATTAGGAGAGGAGCATCTCTCAGTAGCCACTGTCCCTTCTGCCTGGGTGCTGGAATCAAAAACAAATAGAGCAGACCTGCATCGGACGCACTGCCCGGGGAAGAACTGCCACAACGAACCCATAGATCCCAGAGCAAAAAATAAATATTTGTTCTTTTGGACACAGAGATCTTGGGACTGTCTGCTATTCAGCATTACTGAAGCAAAAGCTGGCTAAACAGGTCCTGAGATGACGATGTGGAAAGAAGGAAAAGTTGCAAGAGCTAATATTTCTTTTTTTTTTTTTAAAGATTTTTATTTATTTATTCATGAGAGACAGAGAGAGAGAGGCAGAGGGAGAAGCAGGCTCCCAAGGAGCAGAGAGCCCAATGCGGGACTCGATCCCAGGACCCTGGGATCATGACCTGAGCCGAAGGCAGACGTTTAACCATCTGAGCCACCCAGGCGCCCAAGAGCTAATATTTCTTGAGGGCTTATTATATCCCAGGCCATGTTGTAAGTGGTCACTAACTGTCCTGATGACTCTATGACATATGCAACTATTAATGCTACCGTACAGCTGAGGTAACTGAGGCACAGCCCGCCTCTGAGGCACAGAGAGGTTAAGTAACTAGCCCCAAATCACTCAGCTAACAAGTAGTAGAGCTGGAATTTAAACCAGCTCCAGACCCTTGCTCTTACACCAATAGGTTACACTGTATCTGCCCACTCATAAGGACCCCTGTTAACACTTTCTCTTATTTCCCTTCAAGTTTCTTTTTTTTCCTCCGTGGAAATATGTGGTTAGTTTTTAAGACACATGAAAGACTAGACCAGTGCCTTTTGCATCCTACCACAACTACTTCCCCAATTACTAGTGCACAGACTAGACCAGAACATTAAACACCTGACACAGAGAAAGGAGTTATATGCTCAGGCCCACACTCCCTACCCCCTAGCTAACAGCCACCATCAAAAACATAGGCCTGAACCTAAAGCCGAAAAAGATGGTAGACCAGGAAGCTCCAGGCCTTCATTCTCCACAGAGACACCCCAAAATGACCCAAAACTGGCTAAAATAACCTTATAGAAGCTCCAGAAAATAGTCAAAGGCCTACAGCAACCAGAACACCCAGCCAAGAAGCCATATTCCAAATGGGAGGAAATCTAGCCTCTGTACTGCCACCGCGCTGATGATTCTACCAGGACCATAGGATCTTGCGGCTTCTCCACCTAAGTTTCTTAGCAGACAGCCAGCAAAATGAAACGTGAATGTGGCTTCTGCATGCAAGGGCCTCCACTACTCTCATCTACTCCATGAATTCCATACCCTAGTCATGACTTCGAAGTCCTCATACGTACTATACTCTTTCATAATTTGCTTATCTATGTTCTCATAACTCCCTTAGTTTGTATAGTCTTGCCTTTCCTCCTCGGCCCTGAACCCGGCCAGCTCTCACCCAGCGATCAAGATCCAACTCACTCATCGCTTCCTATCTGCAGCTTTCTGTAACTACCTTTTCAAGCTTTAGACACCCCACTTATCATAATGCACTACAGTTACACACTTTCTTGTCCATCTTGCCCACAAAATTATGATTCCATTCCTACACACCTATACCAAATACCTAAAATACTACCTAGACCACAGAAACCACTTAATATTTCTGAATTAAACATTCTTTCCTGACCCCAAAAAATCTAGACTCTTGGAAGACTCTTATTGGCTATTGTTTCTGACTCAGCCTGCTTATTTTTTTTCAATTCAAAATGTCTTTTCTGAAAGTTATCTGTACAATTTAAACGTTATCTGTATAAGCTCAGAAACCATGGAACAGGGTGAAATTTTCCAGCTCTGATACTTCACAAGCTGTTTCTTTGACCTTGCTATATCTCCCAATTCCAAAAAAGGCCATTCAAGACAGTGTGCGATAAGTACGCTCTATTAACAACTATTCAACTAAAGTCTGTTAAGCACAACGCCGGGTTATCTGTGCTAGGCCAGTGGTTCCCAAAGCTGTCCGCCGCCAAGTCCTGAGGATTTCATTAGCAATGCAAATACCAAGACCCCACCCCAGAGACCCCAAAGGTCCAGCGTGGGGCTTAAAACAGCTGTACATTGAACAAGTTCCTCAGCTCACAATGCTGACTCAGGTTTTGAGAACCACTGATTTCAAAGATACAATGCACAGTGCCAGGGCTAAAAGTGAACTAAGATGTATTTTATTTGGAATTACCTTCTTTTGCAAACTTCACGACCTACACTGCGTCCCAGAATCAGGACTGGGGGTTCCAGAGAAAACAAAAGAGCTGTTAAAGTGTGCCCACCCTCCACCTGCTTCCTAGTGGGGCCGGCACTGGCGGACAGGTGGAAGAGGACTCACAGGCTCAGTCAGGGGATTCCAGGCCCGGGGCGCCGGGGCGCTCACCCAGCCTACCTGGTAGATGGCAGAGCCCGAGTCTGGCTGGGTGCCCAGCGTGGCCACCAAGTCCCCGTGATAAGCGCGCGGCCCGGGGACAAAGGCGCGGGCGCTGGGCCGCAGGGCTAACCTCAGGGCAGCCCACATGACAGCCGGCAGGGAGCGAAGGACCACCGCCTGAGAGGGGCCCGGGCACGCTCAGAGTCGGTTCTTTCCCCTCCGGATTCCCGGATTCGGACTACCGCTCCGCTCTCCTTGCAGCCCCAAACCTCCCGAAACCTCCCAGGTTCTCAGGCCAGCCGAGGCACGTGTCTGCGCACGCCGGCCGTAACAGGTCGCCGCTGCGCACCACGCCCCCTGAACTCAGCCAATCAGGGCAGAGGCGCAGCCCCGCGAGGTCCTGTCACCTCGCGAGCTCGGGAGCTCCGCGGTCCAGAGGCGGAGCTACCTTGGTTACCACCCCTCCTCTCTCGGGGCTGAGCTGGCCCGGTAAGGTTCGGTTTCCCTGGGATCCGTCTCAGTTCCTTTTCTACGTGCTGTTTTCTTCTTACCCTGTTAATAGAAAGGGACGTGAAAAATCGTATCCTTACATGAGAGCTGGAAACTGAGCAGGCATCAAGCTGCCCTAAGAAACAAAACTCTTTAGAGGAGATACATATTTATTCATTCAGCAAATATTTCTTCAGTGTCTCCCTGTGTCCGTTGCTTTTCTGGCGCTGGGTCTTAAAACTTCGTGAGTCTTCCGGCTTTGTCTTCTTTTTCATGTTTTCTCGTTTCGTTTTGTTTTTGTTTTTGGCTATTTAGAACCAGTTTCTTGAGATTCCGTATTATTTTTAGTACGGGTTTTTTCTGCAAAAAAAAAAAAAATGTCATTGGGGTTTTGGTAGGAATTATATTGAATCTGTTGCTCACCTTTGCATAGTATTGACATTTTAACAGTATTAAGTTTTACGATCCATGGACATGGATGTGTTCCCATGTATTTGTGTCTTCCTTAATTTCTTTTAGCAATGTTTTGTAGTTTTCATTGTGCAAGTCTTTTTTTTTTTTAAGATTTTATTTATTTATTTGGGACAGAGAGAATGAGAGAGAGAGCACATGAGAGCGGGGAGGGTCAGAGGGAGAAGCAGACTCCCTGCTGAGCAGGGAGCCCGATGCGGGACTCGATCCCAGGACTCCAGGATCATGACCTGAGCCGAAAGCAGTCGCTTAACCAACTGAGCCACCCAGGCGCCCTTCATTGTGCAAGCCTTACACCTCCTTAATTCCTATTTTATTCTTTTTAATACTATTATAAATGGAATTGTCTTTGTAACTTCCTTTTCAACTTGTTCATTATTAGTGTATAAAAGTGCAACTGATTTTTGTGTGTTGACTTTGTATTCTGTTACTTTGTTGAATTCATTTATTCTAACAATTTTTTCGTGTGTTGGGGGGGATCTTCAGGGTTTTCTACATATTCATTATCTGCAAAATAATAATTTTACTTCTTTCCTTCTAGTTTGAATGCCTCTTATTTCTCAGTCTTGCCTAATTTCTCTGGCTAGGACTTCCAGTACTAAGTTGACTAGCCGTGACAAAAGTGAACATTCTTTCCTTGTTCCTGATCTTCAAAGGAAAGGCTTTCAGTCTTTCACCACTGAGTATGATGTTTGCTGTGCATTTTTCATATGTGACCTTTATGATGTTAAGGTAGTTTTCTTCTATTCCTAGTTGGGTTTTTTTATCATGAAAGAGTGTTGAATTTTGTCAAATGCTTTTTCTGCATCAATTGAGACGATCATGTGTACCTTTTTTCTTCTTTATTCTGTTAATGTGGTATATTTCAGTTATCATTCAGCATTTAATATGCTGTTGAATTCATTTCACCAGTACTTTATTGAGGATTTTTGCATCAACATGCATTAGGGATATTGATCTATAAGGTTCTTGTATCTTTGTCTGGCTTTGGTATCAGGATTATGATGGCCTCAGAACGGGTCAGCAAGTGTTACCAATTTTTTGTGAAAGATTGATGTTAGTTCTTTAAATGTTTGGTAGAATTTACCAGTGAAGCCATGAAGTCCAGTGCTTTTCTTTGTCTGGAGGTTTTGTTCTGTTTGAGTTTGGGTTGTTTGTTTTTTTTTTTTTTTTAATTACTGATTCAGTCTTCTCACTATAGATCTATTCAGGTTTACTGTTTCTTTGTGATGTAGTCTTGGTAGGTTTTGTGTTGGTAGGAATTTGTCCATTTCATCTAGTTATCCAGTTTGTTGATGTCCATTTGTTCATAGTGTTCAGTTTACTTTTTACTTTAGGGAATACAATATTTCAACTTTCATGATGGAAATAAAGATGTTTTTACTTCTTTCTCTCATAAATGATCCCAAGGCAACAAAGGAACACCAAAAAAGAATTCATATCCCACCTTCAATTAAAGTAGGAGATATGGGGCACCTGGATGGCTCAGTCAGTTAAGCCACCAACTGACTCTAGATTTCGGCTCGGGTCACGACCTCAGGGTGGTAAGATCGAGCCCCACGTCAGGGTCTGCACTGGGTGTGGAGCCTGCTTGGGATTCTCCCTCCTTCTCTCCCTGCACCCCTCTCCTTGCGTGTGTACTCAGCCTCTCTAAAAACCAAAATAAAGTAGGAGACATATGAAGACAACAGGCAAAAATAGGAATAATTTAGCAGGAAAAAAGGAAGCTGAAATCTAAGTGCTTGCAGTGGAAGATAAAAACAAGTAACAAGTCGATTTGCCTCCCAGAAATCCCTGCAAGGCTCAGGAATTGGTGGTACTGAGAACAGAGGAAGGTGTGGGTAGGTGTGGGGAGAGGTGGGAGAGACCAAGAGACAGTGAAACTACTTGAAAATCTGTATAAGCAGTAGTTAGAACCCTAGGTTTCCACTCCCACTTTGCCCAGGAGATAGGAGATATATAGTATCTGAAGAAACTGAATCACAGATGTTCCAAATATCGGGACACTAGGCAAGAGTGAAGTGCCAGATTGAAACCAACAAGATTAACTGAAAGTCTGGAGGCCAATTCAAGAAATTCCATTCCCCAGCTCCCTTTTTCCTCCAAGTTCTAAAATGCTGGCTACCAGGTTTATATAGGAAGGAATCTAGAGACACCTTACCACTTCACAGAAAGGGTAGAGTGATATTTGAGGTTTCCCAGTGGAAAAGCTCCTTGGAAAATAATGCACCTACAGTGTAACCTACAGATTGACATATCCTATCTACACTTCAGTAAGCTTGTAAAAGTTCCCAATCAACTTTTTAGAAAATTTCTCTAACAGATGCATGGATAGCCAAGGATCAACAGGCATTTGAGGAAAGTTTTCAAAATGAAAAAAAGACCCCCACCGCAACCAAGAAAGCCTCAGAAGAAACCAGCAGTACAAGGAACAGAAGAAACTGTAACTTCCTTAGAGAAATGAAAAAACATTGCATTCATGAAACAAGAACAGGATTATGAAAAAAATTAAGATTTTGGAAATAAAAATATGAGACCAAGAATTTTAAAAATCTGTAGAAGGGAAGGAAATGTGGAAATAAAATTTTAAGCCTCGTTTCCAATTTAAACCTTGGCTAGAAAATGTAATCAAAGCTAGAGATTATAAACTTTGTAGCCATTTAATGAGAAATTATTAGGATGGGAAAACAGATGTTATAAGGAGACTAGATAACTCTGCTAGCCGCTAAATTTATTAGATACATGAGGTTAGCAATTGTTTCCTGGTTGGCATTAAATTTAAGTTCATTATTTGGGGTGCTTGGGTGGCTCAGTCAGTTGGGCATCTGCCTTCTGCTCGGGTCATGATCTCATCGAGGTCCTAGGATCCTAGGATCGAGCCCTGTGTTGGGCTCCCTGCTCAGTGGGGAGTTGGCTTCTCCCTCTCCCTCTGCCCCTCCCCCCTGCTTGTGCGCTCCTTCTCTCTCTTGGACGCTGTCTCTCTCAAATAAATAAAATCTTTAAACAATTTAAGTTCATACTTAATGTTATACTTATTTAAAATTTTAGTAGTTTATACTTACCCTGTGTATCTTATCATTATAATTGAGTTTCTGTCTGCTGTGGTGAGATAGCATTCTATAATATTGAAAGGCTTGCTTTAATATCTCCGAGGCTTGGTTTGAAACCTTAAGACTAGGCACCTGGGTGGCTCAGTTGGTCATGATCTCGGGGTACTGGGATCAAGCCCCACATCTCTCAAATAAAGTCTTAAAAAAAACCCCAAAAACCTAGTCGGATGTTATAGAAAATGCCATTGTTAAAATCTTAATTGTAATACAAAAATCAGTTGTTTTTGAATATTTCAGCAATAAACAATTAGAAAAGAACATTTTAAAATCCATTTATAATGGTATCAAAGAACACCAAGTACTAGGGAGCCTTGGTGGCTCAGGTGATAGAGCAATGCAACTCTTGATCTTGGGGTTGTGAGTTTGAGCCCCATGTTGGGTGTAGAGATTATTTAAAATCTTAAAAAAAAAAGTACTTAAAAGTGTATCTAACAAATGAGGTGATATTGCTGTGTATTTACAATACAAACATGTCTACAAATAGATTTGTACAAGAATATTTACATAGCTTTATTGAAAACAGCCAAAATTTGCAAATAATCCTGTAGGAAAATGGACAAAATTAGGGTGTGTTCATATAATGTGGTATACTCATAAAATGGAATACAACTCAGCAACAAAAGCAAACAACTACTAACAGGGATGAATCCCAAAAACATATTGAGCAAAAATAACTAAATACAAAAAAAAAAAAAAATGCATGGTATGTGATTGTGGTCCACAAAGTTTAAGAACAGGCTAACCTACTCTTTGTGGATGAGAGTGGAAGGGGCTTAAGGGAACTTCTTAGGGTGATGGAAATGTTTTGTGGGGTGGTTACAGAGGCATATGTATTGTCAGTACTCAAACTGAGTATGTAAGATCTATTTATTTTATTAAATGCAAACTATGCGTTAAAAACATTAACTGAAGAAAACAGTGTTGACTCAAAATTATGAACCAAGTCAAAGGATGATAGTTTTACCTGATGACTCACATTCTGTGATTTGATTCTATAAATTTGTTAGAAGCATCAAGACTGTCTTGGCCTTCTACCAATTTTGTGACTAACAAAGTCACTTCTAAAAAGAAAGAGATGCTTAAATTTTTCTCCAGAAGTCAAAATTGAGACAATCTCCCCCTCCCCAAAACAGGAACAAAACAACAAAAATGAAGAAAAGAAAGAGGAGGGAGGGAAGAAGAAATGGAAAGTAGTAGAGAAAAGATAACTTAGGGAGCCAATAGAAGTGGTAAAAAAGATTAATAGAGGGGCGCCTGGGTGGCTCAGTCGTTAAGGGCCTGCCTTCGGCTCAGGTCATGATTCCAGGGTCCTGGGATCGAGCCCCGCATCGGGCTCCCTGCTCGGCGGGAAGCCTGCTTCTCCCTCTCCCACTCCCCCTGCTTGTGTTCCCTCTCTAGCTCTCTGTCAAATAAATAAATAAAATCTTAAAAAAAAAAAAAAGATTAGTAGAAATTGCAGATATGAGAACAGTGAAAATGGAAGGGACAAAATTATCAAAAACAGTAATTCAAGAACATTTCCCAGGCAAAATTATCAAAACAATAATACAAGAACATTTTCCAGAAGGGAAATAAATGAGTTTCCTTATTAAAAAGGTCCATTAAGTGTCCAACAGCATGAATGTAGGGGCAGGAAAGGAGGGCAGGCTTACACCAAAGCTCACTATTGTGCAGAATACCAGGTCAAAAACCTGTAAATAGGCAAGCCACATTCAGAGGATAGGGAATCAGAATGGCACCAAACTTAAAAACACTGAAAACTGGCAGACAATGGAGCATGCCTTCAAAATGATGTAAAAATTATTTTCAAATTATTCAGGAATTCTATTCATAGCCCCACTGAGAGTAGAATAAAGAAATTTCAGACACAAAGTTTTAAATAATGTTATCACCCATGTACCCTTTTGCAGTAAACAGTGGAAGATGTGCCTTCCAAAACAAATCAAGAAAGACAATGGCATGGGCTCAAGAAACAGAATCTAAACCAGGAAAGAGAGGTAGGAAGTTCAGAGTAATGGCCGAGGGAAGTCTCATGTGGACAGCTGTACTGCACATAGAGATCTGTAAAGCCCCTAGTCCAGTTTACAACAGGAAGAGCGAGCTCCAGAAAGTTTTCCATGAAAAAAAAGAAGAAAACACTTTATCTGATGGTTTGGCCATGTGGAAAATTATATGCAGAGGCATTTTACACACTTGCTGGAGGGTGTGGAAAGTTAAAACAAAACCCAAAGCAAATGAAAAAGTGAAGCAATTAACTCCAAGAAAAACAAAAGCTTCTACCATGTCACCTTAGTACATAAAGTGGTACAGCACTGAATAATTACAATTAATGCAATAACAATACTAAATATGGACTAAACCTTATGATTAACATATTAAGAGGGAAGCAAGGAGGGGAGTTTTAAGAAAGCTAAATTTTTTTTTTTTTTTTTAAGATTTTATTTACCTGGAGAGAGAGAGAGACAAGTAGGGTGAGCAGCAGGCAGAGGGAGAAGGAGAGGCAGGCAGCCTCCTCACTGAGCGGGAAGCCCAAAGAGGGGCTTGATCCCAGGACCCTGGGATCATGACCTGAGCCCAAGGCAAATGCTTAACTGACTCAACCACCCAGGTGCCCCAAGGAAACTAAAATTCTTAAGTACCATGACAGAAAATCAGTTAACAATGTCTAACATTGTAAATTCTGTAAATAACAGAATAACCATATTTAGAAATAGGTAGTAACAGAAGAAACAGCTTGTCTGAAAATATAGCACTACTTGACTTTTTAAGCCATGTATAATAATTTTTAAAAATATGAAATAATGCATACTAAAAGGTTAGTACTGTGTCTAGCATAAGAAATAGTAGCCTGTTGTTTTAAAAAAGTGTTTTTAAAAATCTGGGGGAGTAGAAATGAGGGTAAAAATATAGAATGAGTTTAGTACATAACTCATGTGATGTGAAGTATTTTATCTTGCTATAGGTTGACCCTAAATTTAGCTTTGCATTGAAAAAGAAAATATTACAAGGATTCACACAGCCCATATTAAAAAAAAAAAAAATCAGACCAGTTGAACAGAAGCCCAATTATTCCTGGCACTGAAGCCAAAGGAGAAATTCTCATAGGTAGGATTCTCATAGGTAGAATATTGGGTGATATGATTTCTTAAAACTCTGTAATATCATTACAGTAAAAATATGAATTTCTTTAGGCTTTTATTCTATTTCACATAATGTCTCTAAACACAAGCAGACAAACAAAGTAGGCAGTTCATATATATAGATAGCTCTTTGATGAAATGACCAAATTCAAGATAAAAATTCTGTCCTGGACTTCAGAAGTCCAGGATTATATTATACACAGGACTAAAGATTCCCATTTGTCTTTCTCTACAGAGAAAACGAAGTAGGAAGAAAAAAGTAAAAGAGATTGAGTTCTTATATCTAAAAATTCATTATATCAGGAATAAATGAACAAGAAAGCAACTCTTCACATGTCCTGAATGGGAGGGAGGGGGAAGTCTATTCTTTATTCTTACAAGATCAAAAAAATATCCTTCACAGCATGCATATAAGACAAAAGATTAATTCTTCCAGTTATATTTTTATAGAAGAAAGGAAGTATATGCTGTAGGTGAAAAACTGACAAGTTTTGGTTAAACAGTAATATCTTTAAGTCATTTGAAAAGAAAAAGACAAAAATAGTATAAAATAACTTTTATTTACATAATTTATATCTATAGAACATAACTGCTTTCTTTAGAACAAGAAAATTTACAAATGACAGAAATTGCTTTTTTGTCAAAAACTCCTTCAAGCAAGAGAGTATCCATGGTCACTTCTATTTCGAATAACATGGCGGTAAATAGTGGATATTCATATTTTTAACTGTGCCTTAATCATTTACTAACAATTAGGCTTTTAAAACCATCATGTTGACCACTTTCTAAGACATAAGTATTCAGGAAGAAAAGTCAAGAAAACAAAGACCACTATTCATACCACCTTTAAGATTTACAAAATAATTCTTCACATCATCATCTTTACATGAATATAAACAAAGGGTGTGACTAATTCTTTCCACCTTGTAAGGTAAATACAATGATTAAGTTTCTTACTTTCCCAGATTAGTTTTAAGGATGTAATAGTAGGATAATTTAGCTTGGCTGACTTGATTCTCTTACGCAATGAATGCCCAAAGATAAAATTTCATATATAGTAAGAAGTTATATCTTCCATAAAATGAATTCATTATAGATGAACAAGAGACAGATGTTAACAAAGTTAAAAAATAAATATTACACAAGGGATAAAACAATAGTTTAACTGTGGCAACCTAACATCCAAAGTAACATTAATTAAATGAAAGAAACTTTCAGAATATGAGACTTTAAAAAATTTGTAAAAACAGGGCATTAAAATAGCAATGTGATTTACTACCATGATTTTTGTGACATATTAATCCCATGAAATAAATTAATGCATACCTATTGAGAATTTTCACTCAGATTTATAGATCCTCCTTTATGACAAAAAAGTTAAATTGTAAATTTCACTATAAAGCAATGAATAAGAAATGCTCTAATAGCAATTTTAGGATTATTGTAACACTTGCTGAGCCATATCCTATTTTACTAATGAACTTGAAATTTGGCCACTATTTTTTTCAATATATAAACACAATTATCTAGACATTAAAATATCTTCCCAGTTGAAATACTGATCATTTTGTAATGCAATCAACACAGTTTTGTGATGCACAACTTACAACTTGAATGACAAATATGTATGTCGTAGATAAAACGTCAGCACCTGAAGGTAAGAAAATTACTGTCTAATGTAGGGGTCAAACGAAAAGCCCATTCCAGACATGTCAATCCCTTCAGTATTGTTTGTGGCTGTTTTCAGCAGCACTGAAACAGCAGAATTGAACAGTTGCCACAGGGGCCATGTGGCCCACAAATTCAAGAATATTTTGCAGAAAATGTTTCTGACTCCTGCTCTGAGGCTTTTCAAATAAAAGAAGAAATCTGTTTTTGAGAAGTTTGATTTGAACCACCAAAGATCTGCTTGGGTGGATAATGGAATTACATATGTAAATAACAAAATTTCAAAATTAAAAACAACCCTTAAATTAATATTGATGATAATCACTGACTAAAGTCTTATTATCTTATTTTCTGTTTTAACATCACAATTATGTTCTGTGCTTAAAGGCCTAAGTGTTCCTTAAGCAAAATTTAATGGGGGAAAAAACTATCAAGAAATTAGTTTTTAAAAAAAGGAATGTGTGTGAGTGTGTACGTGTGTGTGTGTGTGTGTGTGTAAAAGGGACTGAATTTTGAATGTAAATCTCCCTCATAAATTAAGGGTTTTTTCCCCCATACAAATCCTGAGATTATCCAAAAAATAAGAAAAACAAGAACTTCACAGTACAAATTCAATATACTAAACTATGAGAAAAAAATGTATTCAAAACATATCTACTACCCAAATACTTTTAGTGATATAACTTTAAATATCTTTAAAATTAAAGAGGGAAATGGGACAAACATAAATTTGTCAATGTCTTCTTTACCCATAATCTGAGTGGTGAAAATAATTAAAACTGAATATTCTTTTAAATAAAAAATTTAAAAATAAATAAACTTTTTGATGTTTCATCTTTATAAATAAGTTTAAATACTACTTGTTCAATTAGGACTAATGTTAACATCAACATGAAATTAGAAAAATACATATTTTCCAGTCAAATAGCTGATAATAGAAAAGTTTTTAACATTTACCATTCTAAAGTGGAGTTTCACAATATGCTTTCATATACTTAGAGGCAACTGTAAAGCCCTTCAGCAAAACAAATAAAAAACAAAAAACAAAACCCAAAAAAACCCAGAAAAAAACCTTTACAAAAGAAGTTCGCTAAATGCTAAATACAATCCACCTCCAAATACTCGGCACTGTGATTTATAGAGACAGTTATCCACAACATTCCAAAATGTCCATGGTGTGTTCAGCACAGGAGAGTCAAAATGTAAACAAGAGAAGCTATTTCTGTCTGAGAAGCAGTCTCAATTGCTTTGTATTTCCAAAATGCTGAATCAATCAGAATGAAAGGAACCTCAGCAATGTTTTCCACTGATTATAAGAGCTTCAAATCAAGCTCATTAGATATTCAAAATCAATCTAAAGAAAAATAGCCAGTGATGCATTTTCTAAATACTGCTTAGTTGATATTTGACTCTGGAAATCCTAGACTTAAAAAAAATTAAAAAAAAAAAAAAGACTTTTATTCTGTTTCATCTACTTCGATAAAGATATCACTAAAGAAATATTCAGAGACTGTGGTTGGCTCCTCTTCAGGTACCCGGTTTTGGCCACTTCTACATTCTTCTTTTGGTAAGGGAGGATCACAAGAAACCTAAAAAGATAGTATTAATAAGTATGCAGTATAACATTTATATATTGGTAGTGGTCATCTAAATTGTTATCTCTTTGAAAAGCAATATAATGATAAGTATTAAGGGCTTTAAATATGTTCATACTCTTTGACCCAATAATTTCATTTCTGTGCTGTTATATTAGGGAAATAATACTAAACAAAGTGAGAATTTTATGAGTAAGATAACCTTTGAAGCATTAGTTAAAATAATAAAACTGGACACAACAAACACACAACAGTGGGCATGATAAGATTAATTACAGTGTACACACGATCCATTATTTTACCCTAATTCCCATGAAAAAAAAATTTTTTTAAAGATTTTATTTATTTATTTGAGAGAGAATGAGAGAGAGTGGGGAGGGTCAGAGGGAGAAGCAGACTCCCTGCCGAGCAGGGAGCCCGATGCAGGACTCGATCCAGGGACTCCAGGATCATGACCTGAGCCGAAGGCAGTCGCTTAACCAACTGAGCCACCCAGGCGCCCAGCCCATGAAAAAATTTTAATACAGAAAAGCATAACATCAAATCTATTATGAAACATTTTAATAATCTGCATAAGAATACAGACCCACAAAACAGAACAGTACCCCAAGGCAACTACAAATTAAAGCAATCCTATCGGGGTGCCTGGGTGGCTCAGTGGGTTAAGCTTCTGCCTTCAGCTCAGGTCATGATCCCAGGGTCCTGGGATCAAGCCCCGCATCAGGCTCCCTGCTCAGTAGAAAGCCTGCTTCTCCCTCTCCCTCTGCTGTTCCCCCTGCTTGTGTGCTCTCTCTCTTGCTGTGTCTCTGTCAAATAAATAAAAAATATATTTTTTAAGATTTTATTTATTTATCTGACAGAGAGAGACACAGCGAGAGAGGGAACACAAGCAGGGGGAGTGGGAAGGGAGAAGCAGGCTTCCCGCCGAGCAGGGAGCCTGATGCGGAGCTCGATCCCAGGACCCTGGGACCATGACCTGAGCCGAAGGCAGACGCTTAATGACTGAGCCACCCAGGCGCCCTAAATAAAATCTTGAAAAAAATATATTTAAAGCAATCCTATCAAAAGTTAGCATACTTAGAAATTTATAAAAAATTAAGACAACATGGTATTGTCATTGGAACAGACATATATCAATGAAAAAGACTAGAAATATCCCCAACACATATACTGCAAAATTTAGTATGAGAAAAGTTGGATTATTTAATAAATGATGTTGGACAACTATATAACCATCTCAGAAAAAAAGAAGTCAAACCAAAATTCTAGATGAATCAAACGATTTAAATGTAAAAACATTTTTTTAAAAAATCTACTCTAGGGGTACCCGGGTGGCTCAGTCTGTTAAGCATCTGCATTCAGCTCAGGTCATGATCTCAGGGTCCTGAGATTGAGCCCTACGTCCGGTCCCTTCCTGCCCAACCTCCCCCCGGCCCCAGCCCCTGCTCATGCTCTCTCTCCCAAATAAATAAATCTTAAAAAAAAAAAAAATTACTCTAAAATACCATGGGAAAACATTTTAATAATCCTGGACTGGAGGAGAGGGAGTATCTTTTTAAATGACCTGAAAGGCAGAAGTCATAAAAGACTGATAAATTCACCTATGTAAAAATTTTAAAAATGTCCACATGGCAAAAACTACTGGACACAAAATCAAAAGACAAATGACATATAGGTTTAAAAATATATATACGTATGTGTGTGTGTATATATATATATATATATAACACCATTATCACAAAGGGTTTTATTTTTTTTTTTAAGATTTTTATTTATTTATTTGACAGAAAGAGAGATTGCGAGAGCAGGAACACAAGCAGGGGGAGTGGGAGAGGGAGAAGCAGGCTTCCCACAGAGCAGGGAACACAATGCGGGGCTCGATCCCAGGACCCCGGGATCATGACCTGAGCCAAAGGCAGATGCTTAACTGAGCCACCCAGGCACCCCAAAGGGTTTTCTTTTCTTTTCCTTTAAGATTTTATTTATTTATTTGACAGAGAAAGACACAGCGAGAGCAGGAACACAAGCAGGGGGAGTGGGAGAGGTAGAAGCAGGCCTCCCGCTGAGCAGGAAGCCCGATGTGGGGCTCGATCCCAGGACCCTGGGATCATGACCTGAGCCAAAAGCAGATGCTTAATGACTGAGCCACCCAGGCGCCCCAGGGTTTTCTTTAATGTAAGAGCTTCTACAATTTAATATGAAAAATACTAATGATGCAATTTTTAAAAAAAAATCAAACATGGAGCGCCTGGATGGCTTAGTTGGCTAAGCATCTGTCTTCAGCTCAGGTCATGATCCCAGGGTCCTGGGATGAAGCCCGCATCAGGCTCCCTGCTCCTCGGGCAGCCTGCTTCTCCCTCTCCCTCTGCTGCTCCCCCTGCTTGTGCTTGCTTGCTCGCTCTCTCTCTCAAATAAATAAAATCTTAAAAAAAAAGAATCAAACATATGAACAGATGTTTCACAAAGAAAGCATAAATGATTCAAATACATGAAGAAGTACTCAACCTCACTCATATGCTCATTAAATCTATGAAGAATTCCAAAAGTGAAAAAAATTGATTACATGCTAGTGTGAGGAAAAAGGCCCTCTCCTATACTGCTGCTAAGAATAGAAACTGATATATTCCCTATGGAAGACAATAAAGCAATATCTCTCAAAAGAATAATCATTCCTTTTGATCCAACAATTCTATTTCTAGGAATTCAACCTATAGATAAATGTGCAAAATAACTCATTTATAAGTTAGCTATTACCATATTATTTGAAACAGCAAACCATTAGGAATAACCTAAATGTCTACCAGTGTGAGACCATTATTGTTCTATGGTACATCAAAACAGTGGGATATGATACAGTCATTAAAAATAATGAAGGCATGCTTGGACACTTATTCCTGAAAAATGAATTTATGTTCACATAAGAACTTAGATATGAATGTTCACAGCAGCTTTATTCATAACAGCCAAAAACTGAAAATAACCCATATGCCCTTCAATTGGTGAAAGGATAAACATGACTGATAACATACTATGGAATACTATTCAATAATAAAAAGGAATAAATACATAAAACCATCTGGATGACTTTCTAGGGAACTATGCTGAGTGGAAAAAAAGTGAATTCTAAATGTATGATTCCATTTACACAACTGTATACAATATTCCACTGACATAACATTCTCAGAATGACAAATTTAATGGTGTAGAACAGGTTGCCAGAAGTTAAGGAGAGTGTGGGGGTGCAATGTAAGTGCGTGTGTCTATAAAAGACAACACAGAGGATCACTGTGGTGATAGAATTCTGTATCTTGACTGTGGCAATGTCGATATTCTGGTTGTGATTTTGTACCACAGTTCTGTAAGATGTTAACAGTGGGGAAAACTAGATGGAGGGTACATGGGATCTCTCTGTATTGTTTTTCACAACTGCATGTGAATCTACAATTATCCCATAATAAAAAGTTTAATTTAAATTTAATTAAAAAAAAAAAAAGAGAGGGGCACCTGGGTGTCTGAGATGGTGGAGTGTCAGACCCTTCATTTCGGCTCAAGTCGTGGTCTCAGAGTGGTGAGATCCAGCTGGAGTTGGGCTCCGTGCTTAGAACAGTGTGCTTAGGATTCTCTCTCTCCCTCTGCCCCTCCCCCTGCCACCCACACTCTTTCTCTCTCTCAAATAAATAAAATCTTTTTTTTTTTAAGATTTTATTTACTTATTAGAGAGAGAGAGTGAGAATGAGCACAAGCAGGAGGGCGGGGAGGAGAAGCAGACTTAACCAACTGAGCCACCCAGGCGCCCCTTAAACAAAGTTAGTTTTAAAACTGCTTACTGAGGGCGCCTGGGTGGCTCAGTTGGTTAAGCGACTGCCTTCGGCTCAGGTCATGATCCTGGAGTCCCGGGATCGAGTCCCGCCCCGGGCTCCCTGCTCAGCAGGGGGTCTGCTTCTCCCTCTGCCCCCTTCCCTCTCGTGCTCTCTGTCTCTCATTCTCTCTCTCTCAAATAAATAAATAAAATCTTAAAAAAAAAAAAGAGTTTCAAAAAAATAAAAATAAAAAAATAAAACTGCTTACTGAACGTTTTATACCTATGGAGAAAAACTTCCGAATCATAAAAGCAATTTAAGAAATTGTAAAGAAAAAACTGATTTGACTAAACATTTAAAGCTTATGTGTATATTAAAAACCCTACAAAATTTTAAAAAGTAAATGAATTTGAAAAAATTAGTCGCAGTAAAGAGCTAAAAGGTATATGGCTTTCTTACATGAGGATCTCACGTAAGTTGGTAAAAAAAAACACCTAGATCCCAAAAGCTATAAATCAGCAAACGATAGGAACAAAAAAGAAAAAAAAGAGAAAAAAATCTAGTAGATGTATGAGAAAAAAGCCAAGCCACTAATAATGAAAGAAATGCAAATTAAACAGATGAAATTACATTTCTACCCTCTACTATTAAAGAAAAATTATTTTGAAAAGTTAATATCTAAAGCTGGCAAGAATGTGACTTAACTGACATAGTTACATTGCTGGTAATTGTAACAACTGTTCTCCACAATAATTTGGCAATAGTAAAGAGTCATAAAATACTGGTTCCAGAAAATAATTCTAGGAAATATAAAGTATTTTAAAAAATTTTAAAGACAGTCTTTACAAAAGTACTCCTTTTGAGACTCATGCTATCCAAAAGGTCACCAGCCTTTTCTGTGTTGAAATCCTAAGTAACCAACCCCAGTGCTCTTCCAAAGTTTTTGATACAAGTTCATTTATTTTTCCATCCCAGGACTTGCCATATGAACATCTACAGCATGTAGAGAAATGAAACATGCAAACAAATTCTAATTTTACCATTCCTTGAATTCTTATGGGTGTCAGGACATTTCCCCAAAAGCAAATAAAACATCAGCACTGCTTTGTTTTGCTTCCACAGGTCAGAAAGCTCTTTGCATTAAAGGAATGGCAATTAAGTGTCCATGTATGGCCAGCTTAAATGGCTCTGTACTAAAGGAGCTGTAATTTCCTAAGTCAACACCTTATCTTCTTCTCTCATAGTGTGAGGTATGATGGGGAGAAGATAGACAAGAGATGCTCTGAAATAATTTCTAACATCCAAATGAAAATACCAATCGCCATGTTTTTCCTAGTTGAGTCTGATTTCTAACCCATTCTATACAAACAATAAAATATAACAGTTATCACGTACCTGAGTTGCTGAACTGCCAATACTCTCAGATGGAGTATCAACAACCCTTGCAGATGGAAGCTGATCAGAGGACTCTTGGATTTTTTTCTGGCTTTCAGTGAGTGGATTTGATCTTTTCAAATTCTTTCTTGGTATAGGTATAAGAGGTTTTAGACGTTTCTTATTATAAACCTGAGTAGGTTCATCAGACTCCAAACTATTCTTTGAACATATTAAAGACAAAAATCCCAGGGGTCTTCTGCCAGGTCTAGAAATGCAAATGTAAAGATATTCAAGAATATCCAGGAAGATACACTCCTAATACCAACTTCTTTCCATGAATGCTAAAATGGCACAGGTGATACCACATTAGTGGTACCAGCATATCTGCTAAGTATCATTATTATTTTGATCATTATATACCAGTAGCTGGTATACCATCATACCAGCAGATGCCAATGCAGATTTTCTACCTAAAAAGTTAGTTTCAGCACTTAAAGTTAAGCTCTTGTTATACGGAATGTGTATTTATCTGAAGAGTCCTAAAAAAATGTTGACTACGAATTTCCTTTGATAAAACTCCTTCCCTTTACATTACTGACAAAGGGATATGTTTATAAAACATCATCCTTAGTAGTGAACTTAGTCTTTACATATATGTTATATCCGTTGCATATAGGTTACTTCTACCCTACCATTTGTTTTTGTTTTTGTTTTTTTAAAGATTTTATTTATTTATTCATGACAGACAGAGAGAGAGAGAGTCAGAGGGAGAAGCAGGCTCCCAAGGAACAGGGAGCCCGATGCGGGGCTCGATCCCAGGACCCTGAGATCATGACCTGAGCCGAAGGCAGACGCTTAACCATCTGAGCCACCCAGGCGCCCCTACCCTACCATTTGTTAAAGATCATCTCACGGTACCTGGATAATGGGGTTTTTGAAGATGATGGGATGCTATCCATTTGTTCAGACTTCGAAGCAGCACAAGTTCTCTCCTCCTTATCAGACACAATCCTCTCATCCTGAGGTAACTGAGATGTACTTTTTCCTATATGTGTATCTGTTACTTTATCAAGAGATCCAGATCCTATACTCTGAGAAGTTGGTTCAAGTTGCTCTTTCTGAGGTCCTGGAGTTGTATGTGTGCTTCCTGAGGTAGGGAAGATACCTTGTTCCTTGTAAGACTCCCCTTCAAAAAACAAAGAGAAATCATAAGCACAGAGGACACATATTGAAATTTATATATCCGACTGATCTGCAATATTTGAAGGAAAGAAATCATGACATTCTATCATAAATCTACTCTAATAAGAGAGTAAGCTAAATTATAAATTATTAATATGTAAGTCATCTGGATTGTAGCTGGTGAAAAAAGCATGGTTAGAATACTTTTTTCATTCAGATACAAAATTGTCCTATCAACATATTTTGACCTAGAAAATCTTTCTCGATAAATGTATCTTCAACTAGCAAAATGAGAGTTACCACTTTCTAATCTCTGGGTAAACTTAAGGAACTATAAAAACTCTTTTATGCTCAGCTTTCTAATTCCTAAAATATAATTATTAAGCTTTTACAGGAAATCCTGTAGCCACATGGTTTTCTATTAATTACAGGATTAAAGTAGCTTCATATGGCTATAGGAGTGCCAAATCCAAGATCTCAGCTGGAGAGAAAAACTTCTAATAATAAAAGCAAGATTCTTAGAGAAAGTGAGCAATACTCTTCTCTAATTCCAAATTTGAATAGATGCATCAAAAACAGCAAAATGTAATCACATTAAAATTTATTTCACTCACCTGTTTCCTCAGAAACATTTATCATTTCCTTTGAACACACCTGTTTTAAGAAAATTAACAAAAAAATTAAAAATCCATTTATCAAGTAATCTTTCTTTCTTCTTCTTTTTTTTTAATAAAGAAAGCATGTACCTCCCAGAAACCCCTAGCATAAAAGATGTCTTATGGAAATCCTACCAACATTTATGAATAAGACATTGCTACTGTTACTTAAAATGTTCCAGAGCACAGTAAAAGAGGAAAAGTTTTCAAATGCTTTTTATAAACCAATATTAATATTAATTCCAATTCTGGGGCACCTGGGTGGCTCAGTCATTAAGTGTCTGCCTTCGGCTCAGGTCATGATCCCAGGGTCCTGGGATCGAGCCCCGCATCGGGCTCCCTACTCCACGGGAAGCCTGCTTCTCCCTCTCCCATTCCCCCTGCTTATGTTCCCTCTCTCGCTGTGTCTCTGTCAAATAAATAAATAAAATCTTTAAAATACATATATATATATTAATTGCAATTCCAATTATAACCAGTACAAAAATATCAAATATAATAGTACAAGTATAATTCAGCAACACATCAAAAGACTAACATAATCAAGCAGAGTTTGTCTCAGGAATGTAAAGATAATTCAATATGTGAACTAATATAATTCAATTGAACTGAGGAGAAAAATAATACCCCATCTCTCTATTTATGGGGAAAGTGTCCAATAATATTTATGCTTAAAAAAAAAGACATTTTCTTAACACCATAAACTATAATTACTGCAATTCAAAACCAGCATCCCACTTCATAAACACTGGAAATATTTGCATTTAAATCAGGGATAAAAAAATATGTCTACTATCAGGACTATTTTCTGATATTTCTTGAGTTTTATTAGCTTATATAGAAAAGAGAAAGAAATTAAAGGTATACCAAGTATATGAGAAGAATTAAAATTGTATTTACAGATGATATGACTGTTTACTTAGAAAACCCAACAGAATCAAGTGAAAAATTACTGTATATGATAAGGGGAATTGAGTAAGCTCTCTACAAAGAAAAGAATTCAATGATAACGGCAACAAACAAAATTATTAGGGGATAACCTAGTAAGAAATGGACCAGAATTTAAATGAAGAAGAACTGAAAATACCACTGAGACATAAAAGAATAATTAAACAAATGGAAAGACATACTATGTTTTGGGATAAAGAAAAAATCCAACATGACAATTCTGACATCAACTTTCCCTGTTAACTGGTCAAGTTAATATGATCCTAATTTAAGTATCAGTATCAACAGTTTTTTTTTAAGCTCTGAACAAGCAAATTCTAAAATTAACATAAACTTTAGGACATATACCCAACTAGGAAAAACTTGAAAAAAAAAATAAGAAAATTATGTGCAGGGGAGAGAGAAACTTTCCATTTAAGATAGCAAAGCATTTAAAAACTACAGTAATTTAAAACACTGGGACACTGGCCCCAGAACAAATAGGTGAATCTCAAAGTAGAAGAAAATTCAGGAGTATACCCAAATACATATGGGACTTAATATCCAGTAAGTGGAATTTTAAATCAGTGGAGAAAAAATGAATTATTCAACAAATGGTGCTGGGACAACTAGGTAGGCACCTGGAGAACATGAAGTTGGTTCCACTCTTCCTAACACCAAAATAAATTCTAAACAAATCATTAATGTTAACTCTTAAAAATTTATACTAAATCTCAAGGTAGACTTTCAATGTATAACACAGTCCCCAGAAGCCATACATAAAAAGACTGATAAATGGGATTACATAAAAATAAAAAATGTTTGCATGTCTATGTGAATGCAGCATGTGTACATTCTAGAATTTACAATTATAACTTCAACATTTTATAAGCATTTTTTGTTAGAATGCTGAAAACAAAGTTTAAAAAATAAAAATCACAAGCTCAAAGACATTATACTGTTCTTATAGTCACATCAATGTACATCTATCATTTTTTTTTAAGATTTTTTATTTATTTGACAGAGAGATACACAGCAAGAGAGTGAACACAAGCAGGGGGAGTGGGAGAGGGAGAAGCAGTCTTCCCGCTGACCCATCTGAGCCACCCAGGTGCCCCTACATCTATCATTTTTAAATGGCTCATTATAAACTGGTGGCCTAGTTTTGCATATAATAACGTCATGAATATACTTTTAAAACAGAACAATGTTTGGGGCGCCTGGGTGGCTCAGTCGTTAAAGCGTCTGCCTTTGGCTCAGGTCCTGATCCCGGGGTCCTGGGATCAAGCCCCACATCGGGCTCCCTGCTCAGTGGGGAGCCTGTTTCTCCCTCTCCCTCACCTGCCACTCCCCCTGCTTGTGCGCTCTGTCAAATAAATAAGTAAAATCTTTAAATAAATAAATAAACACAACAGAACAATGTTTGCAAGGAATGCTGATAAATTGATGAAATTGGGTGACTGATACAGAGGGATGCGTTATACTTCCCTATGTATCTTTTTAAATGCTTGAAAATTTTCATATTAAAAAATCAGGGCACCTGGTTGGCTCAGTGGATAGAGCATGTGACTCTTGATCTTGGGGCTGTAAATTTAAGCCCTGCATTGGGTGTAAAGAGTACTTAAAAATAAAATCTTAACCGCACCCCCCCCCTGCCAAAATCAACCAAAAAAAGTCTGCAAGAAAAAAAAAACAAAAAGTAGAGTCAAAAGACAAAGTAGAAAAAAATATATGCAACTCATTCATGGACATACATAACAGAGTTCCTCCAAATCTCTATGTAAAAGATTAGCAACACAACTAAAAAACGGCTAAAGAATACAAAGTCATTTCACAGAGAAAGGAATACAAAAGACTCCTAAGTAAATGAAAGACATTCAGGCCTTACTCATAATAAGAAAAATTAAAACCATCCTGTGATACCATCTTCTATCTATCAGATATACAAGGATACACTGCCTCTGTTGTCTGCTCTCACCGAAGGACTACTGGTTTTCAACTGTCCCTTTGAGACTATAGATTCTAAATCAACTTTTCCAAAAATAAATTAACTAATTAATTAACTCTTCCACAGTGTAGCTACACAGCGAGATAAATTATCATGAGTATTGGAAACAAAAACAAGTGGGTGCTAAGAAACCTTTAACATTATGGCTATTGATCAAATCTGCATACGATCTTCAGGCTTCCCTGAGGTAGTGATGACTGAGATAAAGATGTTTGTATGTTTGGCAAGAAAATGTTTCATAAAAAGGTAATAAAAAAAATGCCCTGGGACATGAAGAAATATAGTGCATTCTAGAAACTGAAAGACGGCCAATATGGTTAGAGAGTGAGGCACAAGGTGAGATCAGAGACAGAAATGGGCCAAATAGAGGGCCTTTAAGGTTCTGGTTTTTCTTCCTAAGAGCAATGCATAGCTTTAAGTATTATGATAATAGTGATGATGATACTACTATTACTATTTTACACAACAGGAAACTCATTCACAAAGACAACATATCCTGACTCAGGTCCCACAGCTGTTAAAGGGTACAGCCAGGATCCAGATCTACAAGATGCTTTTGGCCTTTTTGAGCCAATAACAAAGAACTAGGAATGGGTTTCCTAATTAACGTCCATCAATTTTCACCTAGAACTAGTTGAAAATGAGAATCCAAAATCAGTTAACTGGATTATTTACGGTGAAAAGTATCAGAACTATCTTTATATAAAGAGTCTAAAGGAAGAAACAGAAATGTATCTGTTGTAATAGGACCATCTTATTTGCTTGATGATTCTATCTTACCTCAGAGGTATAATTTTGACAGTCATCTCCTGAAGTGAGCAAACTTTTTTTGGCAGGAGGAACATGGTTACTATCATCAAGCATATAGTGAAATCTCTTCCTAGATATAAGATCCAAATTAGCAGGAGGAGGCTTTTCAGAACCATCTTTTCCAGAATCACATAAACACATGGTATCCTGACCAACTGAAGTTACTGGAAAACTAACAGAAAATGCAAACATATGAAATTAGCAAATTAGAAGCTACTTAATGAGGTAAAAGGCTCAGCTATTCCAATGAAAACTGCCAAAAAAACTTCCAAGTAACTAATATATACATGGCCAAGGTCACAAAAATGTTAGTTTTGAGATCCATTCATACTTAAAAACTTGCAACTTAAATTCTGTAATACTGAATTAAATCCAAGGTATAAAAATACCATTCTCCTTGTCTATAAAGTTAAAATTTTAATCTAAAATGCCTCTTACTAATATAAAAGGCTTCAACATCTAATGCTACTTGACAGAGAATTAAGCATCTTAACCAGTGACTGTTAAAATACAACAATTCTATAGTAAGGAATTTAAAAAGCAGTATTAAAATATACAGAAATGGGGCGCCTGGGTGGCTCAGTTGGTTAAGTGTCTGACTCTTGATCTCAGGTCTTGCTTGATCTCAGGGGTTGTGAGTTCAAGCCCCATGTTGGGCTCCACGCTGGGCGTGGAAGCCTACTTAAAAAAAAAAAAAATACACACACACACACAAACACACACACACAGAGAAATGTTATCCTTCTTGCAACTTCTGTGAATGAATATTTATTTCAGACTTTAAAATATATAAGCTTACAAAGTAACCACACACCTTTGATAGAGGACATTTTATAACCCAAATTGCTAAGTTTTTTTAGCTTTCAAAATACTTAAGATACCAAACAAGTTTCATACAAAAGTATTATATTATACACTTAAATGGCAGCTTTATCAGGTATAAAATCAACAATTTCTTCTCTAACTTACCACATAATTATTAAATAAGATCTTCGGGACAATTACAAATAATGCTGGTGAACGGCTTATTCAGTCAATACTATTCAATTCATAAAGCACCTTTCCTCCTAGCAAAAATAGTTTAGGTCCCAGGTGATGTATGGAAGTGTTGAATCATTATACTGTACACCAGAAACTAATATTGCACTGTATTTAACTAACTGGAATTTAAATAAACAGGTTAGCTCATTCATTACCTCATGTCACTCCTTTCTTCTGTATTCACGGATTTGATCAATATGGGTGCTGGCAGTAAAGGGTTTGGCATTAACTGTGCAGTGGTATCACTAAATTCTTCTACAGCATTGGCTGGGATTTCCACCAGAGTTAAAATGAATGCTTGTTCATCCTCACCATCTTGATGTACATTAGCAACTAGATTCACTATCAAAGTTTAAAAGTTAATAATGAAAAGCTGAACTATGAAAATCATTAATTTATTACATTTCTAAAAAGTCTCACTACAACTTATCCCCACAAATAAAAAGCAAATTACACCCACAAAAGTAAAAAGTAATTTCAAAAAGGATAAAGACAGTTCACTATAGAGAGGATGTATAATTCTGAATAACAAACTTTTCCATAAAATACTTCAAGTTTTTTTGTTTTTAATTTAAGACTGTCATAGACTAAAAAACTGTTTTGTTTTTCCATAGTCAAATGAGGGAGGGGAGTAAAAGCTGTACTATTCGGTTCTGTGGTACTTTATCGAAACACATTATCATACCTGTTAAGTCTTGAGAACTGATTACATTCTCTTGTTGAACTTCCGGCATACTAGCTGGTGTACCCTAAGAAAATTTAAAAAATTAAAATGCAAAATGAGGTTGACCAAATTTTAGTTTTAAAAAAGTTTCCAGACAACTGGATATAATAAGAATTATTTCAAAACTCAACTTTTTAACCATATATAATTTTTCAAACGTTTTGAAACTTTTAGTTGTACCAATAACTTTTGAGTTATTTATATAAGTCATTTATTGAGTTATTTATATGAGTCATTTATATAAACATATATGCACCAAGAAATTCCGGCTAAATTGTTAAATATGTGAATTTTATGAAATTATTTTTGAAGTAACAGGAAAGGGAGATTCAAACCCCTCAACCTTCCCTCTACCCCATTACAGCAGATCTTGTACTATTAGTAGGTGACATCTGAATGGAAGCAAACTGCCTGTCTCCTTGCCTCCAGCATGGCTCCTTCCAATCTGTTTTCCACAAAATTGCCAACACTGTATTCTCTAAAATGCAATTCTTATTGTAATTCTCTACTGCTTAAAATCTTCAAACTTTCAGGGGCGCCTGGGTGGCTCAATTGTTAAGCGTCTGCCTTCGGCTCAGATCATGATCCCAGGGTCCTGGGATTGAGCCCTGCATTGGGGTCGTTGCTCAGCAGGGAGCCTGTTTCTCCCTCTCCCACTCCCCCTGCTTGTGTTCCCTCCCTAGCTGTCTCTCTGTGTGTCAAATAAATAAAATCTTTAAAAAAAAAAGAAAACCCTTCAAACTTTAATTTTGTAACCAACAATGCCAGTAATTGATTCAGGCAAGTATCACCAATGGATACTAAAACTACTGGGTATGGGGCACCTGGGTGGCTCAGTCGGTTAGAGGCTGCTTTCAGCTCGGGTTATGATCCCAGGGTCCTGGGATGGAGCCCCGCACTGGGTTCCCTGCTCAGCGGGAAGCCTGCTTCTCCCTCTCCCTCTGCCTGCCGCTCCCTGCTTGTGCTCCCTCTGTCTCTCTCTCTGTGTCAAATAAATAAAATCTTTAAAAACAACAACAACAACAAAACTACTGGGTAGAAGGTTGCTGGGTCTAAAATAACTTACTAACACAATGTGCAAAAGATTCTGTTAAAGGGGCGCCTGGGTGGCTCAGTTGTTAAGCGTCTGCCTTCAGCTCAAGTCATGGTCCCAGGGTCCTGGGATAGAGCCCCACATTGGGCTTCCTGCTCAGCGAGAAGCCTGCTTCTCCCTCTCCCACTCCCCCTGCTTGTGTTCCCTCTCTCACTGTTTCTCTCTGTCAAATAAATAAATAAAATCTTAAAAAAAAAAAAAAAAGATTCTGTTAAATGGAGAAATCTGGCAGGCACCATGCTTGCCAAGTAATTAGTGAACATCACCAATAATGAGACAAACTGACATTACATGCCTACTGAGGTTATAAAAGAAGAACACAACAACACCTAGGTAGTAATTGTGCCAAACACTGTTCAATCTGAATCTAATAATGGGGAAGAAGAACAAAAATCCAGATTGTGAATTAGCCTGCAATGTCAAGTTCACAGAAGAGGGAAAAGGAGAAGTACTCTAGATGAAAAGAGAATATGGAGAATGACAACTAAATGCAGTATGAGAGCCCTGATTGAAACTGTGTATTACATATTATTTTAAAATCAATATTAGATAGTATGGTAATACTGACTGTGATAACAGTATCATCATTTCTGTATTAGAAACATCCTTAGTATCAAATTCAAGCTGGAGTATGTATGGGTGAAGGCTCATGTCTGCAACTTTCAAATGGTTCAGTTTCTTAAAAAGTATCTATCTACAGAGATGGAGAGCATGACAAAATAAGCAAATGAAGCAAAATGTTAATAATTAATGAATCTATGTAAAGGATCTATGAGAATTCTATTGAAGATTTTTGCAGGGGCGCCTGGATGGCTCAGTTACTAAGCGTCTGCCTTTGGCTCAAGTCATGGTCCCAGGGTTCTGGGATCGAGTCCCACATTGGGCTCCTTGCTCAGCAGGAAGCCTGCTTCTCAGCCTCCCCCTCCCCCTGCTTGTGTTCCCTCTCTCGCTGTGCCTCTCTGTCAAATAAATAAATAAAATCCTAAAAAAAAAAAATCTTTGCAACTCTTCAATGAGTTTGAAATTTTTTCAAAATAAAAAGTAAAAATAAACAAGCTGGAGGTTAGGGAAAATCCCATAAATTTTGATATAGCCCAAACTCTAGCAAATCATAAAAACCCCTTTTATGATCTGCTCCCGGGATACCTAGCTCACTCATCTTTAACTACTTCTTCATTTATATCCTACTCATAACTACTTAGTCCCTGAATATGAAATGCTGTTTCACACTTATTCTTTACACATGTTCCTCTCCCTTTAACTGGTTAATTTACCTGTTCTTCTAGATTGAGGACTTTTTCAGTCCTGGCTACACATTAGAATAACCTGAGGAATTTATTTATTTATTTCAAAGATTTTATTTTTTATTTATTTATTTGACAGAAAGAGACACAGCGAGAGAGGGAACACAAGCAGGGGGAGTGGGAGGCTGAGCAGGGAGCCCGATGCGGGGCTCGATCCCAGGACCCTGGGATCATGACCTGAGCTGAAGGCAGACGCTTAATGACTGAGCCACCCAGGCACCCCAACCTGAGGAATTTTAACAACAACAACAGAAAGTAAATGTCTACACCCTATTTCCAGAGACTGATTTTACTGGATTGGGTTGAGG
Source organism: Mirounga leonina (assembly GCF_011800145.1). NCBI lineage: Eukaryota > Metazoa > Chordata > Mammalia > Carnivora > Phocidae > Mirounga > Mirounga leonina. The sequence goes on along the minus strand of NW_023270426.1, from coordinate 43,663,396 downwards.
ACCACTCCTTATTGAGAGTCTTGTGCAACTTGCCTTCATAGCACCTATCAAAATGTAACCATTCATATCCTCAATTGTTTCCCACAACTTTGTCCCCCCAGTACCTTACACAGTATTGAACATGTAGTAAGAAAAATACCTGCAGTGTGAAAGTATTTCTCAGATTCAGTGGCCAGCAAGCAAGAGGTAATTACTCTGTACAAAACACTTCCATTTTCAAAACTTTCACAGCAAAGCTACGTATTGGCTGTTTTATCTATGCTCCAAAGACTAAAAACACACTCAATAAAAAATTCTATCATAATACATTATTGCAAAGGCAAAACTATAGGAAAAGAAAACAGATCAGGGATTGCCAAGCAGTCGGGGTGGTAAGGGTGGGGGGGGTGACTAAAAAAGGGCCCTGGGGAATCTGGGGGATGATGGAACTGTTTATGTGTTGCTTACATAACTATATATGTTTGTCACAACTTGTAGAAGTACACACTGAAAAAGGTGAAGTTTATTGTATGTAAATTCTACCTTAATTTTTTTTAAATGGGTAATAAACACCCAGCCACCCCATGGTATATTTATATTCTTTTACCTCTGACACATGAAGTGCAAGCACACTGTCTCCATTAGAGTCCTTTCTCTGGGGCTCTTTGATGGAACTCTCACTGAGAACCATATCTGAACCAAGTGTATGGGGCCTTGTCTCAAAGGAAACAACTGGAGCAACTGACGGTATCTGGACCTTTTGAGATTCTTCTTCTTGATCATCATTTCTGAAAAAGAAATTAGTATATATTCAAGTTTCAGAGTATGTATTAAAATTCTGTACTGAAACCAAGTGGACAACTACAGAGTAATGTTTAGAGCTAAGTGAGTCAAAGACTTAATGGTGTTCAAATTTCTAAAATATATTTAATGCAACAGAACCCCCTTTTTCCAATCAAATTCTTACAGTTGTAGCTAATGACTATAGTTGAAACAGAATATAATCCAAATCCCAGAATCTCTCTTTTACCTTTCAGTTAGATTTGCTTCTTGAAAAATAGTCTCTTCAATACCATGTTCACAAGCCAATTTGCTCTGCTCCTTATTCTCTGCTGTTGTAAGTGATCCAAGGTTTTCATCTCGTAATTCCATTGCTTCAGAAGCATCTTCCTCAGTTTCTTAAACAAAGAACACACTTAAGATATAGTCCAAAACAGTACAGCTAAAACTGCTATATTAGAAATATGTTCTCTCTTCAACGACAGATCACTATATAGTGGCTCTTCCAAATTTCTCTTACTCCAAAAATCAAGCTTATTCATATGGCAGAAGAGTGGTCCTGGCCAATGAGATTTTTGATACAAATGATTAACAAATCCTACACTGCACATATTTCGCTCGTGGCTGCCACAGTTTTATGTCCACTCTATGGTGACAGCAGTGTAATTACAAACCCATATACAAATAAAGTTTAGAAGTGGGTACACATGAGGTCTGGCTAGTTCCACCTTGGGCAAAGTTGGGGAGGGAGTTATTCTAAAAAGAATATCACAAAGAGGGCGCCTGGGTGGCTCAGTCGTTAAGCGTCTGCCTTCGGCTCAGGTCACGATCCCAGGGTCCTGGGATCGAGTCCCACATCGGGCTCCCTGCTCCGCGGGAAGCCTGCTTCTCCCTCTCCCACTCCCTCTGCTTGTTCCTGCTCTCACTATGTCTCTCTCTGTCAAATAAATAAAATCTTTAAAAAAAAAATAAAAAGTTTAAAAAACAAAAAAGAATATCACAAAGAAGTAAAAAATGACTTCTACATAAAAGAGTTACCTTCAAATCGCTATCAAAATACCAACAGCATTTATCACAAAACTAGACCAAGTAATACTAAAATTTGTATGGAGCCACCAAAAGACTCTGAAGAGTCAAAGTAATCTTGAGAAAGAAAAACAAAGGTAAGAGGTATCACAATTCCAGATTTCAAGATCTACTACAAAGCTACAGTAATCAAAACAATACTGTACTGGCACAAAAATAGATCAATGGAAGAAAATAGAGTCCAGAAATAAATCCACACTTATATGGTCAATTAATCTAGGACAAAGAAGGCAAGAATAAACAATGGGTAAAAGACATTCTCTTCATTAAATGGTGCTGGGAAAACTGGACAGCTACATGCCAAAGAATGAAACTGGACCACTTTCTAACTCCATATACAAAAAATAAACTCAATATGGATTAGAGATCTTAATGTGAGGCCAAACCATAAAAATCCTAGAAAAAAACACAGGCAATAATTTCTCTGACATCAGCTGTAGCAACATTTTTCTAGATATGTCTCCAGAGGCAAGGGAAACAAAAGTAAAAATAAACTATTGGGACTACATCAAAATAAAAAGCTTTACACAGCAAAGGAAACCATCCACAAAATGAAAAGGCAACCTACTGATTAGGAGAAAATATTTGCAAATGATACATCTGATAAGGAGTTTGTACCCAAAATACGTAAAGAACTTATGTAACTCAACACCAAAAAATAAAACAATCCTATTAAAAAATGGGCACAGATGGGGTGCCTGGGTGGCTCAGTTAGTTAAATGTCTGACTGCTGATCTCAGTTCAGGTCTTGATCTCAGGGTCATGAATTCAAGCCCTGCACTGGGCTCCATGCTGGGCCCGGAGCCTATTTAAAAAAAACAAAAACAAAAAAAGGGGCACAGGACCTGCATAGACATTCTTCAAAAGAAGATATACAGATGAAAAACAGACATATGAAAAGATGCTCAACATAACTAATCATCAGAGAAATGCAAATCAAAACCACAAGATATCACAACCAAAATGGCTAAATACAAAACAAAAGAAAAAGAAATAACAAGTGTTAATAAGGATATAGAGAAAAAGGAACCCTTGTGCACTAATGGTAGGAATGTAAATTAGTGCCGCCACTGTGGAAAATAGTAGGGATGTTTTTCCAAAAATTAAAAATAAAAATACCATATGGTTGAATAAATTCCAGTACTAGGTATTTACACAAAAAAAATGAAAACACTAATTCAAAAGATATATGTACCACCCCGATATTTACTGCAGCATTATCTACAATAGCCAAGATATGGAAGCAACCTAAGTGTCCATCAGTACATGAATGGATAAGGAAGATGTGATACACACAATAGAATATGACAAAGCCATTAAAAGGTTGAGATTGGGCTGTTTTTGACAACACGGATGGACCTAGAAGGTATTATGTTAAGTGAAGTAAGTCAAACTGAGACAGACAAATACCATATGATTTCACTCATATATGGAATCTTAAGAAAGCAAATGAATAAACAAACGAAGAGCATAATCAGACCTATAAATACGAAGAACTGATGGCTTCCAGAGGGGAGTAGGAGGACAGACAAAGTGGGAGGAGAGTGGGAGATACACGCTTCCAGTTATGGAATGAATAAGTCATGGGAATAAAAGGCACAGCATAAGGAATAGTCAACGGTACTGTAATAGCATTATATAGTGACAAATGGCAGCTCTACTTGTGGTGAGCATAGCACAATGTACAAACTTGTTGAATCACTGTTGTATACCTGAAACTAATGTAACATTGTGGGTCAACCACACTCAAATAAAAACAAATTTTTAATAAAAATAAAAGAGGTAACTTCAGCCTGCACACTGAAATAGCTTCAGGGTATTTCTGAACTCAGAGTAAATTAACTAACTGAATCATAAGCATTGCTGGTTGAAAGGAAATCCCAGAAATCAGGAACCCCAAAACACGGCAAAGATGATGCTAACTATCCAGATCATCTACCTATAGGGCTTAAGACAATCAGATAGCCTACTACATACAGTTTTTCCTGCTCTTACTAGCATGTGAAGGGGCTGGGCCCTTGACAGGGAGGGGAGGTGGAAAAGGAAGTAGGAGTAGGATTCAACATGTACAGCACAATCTAGTGAGGCCACCATTAAGAAAATGAAAGAGAACACTATGTAATCATATAGAAAGATTTTTTTCAATATACTAATCTTTAAAAACAGAGTACTACTGGGGCACCTAGATGGCTCAGTCCGTTAAGTGTCTGTCTTCGGCTCAGGTCATAATCTCTGGGTCCTGGGATTGAGTCCCATGTCAGGCTCTCTGCTCAGCAGGGAGTCTGCTTCTCCCTCTGTGCTCTCTCTCCCTCCCTCACTCTCTCTCAAATAAATAAATGAAATCTTTAAAAACCAAGTGCTACTATATAAAGAACTCAATAATAAAAAAACAAGTATCCCAATTTAAAAATGAGCACAGATTGGAGCACCTGGGTGGCTCAGTCGGTTAAGCATCCGACTCTTGATCTCAGCTCAGGTCTTGATCTCAGGGTCGTGAGTTCAAGCCCCGCGTTGGGCTCCACGCTGGGCGTGGAGCCTACTTAGAAAAAAAAAAACAAAATTAAAAAAAATGAGCACAGATGTGAACACATGTCTCTAAAGAAAATATATAAATAAGCACATGAAAAGATACTCTATCATTGGTCATGAAAGAAATCCAAATCCAAATCAGGAGATACCACTTCAAGCTAACTAGACTATCTAATAACAGGTGTCAGAGAGGATAGAGAGAAACTAAAACCCTCACAGAATGTTGGTGAAAAGACACAACGCTGGACCGCCTGGATGGCTCAGTTGGTAGAGCATGTGACTCTTAATCTCAGGGTTGTAAATTCAAGCCCCACATTGGGTACAGAGATTACTTAAAAGTAAAACAAAAAATCTTAAAAAAAAAAAAAAGAAAGAAAGAAAAAAAAAGAAAATACAAAATGTTGCTACCACTTTTGAAACAGTTTAGTAGTTCCTCAAAAAGTTAAACACAGAATTACCATATATTCCAGCAATTCCACTTGTAAATGTAAATCCAAGACAAATGAAAACTTACATCCACACAAAATCTTACATACGAATGTTCTTAGCACCATTACTTAAAACAGCCAAAAAACAGAAAACAACCTAAATGCCCTGAATGGATAAACAAAATGTAGTATGATGGAATATTTGGCAAGAAAAAGAAATATTTGACACATGCTACAACATAGATGAGCCCTGAAAACATGCTAAAAGAAACCAGACACAAAAGGCCACATATTATATGATTCCATCTATATGAAACGTCCAAAATAGGCAAAGCTACAGAGATGAAAGTAGATTAGTGGTTGCCTAGGGCTGGGAAGGGTTGAAGGATGTGGGGAGTGGCTACTCATGGTGAAGGTTACACAACTTGAGGAATATACTAAATGCCACTCAAGTATACACTTCAAATGGGTTAACTGTATGGTATAGAATTATTTCAGTAAAACTGTAATTTTTAAAAGTACTGAACAAGGGGTGCCTATTTAACGCAGTAGGTTAAGCATCCGACTCCTGGTTTCAGCCCAGGTCATGATCTCAGGGTCATGGAATCGTGCCCTGCGTGGGGCTCCAGGCTCAGCCCAGAGTTTGCTTGCAACTCTCTCTTCCTCTCCCTCTCCACCAGGCACTCTCTCTCTCTCTAACAAATAATTTTAAAAAATAAGTAAATAAACAAATAAATAAATGTGCTAAACAGTATATATGATATAGTTTGCTTATAATTTTGTTCTTTCTGAAAGGAATAACATGTATTTATATACGTGTGTGTGTGTGTACTGATATATCTATGTGCACACACAGCCCCACATTTAGATGCTTACGTGTATAAAACACTTCTGGAAGTCCACAATAAAAACTTAATGGCAGTTTACCACTAGACATGAGATTAGGGGACTGGGAACCAAAGAAGTTTATTAAATTTTATACCTTATGGGCAATGTCTTATTTTTTGCCACATGCATGTATAGCTTTCTAAAAAATGTTTGCTTGAATATTCATGTACACAGACACACATAAAAAATACCTATGAAGAAAACACTGATTAAGTAAATACAGTTAACCCTTGAACAACATGGGGGTTAAGGGCAAACCTCCCATGCAGTAGAAATTCTGCATATCTGATTCCCAAAAAAACCTAACTACTAGTAGTCTACTGTTGACCAGATGCCCTACTGATGACATAAACAGATTAACATGTATTTTGTAAGTTCTATGTATTAGATACTGTATTCTTACAATAAAGTAAGCTAGAACAAATAAAATGTTATTAAGAAAATCGTAAGAGACGGCTGAGTGGCTCAGTCGGTTAAGCGTCTGCCTTTGGCTCAGGTCATGATCTCAGGGTCCTGGAATAGAGCCCTGCATGGGGCTACCTGCTCAGTGGGGAGTCTGCTTCTCCCTCTCACTCTCCCTCTGTCTCAAATAAATATTTTTAAAAAAGAAAAGAAAATCATAAGAGAAAATACATCTATAGGACTGTACTATGTTTATAAAAAAAATTCCATGTATAATTAAGTGTAAGCTTATATACAAGTGGTATCTGGATGTTCTTTGTACTATTTCTTATTCTTGTAAGTCTTCTGTAACTTTGAAATTATTTCCAAATAAAACATATTTTAAAAGTTAAAAAGAAAAAAATCCATTGTATAGGGGCACCTGGGTGGCTCAGTCGGTGAAGCATCCAACCCTTGATTACAGCTTGGGTCATGATCTCAGGGTGAATATCAAGCCCCACATCAAGCTCCACGCTCAGCACAGAGTCAGCTTGGAATTCTCGCTCTCCCTCCCCACTCGCCACCACCCCCCGCCTCTTAATTAATTCTTTTTTAAAAATCCATGTATAGTGGACCCATGCAGTTCAAACCCATGTTATTTTGGGTCAACTAAACAGAAAATAATAATGATGACTGAAGCTAGTTGATGGATTTATTAGTATTTCTTTTATAGCTCATTCTACTTTTTGAAACTCTTTAATACTAAATTAAAACAATTTTAACTGAATATTCCATTTGAAATGCTAATGCAACTTCTCCTGTAAAAGTAATTTTGTAGCTGTTTAAGAGAACATAATTTACCTCTTTGACTTTCTACTACTACTTCTTTGTTTACAAACAAATTGGGAACTTCCTGATGAACACCAAACCTGCTGGTCCCAAAAGTCTTAAGATTTGGTTTAGGCTTAGCAAATCTACTTCTCATTCTCAAATTACCGGTCACTTCAAAAGTTGTATTCCTAGAAAAAGATGGGAAGAAAGAAATTCATCAACCATGTAATCACTCTCTCACCTTCATACATTCTGATACAGTTACGTGCCACCTTCTCAGGTGCCACAATATCTGTAAGTGTTCATTTTTTAATGCTGAAAACACAGAGTGGTAAATTTTACTGACAGTCTAGAGAAGGGAAGAGAATTTGGGCCAAGTTTGTAAAATAGAGACCATATTTACATAAAAAACTATTTCATTAAAGCTTCAAAGATGCACATATTACATTTACTTTAATATGCAAACCATTAGGGCATCTGGCTGGCTCAGTGATTATAGGATGTGGCTCTTGATCTCAGAGTCCTGAGATCAAGCCCCATGCTGGATGTTGAGTGTACATTAAAAAAATAAATTAAAAAAAAATGCAAACCACAGGCAACTTGGTGGCTCAGTCAGTTAAGCATCTGCCTTTAGCTCAGGTCATGATCCCAGGGTCCTAGGATCGAGCCTCATGTCAGGCTCTCTGCTCAGTGGGGAGTCTGCTTATCCCTCTTCCTCTGCCCCTCCCCCCCCGCTCATGCTCACTCTCTATCTCAAAAAAATAAATAAAATCTTAAAAAAAAAAAAGCAAACCATTAAACTAAAATCAAACCAGCCTATCCTCACTTTGAAGACTGAGAAACTGGAACACCTGGGTGGCTCAGTCAGTTAAGTGTCAGCCTTCTGCTGAGATCATGATCCCGGAGTCCCAGGATTGAGCCCCATGTCAGGCTCCCTGCTCAGCAGGGAATCTGCTTCTCCCTCTCCCTCTGCCCTCCCCCTGCTCCTTCTCTCTCTCTCTTGCTCACACACTCTCTCTCAAATAAATAAATAAAATCTTTAATAAAGGCTGAGAAATTAGCAGTGCCTAATTTACACTTACACAAGTATTACTCAAAAGCTATCAACTAAATTGATAGTTGGTTTAAATGTATTTATTAATTGAATACTATAAAACTAAGAGTTTAATAAAGCAAAATAAACCTGGTTGATACAGCGTTTTCCTTTACTTTCTCCACTAAACCAATTTCTTCTTTAGTACTTTGCTCTTCCAATACAATCTTGTTTTCTTCTAATGAAGAAGGAGATGTACTATTGACAGGTGAAGAAAGTTCCTGACATTCACGAACAATTTTGTGATTTACATTATCTGGGCTAAAAGGAACACAGCTTTTATCCTTTGAATGAACATCAAGAAGTACACATACTCCTATTACAGAAAAGAACAGAAAATTAAAATTGACCCAATACAAGTAGATGTCCAAAGAAAATAAATCCCTCAACATTAAGCAACTGTAAAATTCTATATTATTTTTAAAGTTTACTCTTTTTGGTTCTGAATTTCAATATATGATCAGGGTGCCTGGATGGCTCAGTCGGTTAAAGGTCATGATCTCAGGGCCCTGGTACCGAGCCCCACAGTGGGCTCCCTGCCCAGCAGGGAGTCTGCTTCTCCCTCTGCCCCTCCCCCCCACTCATGTGTACGCTCTCTCTCTCTCAAAAATCTTAAAAAAAATATATATATATAATCATATAGTTTATGCCAGAGATTTGACTTGTTCTAAGCCTAATAATTCTTACAGACTAGAATTTTTCTGCTATTAGAAATAAAAATGAGGGATGCCTGGGTGGCTCAGTCAGCTGGGCGTCTGCCTTCGGCCCAAGTCATGATCCCAGAGTCCTAGGATCATGTCCCGCTTCGGGCTCCCTGCTCAGCGGGGAGCCTGCCTCTCCCTCTGCCTGTGCTCTCCCTGCTTGTGCTCTCTCTGACAAATACATAAATAAAATCTTAAAAAAAAAAAAAAGTAAAAATGAATCTGTTACCTTGACTAACTACATAGCCTCAAATCAGTTTCAAGATAGGATCACCTTCATTTACAAATTTTTAAAACCCATTTTTATGTACTAGAGATTTATTACAGGCTCCAAAGCAATCCTCTGCCGTTGACAAAGGAGCCGTATATAGGCACCTGCCTGGCTCAGTCAGTAGAACATGACTCTTGATCTTGGGGTCATGAGTTCAAGCCCCCCATTGGGTATATATTTTACTCAAAAAAAAAAAGAGAGCGAGAGAGAGAGAGAAATGAGACTGTGTAAGGAACACAGACCAGAAAATTTACTGTATGGTGACTAATATAACATAATAAAAAAAAAAATTCCTGATAAATATATAGTTATGGGCCTAGAAGTCTAACACCTAAAATAAATGGCAGGCCACTCATCTCCAGACAAAATAATTAAGAGGAATATAATTAATTATCCATTTAGTAGACTTAAAATAGAAGGTATTCCATAAGGTCAGCCTAAAATACTGTGAAAATCTAGGTTGACCTATCTTTTGGCTCAGTCCAAACTAACAGAATAGTCGCAATTAAATTATTTCAATGACTGCTATTGTCCCTTCATACTATATGCGATTATCAGGTTAACTACGAAGATAATCCAAAGCAGAAGCTCCTTTGCTAAAGAAATATATGTCAAGTGATCAGTGACCAATGAGCTCAGTTAACCAATGTTTATGATGAGAAAAGTAGAGGATTCACTAGATTATTCCAGGAAAACAAAGTTTTCTTAATAAACCAAGTGCACTATTTTGAAATGGTGGCCACTACATCTAAAGGGACTAAGTTAGACGGATCAATGCACACGTTACCTTTTTCTGGAAAAAAACAAAGTTGGCAATGCCTACTTCAAATGTAAAAGGCAGGTACTGACTTATTACTCAACTGTGGGTATAATTTCTTAAAAGTTTTATTTTAAGAGGCTTTTTTCAGTAGGACTTAACTTTCATTCTTACCATCACTCTGTTCTGTACCGATCTCTGATTGCAACACTAGATCTCCCATTGTAAGTAAAGTTATAGCAGCTTCAGTGCTTCCATCATTGGTACCTTGTGAGGAAATATACCAACATTAAAACAGAAAAAGAAGCTGGAAATTGAAGTTTGCTTACTTAGGAAACATTTTTAACTCAAGTATTTATCCTTTGGAACAAGTTTCAATGTCCTGCATACCACTAATTCCTCACTAGAGCAGTGTCTGGTTACTACAAAAAAAAGAAATCATTAATTGTTAGCTTTTACTCATTGAAAATGCCTCCCTCCTATTAGATAACTTAATACCTTCAAAGAAAATATATCTGTGCAGATCAGAGGAGAGGAAATAAGTAATATTTCTTTATTAAACATTTAACTCTTAACTCACTTCATAAGGTAATTATTCCAAGAATCCAAGTTTCTCCTGGAGAAACACATTCAACAGTTAAAACTTTTGTTCAACTCTCCAGTGAAATTACTCATTTGCTAACTAACACCAATACTGAATCACTTTGTTAGTGTTAACTAAGTAGTTTTAGCAGTTTCCTTATTAACAGTTACCTGTTTCATCTTGGGCATGTTCACCTGTGTTCATTTCCTAAAAGAGGAAAAATAAGCAATGTCTTATGTATTTTCCCAAATATATGTTCTGTGTCTCAAAAACCATGATGTTTTACAGTTCCTCAATGTTCTGATTACAAAGGAGTGGAAACTGTTTTTTTCCCATACAATTATTCATTAACATTTCATATAGAAATAATTTAAAAGCCAAGTTATTTTGTCTCTTGCTCCTTATTTTACCTTTTCCTTGTATGACATGCAGATTTTTAACTCTAATCATATAGCATTTACCATGTGCACCTACCGTTCTTATTTTACTTCTTCACTTTCATAATCCTTCAACTTCAGTCATATCTGCCAGTTTAAACCAGTGGAAACCAAAGACTGAAGAATACTGTCAATTTTTTACATTAGGTTGGTTAAAACTTAAATGAACTTTAACAAATGAAGAAGTTACAAGATTTATGTCCAATATGACATCATAAGGGGCTCTGCTGACCCTATTAAACACAAACATGTAAAGCCTCTGGAAATGGTCCTAGGGCGAAAGAAACATCTTTTTGAGAAAACTGATGAAAACAGAGTAACAAAGCGGAGAGCCTGTGGTATTTGAACTAAGACTGCTCTCTCCCCCTCCTTCCTCTCAGCTCAGTGAAGCAGAGACCCCACCTCAAAACCTGCAACCAAGAAAATAGGGTCTTTTCTCCTTACAGGCCCCAGCTGGAGGGCTTTCTTCCTAGGAAGAACAGGACTTCAGCTCCTGACACCACAAGAATCTGGTGTCAGATTTGTAATAGAAAATAGAATTATTATGAACTTGCACACAAAAAAAACTCAATAAAATACCAGCAAACCAAATCCAGCAACATATAAAACTTGCAGGCCACAGCCAATTAGGATTTATCCCAGGGATGCAATTTTTTAACATCAAAATTCAATGTAATGCATCATATCAATACAATAAAAAGGTAAAATCACCTCATCATCTCAATAGATGCAGAAAAAGCATATGACAACTTCCAACACCCTTTCATGATAATACTGTCACGCAAACTAGGAAAAGACTAGAACTTCTTCAATTTGATAAAAATAAAACATCTATGAAAAGTCCACAGCTAACATCAAACTTAATGGTGAAAGACTGGATACTTTCCTTTAAGACGAGTAATGAGACAAAAATGCTCACTCTTGAGCCTGGGTGGCTCAGTCAGTTAAGCGTCTGCCTTCGGCTCAGGTCATGATCCCAGGGTCCTGGGATCCAGCCCTGCATCAGGTTCCTTGCTAAGCGGGGAACCTGCTTCTCCCTCTCCCTCTGCCTGCTGCTCCCCCTGCTTGTGCTCTGTCAAATAAATAAAATCTTTAAAAAAAAAAAAAAGGAAAAGTGTTGTAAACTGAATTCTGTCACCCAGAAAGATATGTTGAAGTCCTAACCCCAGTACCATGAATGTAACCTTATTTGGAAATAGGGCCTTTTTAGATGTATTAAAGTTAAGAGAAGGTCATACTGGATTAGGGTTGGCCCTATCCACTATGACAGGTGTCTTTAAAAGAAAAAAGTCACAGGGGCACCTGGGTGGCTCAGTCATTAAGCGTCTGCCTTCGGCTCAGGTCATGATCCCAGGGTCCTGGGATCGAGCCCCGCATCGGGCTCCTCACTCTGCGGGAGGCCTGCTTCCCCCTCTCCCAGTCCCCCTGCTTTTGTTCCCTCTCCCGCTATATCGATCTCTGTCAAATGAATAAATAAAATCTTAAAAAAAAAAAAAAAAAAGAAAGAAAAAAGTCACCGAGACACACATACAGGGAGATCACCATGTGGCAATGGAGGCAAAAATTAGGAATGTGCTGCCACAAGCCAAGGAATAACAAGGACTGCTGACAACTGCCAGAAGGTAGGAGAAAGGCCTGAATGGTTTTTCCCTAAGAGCCTCCAGAAGGTGGCACCTTGATTTTGGAATTCTAGCCTCCACAACTATAAAAAAAAAATAACTTTCTGTAATTTTGAGCCACCTAGTTTGTGGAATTTTGTTACAGCAGCACTGAGAAACTAATACAGAAAGGCAGAAGTAAAACTGTCTCTATTCACGTCATGATCTTATATGTAGAAAATCCTAAGGAATCCACTAAAAAAAAACAACAAAAAACTATTAGAACTAAAGAGCTCACAATTCAGTACCAGTTAGTTTGTACATTTTAGAAGGCTTTTCACATTAACTGCCCATCTATATAATTTAGTTTGACATGATGTGTTTGTTTAAAACAATTACAGAGTATAAACCCATTAAGGATCTGGGGGAAGAGAAGAAGCTTAATGTAGAACTAAGCTTTTAAAGTATGTTTTAGGGGCGCCTGGGTGGCTCAGTTGGTTAAGCGACTGCCTTCAGCTCAGGTCATGATCCTGGCGTCCCAGGATCGAGTCCCGCATCGAGCTCCCTGCTCAGCAAGGAGTCTGCTTCTCCCTCTGACCCTCCTCCCTCTCATGCTCTCTGTCTCCCATTCTTTCTCTCTCAAATAAATAAATAAAATCTTAAAAAAATAAATAAATAAAGTATGTTTTATTTTTTAATTCTGGTCTTGGTGCAAATGTTAGTTATGCCTTATTCATATCACAATTAGATCACCATGCTGTGACATGGTTTATATTCATGCTGCCCTAGATACTTTTGTAATTATTTGTTGCAAACTTGTGACTGTCCCTATTAACTTTCTTTTATGTAAGTACTTTATAAAAGTTTCTTAAACTTGTGCTTATTTAATTTTGAATAAAAGCTAAATTCATAAAAAAAAAAAGAACTAAAGAGTTCAGCAAAGTTGCAGTACACAAGACCAATATACAAAAATCAATTGTATTTTGGGGCACCTAGGTGGCTCAGTCATTAAGCATCTGCCTTCGGCTCAGGTCATGATCCCAGGTCCTGGGATCGAGCCCCACATCGGGCTCCCTGCTCTGCGGGAAGCCTGCTTCTCCCTCTCCCACTCCCCCTGCTTGTGTTCCCTCTCCTGCTGTGTCTCTATCAAATAAACAAAAATCTTTAAAAAAAAAAAAAAAACAAAACCAATGTCAGTACAGAAACTTGTATACAAATATTTACAGCAGCGTTATTTATAATAGCCAAAAGATGGAAACAACCTAAATGTCCATGAACACATGAACAGATAAACAAAACGCAGTATTGTCTACATGGAGTGTTATGCGAACACAAAAAGAATGAAGTACTGATACATGCTAGAATGTGGATGAACCTTGAAAACAGTATGCTAAGTGAAAAAAGCCAGGCATAAAAGACCATATTGTGGGCGCCTGGGTGGCTCAGTCGTTAAGCGTCTGCCTTCGGCTCAGGTCATGATCCCGGGGTCCTGGGATCGAGTCCCACATCGGGCTCCCTGCTCGGCAGGAAGCCTGCTTCTCCCTCTCCCACTCCCCCTGCTTGTGTTCCTGCTCTCACTATCTCTCTCTGTCAAATAAATAAATAAAAATCTTTAAAAAAAAAAAAAGACCATATTGTATGGGTCAATTTATATGAAACATCCAGAATAGACAAACCTATAGAGACAAAAAGTAGATTACTGGTTACCTAACCCTGGGGAAGGCTGAGACGAAATGGGGAGGGCTGAGATGAAATGGGGAGCAACTGCTTTGGGACATAAGGTTTCTTTTAGAGGTGATGAAAATGCTCTAAAATTGACTGTCACAATGTTTGCACAGTATCTATAAATATACCAGAAACCAATGAATTGTACATTTTCAGTGGGTAACTTATTTGGTGTGTGAGCTATATCTTAATAAAGTTGTTAAAAGGGGCACCTAGGTGGCTCAGTCGGTTAAGCATCTGCCTTCGACTCAGGTCATGATGCCAGAATCCTGGCATCAAGCCCCACATTGGGCTCTCTGCTCAGCGGGGAGTCCCCCTCTCCCTCTGTGCTCTCCCTCCCTCCCTCGTTCTCTCTCAAATAAATAAATAAAATGTTTTAAAAAAACAAAAAATTTAAAAAAAAATAAAGTTGTTGAAACAGTGTAATTCCCAAACTTCTTATCCAAAAACAAGAGAAATACTAACCAAATAAGGAAAAGTACCAAACAAAATGCAACTAAATATATTTTAAGTAATTTATATTTAATATAGATTTAATGCAACAGAACTTTAACGTAAGTTTTTGAGGATCTTAAGAGTTATTCACGCGCACACACACAAAAATCAATGCTTTCCAAGTGAAATACAAAATCTATGGATTATTCACCAGTTTCTACTATTCATACTTACAGCTCCCTACATGAAAGAAATTAGTAAGAATGGCTTGTAAACTTAAAGCTTTCAAAATAAACCTCCATTCTTTTGAAAGTAAACAAAGAGTTAAAAACAAAACATATTACAATGGATGCTTACAACAGATAATGCCTTCAAATTTTCTTCTTGTTTCATCTCCTGAGTAGTCACATTTGTGTTTGAGAGTGGATGTTCAACAACAGCTATGCCTATATCTGGTACATTCACAGTTATTTCAAGCTGTCAAAATGAGAAGTTTCATTATTTCATTTTGGCATATTACAGTCAGTAAAACAAAATGACTAAGTAAAATAGAGTGTTAAACTGAATAAACAACCCACATTCATACACAATTAAAAACTGAAATATAGTAACTCGACATCAACTTGGCAAAGTAAAACATTTAAGCTTTTGGAGGGGTCTGTGATCCTTACAAATAGTAAATAGAATTTCCAAAGTAATCTTCTTAGTACCTAGCATTTCACTTTCTACTATCCCCACTTTGTCTCTATGTTCCCATAATTTCTCTCATCAATCTGTGAATATTTATGGAGTGCTTCCTAAAAACTAGGCTACAGATACAAGGGTACAAAGCTGAAAAAAGGCAAGTTTGGTCCCTGCCCTCAAGGAATTCACAATCTCACAAAAACAGACATGCAATTACCTAACTATACACCATCTTCAGTGCTGTAATAAAGATGAGTTGAAAGCACTTTAAAAAGATTTACCATATTTCCGCCCCTGCACCAAGGCAACTACCCTCTCCCACAACCCCATGATAGCCATGGCAATGGACATGTAAAAAAGTGAATTCATTCACATTTACTCATGTAGTAGTCTTTTTGGTCATAGATCCCTATAATCTGGGGACTAAAGGACTAAGATTTATCTCCTAGACCGTATACAAGACAATCTGGCTTCTAGTCCCTTATTTACAGAGAGGTAAGTATAAAAAATTATGATTCAATAGAAAGTGAGTGAACAGTCAAGTATGAAAATCTGCCTTCATGATATAATTACTATAGTAACACTTGTGCATTCTGTATCTGTTTTTTCAGAAGCAAATATTAGAGAAAAATCTTTGCTACTATCCTATAGGCCAGGGATGAATGAGAAAGTTAAAGTGACTTGAAAAAACAAAAAACAAAATATTTCCTGAAGAGTTGGGAATGGATGACAAATGGAAATACTGTAGATATTTGAAAGTTGGTTCTTTAAGGCACTATCTAGTTTCAAAGCTTTATTTTTTTTAAAACAGCTTTATCGAGATAATGACTTACCAAGAATTCACCCATGTAAAGTGTGTAATTTGATGTTTTTGGAATATGCACAGATATGTGTAACCATCACCACAGTCACTTTTAGAACATTTTCGTCACTTCAAAAACGAACGCCATATCCATTAGTTATCACTCTCTTAACCCCTCATCTCCAAATCCCTAAGCCAAACCACTAATCTACTTTCTGTCTCTACAGATTTTCCTGTTTGAGACATTTCATATGAATGGATAATGTGATTATGTGATTCTTTTGCAACTGACTTCTTTCACTTAACAATGTGGCTTTCAACCAACGGAATTAGTAAAATACAAAACATATAGCTAAATGAATTCTCATGCAGTGTTAACCAGGTGTCCTTACAAAAAATTAACTTTCCTTTTGCATTTTCTTGGTTTCAAATAAAACATAAATGCACTATCTTCAACTCTGAACTTTCAGTTATAAGAAATTTCATTTTGCATCATTTTTATTTAATTTCAACCATTCTAACTCATTAACTTTATATCATCTAGTATGTGATTATTAACAGTGAATAAATAAAGATGGTTGTGGACTTCCATTCATCATAAATGTGAAGTTATCAATAATCCATTAATTCTCGATTCAACATTACTTGAATTGGTTTAAGTTTCCTACTTCTTTTGTTATTATCATCACTACTACCTCAGTTAATTCCTAATTCTGTTGCAAATGACTCAGAAACAATCACAAATGCTTAATACAAAAGAGATGCAGTTGTGCTGCTTTTTAAGCCAAGTAAATTACTGAAAATTGAGGCAGAAACAAAGCTGGCATCCTAGACCAAGAGGCAAAAAAGGAGCTCTTATAACAAAGTAAGTTGAAATATTATGTTCTTCCACCTCCTATCCATTAGGATGGCTACTCTGAAAAATAAATAAATAAAAGGGCTGTGAGAATGTGGAGAAATCAGAACCCTTGTACACCACTGGTAGGAAGGTAAAATGATACAACTGCTATGGAAACAGTATGGCGGTTTTTCAAAATAGTAAAAATTGGTGTACAATTTACCATATAATTCAGTGACTCCACTTCTAGGTATATCCACAAAAGAATTGAAAACAGGGTTTAGAAGAGGTATTTGTACACCCAAGTTTCATAGCAGCACTCTCTGCAATAATAGCCAAAAGGTGGCAGCAACCCAACTGTCCACTGACAGATGAAAAGATAAACAAAATGTGGTATAGCTACATGATTAAATACTATTCAACCTTAAAAAAAGACCATTCCAACATATGCTTCAATATGGATGAACCCTAAAAACTTTATACTCAATAAGCCAGTCACAATGAGGACAGATACTGTATGATTCCAGTTACATGAGTAATTACCTAGAGTAATCTCATAAAGACGAAAGTAGAATG
This sequence comes from Mirounga leonina, assembly GCF_011800145.1. Lineage (NCBI taxonomy): Eukaryota > Metazoa > Chordata > Mammalia > Carnivora > Phocidae > Mirounga > Mirounga leonina. The sequence goes on along the minus strand of NW_023270426.1, from coordinate 43,645,994 downwards.
GTGTTTGCCATAGGCAAGAGGGGAGGAGGTAATGGGAAACTATCATTTAATGGGTACAGTTTTAGTTCTGCAAGATGAAAAAAGTTCTGTGGATGGACGGTGGTGATGGTGTAGCACAACAATATGAATGCACTTAATGTCGCTGAACTACACTTAAAATGGCCAAGATAATAAATTTTACATGTATTTTACCAAAATTTTTAAGAAGAAAAAAAATTTTTAAATGTCCCTTCTACATTCTCTACTAACCAGCCTCAGCCTATCAGAGAGTTAACAGAAAACACCTGCCAAAATTAAAAAGAAAAATTAATCAGAAAGTAGATTAAGCAGCCTCCACATACAAATGAAATTAGATTTCCATCCTTATTATTACAATGACTACCTCATGGTGGGCCTGGGTCATAGAGGTTAAATAATCACAGGAGGCTCCTTCTACTGATTCCTTCAGATATCCCTCAGGCCTCAAACAAACTGCATTTGGTAGAGGCTATTCACAGAACGAACTTTTCAAATCTCAATAATCACTAAGAAAAAACAATGATACACTAAAAGAAAAAAACAAGACAGAATTCTCAGAATTCAAAAAACAAACTACCTCTTCCATCGTTTCCTCGATCTGAGCAGAAACAGGTTCGGGAGACCTGAGACCAATGGGAACAAACACTGGAGCTTTGTTTACTTCTTCTGGAGCAAGATGGTAACTTTCGTCTTCATAATCAGGCTCAAAATCTTCATCATCATCTTCATCTTCTTCCTGCGAAGCCCGAAGAGTCACCAGCGTGGCCTTGGAAGCTCGAGGTTCCTTCTTAGAGGTCTTACTTCGAACACGTTTTGATCCACGCCCTCTGGTGACAGTTGGTTTCATCCTGCGATGCATTCTCCTCCCGCTATGATCCACCTCACACTCAGAAGCAGAAGAGACAGTTGCTCTTCGATCCAGACCAATTTTAGAGTAATTTGATTCTTTTAACAGCTGTGGAGAGCTGGATGTTTAATCAAAATAACAATTTAGTCATTACATGCACAAGGAGGATATTTTAATGAAACCAAAATTTCAGAATGAAATCAAACTTCAAGCCATTAAAATGAAAATGCCCACAACCCATAATGTTAAAAACTTACTCTGTGAAATGAAGAAAGAAATGTACTATTACTACTAGTTTCTTATTCAGAGTTCATTCTTAGTTATCTACCTACAAATTTTTCAGAGTAAGTTAATTCTGGGCCATTTTTTCCTTGCTATTTAAGTGAAAATGAGATACAAGACTGGAAATTATTAGAAGAAAATGAGAAAAGGAAAATGGCCCAGTAAAACAAAATGAGCTCAAAAAGAAGTGATACTACTGGGTAAACAGACTAGGTTAAAATAAAGAAAGGAAGGCAAAAAATCCATCAGAACAATGTTGTTTTCTAGAACTTAAGTTCTTTTCCACTCTCCTTAAAAACTATAGAACATGAGTACCCTTCAGTTGTATTTGTGACCCCACTTGAACTAGCACTTTAATTATTTAGGTAATAGATACTACTTTTTGGTCAGGCTTCTGCTCATGTCTAATATACTCAACATCCAGAAATTTTAACTGTAGGAAAGAAAAATCTTCCTAAGAACATCAGTAAAAGGTAAACTTTAGTAAATAAAAATCCTAAGTGGGAAAGGAACAGACCTGTAATTAACAAACAATCTACACTTCTGTTAACAAACCATCTTTTTACTCTACAAATAAGTTATGGCAGGACATCCATAATAGGTTATTTTTATTTCTTATTCTGAAAGTATTTGTTAAATAAAACTTTACCTTGATAGTTTACTGAGACACTGCTCTTCAGCAACTGAAGACACAGATTTATCCCCTACAGTTTTTTCTCCAACGCTTCCTGATGGTCCAACTTCTGAATGAGCATTGTTTTTGGCCAAACTAGCCTCTGTGGAATCTACACAATCTTTTCTTGCTGAAACCTCCAAAGATGTCAGAAACTCAGCCTTTTCCTTAAATTTAAGAAGAAATAGCTAATATTACCATGGAAACTTACACACACACACACACTGACTGGTTTCTAACTTTTTATAATACTAGAAAGTCACTCAATTTTTATAAAATTGGTTATAGTACAAAAGACAAAACTGTATTTTTTAAAATTCTCTCCTTCATGATCTTGACAAAACAGAGCCCATTGAGAAAAAGTGTTTTTTTCAAACTTACTTTTTGAAGGAGATGAGTGTCAGAATCCCCTGGCTGCAGCAAATTATCTTCTGGCTTCCTTGCCTCACTCTGATCTGCTCTGTCTTTTTCTATGCCTGGTTCCTCTTTCTTACCATGTGCTCTTCCCAAATTTGGCTTAGCCTTTTGGAATTGCCTTCTTACCAAATGTGCTGGACTAGGAACAGACCTTTTAGGTTCATGTCTAGAATGAAGTACAAATCATGATGAAAAACCAAAATCAGAATTCCTTATTGATAGGACAGCTGTTACATCAAACAATTTGAACACAAACCAATACTATGTTCAAAGGACTATATATAAATTGGCTTTAAAACCAAACACATAAAATGAAACCACACATGCTGATAAAAAGAATGTAAAAGCTTTTAAAATTTCCATTTTCTGGACAGTCTGGAAAATAGTTTTCGGTAATATTAATCTTTTTTTACTTTATTCATTGATTCTGGTGTGTGTGTCATGGTACTTGAAGTAATTTTCAGAGTGATAACTAGATACAAAAAAAAATGCCAGTAGTTGAACCTGGATTTCATAATGGTACTTTAAACAAATATCTTCAACTGGGCTCTGAAGCATGAACAAATATACAATGGTCACAACATCCTTGGTCCTTCTGGTTCAAGACCAGACTTAAAAGCCAGAGTCCGGTCTCCCATCACAGACCTGTCAGTTTATGGAAAAGGGTTTACTGACAGCCAGTGTCATAGGATCTCAATATAATGATTGTGTATCTGCCAAATCAGAAAAAGACAAGGTTTAACGTTCAACAGAGTAGGTATAGCTCCCAAGACAACCCCTGAAGAGCTATCTTAAATTTTCCTGGAAAATATTTTAATAACTGGCAAGGATCTGAATTCTGAATTGGGAAGTTTAAAACTAATATAAACCTGGATATTATAAAGAAAATTAGGTATATAAGTATCTATCAGGAGTTCTCTGAAAGATCTATATTAAAGACTAATCTTAAGTAATATTTCTAATAAATTAGTTACATTTCCAAATGTTCCAACTCTGCTAAGCTCTTCTGGCAGCGAAACACCAAAGAAGGTCACAGGAAATCCTAACAAGGTTATGATGCTGGCTAAATACATTCCAATGTAGGCCAATGTATTTAGGAAAATAGATTATATTTAATGTAAGCTATTTACAGTCAAGTGTGATTATACAAAAGCAAGTAAAAATAAAATACATATATAAACCTAACGTGCTACTTGAGTCAAAAAGAGACAAGACAATACTGGACTTAGAAATAATCTAATTTTAAAACTATGAAGATTTTTACTCTGAAGAAAGTATCACTCATGATAAAGTGAACAGCTGGAATAAATTTTATGAATAGAAAAAGTTTTTTCAAAAGAAAAAAAGGGGGGGTAAGGTGGGGTGGAGCGTGGGTTTCCATAAAGAAATTAAAAGTTTGAGGGGCGCCTGGGTAGCTCAGTCGGTTGGGCGGCTGCTTTCGGCTCAGGTCATGATCCCAGGGTCCGGGGATCAAGCCCCACATCGGGCTCCCTGCTCAGCAGAGAACCTGCTTCTCCCTTTCCCTCTGCCTGCCGCTCTGCCTACTTGTGCTATCTCTCTGTCAAATAAATTTTTAAAAATCTTTAAAAAAAAAAGAAATTAAAAGTTTAATTTCTCTCATGAAAAACACAAAAGTTCAGCATAAAATCTCTTGAAACATGTAAAGTTTCTTTCATTCAGGAAGGTCTGCTTATATAACTACACAAATCTGCTAGTCTGAAAGTCATAAATCCTGAAAACTTAAGTTTAAAAACTAATTTGCCAATGTTATTTTGAACAAGCCATTCCAATCCTCTTGGTCTAGCTAGTCAATTATAAATGAGAGCATTAGGAAAGGCTGACCTTGAAGGTCACTAGTCTTTAAAGGCTCAGTAGAATCAAAATCAAATTCCTTACAATGGTCCTATATAATCCGCCATTCTCCCTGGTCAGCCTTTACCCTTTCCTACATCTGCTACTCCCTCTCTTTCCCCGTTTCATACTAGCACCCTTCACTGTTCCTCAAACAAGCCAGGCATGCTCTTTCCTTAAGTACTTTCGAGCTGCTGTTCCCTCTCCCCTTAAACATCCCCTGGGCCTGCTGTTCCTTCACTTTTGGGTCTTCTCTCTAGTGGTACCCTTGCAATGAAGCCGTCTTAGATCACTGCTAATCAAAATGTAGTATTAAGGTGCCTGGGTGGCTCAGTTTCGGCTCAGATCATGATTTCAGGGCCATGAGATCGAGGCCTGCATGGGGCTTGGTGCTCAGAGGGGAGAATGCTTGAGATTCTCTCTCCCTCTCCCTCTGCCCCTCTCCCTGCTCACTCACACACATGCACCTATATGGGTTTGCTCTCTCTCTAAAATAAACAAATCCTTTTTTAAAAAAAAGTAGTATCAGTAATAATAAAGCAGATTATAAGTAATAAATAAAAGTGGTAGAGTACTGAAGTATCTTCACCTTTCTAGTCTAACTCATTTAAAAGATACTATTCTTAGCATTTGGTTTGGGACACAATTCTAAATATAGCATATACTAAGTACCTGGTAGCAATTCCTATTTATGAATTTTAGTCAATAGGATATAAATTTCTAAATACACAAAGAACTTAAGAACTTCTGTCTAGTATTAAATTTTGGTTTTGTTTTGTTTTGTTTTTAAAGATTTTATTTATTTATTTGACAGTAAGAGAGAGAGAGCACAAGTAGGCTGAACAGTAGAGGGAGAGGGAAAAGTAGAATCCCCACTGAGCAGGGAGCCTGACGCGGGGCTGGACCCCTGGATCCTGGGATCATGACCTGAGGCGAAGGCAGATGTTTAACCATCTGAGCCACCCAGGTGCCCCTAAATTTAGTTTTAAAATAAAAAATGAGGAGGCTCACCAAACTTTGAGGAGAAATTATAAATTAAGAGAATATCAATCATGCAATTCTTACAGCATTTAAAGAAGCATATTTAAAATATTCTATTTCATAATTACTGCTTTATCCTTCCACAAACTTTTTTTTTAAAGATTTTATTTATTTGACAGAGAGAGATACAGCGAGAGAGGGAACACAAGCTTAACGACTGAGCCACCCAGGCGCCCCTTCCACAAACTTTTCTTGATGTCAAGTAATCCAAACTTTATCTTTAGAAAGTTTTACACTTTTCTGATTAAAAGCAAACTCACCTCATCTTTTCATCTAAAACATTTATTTTGTTAAGATGAAGAGGTTCTACAAGAACCATGTGACTCTGGTTTTCATACTGTGACTCTGAAACTTTGGAGGATACAACTTCAATTTCAGTTCCAACTGGAGAATTTGGCTAAAATGACAAAAGAAAAGTAGCATTTTTTTTAAAATAACTGAACACACCTCCTAAAATATTTCAATCATTTAGAAAGGTATTGAGTTCTTCAAAAGTAAAAGTCAAACTAGGTATGCAATGTTCACGTTTTGCTGTCCAAAATAAAACTAATTCAGAGAAAGTTTCAATTATTGCAATTATTATGTTTACAGAACACTTTAAAAACCAAATAATTATCTGTTGTGAACACACACCGTCCCCCCCCACCCCGCCACCAAAAAAGTTTAATGATTTTCTCCCAAAAAGTCTAATGATTTCTTCTGGGGATAGGGATGTTTCAAACAAGGATTACAATCGCTTTCAATCTAGATTTTCCCTTGGTAGACAGAGAAACAGAAGGACAAAGAAACAAGATCTGTTGAAAAGGGCATTACACTACTTAGATTTATACCAAAAGATACATCAATAAAAGATTGGTTAAACTGTCAAACAGCAGAATGTTATGCAACAATGAAAAATGATGTATCTCCATACTTCTTGACATATAAAAAGTCACTTAATAAGTAAAAATAAATCACAAAATAACATGTACACAATGACTTTACTATTTAAAAAAATTATTTTATGGGGGCGCCTGGGTGGCTCAGTCGTTATGCGTCTGCCTTCGGCTCAGGTCATGATCCCAGGATCCTGGGATCGAGCCCCGCATCGGGCTCCTTGCTCCGCGGGAAGCCTGCTTCTCCCTCTCCCACTCCCCCTGCTTGTGTTCCCTCTCTTGCTGTGTCTCTCTCTGTCAAAAAATGAATAAAATCTTTAAAAAAAAAAAATTATTTTATGTTTCAGTAATCTCTACACCCTTTGTGGGGTTTGAACTTGCAACCTGAAGATCAAGAGCTGCATGCTCTACCACCTGAGCCAGCCAGGGGCCCCAGAGATTTTATTATTTAAGTTTACATAAGTGTACACACATGCATGCATGGATATACCCAGTAAGATATGTCAGAAGGTTTTCAGTAGTTACCTCAAGGTAGTAAGACTGGAGTAGTCATTATGATATTTTGTATTAATTGAACATTTTCATAATGAATACATACAATTAGTTAGGGAAAAAAAACTATTTTCAATTAAAAAAAATCCAGAATGGTAAATCTGGAACAGAACTAGATATGTTACATATTCATTGATGAGAGTGTCAGATGCCTATATTCTAAACCCAGTCTGAGCTGTCATTTCATATTTTAACATGCATTAAAAGGCTCAATTACATAACAGTAACTCACCAGAGTCAAGAACTTTTTAGTTTTATCTTCTTGTACTATCGTTCTTTCTTCCTTAATTATGCCTTCAGCTTCAACTCTTTCTATTTGTCTCTGTCCAGTCTTTCTTATGTTTGGTCTGGGTCTCTGAAATCGGCTCCTTACTGTTTGAGCAGTTGGGATAATGCTTTCCTTCACTTCTTGCTGCAAAGTGTTTGTATTATGAGCCCTAGAAGAGAGGACAAAGAGAAAGAGAGGGAACTGGACTGTAAAAAGATGAAAACTACTGTAAAGACATAAAAATTGAACCTTCTCTAACAAACTATAAAAAAATTTTGTATCATTTGAGGAAAATCAAATTACTTTGATGATAAATATATATTCTTTTATTTTTAAAAAAACAGCTATTGGGGCACCTGGGTGGCTCAGTCATTCGTTAAGTGTCTGCCTTCAGCTCAGGTCATGATCCCAGGATCCTGGGATAAAGCCCTGCATCGGGCTCCCTGCTCAGCGGGAAGCCTGCTTCTCCCTCTCCCACTCTCGCTGCTTGTGTTCCCTCTCTCGCTGTCTCTCTGTCAAATAAATAAATAAATTCTTTTTTTAAAAAAAGAGCTATTTTAATCATCAAAAGGTAATGAATTTAAATAAGGTACCTAGAAGATTCAAATTCATGGAGACAGAAAGTACAAAGGTAGTTGCCAGGGAATGAAAGAGGGGAATGGGGTGGTCTTGTTAATGGGTGAAGTTTCAGTTGGGAAGATGAAAAAGTTCTGGAGATATATGTGGTAACTGTTGCAAAACAATGTGAATGCACATTCTTGTGAATGTGCATTAATGCCACTAGACCATATACACAAAAATAGTTAAAACAGTAAATAAGTCTTCTACTACAATTTTTTTTGTAAAGATTTTATCTATTTATTTGACAGAGAGAACACAAGCAGGGGGAGTGGCAGGCAGAGGGAGAGGAAGAAGCAGACTCCCCACTGAGCAGGGAACCCAAAGTGGGGCTCCATCCCAGGACCCCGGGATCATGACCTGAGCTGAAGGCAGACGCTTAACTGACTGAGCCACCAGGCGCCCTTCTACTATAGTTTTTAAGAAGATAATGAATACAATCTTTATATACATGTATTTTTAAATGCAATGGTTTGTATAAAGCCTTAAGCAGCTAATAGTGAATACAAGCAGGCAAGCATTAAAAGGTGTTAACTCAATGTGATTTTCTATTTTAGGCAGTCTGACACATGAATAAAAATAAACCAAGTATTCTTGGGGCGCCCTGGGTGGCATAGTTGGTTAAGCATCATACTCTTGGTTTCGGCTCAGGTCATGATGTCAGAGTCATGAGATCAAACCCTGCATAGGGCTGTGTGCTCAGCGTGGAGTCTGGTTAAGACTCTCTCTCCCTCTCCCTCTGCCCTCCTCCCTGAGCACTCTCTCCCCCTCTCTCAAATAAATAAATAAATAAATCTTTTTTAAAATAATAAAAAAGAGGGCGCCTGGGTGGCTCAGTTGTTAAACGTCTGCCTTCGGCTCAGGTCATGATCCCAGGGTCCTGCAATCGAGCCCCACATCGGGCTCCCTGCTCAGCGGAAAGCCTGCTTCTCTCTGCTTGCTGCTCCCCCTGCTTGTGTTACCTCTCTCGCTGTGTCTCTGTCAAAATAAATAAAATCTTAAAAATAAATAAATAAATAAATAAAAATAATACAAAAGATAAAAATAAACCAAGTATTCTTGGTATTCACTTTTAAAATACATTAACACATCTTAGTAACAATGAAGAAATACTTGAAAGAATTCTCTCATATTTTAGATTTTCCTTTTTTTAAAAATATAAATATATTTTATATTTTCAAAGAAGTATCACTGTTTACCCCGTAGAAACAACTAATTCCTTTTCCTGGGCCTGTGTAGGCTGAGACATCTCTTTAGGATCACAAGAACTCGAAGGTGAAAGGTCCTTTTCAGTCTGTATACATGGTAATATTACAGACTCCTCCTCCCTGTGACCTAATGTGTCTTTTTCTCTTGATGTCATTAGGGAAGCCACACCCTAAAAGGCAAATAAGAAAAATTTCACCGAGGGTTGATAAAAGTATAGGGAAACAGGAACTTTCATACACTATCAGCAAAATAAATTGGTAAAGTCTCTGTAGAGGACAACAGAACGGTATCTACCAAAAATTTTAATTCTCAGCAAATTTACTTCTAGAAATGTATCTTACAAAAATACTCAAGTAAGTATATGGAAAAGTACATACAAAGATATTTATTATACCCATTTAATAGCTCCCCAAAAAAGCAAGAACAAAATCAAAACACTGGGAACAAGACAAACCTATCGTAGGGTATTGAATAAATTATAATTTGCTTATAATGGAACAGTCCAGAGCCATTTAGAAGATAAATCTGTATATGCTGATCCAAAAATATGTTCACAATATTATGTTAAGTGAAAAAATGAGAAGGCAAGTTATAACGCCATTTTTGGAAAACAATGAAAATACCCACACATTATTTATATAAATAAGTATCTATACATAAAAGGCTGGGTGGATATATTCAAAATAACTACATGACTGATTAACTTGGGAGGTAGAAATGAGACATTATAATGGACTCTCACTTTTTAGATTATATATTTTTTCAATGTGAAATTTTTATAATCAGATAGATAATCAATAAAAAAAAGATATACCTTTTTAAAATATAAGATCAGGCAGAAAAAGTACAAATTTTCAAGCATTGTAAGAACTAACCTATTTTATCTTATTTATTTGTTTTTAAGTGGGCTCCACACGGCTTGAACTCACGACCCTGAGATCAAGACCTGAGCCAAAATCAAGAGTTGGACACTTAACCAACTGCGCCACCCAGGCACCCCAGAACTAAGCTATCTTAAAGCATAAAAGAAGGGGCACCTGGGTGTCTCAGTTGGTTAAGCGTCTGCCTTCGGCTCAGGTCATGATCCTGGAGTCCCAGGATCGAGCCCCGCATCGGGCTCCCTGCTCAGTGGGGAATCTGCTTCTCCCTCTGACCCTCCCCCCTTCATGCTCTCTTTCTCTCTCAAATAAATAAAATCTTTAAAAAAAAATAAAACATAAAAGAAGAATTTTAATCCAAAATTGACTTTTTAAAAAATACATCATTTTATTAATTTTTATGAACTTGTCTTTATTATTATTGAAGTATAGTTGACATACAATGTTTTATTAGTTTTATATGTACAACACAGTGATTCAACAATTATATACATCACTCAGTATTCACCATGGTAAGTATAGTCACTACCTATAACCACATGTTACTATATTATTAACTATATTCCCCATGCTGTACTTTTTATCTCTGTTACTTATTTCATGACGGAAAGTTTGTGCTTTTTTTTTTTTTTTAAAGATTTTATTTATTTATTTATTAGAAAGCGAGCGAGAGAGAAACAGCATGAGAGAGGAGAGGGTCAGAGGGAAGCAGGCTCCCCGCTGAGCCGGGAGCCAGATGTGGGACTCGATCCCAGGACCCTGAGATCATGACCTGAGCCGAAGGCAGTCGCTTAACCAACTGAGCCACCCAGGCGCCCTGAAAGTTTGTGCTTCTTAAAGATTTTATTTTTGGGTGCCTGGGTGGCTCAGATGGTTAAGCGTCTGCCTTCGGCTCAGGTAATGATCCCAGGGTCCTGGGATTGAGTCCCACATCGGGCTCCCTGCTCCTTGGGAGCCTGCTTCTCTCTCTCTCTGTCTCTCATGAATAAGTAAATAAAATCTTTAAAAAAAAAAAAAAAAAAAGATTTTATTTTTAAGTAATCTCTACACCCAACATGAGGTTCGAACTTACAACCCCAAGATCAAGAGTTGCATGGTCTACCAACTAAGCCAGCCAGGGGCCCTGGGAAATTTGTACCTCTTAATCAATCCCCTTTTCCTATTTCCCCCAATTCCCCACCCCCTTCTCCTCTGGTAACCACCAGTTTGTTCTCTGTATTTGAGTCTGTTCTTTTTTTGTTTTGTTTTATTTTTCAGATTCCACGTGTAAGGGAAATTATATGGTATTTGTCTTTCTCTGTCTGACTTACTTCTCTTAGCATAGTATTTCACTTGGCAAAATGGACTTCTAGGCCCATCCATGTTACTGTAAATGGCAACATCTCATTCTTTTTTATGGCTGGGTAATATTCCATTGTATATATATAACTCATCTTCTTTATCCATTCATCTATTGGTGGGCACTTTGGTTGCTTTTCTATCTTCCCTATTGTAAATAATGCTATGATAAACATAAGGGTGCATCCATCTTTTGGAATTCTTTGGGCAAATACTCACTACTAGAATTACTGGATATAGTAATTCTTTTTTTATTTTTTGAGGACCCTCCATACTGTTTTCCACAGTGGTTGCACCAATTTACATTCCCACCAACAGCACATGAGGGTTCCTTTCTCTCTACATCCTTACCAACACTTGCTATTTCTTGTCTTTTTGACTAGTTATTCTGTCTGGTGGGAGGTGACAGCTCATTGTGGTTTTGATTTGCATTTTGCTGATGATTAGTGATATTGAGCATCTCTTCATGTACCTGTTGCCCACCTGTATGGCCAAAAAAGTACTTTTATATTTAGAACACTCAACTTACGAGTGTTAACTTTTCCATTCAACATTTTTGATATTATATCACACAATCTTAATTTGTTATGGACCAAGTTAACAAAGTAAATAAAACATCTCCTTTAACTCCTATCAAGCTTTTAACTTTTTAATGCACCTTAACAACAAAGTAAAACAAAGAATGACTATCAAACTCATTTTTTCTGTGAAGAAACTAGCTGCATCATTTGGCTATGGTCACACGATGAATAAAGGTCAGAACTTAGATCCCAGGACTCTTAAATTCCTTTCCATGACATACTTGCCCATCATGAGAGAGACAAGATTCTTACAAAACCACATGGAACAGTGAGGCACAGTAAGTATAACAAGACTAATACCACATGCAGTAGAAATTATATGAGAAAATATCTGTTAAATGTTAACCCCAGCTGTTTTACTTTAGTAATCATAATAGCTAAAACAAAGAACATCCACCTTGAATAGCACTCACATGTTGAGAAGGGAGAGTGTTTATCTGTTCACTGCTCTGCTGTACCACAACAGTCTCAGTATTATCAGTTTCCAATTTCTTCCCAGATACGTATTTTTCTGCTACTGTAGTCTCTCTCTTTAAAGTTGCTCTTGCTAAGTTTGGTTTTGGTTTTTTGAATCGACTTCTCACAAAAGGTGCTGGTTTAACTTCAAGTGGCTTCTGCTCTTGAGGAAGAGATTTGCTTTTGGAAAAAGGATTATCGAACGTTAGAAAGAGTTGAAGGGACGACAAGAACAGAGTCTTAGGACAACTTGAGAAATTGGCAGTAAATATTAAATCTAATTTTTTTTAAGATTTTATTTATTTATTTGACAGAGAGATAGCAAGAGCAGGAACACAAGCAGAGGGAGTGGGAGAGGGAGAAGCAGGCTTCCTAATAAGCAGGGAGCCCAATGTGGGGCTTGACCCCAGGACCCTGGGATCATGACCTGAGCCGAAGGCAGATGCTTAACAAATGAGCCACCCAGGTGCCCCTAAATCTAATTCTTAACAGGAAAACAAATTGGACTATTTGGTAGATCCTAAAAAATATGAGGAGTACAAATGAAGTATAAGCCTATCATCTGTGCAGAGAGAAAATACAGGTTCTCACACCCATATTGACTTAGGAATATGTGTTACATACAATTCTGATGTTAGTAATTCTCTCAATCTACTGTCACAACGACCTCAAAATTCTCTCCAAACATCCCAAAGCTTAAAATCTGTAACACTGTGCTAGAGATGATATGTCTTGAAACCTTACTGATAATCTGATAATATAACTTTAGATGCTTTGTCTTGGGTGCATGGGTGGCTCAGTCAGTTGAGCATCTGCCTTTGGCTCAGGTCATGATCCCAGGGTCCTGGGATCAAGCCCCACATCGGGCTCCCTGCTCAGCAGGGGGCCTGCTTCTTCCTCTTCTTACCCTCTCCCTGCTCTTGCTCACTCTCTAATAAATAAAAATCTTTAAAAAAAAAATAAAAATTTTAAAAAATAGATGCTTTGTCTTTAAAAGCACATAGACCAATATACTTGTACCTTAAATTAATATCTGAAAACTGCTCTGGAACATCTGGAGACAGCATCCCCTGGTCTTCTGTTTTATCAGGTTCAGAAGTCTGCAAAGAAGTCTTCAAACAACTCAAGTGACCTGACAGTTCCTTTTCAGAATTCCTTTTTTCTTCTTCAGGTGTACACACCATGGATAGTACTTCACAGCTAACGTTCTGGAGGAATAGTCACAGGAAATCAACCACAGTAAATCAGCACAAATGGATAATGTCACAACTGTGTGAACTTAAAGTAACTAGAAACTTTTGGGTTTTTAAAGATTTTATTTTTAGGTAATCTGTACACCCAACGTGCAGCTCAAACCTACAACCCCAAGATCAAGAGTCACATGGTAAAAAAAAAAAAAAAAGTCACATGATCCCCCAACTGAGCCAGCCAAGCAACCCCACTGGAAATATTTAATAAATTTTAGGGGCACCTGGGTGAGGTCAGTCACCTGCACGTCCAACTCTCGATTTCAGCTCAGGTCATGATTTCAGGGGTGTGGGATCACGCCCCACATTGGGCTTTGTGCTGACCATGGAGCATGCCTTAGATTCTTTCACTCTCTCCCTCTGCCCCTACAACATTCGCACTCTCTCTCACTCTCTTTCTAAAATAAAACTTAAAAATTTAAAAACAAAGAAAAAAGAAAATTTAAAAGTGGAGTGGGGGTGGGGGGCACCTGGATGGCTCAGTCAGTTAAGCATCCAACTCTTGGTTTCAGCTCATGATCTCAGGGTTCTAAGATTGAGCCCTACGTCGAGCTCCACGCTCAGTGCAGAGTCTGCTTGGGATTGTCTTTCTCCCTCTGCCCCTCCCACTCACTCTCTCTAAATAAATAAATAATCTAAAAAAAATAAAAATAAAAGTGGAGTGGGACAGGAAATAAAAACTGAGAAAGACATTTGGTCGAAAGAAATAATTCTAATGCATGTTCACAGAGTTAGCACTAACTCAGTCCAATTCCCTACACTCCTTTTAGCTAAGAATAACTTCAAACTGACACTAAGAATGGTAACTTATCCACAATTAAATATTTTTTAAGTTTTTTGTTTTTTGTTTTTTTTAAATGCATAGTTTCTTTAAGGTCCTAAAACACAGAATTTACGGCTGGGAAAGACTTTAAGGTTTTAGAGATTTTAAATGTTATGGGATTTAAGAGCAATAATCACGGTTTTTATTTTGATAATTTTTCTCTGAAAATATGTTCAAAAACAGTTTTTCTAAAGAACAGAAAAAGAGGGACGCCCGGGTGGCTCAGTCGGTTAAGCGTCTGCCTTCAGCTCAGGTCATGATCCCAGGGTCCTGGGATCGAGTCCCGCATCAGGCTCCCTGCTCCGTGGGGAACCTGCTTCTCCCTCTGCCTCTGCCTCTCTCTCTCTATCTCTCATGAATAAATAAATAAAATCTTTTAAAAAAAAATTTAAAAAAATAAAAAAAAAAAGAACAGAAAAAGACATACTTTGATATTTAGTGAAGGCATAGTGCTGCAGCAACTACTATTGCTCTGCATTAAATCTGTGTCCATTTGTCTTGAGGTCCCAGCCTCTTCTTCTCCATTTTTCCTTAGATAAATGTCTATTTTTCCAGTTTTTTCCAAATCTGCAGCCATTTCTTCAGGGGCATTAATCTCGTCTGATCTGCTTTTCTTCAGGGAAATGTCTCCTCCAGTTTCTTCTGATTCCACCTCTGTTTCTTCAGTAGCAGTCGTCTTTCCTGATACCTCTTCCATCACAGAAAGATCTCTTTCTCCAGTTTCTTTAAAATCAATCTCCCTTTCCCCTATGGCACTGATCCCCACTAGTACCTTTTCCCTCAGGGAAGTTCCTTTTTCAATTTCTTTCCAATCTGTCTCCATTTCACCTTGAGTCTTGACCTGTGGGGCCTTTCCTTCTGTGTCTATTTCTCTTCTTTCAGTTTCTTCCAAATGTGTTTCTCTGTCCTCAGTAGCATCAACCATCTCTGGTACATTTTCCCTTACAGAAACCTCGCTTCCAGTTTCTTCTAAACCTGTTTCTACTTCATCTGTAGTGCTGACCTCCAAGGTATTTTCCTGTAGGGATATTTCTCTTCTTCCAGTTTCTTCCAAGTCTGTCACTCTTTCCTCAGTAACATCAGACACCTCTGATATAGTGTCCCTTGGGGAAACCTCGCTTCCAGTTTCTTCTAAACCTGTTTCTACTTCATCTGTAGTGCTGACCTCCAAGGTATTTTCCTGTAGGGATATTTCTCTTCTTCCAGTTTCTTCCAAATCTGTCACTCTTTCCTCTGTGACATCAGACACCTTTGATATAGTGTCCCTTGGGGAAACCTCTCTTCCAGTTTCTTCCAAATCTGTCACTCTTTCCTCAGTGACATCAGACACCTCTGATATAGTGTCCCTTGGCGAAACCTCTCTTCCAGTTTCTTTCAAATCTGTCTCCGTATCTACAGTGTTGTCCATCATTTCTGGTATCTTCTCTCTAGGAGAGTTGTCTCTTTCAGTTTTTTTTAAATATGACTCCATTTCCTTAGTAGTATTAGCCTCCACTAATACCCTCTCCCTTGGTAAGGTTTCTTCCACTCTCGTAATTTCTCTCAAAGGTGCTGTGAATTGCCCAGATGCAACAATCTCCTCTGACACCTCTTCCTTTGAGAGAACTTCTCTTCTTCTAGCTCCTCTTCCTATATTTGGCTTTGGTTTCTGAAATCGAGTCTTTAGAACTGGGACTTTATTATCTTCTTGAATACTATATATTTAAAAAAAAAAAAATACAAATTTTAAAGCATACTGCCAGCTGAAGAAATGATGGTTGAGAAAATACTACTGAAAGACGAGGAATTCTCAAACAAAAAAAATTAAAAATAAATTAAGAAAGCCTCAGGTATCTCTGGGTAAAACCTAAAAGTTAAAGGAGAGGGGGAAAAAAACCCATGTTTTGAAATTACAAATTTTTAAAATAAATGTATCTACTCATAGAGACACATGGATAAAGAGAAATCTATCAATAAGGTCAAGTACAGTAGTAGTCAACTGGCTCTGAACAGTCTCTAATTGTCATCCACACAATCCTTCCCAAATACTGGCTAAGGGTCCCCAGTCCTCTGCATTGGAGCTAGACCAATTTATGTCTACTATTCCTACCTCTTGGCACCTCCTATCTTTTATCCAGACATATGCCCTGCCATAAGAGTTAAACAACACATTTATGTGGCCAGATATGACCAGCATCTCAAACAGCCAGATTGAAGTATGATTATGAACAAGAAAGTATAAGAAAGGCCAGACTTCAAATGTAAAGATTGATAAAATACGAGTAATAGTTGAAACTACACAGTAATGCACAGAAGTCCACTATTCTGTTCTCACTACTTCTGTGTACATTGAATATTTCCAAAGGAAAAACATTTTCCAAAGTATACTAATAATTCCATCGATTTTGTTTGGTACCCTCCAGAGGGGAAATAACAAAAGAAAGAGCCACATGTGGCTAGGAGAAGTATTGGGTTTCTATAGATGGGTTTTATAAAAAATTTATGTGAACCTTAAATAAAGGTCATATGTGGATCAATCTAATCCCAAAGAAGCAAATAGAAGAAAATAAGTTTCATTTCACATTTGGACACAGACATTTAATCTAACATGTATGTTAATTCAGGTCTAATTTATGATGAGTATATCAACTCATCAAATCACGAGTAACAGAAATTAACGTGGAAGTTATGACATAGGGGCACCTGGGTGGCTCAGTCACTAAGCATCTGCCTTTGGCTCAGGTCATGATCCCAGGGTCCTGGGATCAAACCCCCAGTCGGGCACCCTGCTCTGTGGGAAGCCTGCTTTTCCCTCTCCCACTCCCCCTGCTTGTGTTCCCTCTCTCATTCCGTCTCTGTCAAATAAATAAATAAAATCTTTTAAAAAAAAAAGAAAGCTATGACATAAATTGCCCTGAAAAGTGAAGTTATATTGTGAATATTAGGTAATTTGATACACAAATATTAATCTGATTTGCTTTTGTTTTTAAAAACTGATTAAACATTCCTAAAACTTTATACTAAATTCAAAGATTACATAACCATTAAGATGATGCTTACCTTACACATTCATTAATGTTCATTTGAAAAAAATTATCTTCTTTCTCAGATTGTAATGTGATGTCTTCAAAGTCAACATTTTTACATGACTGATCTTCTACTTGTTCAGGACTCTTAATAACAAACACATTTTTAAGGTTTCTCAATGAAACACCCATTTATAAAAAATTGCATTGAAAATTTTATCCAATTTGAGTACAAGGAAAATGGTAAACATTTCAAAATTATAAAATTATATTCAAAGGACACTTTTTTTAGTGTTATTTAAATATCTTTTAAGATTTCACAAGCTATACCTTCTACCTTATCTCAAAGCCCCCATTCTTTTCCTCCTAATCAGAAAGCAAGTTACAGCGCTTCAGTTATTAGAGTTATTAGAGTTATTAGAGTTCAGTTATTCAGTTATTAGAGTTATCTATTAGAGTTATTCCCAGGGGTCTGTCTTCTGATTAGTACCATTACAGTATAGACCTTGAGAATTATAACAAAAGAAATTCAAATCTAACTATGATCTGAACTCTTACCCTTATCACAAAGACCAGTTATTATGTAAATAACCTAAAATTCATCATCTTTTGTTCTTGGAATTCTATTCTAGTAGGAAGCTTTTAACATTTTACTGTGTTTAAGCCAGAGTTAAAATTCACATATATAGCTATATTTTCAAAAAGGAAGCGTAATTCAAATACCTAAATGATGGGGAGGGGGAGGCAAGTCAAACACGATAATAAGATCAAAGCAGATGCTCCATTATGTAAATGCCCAAAATCTAGATTGCTGAGAGTTAAATGGCTTTGCAAGTAGCAAAGCTGCTGGCTCTGAGATTTTGGCTTTAAATTTAATATACAATGTACACAACTGTACAGTCTTGCCCTTTAAAGAGGGAGGTAAAAGAAGGCTTAAGTACTTGTTTAACAAAAAAAATGGCAAGAATCAGAGTACTTACATCTCTAGTAATACAGGATTGACTTTCACTCTTTTTTACATTGGCCTCAATTTTTTCCTGTGATGCAAGAATTTCTTTTCTTTCAGCAGCTTTACCTACATTTGGCTTCGGCCTTTGCAATCGGCCCCTCATTAGTCGTGCTGGTCTGACAGCCTTCGTTTGATCATCTTCCTGCAGACCAATTTTTTCACTAGAACTACAAAAGAATAGAATTATGGTTAT
Organism: Mirounga leonina; assembly: GCF_011800145.1. Classification (NCBI taxonomy): domain Eukaryota; kingdom Metazoa; phylum Chordata; class Mammalia; order Carnivora; family Phocidae; genus Mirounga; species Mirounga leonina. The sequence goes on along the minus strand of NW_023270426.1, from coordinate 43,627,813 downwards.
TCTGAAGTCACATGTTTGTTTTCAGTATTCTCTTCTCCAAGGTATGAATAAGTAAACCATTTGGAATATAAAAATAATTACAAGTGTCCTCAAATACATCCTCAAAGATACTCCTGTTTCTATACCTTAACACTTTGGGACAGACATAATCCTGGAACCCTAACTATAAAAATCATTTCATCACAAAACTGGAAAAGAATCTATATTTGACAGACAATACCATTCTCCACTAAGACTACTAGGTTTGTAACATATACCTCCAGGGCACTAGACAAAGATTACAGCATAAACGTACAGTCCAGAATCCAATGGTTCAAATTAGTATTAGAATAAGACTTACTCTGAATCTGCATTCCCAGTTAAATATTCCCTTTTGAAACCTGCTATACATAAAATTATCCAGAAATATGTATCTTAGCAATTAATCTAACAAGACTTTGTTAAAATCCTGTTAGTAAGTTGAGGAAGAAATGTAACTGCGAACCCAATGGATCCGTATCATAATTTATTTCTCCAGTAGCATAAAGAACACTACTGAAATGTTTCAACACACCTACAGTTAAGAGAAGACTTAAGTACACTAAACGGAAATAAAATTCAGACATTATCAAGTACAGAACTTATCAGAGTCATTCTTAAAAGCTACTACTTTTATTCTACTTCCTAAATACTTACGTAGATACAGTCTCAGCTTCTGGGTTCTCTCTCTCTGTATTCCCCATTCCAGAAATGTCCAATGTTTTCACTTTATCCTTTTCCATATGATTCTATAAATTCAATTTTTTACATTTTATTGACTTAACATAAAAAAGTCCAAACTTCATAATAAATGGAAATTAAAACAATGACATTTCATTTTTTGTTCTTCTAATTGTAAGAATTTTATAAATCATTGATGCAGCTGTGAACATTATAAAGCATATAATCCCATCTATTAACTGACAGGAACAAAAATTGGTATATCCTTTCTGGAAAGCCTTTTGCCAATATGAAATCAAGAGCCTAAAAAACGTTCATACTCAGGGCACTTAGGTAGCTCAGTTGGTTAAGCATCTGCCTTCGGCTGGGGTCATGATCTCAGGGTCCTGGGATCAAGCCCCATGTTGAGCTCCCTGCTCAGAGGAGAGTCTCCCTCTCCCTCTGCCCCTTCCCCCCACCACTTGTGCACACTCGCTCTCTCTCCCTCTCAAATAAATAAAATCTATTTAAAAAGTGTTCATACTGGGGACGCCTGGGTGGCTCAGTTGTTAAGCATCTGCCTTTGGCTCAGGTCATGATCCCAGGGTCCTGGGATTGAGCCCCGCATCGGGCTCCCCACTCCGTGGGAAGCCTGCTTCTCCCTCTCCCACTCCCCCTGCTTGTGTTCCCTCTCTTGCTGTGTCTCTGTCAAATAAATAAACAAAATCTTTAAAAAAAAAAGTTCATACTGTAATACCATTTCTAAGACTCTAAGTAAATATTCAGACAAAGTACAAGAATGTTTACTAGAACATTATATAAAATGCCAAACACTGCGAACAGACAAAATATCCAATAATGAGTAAATGGTTAAATTCAGTTATACCCACTGACAGAATATTATGAAGTCACTAAAGACCATGTTTTCAAAGGATATTTAATAATATGGAAAAATATTTAAGAAATGTTAAGAACCAAAGAAGGATACAAAACTGAATACTAATAAATTTTGTAATAGGAAAAGCTGGAAGGATATATGCTAAAAGGTTAGTTGCAGCTGGATAATGAAATCACAAGTAATTCTTGTCTTAATTTTTACAATAATCTGTAGCTTCCCAATTTTGTTGAATTTTACAAGACTATAATAATACGATTGTATTACAAGAAGTATAATAAAAAATATTTAACCTAAGAGGGAAAAAAGCTAACACTTTAAAATGTATTTTAGCAAAAATAAAAAATTTATAACAATGCCAGCAGAAATATACAAAAACAGGAACATTCGTTTAATGCCTGTAACAGTGTAAATAAATTCTTTTTTTTTGACTGTCACTTGACAATGCATAACAAAAGCCAAGAAATATTTAAAACACTCTGACTCATTAATCTCACCTCCTGTGGAAATTTATCCTCTGCTTTTTTCCTTAAGAAAGGGCTACTTACAAAACCATTTGCTTTTATTTATGAGAGTTTAAAAAAATGGAAACGATTTAAATGTCTACCATTAGAAAAATGCTTAGGTAAATTATTATGTTAACCTGATGCAGCTATTAAAAAGATTAACCCCAAGAAAAGGTTAATGAGTAGTTTCACAGAAAAAAGTTTTAAATATTATGTATGTTATGATTAAAACCTACAGAAATGTTTTCATACATAAAAAAAAAGACAAAGATTATGAAGGACAGGAATATGTCAGTTTGTGGAAAGGACTACGGATATAATTTGATGGAAAACTGGTTAAAAACATTTTGAATACAAAATTTATGTAAGTAGGGGCGCCTGGGTGGCTCGGTCATTAAGCGTCTGCCTTTGACTCAGGTCGTGATCCTGGGTCCTGGGATCGAGCCCCACATTGGGCTCCCTGCTCAGCAGGGAGCCTGTTTCTCCCTCTCCCTCTGCCGCTCCCCCTGCTTATGCTCTCTCATGCTCTTTCAAACAGATAAATAAAATCTTAAAAAAAAAAATACTTTAATTTTTAAAAATTTAGATAAGTAAACAAGAGATTTTTCACTACTGAGTATGTTTGAAATGATACGTCCTAGGTTCTAAATGCCTAAACAGGAGACAAGAGACATTTAATATTCATGTGTTCCTGTATCTTTGTTTTAGTATCAGTTACATTATCATGTAGTTACAAACTAAACAGTTTATTCCCAACTACTTAGGGAAAATTTTTGTAATTTTCTTTTCTTTTTTTTTTTTTTTAAAGATTTTTTTTTTTTTTTTTTAAGATTTTATTTATTTATTTGAGACCAAGAGAATGAGAGACAGAGAGCATGAAAGGGAGAAGCAGACTCCCTGCCGAGCAGGGAGCCCGATGCGGGACTCGATCCCAGGACTCCAGGATCATGACCTGAGCCGAAGGCAGTCGCTTAACCAACTGAGCCACCCAGGCGCCCTGTAATTTTATTTTCTATAAAGTGTCTTACTCCATACCTTTTCAACTGAAGTTTCTGCACGTAAACTCTTGTTCTCTGCATCTGTTTTACCTTGTGAAAGAACAGATTTCTTCCCAACTGCCCTTGATAAATTGGGTTTGGGTCTCTGTAGTTGTCTTCTTCCCATCAGTTTAACATTTCCTGACTGATCAGTTTCCCTAAAAAATGAATTATTTATTTATTTATTTATTTTAATGAACATTATTTAAATAGCACCAACATGGAGGCACAGTCAAATAAAATTCTGAAAAATTCTTTAAAAATCCATTCAGAGGCAGAAAAGAAGTCCTTTAGGTTTACTTAGAGTAAGAGTAGCAAAGAGAACTGAAAAACAAGAGCCATGAGGAGGTAACTTATTTTACCAGATGCTAAAAAGAAACTATTCAGCATCAATAATTAAAACACTGGTACTGATATGTGAATAAACAGATAAATGAAACACAAAAGAAAATTTAGAAGATGACTTCAAAACACATGAAAGTAGTATATAAAAAAGGCCGCATTTCAAAACAGCGAGGATGAAATACAGAATAATGTACTGTTACAAATAATATCAAAGCAATGGTGATGTGAAAACTAACACTGGGGACTAAAATAAAATTAGCTCCATTCCTTGCACTGTACTCATAATATGTTCCAATGCATCAGAGTTAAATACAGCCACACAGTAAACACGGATGAATTCTTTTATAACCTTGAGCTGGGGTAAGCCTTCATAAAGTTTAACTAAAAATTCAGGAGCCATGAAAGAAAAACAAAATTGAGAAATATAACCACATAAAAATCAAATACTTCTACATGACTAAGTCAGAAGTCAAACTACCAACCAAGAAAGCATGTTTTGCAAATCAAAAAACAAGGCTTATCTCCCTAAAATAAAAAGAGCTCCTACAAACAATAGCATCAAAAACTCATTTTAAAAATGGACAAAGAGGGGCGCCTGAGTGGCTCAGTCGTTTGAGTGTCTGCCGCCAGCTCAGGGCGTGATCCCAGGGTCCTGGGATCGAGCCCCACATTGGGGTCCCTGCTCAGCAGGGAGCCTGCTTCTCCCTCTCCTACTCCCCGTGCCTGTGCTCTGTCAAATAAATAAATAAAATCTTTTAAAAAAAAAAAAAGGACAAAGAATATGAACAACTTAAAAAACAAAATAAAAATAGGTTTTAAAAAAAGCACAAATTAAGGGGGGAGGGAGACGTGCACACCTGTGCAAGCAAGCACAAATGTAATATTAGGAATTAGAGAATCTAAGGAGAATTATATACAAATGTTCGTTGTTCTATTCTTTTGACTTTTCCTTAGGTTAGAAATTTTTTAAATAAAAAACTCAATAAAAACAAAGCATTACATACCCCTGCCAAAAAAGGAAGAGTGGGATGGAGATAGTATACGGAAGTATTATTTTTTAATCTATTCGAGACCAGCATAAACCCTAGTTTGATAAACACCATTTTCTGTTAAGGGAGACATTTCTTACAATGTTGGTGGGAATGTAAACTAGTATAACTCGTATGAAGAACACTTTGGAAGTATCTCTCAAAATTCTCAATGTGTATATGTGTATACACACACACATATATACATTGCAGCAAGCAATTCCAGTCTGAATACTCACCCTACAAATACAGATGACCTTTGAACAACACAAGTTCAAGCTGTGTGATTCCACCTATACACAGATTTTTCTCAATACAGTACAGTACTGTAGATGTATTTTCTCATTATTATTTTAAGGCATTTTGTTTCTCTAGCTTACTTTAATTGTAAGATTACAGTATATAATACATATAACATACAAAATATGTGTCAATCAACCAATTACGTCATCAGGCTTCCAGTCAACAGTAGACTATTAGTAGTTAAGTTTTGGAAGAGTCAAAGTTATTTGTGGATTTTCAACTGCAAAGGGGTCAGCATCCCTAACCACTGTGTTGTTCCTAAGGGTCCACTGTACTTACATACAGTCAAAGGATAGAAATTAAAGATTTTAAGCACTGTTTGAAAAAACAACCTATCTAGCCATCAGCTGGGCTTTGATAATATAAACTCTAATCCATCTACACACCAGGACACTATGAAGTGCTCACTTCAGCAGCACATACACATCGGAACACTACATACTATGCAGCTACCCAAAATAATAAGGAAGATCTTTATGCAAAGATATCAAGACATAAACCCAAAAAACTGCAAAATGGTATCTGTGTGTGTGTATATAACACACACACACTATCATTAGGATTTTAGGAAGAGTAAAAAAATATAAAGAACATACATTTGTATTAGTTTTAAAGTACTTTTTTTAAATCTCTGAAAGAATAGAAGAAATAAATTACACAAGATACTTAGAGCGAATGTGGACATGGAAGGAGGGATATTTCACTCTATATCTTTTTATACTTCTAGGTGTTTGAGCCATAAGACCATATTGCCTATTCCAAAGACTAAATTTTTATTTAAAAAAAAAGTTTCATTCTCATTGTGACTGTGCTTTACTGAAAATAAGTTTAAGAATTCATAAACTAAATAGCCATTAAGCCTATATGAGGAGTTTAGGAGGGACCCAAAAAGGAAGTCTGAATTTCTGAGCTGTCTCTTCAAAGGCAGATTCTTGTAGTGCTTTTATTTTGTTTTTAGTGCAAATGTTAATCAGTATCTGCACACTAGAAAACATAATAATTTCTTTGAAGTCATCAATATAAAAAATCTACAACTTTAGGGGCGCCTGGGTGGCTCAGTCGTTAAGTGTCTGCCTTCGGCTCAGGTCATGATCCCAGGGTCCTGGGATTGAGCCCCACATCGGGCTCCCTGCTCCGCGGGAAGCCTGCTTCTCCCTCTCCCACTCCCCCTGCTTGTGTCCCCTCTCTCGCTGTGTCTCTCTCTGTCAAATAAATAAATAAAATCTTTAAAAAAAAAAAAATCTACAACTTTGAAAAATTACTCAAACCAAGTAAAAGTATCTAACAGCAAATGTTAAGGCTTCCAAATTATTTTAGGATTTCAGCGTAAGTCACGACTGTACATAAAATTCCTATCATGGTTATCTATTAAATATGAAAGAGAATCTTTCTGTAATGAAATATAAAGTGATAAGCCTTTATGTCACAATCAGACCATAGTACAATTATGTATTAAATGGTATACCATCCCTTTCTAATCCTTAAGGAAAGCAACATTATCATTTCTTAAATAAGAAATCATCACAATTTTGAAAGTAAATTTTAAAATCCTACCATGTAAAATACTTACAATGATTTATTTTTTAGGTCAACACTGCTTTCTTCTGTACAACTACTTTCAACATTATTCACTTCACACACTGAGGTAATTCCAGTTTCTGATAAAGGCAAATCTGAAGGGCTTGATTCTGAAGCTTCAGTTGCTAGTGAGGTTGCATCTTGTTGATCACTAAGCAAATGAAAACACATCAGGAGGAAAAGAATTCTTAGTAATACATGTTTTATGATATCTACTTAAAATATTTTTTAACATATAAACCAGTTGGAAAACGATACTTCATATTTTGGAATTATCAATATAAATATTTTGACTTTTCTATGATCCTTCTTGTACCATGTCGTTAAAAGCTGTATCTTTAGGGGAGCCTGGGTGGCTCGGTCGGTTAGGCTACCAACTCTTGATTTCAGCTCAGATCATGATCTCAGGATGGTGAGATCAAGCCCCAAGTTGGGCTCCACAATGAGCGTGGAGGCTGCTTAAGATTCTTAACTATAGGGAACAATCTGAGGGTTGCTGGAGGGGAGGAGGATGAGGGATGGCGTAATGGGGTGATGGGCATTAAGGAGGGTACTTGATGTAATGAGCACTGGGTGTTATATGCAAGTGATGAATCACTAAAATCTACCCCTGAAACTAATAATATACTATATGTTAACTAATGTGAATTTAAATAAAATCTTAAAAAAAAAAAAAGATGCTTTCTACAAAAAAAAAAAAGATGGGCGCCTGGGTGGCTCAGTTGGTTAAGCAACTGCCTTCGGCTCAGGTCATGATCCCGGAGTCCCGGGATCGTCCCACATCAGGCTCCCTGCTCGGCGGGGGGCCTGCTTCTCCCTTTGACCCTATCCCCTCTCATGCTGTTTCTCTCTCTCTCTCTCAAGTAAATAAATAAATAAAATCTTTAAAAAAAAAAAGATTCTCTCTTCCCCTCCCTCTGCCCCTCTCTCCCCACTCGCATACACTCCCTCTCTCTCAAAACCAAACAAACAACAAAAAAAACTGTACCTACAGAGAAAGAGTAGCCACAAATCAAAAGGCATAGGAAAACACTCAAGAAGTCAAAATGAAAAATTCTTAATTACATGGGGTTGACAAATCTATGTGTAAAATCAGAGCAATATTTAGGAATAATCTCTCATCAAAATCTTACATAGGCAGGCCCTACTTTGCATGGTACTGCTTTGCATAAGCTGCAGTTAGCACTGTATGCCAAGAGAAGACTGCCGTATTATGAAATATCCAACTAATAATACCACAAATCATGGCCATGTACTAACTGGCACCCAGAATGAACACATAAGACATTTAACTAGATCTTGTTTTTCCCCTCATTTTTTTCTACTGGGTGTTTGTCTTTTCCCAACTAATCAATAAGAGCTCTTTATATATTATTTTTTGGTTAGATATTATACATAAAACCTCCCAATCAGTAGTATGCCTTTCACATTCTTTATGAAATCTTTTATCAAAAGAAATAGTTATGTTTACTGCAGTCAAATTCATCAATTGTATCTTTTAAAGTTTTGCTTTTTACATCTTAAGAAATCCTTGACATCATCATCGTTTCACAGCCTTTTGGCTAAGATCAAGTGAAGAAATCCTTGACATCACAAAGGTATTTCCAAACACTTTTTTCTAATAGTTTTCAAGATTTGCTTTACACATGATTTTTTTTTTTTTTTTTTTTTTTTTTTATTTATCAGAGAAAGAGAGGGAGCGCACACAAGCAGGGGGAGTGGCAGGCAAAGGGAGAAGCAGGCTCCCTGCTAAGCAAGGAGTCCAATGAGGGACTTGATCCTAGGACCCTGGGATCATGACCTGGGCCAAAGGTAGACGCTTAACTGACTGAGCCACCCAGTGTCCCTGTAGCCTTTAATCTATCAGAAATTTAGCATAGAGGGTGAAATAAGGATCTAATACTATCTAATATTAGATAGATCTACCCATCTAATGAATATTTCATTCAATCTTCACCCACTAATTTCTAATGCTACCTTTGCTATTTATCAGATTCCTAAATTTTTCCCCGTAGGCTTTATATTCAGTTCTGCTGAGTCAATCTGTCCCTGTGCCAGTAACACACTAATTACTCTAGCTTAATGTATTAATATATTTCCTCCCCAGAAATGTTGTTTTTCAAGTTGTCTTTACCACTCATGACTCTTTGCTCTTGTGTAATTAATAATATTAGAATCGGCTCACTGTTTTACAAAACCAGTTAGGATCTTAACAGTCATTACAGGGTTGTTTTTCCCCTAAAAAAGCCATAGTACCTTTTATGTGTAGTTTATGAAATTAGTTGTATCTCTGAAGTCACAATTTAAATTCTGTCACCTAGCAAATTAAGGACCCAAGGTCCACGGGCTCAGCTTCAAAGAAACTATTAATCTTCCGAATTGTATGAACAAACTAGCACAAATAGACAAGTGGGACAGTATCAAACTAAAAAGCTTCAGCAAAGCAAAGGAAATAATCAACAAGGTCAAATAACAACCTATGGAATGGGAAAAAATATTTGTAAACCATATATCTGACACAAGCTTAATATCCAAAATATAAAAGGAATGCCTATAATTCAATTAAAATAACCTAATTAAAAAATATGAAAAGGAAATGAACAGACATTTCTCCAAAGCAGACAAATAGCCAATAAGTATATGTAAAGATCCTCAATATCACTTAGGGAAATGCGAATCAAAACCACAATGAAGTATCATCTCACGTATGTCTGAATAACCATTTTCAAAACAAAGAAAAAAGAAAATAAGTGTTGTGAGCATATGGAAAACTGGTATCTTTGTGCACTGCTGATGGGAAGATAAAATAGCACAGCCACTGTGAAGTAGGGAGGCTCCTCAAAAAGTTAAAAATAGAGGGGTGTCTGGCTGGCTCATTCAGTAGAGCATGTGACTCTTGATCTCAGAGTTGTGAGTTTGAGACCCACATTGGGGGCAGATTACCTAAAAAATAAATAAAATGTCAAAAAAAATTAATAGAGCTATCATATGATTCAGCAGTCCCTCTTCTGGGTATTTTTCTGTAAGAAATGAAAACAGGACCTCAAAGAGATATCTACATTCCAATGTTTATTTAAAATAGCCAAGAGAGGGGTGCCTGGGTGGCTCAGGGGTTAAGCGTCTGCCTTTGGCTCAGGTCATGGTCCCGAGGTCCTGAGATTGAGCCCCACATCGGGCTCCCTGTTCGGCGGGAAGCCTGCTTCTCCCTCTCCCACTCCCCCTGCTTGTGTTCCCTCTCTCGCTGTGTTCTCTGTCAAATAAATAAAGCTTTAAAAAAACTAAACAGCCTAAATGTTCACTGAGAGATGAATGAAGAAAATGTGATATATGCACACAATGGACTATTATTTGGCCATTAAAAAAAAAGGAAATACTGTCAAATGCTGCAATACAGATGAAACCTGAAAACATTATGCTAGGTGAAATAAGCCAGTCAGGGGCGCCTGGGTGGCTCAGCTGGTTAAGCGTCCCACTCCTGATTTCGGCTCAGGTCATGATCTCAGGGTTGTGAGACTGAGCCTTGTGTCGGGCTCCATCCTGAGAGTGGAGCCTGCTTGGGATTCTCTGTCCCCCTCTCTCTGCCCCTACCCTGCCCCCCCCCCATGCTTGCTCTCTCCCATGCAAAAGAAACCCATGCAAACATTAACCACAAGACAGCTGTAGCAAAGTAATCATCAGAACAAAGAGAAATATCAGAATGATACACACAAATGGTAAAAGGGTGATTTCACCAAGATACAACAATTCTAGATATGCATGCACCTAACAAGCTTCAAAAGACATGAAGAAAAACAAATAGAACTGAAAAGAGTAACAGGCAAATTCATAATTACAGTTGGAGACTTCACACTCCCCTCTCAGTAACTGATAGAAGATGTAAACAAAGTCAGTAAAGGTATAGAAAAATACCTTGATAAAAGGATAGGGTCAGCTCTTTTCTCAGCTTTTTCACTGGAGGATAAATCCACAATGTCATCCATGTTTCGTATGCAAGAAAGCTTCTGTTCCTTATTGACTTCATCTTCATTTATCTCAGGCCTTAAAGACTGACCTTTATCTATGAATACAAAATGCATGTTATTCTAAAAAATGAAAACATCTACTTTTTAAAGCACAAAGGAATTTACATAAAAAAGTGTTTTTCCTATAAATCATTAATCCATTCCACATTCAAGTTCCTATATGTAAGGCAGAGATCTTAATTTTATTTATTTTTTAAGATTTTATTTATTTGACAGAAAGAGACACAGTGAGAGAGGGAACACAAACAGGGGGAGTGGGAGAGGGAGAAGCAGGCTTCCCGCTGAGCAGGGAGCCCGATGCGGGGCTCGATCCCAGAACCCTGGGATCATGACCTGAGCCAAAGGCAGACGCTTAACAACTGAGCCACCCAGGCGCCCGAGATCTTAATTTTAGAACATTAATGAAAAGATAATCAACTTAAAACTGTGTAAGTTGTAACTGTGTTTTGAGGATCAGCCCAAATTTCCTGGGTAGTTTATAGCATTCTCCTTTTATCTTGCTTAAATTTTAAATAGTTAAATTTGTTCTATATAGCTAGTTAGGAAGCTACAGGTAGACTGGCCTATTCTGCTCCTTCAGGAGAATCATAATTAATAACACAGTAACTGCTATCATTTATTTAGTACTTACTAAGTGACAGAAACTCAAGCCCATCAAATGCATTATCTCATTTAATATTGAAAACAGTCCTATTAAAAGGTGGTAAACCCATCAGAGAAAAAAGAACCTGAGTTCAAGATCTTAGGTGACTTACCCAAGGTCATATTTAGCAAACAAAAAAAGCTGGAATCTAAACCAAGGTCTGTTTGATTTCCAAAGTCCAACTTCTTAATTACTGAGCTATTCTGCTTTTTATGTAATATCTTTAATAGAAAACCACAAATGAGGGCGCCTGGGTGGCTCAGTTGGTTAAGCAACTGCCTTCGGCTCAGGTCATGATCCTGGAGTCCCAGGATCGAGTCCCGCATCGGGCTCCTTGCTCAGCAGAGAGCCTGCTTCTCCCTCTAACCCTCCTCCCTCTCATGCTCTCTGTCTCTCATTCTCTCTCTTGCAAATAAATAATAAAATCTTAAAAAAAAAAAAAAAAAAGAAAACCACAAATGAGTATAATATTGTGATGCCTATAAATTATACTATGCTACTACTACCACGACTCATTTATTAAAATCATATTGGTAAAACTAAACTACATAAAATTTAAATTCTATAGAAAGGTTTTTCTGGTTTGCTACTATCTTCTTCTTCTCTATTTACTTGGTTATCTACTTTAAGTAATCTACATATGAATTCTTAAGAGACTAAAAATGCCTGAATCTCTTAGCCCTCATTCCCTAGCAAATCCTGGGTGTCAAAATGCCTGCGTTCTAAGGGAGCTATAAAAAAAAAAGAAAAGAAAGAAAGAAAGAAAGAGAAGAAAGAAAGATCGAAGGAAGGAAGGAAGAAGGAAACTGATTTCAGTAGCTCTTTTATAAAAATTAAACAACTTATTGTGGATTCAAAGGTGCTCTGTAGAGGTAGAACATGAACACCTATGATTTATTAAGATACACAAGCATTATACAGTTAACTATACACATTGTTATGACTTCTAATCACTGTTTGGTTTTAAGTAAAAAAAGATCAAGACCTGAGCTGAAATCAAGAGTTGGATGCTTAACCGAATGAGCCACCCAAGTGCCCCAGAAACATACTTTAGAGAAAAATTTCCCCAGTTCACTTTGGTTTCTTTACCCCTCAACAATAAACTTCTTTCCTTTAAAAACAAAAGGATTTAACACAGTAACATGAATATAGAATACAAAACTTAAACGTTACTAGTTGCTAGTACTCGGAAGTATTTAAATTACATATCATACTATAGTACACATTTTCTCAAGTAATACAGGAACTATTAATATATTTAAGAAACTTACTTTTGTATTTTTCTCCTTTAGAATGACCTAACTGAACAGTGGCATTTCCTGAAAGATTTTTTACTTCCTGTTTACCAACTTCATCCTGATTCTTTCTTCTTCTTTTCTTTTGATTTAGGTTTGGTTCTAATGCAATCTGTTCTGAATCCTGTCCTGTTAAAGTCTGAGACTGTTGTTCTTCTTCAACTATCTGAGCATCCTTTTGAGGTGATTCTGTGTCTGAAATTTTGGTGCTCGGAGACACATCTGGATCATCATTTCCTCCTTCACTGGCAACTTTATTCACTTTGAAAATAAAAGATATTGTTATAAACATATAAATAACCTACAGAAAAATTCTTTTTTTTAAGATTTTATTCATTTGAGAGAGAGAGAGAGCGCACAAACTGGGGGAGCAGCAGGCAGAGAGAGAGGGAGAAACAGGCTCCCCGCTGAGCAGGGAGCCCAACGTGGGGCTCGATCCCAGGACTCTGGGATCATGACCTGAGCCGAAAGCAGACGCTTAACCCACTGAGCCACCCAAGTGCCCCAACGAAAAATTCTTAAAGATGGAGAAGATAAATACTGAAGGATATCTGGGCAAAAATTTGAAGACAACCTAACACGTCCAACTGGGAATGACTAAAGAAGTTATAGTACACTTACGCTATAAAAATCCATAAAAATCCACACAACAAATAATAATGAGGTAGGCGTATAAGTAGTAATATGAAAGATTTCAAAAAATGTTGCACAAAAAACTCAAGTTGCAGAAAACATATATAGTATGATGTCATTTTTATTAAGCAAAAACAATTGCATATCCTCTAAGACACACATACACTTGAATAAAAGAGTTTACTAATGGTTATCCCTAGAAAATCTGGACAATTTGATTTGAGGGCAGGGTACAAAAGAGAATTCAACAAATTTATTTTCTGCACCATTTGTTTTTCAATGTACAATCTTTTTAACAAATATTTTTAAACAATTTCTAGTGCCCTTTTTATGAAGGCATATTCACAGTTAACTGTATCAAAAGATGAAAACAAGGGGCGCCTGGGTGGCTCAATTGGTTAAGCGACTGCCTTCAGCTCAGGTCATAATCCTGGAGTCCCAGAATCGAGTCCCACATGGGGTTCGCTGCTCAGCAGGGAATCTGCTTCTCCCTCTGAACCTCCCCCCTCTCGTGCTCTCTCTCTCATTCTCACTCTCTCAAATAAATAAAATCTAAAAAAAAAAAAAAGAAGATGAAAACAATAAATTAAGTTTAAAAAACCAAACAAGAGAGATCACCATGGAGACATCAACCAAAAACAAACTTAACTTCACAACCATGGTCAATCAAGACATCTTCTCTAAAAATATCTAATCTTAAAAAAATAATAAAATTCAGTGTCATTTATTTTTGTTAAAAAAAGTCATAACAAGATTTTAAAACTGAGAAGACAATTCTGGATTCTCTTATCAGAATAATAAACAGTAATTTTTAAATTCTGAGACTTGTAATAATATATCTGAAAAGTTCTCACATTAAGATACAATGACTTACTTATGCTTTCATCTGTTACATAATAATCATGTTAATATATCTATTTTAATCTCTGAGGGCCATGTATAGTAAGTAAGTGACTGAAGAATGAAATAATTTTGTAGTTACCAATACTATGTTTAAAATGATACAGACATCATGGTCCAGAAAAAGAAATATTGGACTGCTCTGTGCAGAAGAGAGTTAATGTAGCAGGCCTCACTGCTATCCCTTCAAAGTCCTGCTTAAAAGGTTGGCCTTTGGGCTGTGTCTGGAAACTTGGGCTTGGGAAGAATTCACACCAGCCTGACAAAAGTGGCCTAAAATGTTTGTACAAACAAGGTGGTTTATGCTGAAAAACTATTTTCGTTTTGGGAGTTCTGAATTCTGACATGTGCCAGGCAGAGGGTGTCTACATGACCAGCTTCCAATAAAAACCTTGGATAGTGAGTTTCTTTTTTTTTTTTTTTTTTTTTAAAGATTTTTATTTATTTATTTGAGACAGAGAGAATGAGAGAGAGAGAGAGAGCACACGAGAGGGGGTAGGGTCAGAGGGAGAAGCAGGCTCCCTGCCGAGCAGAGAGCCCGATGTGGGACTCGATCCTGGGACTCCAGGATCATGACCTGAGCCGAGGGCAGTCGCTTAACCAACTGAGCCACCCAGGCGCCCGGATAGTGAGTTTCTAACAAGCTTTGCTGGTAGACAATTTGTTATGTATCTCATCATGACTTGTTACTACAGGAATGAAGCAGAACCTGTGTGACTCTGGGCGAGAGGACTGGTAAGCCTGCACCTAAATTCCCCTCCACTTGGAGCCACGTCCTTCCCTCTGCTGATTTTATTCCATTTCCTTTCACTGTTACAAATCTCAGCTGTTTGTACAACTGTATGTTGGATCTTGTGACTCTCTGAGCCAATAATCAAACCTAACAGTAGTCTTGGAGACCCCCAAAGCAGGCTCTTACGGCCCTAGGCTCGAGTCCTGCCTCTGTCACTACTAAAACTGTGAGACCTTAGGAAAAAGGAACAAGATCTCCAGGGCTGTTTCCAAGTGACTAAAACAAACGGAAAGGGTCTGGGATGTGGACTACCTAACATACAAAGTTCCCTATAGTTCCATGAGTCTTTAAAGTACTGGATAGAGCTAAACATTGTCCTCCTAGATCAGAATTCAAATAATTAAGAAAATATCTGCTAAAAACACAAATACCTACATATAAACAAGGTTCTATCCAGTACAAGTCAACATTAACCCTCAGAAATAAACTGGGGCGCCTGGGTGGCTCAGTCGGCTAAGCAGCTGCCTTCGGCTCAAGTCATGATCCCAGGATCCTGGGATCGAGCCCCGCATCGGGCTCCCCGCTCAGCGGGAAGCCTGCTTCTCCCTCTCCCTCTGCCTGCCACTCTGCCTACTTGTGCTGTCTCTCTCTCTCTCTGTCAAATAAAGTAAAATCTAAAAAAAAAAAAAAAAGAAAAAAAAAGAAAGAAACTGTGCTCAATATTATACTAAGCAAAATAAGTCAATCAGAGAAAAGACAAGTATCATATGGTCTCACTGATATGAGGAATTTGAGAAACAAGGCAGAGGATCATAGGGGAAGGGAGGGAAAAATGAAAGAAGACAAAACCAGAGAGGGAGACAAACCATAAGAGACTCTTAATCTCAGGAAACAAACTGAGGGTTGCTAGAGTGGTGGGGGCGGGAGGGATGGGGTGGCTGGGTGATGGACATTGGGGAGGGTATGTGCTATGGTGGAGCTCTGTGAACTGTGTTAAGACTGATGAATCACAGATCTGTACCCCTGAAACAAATAATACATTTTATGTTAAAAAAAAAAAAAAAGGTAAAAAAACTGTGCTCAAACAATACAATTCAGTCACAAGCAGAAGTATCAGAGTTCCATTTTTTAAATATTAGAACTTTGTGCCAGGTTCTACAAAGGAAAATGATGATAAGTAACCAAACATGACACCCCCAAATTCCAATGGTCTTTTATTAGCTACAACTATGCCCTAGATGCAAGAAAGATGTTAAATAGCCCAGTCATGCCAATTATAAAATTTACACAGAAGTACTATTTTGGGTGAGATAACTACAAGACTGGAGAAAAATCAATTCTCCCCAATGGATGCCCAGATGATCTAAACGACATAGGAATGCTCAAAGACTTGAGGGACAACATTCCAAGTCTATTATTATTAATAGAACACACTTTCTTTTATTTTACCTTTTACATTTTTCCGTGGTTTAGAGGATTTCTTCTCCTTTAAACTCTGATTTTTAACAGATTTTTGTTTTCTTTTCTCTTCTTCAGCAAGAACTTTCTGAAGCAAATGAGCAAAAAAATCGAAGTCAAAAGGGCGCTTTTCCTCTGTTATAAAAAAAAGAAAAAGAACCTTCAAGTTTTTATTTTAAAAAAAGAAAGAATTTTCAAGTATCATGATATCAAAAGCAAATGGGGGGGGAAGCCTGGGTGGCTCAGATGGTTAAGTGTCTGCCTTCAGCTCAGGTCATGATCCCAGCGTCCTGAGATCGAGTCCCGCATCGGGCTCCCCGCTCCACGGGAGGCCTGCTTCTCCCTCTCCCACTCCCTCTGCTTGTGTTCCCTCTCTCACTGTGTCTCTCTCTTTGTCAAATAAATAAATAAAATCTTAAAAAAAAAAAAAAGCAAATGGGCTTATTAGCAGGAGAATGCATAACCAACTCTAGTCACTGTAGTAGTCAGACAAAGGAAAATCAAGCAATAAAAAGGAATAAGCTACATTAGTTTAAAAAAATTAAAAAATTTAAAAAGGAACTATGTACTGATGTAAGTGATATTATAGGAAAATTTCAAAAATGCTGACTAAAAGAAGGCAGACATAAAAGAGTACATACTGTATGATGCCATGAATAAGAAGTTCTAGAATAAGCTAAACTAATTAACCTATGATGATTCAAATAAAAACAGCGGTGGCCCTGCATCAAGATAGCTGTGGAAACTGACTAGAAAAGGATACGAGGGGCCTTTCTGGAGTGATGAAAATGTTCCATACCTTGTTTTGGGTGGTGGTTACACGGCTATACTCTTTCTCAAAACTCAAACTATAAATTGCACTGTAAGTAAATTATCAATCAACTTTAAGACTAATTAGTATGACTAATTCCTCAAAAGCCTCTCCACCACATATCCTCTCTTATCACAACCCTTTCACTATTTACTCTTCCAAGTATCAACAAAGAAGGAAGTAAATGAATTTTGATCAGGACCACTCTCACTAAATACCCAACAACATCATTACATCAGAAAGAGCCATGAACAGGGTGCCTTGCAGGCTCAGTCAATAGACTGAGTCATGGGATTATTGATCTCAGGGTGTGAGTTCAAGCCCCATGTTGGGCATGGAGCCTACTTTAAAAAAGAAAAAGAAAGAGCCATGAACAAACCAGGAATGAATCCATTACAGGAGTCAAATCTTTGCCTAACATCTACATCTAACAATACAGTGAAGGTAGAAAAAATTAGGCTCTATATACATAAGCCCCAAGATTGGTTTAACTGCCTCAGAAAAAGAGGTATACAGGGGTGCCTGGGTGGCTCAGTCAGTTAAGCCTCTGCCTTCAGCTCAGGTCACAATCCCAGCATCCTGGGATCGAGCCCCGCACTGGGCTCCTTGCTCAGCAGGGAGCCTGCTTCTCCCTCTCCCTCTGCTACTCCCCCTGCTTGTGCTCTCTCGCTCTGTCAGGTAAATAAATAAAATCTTAAAAAAAAAAAAAAAAAAAAGGAAAAGGGGTATATACCGTAACAAAAATAAAGTAGCCTCAAGAAACCAAGCCCAAACCTAGGATTCCTGAAGGCCCTATTTATTGTGGACCCAGCCTTTTTCTGTTCTGACCATCCACAACAATGATTCTGAAAAATACAGCATTAAAATCATTCTCAAGAGGATGGGGCACCTGGCTGGCTCAGTCGGCAGAGCATGCAACCCTTAATCTTGGGGTTGTGAGTTCAAGCCCCACAATGGACCTAGAGATTGCTTAAATAAATAAACTTTAAAAAAAAGTAATTCTCAGAGGAATTGAAAATACAAGTTGTATGTAATGTATGGTGATTAACATAACATAATAAGATAAAAAAAACAGTAAAAAAAAAGAAAATAGAAGTTATAAAAGAAAAAAAAATTGAGGTTTTTTTTTTTTTTTAATGTTCCACCACAAAGCACCCAAATCAGTGAATTTAACAGTTTTCTATTAAAATGGTTTTAACAATGGCTCCACACCCCCATAAAGACTTTACAGATCTATAGATTCTTTTCTGATTATAATGCACTGAATGTAATGCACAGTTTCAAGACCACCTCTCCAAAATGGAGAAGGTTGACGACCAAAACAATCCAGATCTTCCAGGAGCCATTCCTGGAGGTCATGTCCCTGAGGACCCAAAACAACATTGAGTGTAGAGTCCAGTCACCTACCTTAGTGTCTACTCATAAAGTAAACACACATGCTATACAACATCAGTCCTCACTTGAGATTTTGTTCTGAGATTAGCACTACAGCAACACTGAATACATTTATTTATCATGAAACATTGATAACTATCTTCCAAAGACTAGAGGTACTTTATTTTTTTTAAATAGGTATCAAACCTTTGTCTGTCTTTTAAGTTTATTTATTTATTTTTTTAGTAATCATTACAACCAACATGAGGCTCTAATTCATAATCCCGAGATCAAGAGTCACAAGCTCTTCTGACTGAGCTAGCCAGGCGTCAGGCATTCCTACAGGTACTATTTTAAACAATGCATTCAATTTTGTTTTTCTGTACAGATCTCTTGATGTTTTCCTCTGGACTCAAAAAGAAAAATTTGTTAATTTCAATGAGGCTATTACTCAAAAGCTGAAAAATATCAATCATTCCTTCAAATCAGGTGTAAATTCAGATACCATCTTTTTAGACAAAACGTTCCTGACCACTCAATCCACACATCCACTCCTCACTCCCTCTTTTTTCTTCTTCTTAGAAATTACTCACTTTCTGCAATTAACCATGCTTACTGACTTTATCCTTTCCCCCAACCAATTAGACTTACGGCTCTAAAAACAAGCTTCTCATCTGCCCTGTTCACCAGTATATCCTCAATGCCTAGAACATTAACTAGCACACAGGAGCTATTCAGTATTGTTAACTGAATGACCACAAGAAGGAATCATCTATAGTATAAGTCCTTCCAGAAACAACTTCTTCTTGAATACAGTTCCCCCCAAAAATAAAAAACATTTAGAAATGGTGTCTTCAGGGGGCACCTGGGTGGCTCAATCAGTTGAGCGTCCAACTCCTGATTTTGGCTCAGGTCATGATCTCGGAGTTCTAGGATCAAGCCCCAAGTCAGGTGCTCAGCAGGGAGTCGGCTTGAGATTCTCTCACTCCCTCTCTGCTTCTCCCCCACATGAGATCCCTCCATCTCTCTCTAAAATAAATAAATAAATCTTAAAAAAAAAATGGTATCTTCAGTTCCTTTATAACTTCTGGAACTCAGAGCTCTGCTTACTTGCTTCTTGATGTTTTAGCTTATCCCTTGCCTATAGATCTGTTTGTTATCAGCTCTCAGACCTGCACTGCTAAAAGGAAAAATCTCCAGTCTCATTCTTCCTATGACAATAAAGAGGCAAAACAAATCTAAAACACAATGGACTAAACACAAAAGATTGGTCATTTTTTAAGATCTCCAAGTGGTATATTGTAAAAGAGGTCTTAATACTTACGAAAGGCTTTGTCTATTCTCCATCCATTTGTTTTCTCTTCACGTTTAAATTTATTCTGTTAATAAAAGAAAAAAAAACCTATAGTAATTTTCTCCCATTAAAAAAGTGAAGATTAGGGGCACCTGGGTGGCTCAGTCATTGGGCATCTGCCTTCGGCTCAGGTCATGATCCCAGGGTCCTGGGATCGAGCCCCATATTGGGCTCCCTGCTCAGCGGGAGGCCTGCTTCTCCTTCTGCCACTCCCCCTGCTTGTATTCCTGCTCTCTCTATCTATCTCTGTCAAATAAATAAATAAAATCTTAAAAAAAAAAAAGTGAAGATTACAGAGGTGCCTGGGTGGCTCATTGGCTAGGCATCAGCTCAGGTCATGATCTCAGGGTCGTGAGATGAAGCCCTGCTGAGACTCCACACTGTGCATAAAGCCTGCTTGAGATTCTCTCTCTCTCTCTCTCTCTCTCTCTCTCTCACACATTCCCTCTGCCCCTCCCCCTTGCTCACACATGCATTTTTGTGTGTCTGTCTCTCTAAAAAAATTAAAAAGTGGGGCACCTGGGTGGCTCAGTCAGTTAAGCACCTGCCTTCGGCTCAGGTCATGATCCCAGGGTTCTGGGATCAAGCCCCACGTCAGGATCCCTGCTCAGTGGGGGGAGCCTGCTTCTCTCTCTCCCTCTACTGCTCCCCATGCTTATGCTTTCTCTGTCTCTCTCTCTCTCAAATGAATAAATTTTTAAAAATCTTTTAAAAAAAAAATAGGGATGAAGATTTATACTGAGCTCCCTGAACCTCCTTATAATCAACAACATAAATCAGCAATGGAAGTTAAGTTTACAGAGAATACAAAAAAATATAGTCAATTAGCCTGGTAACAGATCAAACTGTAATCAATCAAGCTAACCAGTATTAGCTTTTTAAAAACTAATATATTCACATCAAGTTAAACATCTTATGTTATTATTCTAATGTTTGTTATGACATGGAGGAAAGACTGTAAAGAAACAACTAAGCAAATTTTTGAGTCAGGCAGTTTATCTTTAGAGCCTTCTTTATATTAAGGCACATTTCTTGATTTTCTGAGCACGAAAGATCACATCATTCTCAGCTGAACACCAGATTAAGATGGAGATGGTTAAAGTTTAAGGTTTCATCCAAAAGTCATTATGAAGTCTGAGAGTATAAGCCTGTGTTTGAGAATGTCAAAAATGTATGCATATCCTGGAGGAGCAAATAATCACTAATCTCTCCCTTCTATAAATCAGTAGTCTAAAAGCTTTTGTTGAAAATACAAAAATCAAACTTTTTATTGGAAAAAAATAGAGCAAAATTACACAAAACAAAGAAGCGCTTCGTGGTGCCCTTCTTCCCTCTGAAAAAGTCTAACCACTAACCTGACTTTAAAAGAATTCACTTTCTTGCCTTTCCTTACTGTTTATCATTCAAGGGCACATATTTAAACTCTTTAGTTTAACCTTGCCCATTTTTTAAAAACTTCATAGGACTTTAACATATTTTTATCTATAGGTTATCCTTCTTTTCCAGTCTTTATTTTCTTCATAAAACTTATTACCAAGTAACATCAAACTTTTCAAAGATGATCTTTCTCCTATAAAGATTATATTATTCTTTAAATGTCTCCTCAAAAGTTACCTCCATAAGGCTATCATCAGTAAATTAAACATCCTAAGAGAAATGCCCATCAGCTTTAGGCATTATTCAATTTTAAAACATTACTACACGATATCTCACCTAAATGAGAATATAATTGAGAACAATTTAAAACATTTTAAAAAATGTATTGTTATTTCACTGAATTTATAGGCAGGAACTATTCCAGACTAAATTCCATGATTGTAAAATAAATCCCATTATATTCACCTCTAACACTGATAAAGTAACTGGTTACAGGCTTACTCAACACATCCAAGCACACCAAAAATAACTTTACCACTGAACAAAATAAATGAATCAACTATTTCCAACTCTGGTTGGAATAGACAATAGCAAGAGCAAAACTACAACTCCACATTTCCAGACAGAATGGAAACATTTAAGATGTGCCAATGTTCACTCTAGCTCTCTGACTGGGCTACATTTCCTAAACAATGAAAAGGAAATAAAGGCCAAAGGGAGCAGAACTCTCACTGAGCCAAGGAGGTAGAGAATCTCGGGGTTCTAGAGAAAAGAGAGCTATTTAAAAGGGGAGCCTCACAAGCCTAATAGAAGTATCCCATGGGTCCTTATTCTATATCTGGGTTCCACATGCCCAAAGCATGAAGCCTAAGAGAGAACATCTCCTCCAGGAATGAGAGCAGAAGAAAGATACTAGCAGTCACATAACACAGTGAGGTGATAGAATTCTAGCCCACACAAATGGAAAGTTAACACCCAAACATTTACTCCAGACACCAGAAAAGCCACCTGTTAGAGATAAGGACCACAGTCTTAGAGCAGCCTTCTCAATTGGGGTTCTAGCAGAATTAAACCCTAATGCCCTAAGGCATCCACTATATGTAATGAATTACCTTCTCTGCTGTACACCTAGAACAGTACTAATATGGCGGTCCTTGGAGAACATAGAAAACAGTAATTCAAATTATTTTCTATGATTCAGATGAGAAACCTAGAATAAGGACCAGTCTAGATCTGCCTTATTAAAGCCTAAAACCAAGCCTTGAAAGGCAAAGGAGAGTTGGGAGGACATTAGCTACCTTTTAGAATAAAATAACATCCTTTAAAGGAGAAAAACAAACATAATCTAGACATTATCAAACATACCAACCACAATGTCTAGTACTCAATTAAAAAAACTCCATAAGACATGAGAAAAGATAGAAAAATGTGATACACAAGGAAATAAAAGGAGACTCAAAAGAAATAGATCAACATGACAAAGATGTTGAAATCAGTAGACAAGAAAGTTAAAGCACCTATTATAAATATGTTCAATGATTTAAAGGCAAATCTACAATGAACGGAGAGAAATCTCGGAAGAAAGGAAACTAAGAAAAATAACCAAGTGGAAATTACAGAAATGAAAAATATGAGAAATGAAGCATTCACTGAATGGGCTTATCTGCAGATTGAAGAAAGCAGAAGACAGGGTCAGTCAACTTGAACGCAATAATGGGAACTAACCAATACAAAAAAAAAAATCAGAAAAACAGAGCTTCAGTAACCTGAAGTATAATGTTATGCATACTAACACACATTAAGTGGAGTCCCAGAGAGCAAGAACAAAGTGGAAAAAATACTGAAAAAACACTATCCCTGGGCAAATCATAATCATACTGTTGAACACCAGAGTTAAAAATATCTCGGGAACAGCCACAGAAAAACAATTTATCACATACAAGGGAAGAAAAACATAAATATGACTGACTCTTCATCAGAAATACTGGAAGCCAATGAACAATGGAATGACAATTTTAAAACACTGAAAGGATAAACTGTCAAACCACCTGCATATCCAGCAAAAATATCCTGCAAAAGTGAAGCTGAAATAGAGACCTTCAGATAAATCAAAATTGAGAGAATTTTTCAACAGCTGACCTGCCATTCAGACCTACAAGAAGAAATGAAAAACATCAAAATTGGTGGCTAAATATGAAACATGGCTACATATTAAAACTAGTTTCTTTTTTCTGCCCAATTTCCTTTAAAGATAAAACACTTTAAGCCAAAATAAGTTGGACATAAAACTGGGTTATGTAAAAGTGAAATATAGAATAGCACGAAAGATGAAGGGTAAATAGAATATACCTTTAAGAGTTTATTACTTGTGCAGTATGAAGTGTAAAGAGTAAAGTGGTACAATAGAGAAAATAAAAAATATTAAAATTATCTGAATAACCCAAAAGGAAGCAGCAAATGAGAAGTGAAAAACAGATGGGATAAGTGGAAAATATTAAGATGGTAGACTTAAACCCAGTCATATCAATTATTAAAGTAAATGAACTAAGTTATTATGTGGAAATGTACAATAGACACTTTGTCTTATTTTTATCAAAGGTCAAATGAGAATTCAATGAACACTTCCTCATCTCTGTCAGAAATGCCATCTATAATAAAATTAAATAAAAAGGTAGAGTGTCAGACTGGATAAATTGCTGGAGCCACTACAGAAAACAGTGTGGATGTTGCTCAAAAAAACTAAAAATAAAATTATCATATGATACAGCAATTCTACTTCTGGATCTTTACCTGAAGGGATAAAATCACTATTTCGAAAAGATATAGTATCCTCATGTTCAATGCAGCATTATTTACAACAGCCAAGACAAACTACTGTACAGTGACAAATGAATAAAGAAAATGTGGCACATAGGTGTGTGTGTGTATGTGTGTATAGGAATATTATTCAGCCATAAAGAAATCCTGCCATTTGCAACATCATGAATGGACACTGAAAGCATTGTGCTAAGTGAAATAAATCAGAGAAAGACAAATGATGTATTATCAATTCAACAATATACTAAAAATGAATGCACCCAATAAAAGAACTTCAATATACATGAACTTCAATACACATCAAAAAGTGATAGATATAAACACAGAAACAGGCAAATCTATAATCATGGTTGCAGATGTCAATTCTCTCGGTTAACTGATAGAACTAGGTAACACATCCAACAACTAAAGAGTACACACTCATTTCAAGTGCACCAGGAATACTGACTAAGATAAGTACAACAGGTTTTAAAATAAATCTCATTAAATTTCAGAAAGATGGAAATCTTACAGATTGCTATTTGACATTCACAATGGAATTAAGTTAGAAAATAGTAAGATATTTAGCTATGTCCCAAATATTACGAAATTAAACAACACACTTCTAAATAACTTACATGTAAGGTAAGAAATCACAAGGAAAACTAGACAGTGTTTTTAACTGAATAATGAAAACAACCTATCAAAATTTATGAAATGCAAGTAAAGCCGTGCTCAGATGAAAACGTACAGCTTTAAATGTCTAACTAGAAAAGTAAAAGGGCTTATAATCAATCTAAATTTTCATCTTAAGAAGCTAGAAAAAGAGAAAATTAAAGGCAGAGTAAATAGAAGAAAGGAAATGTTAAGTTAAAAAAAATGAAAATACACACACAATTGAAAACATATAGCTAAAAGTTGGTTCATTAAAAAGATTTTTGGAAGTCAAAATACCCTTAGCAAGAAAAGGAAAAAAAAAGGGAGAGAGAGAGAAGGAAAACATCAATTATCAATGAAAGAGGACTATCCACCACACATTAAAAATTTCAGTAAACAGTATGAAAACTTCATACCTATAAATTCAACAGCTTAGTATCAAAACTGACACAAGACAAAACTGAAAATCTGAGTATACCTATAGGTATTAAAGAAATTGAATTTATAATCAAAATTCTTCCTGCAAAGAAAATTACAGGCCCAGATGGTCTCACTGTTGAATTCTATCAAACATTAAAGGAGAAACACCACTAATCTTAAATTTGTTCACATAAAAGAGGAAACACTTTCCAACTCATTTTCTATGACCAGCATAATCCTAGTTCCAAAACATTTTGGACAAAGACATTAAAAAAAAATTTACAAAATATTCCTCATGAACAAAAATGCAAAATAACCCTCAAGAAAATACAGTAAAATTCAACATACAAAAAGAATAATACAAGTTTGGTTCAACACTTGAAAATCAATATAACTGACTAGTCCATTTTCACTTTTCTATACTTTGCCCAAAGACCTGTTGGAACTATACTAAACTTAGGGGAAGAGTCTAAATAATTTTTGAGAGAAATAGTCTAGTGACGAACTTATCATTAATTACTCAGATCAGAAAGCTCCCCTAGATAATCAATTTCTAGTGTTAGGGCGCCTGGGTGGCTCAGTTGGTTAAGCAACTGCCTTCGGTTCGGGTCATGATCCTGGAGTCCCTGGATCGAGTCCCGCATCGGGCTCCCTGCTCGGCAGGGAGTCTGCTTCTCCTTCTGACCTTCCCCTCGTCATGCTCTTTCTCTCTCTCACATTCTCCCTCTTTCTCAAATAAATAAAATCCTAAAAAAAAAAATTCCTAGCTTTAACATTTTGTTTTCTTTACAAAGATCAACATTAGAAAAGGAACATAAATAATATAAACAATTCTTCATCTTTTGCAGAAATAGAACGACCATTACACTGTACATGGTCCACAGGCGAAGGATCCATGCCTGGTCTAGTTCAAGATAAAAAAATCTATCCTAATATTCTTTTAATTAATGAAGAAAAAGACCCATGGTTGAATAAGATCTCATCATAAATCGGAAATGCATTACAGCAATATACTGTGCACTCAAATGCACTTGATCCCAGGAAACTTGTAATTAAGTTTCTCGCAAAAAGAACAATAAAACAGAGAATGCTCATTCTTTCAGGCATATTAAAGCACTAATTTACACCACTGTAGTTGTTAATAGTGTCCCTCACTGTCTAAAAAGTTAAGATAGCCTAGGAAAACAATGGTTAGTTCAGATAAAGAGAATTATTTAACTTACCATGCTTCTCTCCATGCCTTCCAAGGAAATTCAGAAACACATTGTGTTCAGAAGCTATCCTTAACCCAAATATTCTGGTACATTTATCTTCTCTCCTCATTACTTAGCTCTTCTTTTATCTTAATTTCTTTGGTTTTATTGGTACTCCCTCAAATCCATTTTAGAAGTGGGCAACATATAAATAATATGTTAAAACTAAGGAGACTCCACTCATATTACAATCAATATCTCATTACTTTCTGAGCTACACAAGGGGAAAGATCTACCCAAAACATTGTAGTGAAAAAGGATGGACTGAGATTTAAATAAAAGTTAAAAAAAATAGTATTTGTAATTTTTGGACCTTTTCCAATCAATGAATGTAATGGGTTTACTTTACCTTAATTTCTATCCTTGCTCTGTGAGGAAAAAGCTGTCCGATCATAGAAAAGTCAGTTCCTACCATGCTGATGGCTAAAAAAAACATATCTGTTTCTGTAAAAATAAAAGATTTAGAAAGAATGAAAATTAATCTCAGTATGTCAGAGGAAAAAATCTTAGATTAAGTATACATTTTGAGTTAAAAATAAATTTGAGAGTACTTAATAGTATTTAGGAAATCTTTAATCAATTTTATTGCAAAGAACTTCATGAATCTCAAACATCTCTAAACTTTTATACAGGAACATGATAAAAGAAATTTGTATGTTCATACCAAAGCAGCTGGAATATTAAAAAAAAAAAAAAAAAAAAGACGACTACAATAACATTCTGCCTTTCTGGTGTCAAAGTGACCAAACTGTCAGTCACAGCCAGTATATTACTACTTTAATGGAAGCAACTGAGCTGTGCTAATTAGTATGTGAAAGAAAGTGGCTAGAAAAACACATAAGAAACTACTAATAGAAGTAACCTCAACAGAATAGGATTGTACAAGTCAAAGGAGGGAAGTATAGAATCTTTCTTGTTGCCCTGTATTATTCTGTTGTGTTTAATTTCTTTTCCCAAAACAACTTACATTATTTTTATTAAGAATAAGCAATACCATTCAGTAGGTATTACATGCTTTTTTAACAGCCTAATTTTTACCTTTACAAACCGTATTATACAATGAAGGTATAACATTATTATGAGTATTAAAAATATAAATAATTTTCCAAAAAATTTTCTTTTTTATACAGGGATTTGACAGAGAGGAATATTCCTAAAAACATTACTAAGATAAAGCCAGAGATACAGTTCTATGGTATCGGGAGAGGGACCCCACTGGAAGGTGCCAATAAAATTAGCTAAAGAGAAAATAACAAGGTTTGTGTTTTATTTACTTACAGAAAATTATTCACTTTATTTCAAAGAAATAACCTACACAATTTAAATGATAATTAGTGGGGCACCTGGTGGCTCAGTCATTAAGCATCTGCCTTCGGTTCAGGTCATGATCCCAGGGTCCTGGGATCGAGTCCCGCATCGGGCTCCTTGCTCAGTGGGGAGCCTGCTTCTCCCTCTCCCACTCCCCCTGCTTGTGTTCCTGCTCTCGCTAACTCTCCCTCTCTGTCAAATAAATAAATAAATTCTTTTGAAAGAAAATTAAAAAATAATAAATAAAATGAAAATTAGTTACCTTTATTTGACCATGGTTTAGAATAATAGTTCTTCCTAAAGCTGGAATATGTAGTTGTAGAACCACGCTCAAATATGGGGTCATTTTCCTCAACCACACAGGGGCCTTTTGTCCTTAAAACTTCTACAGTTAAACTGAAAAAGACACATTTTTAAATAGATCTGTACTAAAAACAGAGAAAAATAATAAATGATATCTGAATAGTTATATTTTGAAATTTACCATGGCAGAATCATATCAAAAGTATAACATATGAGGGATGCATATTTTCTAAGAATCTGCTAATTTTCATTTAAAATGTGATTGCCAAGGAATAAAAATAAATGCTAACATTTTTCCAAAATCTTTAACAGCAATATAAAATTTATACATTATCTTTGGGCCACCAAAAAATTATTTGTTTTAACTTATGAATGTCTCCTATATTTAATATATATTTTCTTATCATGCTAGACCCAGCAGAAAATATCGAGAAATATAAGTATTTGATATTTATGTTCTATGTTCCTATACACAAAGCAGTTCAATACTTTTAACCACTTAATGACCAGTAAAATCATCACAATATAAAACACACAAAAACAATTACTAATAGTATTGCATTAATGTTTAATTATCATAGAATTTTATATGCTATAAAAAGATTTTTTAACTAACTAAACGTCGGAAGACTTTCTATCCCCCTTTTTTTTTATTTACTACCTATGAATTTATCTTCTTTTTAAAAAAACATACTTTGGACAAACAACAAATTCCACAATGCCAAATTTGAAAAATTTAATGTTATAACTGAGAAATTAAACTACAAGGTGAATTAAACCTTGTCATAACAGAAATCACAGAATATTAAACCTATGATTCATTGCATTTTCATTACTTATTACCAAACAACAAAACATGGTATTAGTTAATAATATGAAAACCTGAATTTTGACTTCAAGATTGAATCAATTTTTGGAATCCATCATCAGTAGAGGCCAGCATATGATTAGTTCAGTAGCTCATCCCAATTACCAGTAAAGTCAGTAAACAATGGTGGTAAGTTAATGGATGATAGATCAGAAGTACCATCTTTTCATACAAAACATAGCATAAAAATTCCTAAAACTTATAAATTAATCTAACTCACTTTTCCATTTACAATACCCATTAGAAAAATACAAATATCAGTGTCTAAGTGACAATGACTGATGCAGAAACTCTCTCTCATTAAACAAAGCACATTTGTTCTGAGGTTTGAAAACCACAGTCTTTTTTTTTAACTTACCTTTCTTCATCCAAAATAATGGAACCATCTTCTGCCACTTTTACTCGAGGAACCAGCAATGGCCCGTCATCTACCTCTTCTTCTAGTTCTTCGTTATCTGCCGTATCAGGAGTACTCTTACCTTCTTGCCTACCAAATGTAAAGATAGGTTAATTCATATATCCTTGCAAAGAAGTATTTTCTGGGGGCGCCTGGGTGGCTCAGTCGTTAAGTGTCTGCCTTCGGCTCAGGTCATGATTTCAGGTCCTGGGATCAAGCCCCGCATCGGGCTCCCTGCTCCGCGGGAAGCCTGCTTCTCCCTCTCCCACTCCCCCTGCTTGTGTTCCCTCTCTCACTGTGTCTCTCTCTGTCAAATAAATAAATAAAATCTTTAAAAAAAAAAAAAATAGAAGTATTTTCTGAATACTACGAACTTGTGAAGTAAGTTACTTCAAATCCTACCTTCTCTTTATTTCCAACTTTCCCTATAACCTAATTGAAAATATTACATGTTAAGGACAGGGCTATAAGAATTTCTCTGATTTTATCCGGTAGCACTTAGTAAAAAGCTTTCACTCACTTTTGAAAATAGAGGAACAAATTCTCATCTTTTCTGTCTCAACAGTATCAGATAAACCAAATAGATAATGGGTAATTAACAACAACAAAAAAACCCTTATAGTTAAACAGTATCAGATAAACCAAATAGATAATGGGTAATTAACAACAACAAAAAAACCCTTATAGTTATAAAGCATTAGTTTCCAGACCATTTTATTAGCCCTTCATAACAATCCTTGGGCATTAGTATTTTCCCTTTTCTCTTAAGATTTTTAAAATTTAGGGGCGCCTGGGTGGCTCAGTCGTTAAGCGTCTGCCTTCGGCTCAGGTCATGGTCCCAGGGTCCTGGGATCGAGCCCCGCATTGGGCTCCCTGCTCGGCTGGAAGCCTGCTTCTCTCTCTCCCACTCCCTCTGCTTGTGTTCCCTCGTTCGCTGTGTCTCTCTCTGTCAAATAAATAAAATCTTTAAAAAAAAAAAAAAGATTTTTAAAATTTATTTATTTGAGAGAGAGAGAGAGAGCACGAGAGGAGGGGAGGGAGAGGGAGAAGCAGGCTCCCCACTGAGCAGGGAGCCCAATGCGGGGCTTGATCCCAGGACCCTGGGACCATGACCTGAGCTAAAGGCAGATGCTTAACCAAGCCACCAGGTGCACCAAGCGTTACTATTTTCAAACCCATTTGAGGTCTGCAGTAGATAAATAATCTTTGCTCTAGATTACACAACAGTAAAGGCAGACCAAGAAGCTAAATACAGTTTTCCAGATAGTAACTCTGAATCCCATATACCTTCCATTCAACTACATGGTCTCCTTAAGGTTTTACAGAAGCAAACATAACCCATAAATCTGTAAAAATACAACCTATTACTAAAGTCTGAGAATTCTGCTTTAAAACAATATAAATTCTAAGCAGAATAGCAATCATTACTTAATAACCTTTGAAGTAGGGGCGCCTGGGTGGCTCAGTTGGTTAAGCGACTGCCTTCGGCTCAGGTCATGATCCTGGAGTCCCGGGATCGAGTCCCACATCAGGTTCCCTGCTCAGCAGGGAGTCTGATTCTCCCTCTGACCCTCCTCCCTCTCATGCTCTCTGTCTCTCATTCTCTCTCTCACAAATAAATAAAAAATTAAAAGTAAATAAATAACCTTTGAAGTAACAACCAGAAAATCCCAATGTTTCTGGCAATTTTCCATAATCCCCTCCATCTTGAATTACAAAACTACAATAACTTCCCAGGAAGCCTCTTGGAGACATTTCCTACTAGTAAGTGACCATTACAGTGCAGTGTAGAAGGCAACAAGAAACTTGTACAAAAAACAGACTCTCTAGTGGCATCAAAACTATAAAAAGAAAGGAAAGGAAAGGAAAAAGAAAAATATATACATGCTTGTTTAGAGAGACACAGAATGGAACTAGAATGATACGTTAAAAAATCAGTAACATTTGTTGCCTCCACAGAGGAACAAGATGACAGAAAAACAGATTTGGAACACTTTTCTCAGTAGACTTTTGTTCCGTGTGGTTTTTATACCATTGTATTATATTATTATTCTAAAACAAAACAAAATCCTTTTTAATTCTAAAAGCTTTAACCGAAATCATACCACTGGCCATTTCCATATATAATACACAAACAGTGTGAACCTTTCATTTTGATTTAAATCAGGCATTAACTTTTATTCTTGTTATTCTATTTAAACATTCCTATCACATGTAACTTGACTGTAACAAAAAACATTATTTGATTTCATTTTTTAAAAACTCTACCCACCAAAGAATTTATTTAAAGAAAACAGTAAGATAAATGCTTACTCTCTTGTCTGGACTGGCGTCAATGATTTTTCAGTTTTCTTTTCTTGCTCCAGTGAAGAACTAACAAATAAATAACATTTGTTTTTAAATATGTAAAAAGATTTAATATTTAATATAAAAAATACTTTTAAGTAATTTACACATGTCTCTTCTATCCATCAGCAAGAAAGAAATTATTTTAACTTGCTTTTTTTTTTTTAAATGATACACCATAACATCATTAATGACAGTGTGTGGTCCAAGAGTCAATTTCTCAGTCAAAAATTTTGTCATCAAGTATAAATAATTTGCCACGCCGTAAGTACAGAATGTTTTTACTCTCTAATTCCTTAGTGAAGGGAGACTCTCAGTCCTGAGGCCTAAAGCAACCTACACATGGCTTTTCTCTATGTCAAATAACACAAAACCTAGGTTTTTGGCCCTTCCTTCAATAGGCCAACCTGAAAAAGGCTATACTGAAAACATGCCACTATTCCTACATCCACCTGCTAAACCATGAAGAACATAACACTGAAATTTATTATAAACCGTCTGCTTCTCCAGGCTAACTTTGATTAAAGAAGCTTTGTTCTTGGAGGATTTGTTAATCAAATGCCACTATATTTAATTAGGAGGCAGGGCAAAGAAATTAGACCATTCCTTTAGTATCAGGTTATAGTGTACATGAAAGAGAATCTGTAATACTGATTAGAGAAAAATTGTTTAGTTGGTTTTACAACAACTTAGAAATATAAGAAAAGAAACTTATTTTTTAATTTCAGAGGTAAAGGATACCATCCCAAGAAAGCAGTTACGTGAAATACCACTAAATTTTGTTAAAAAATTCTCTCTAAAAGAACATCGTATGTGCTATAAATTTTGTCAACATGCTTTTGGAAAACACTGAACCTCTACTCTAAAAGTGATACTTAAATCACTACATACTCAAAGAAAGGAAAAGTAAAGTTTACTTACGTCATTGGATTGTTATCTGGCAGGTAATATATGAAATCTCTCATAGTCATTTTTGAACGATCTGGTGGCTTCTGACTTTCATTTATGGCATATTTGTTTTTCCATTGCTTCTAGACACACAAACACACACAGAGATCCACTTTTATTTTACAAATACAGAAGAATTTCACATGTACTATACTCCAAGGTACAGCTCACTGTTGCATTCATTCCAAGTGATTTAATATTATTCCTACCACAATTATTCCTAATTTAAGGAAAAATTTTCTAAAGTGAATATTAAAAAGTTGTAGCACAACAAGGAACCTTAAAAACTGAAGTGTCTAGGACTGGACAAAAGCTCAATGTATAAACCCTACAAATGTCTTCTAACGAAAAGAGTTTACTAAGAATTTATAAACATACAGCTTTTGTTTACCCTGTAGTGATCTGGATTTGTGAATTTTATAAAATTCTTGAAGCAAATGTTTAATTTTTTAATTCCACAGAATAAATTTACCTAAGCAGATTCAATAAACATAGAGCATTCTGAAAGACTTCAATTTTAGAGGATATAGATTCAAACCCCACTGATGTTTGACACAAGGCAAGTAACCTCTATGAGCCTATTTCTGTCTGTGCAAAATAGTGATATCTACTTCACAAATGTGATAGAATTAAATAACAAATATAAAGCACCATGCTAAGTGCCTTCCTCTTAATTAATTAAAAAGGGCATTCTGTAATTAAAAATAAGAGCTGACATGTATTTGCCAGACACTAGTCTAAATGTGTTTTACATGTATAAACTCATCCAAGCTTTACAACCCTCCAATGAGATACATACTATCATCAGTCTTATTTTGCAGATGAGGACACAGAAAAATTAATTAAATTGTGCAAGTTCACATAGTAAGGGATTACTCCCAAGGTTCAAATCTTAAGTATCTAACTGCAGATTTACATGCTTCACTATTGGTACAGTGCCCTCTTGGAAAAATAATCAATCTTCAAGATTAAAAAGAAGATGGACAAAAAAAAAAAAAAAGATGGACTCTACTATACACATACGAGCATATTTTTCCCATTTATAATTTCCATATTGTCAACTTAGAAAATATTATCAATTCATTTTGCTCAAGTATACTTGTCTTAATTCAAATAAATATAACTCATGTCACTTGGACATCATGAAAAATCAGATTGAAGGCTTATTTTATAAATATACTTTGTATACATTTCTATGTATGTATATGTACAGAACTTCTACTTGTGGCCTTCACCAAAAACAATGAAAAATATAGAGGAATATATAAAAATTAACATAGTGGGGAAAAAAGCTTATTAAGTCCATTGGGCTTATTAATCACTTAACAAAAAGGATATTCACTGATCAATTACAGACCTACCTGTACCCCTGAAACAAATAATACACTATATGGTAATAATAAAAACAAAAACAAAAAGGATATTGATTATGCTCCATTAAATGCTATAGATATTTTTACTCCAAATGGTGCCTTATTAACATAAAAACAGAATTCTAGCAGAGACCAGTCAAAATGTGATTTTTGTCTCCCTTACCTTCTCTTTTCTTAATTCTTCTTTTAACATTTCTCTTAGTTTCTGGGCTTTATATAATCGGTATCTGTCTGAACATGGCTGTTTCTCTTTTGTTGAAACAGGGTTTGGTTGTGGAACTTCTTGATTAACTGTAGATAAGGGATGAGATTCTGAAGGAACATTGACACCAGGCTTAACCAGAGTAGGAGTACTTGATATTCTCTTTCTTCTCTGTGAAACAGTAGAGGAAGATTTACTGGATTCTTCAACATAATTCTCACTGTCAGTCTTTTCATCACTGTTGAAATTTTAAGAAAAGAAAAAAAAGGGGGCACCATGGATCTTTCATATTCTAGTTTCAAAAAACTAACGTGGTGAAAATCTAGAACAGTAGAATCTCATTATTAAAAAAAATCAATGACTTGAAATATACATCAATCACGACAGAGATAAATAAAAATTTTATTTAGTAAATGTTTTTAACAGATATATAAGTTCTAAAAAAAGTCTGCTGTTTTTTTTTAAACTTCCCTTATGGCAATAGAACATATTATTTCATGCTCATGCTAACTCTTTTAAGAAAACAAAAGGCCAAGTTAGAAATTAAAGCTTAATTACCGTATTTTGAACTACTGCCAATTGTTTTTCTTTATAATCTATACTGACATCCCACTGAACTGATCTAAATTACTGAAATTTTACTCTATCAACCTGAGATCAGTCAAACCAAACATACAAAACTTCAAACTCTCCCTCTCCCTCTCATGCTCTGTCTCTCATTCTCTCTCTCTCAAATAAATAAACAAAATCTTTAAAAAAAAAAAAAAAGAAAGAAAGAAGTCCTGAATCCAAATGTGGTACTGGCACATGCTTTTCCCTTCAGAAAACATGGCCACTATAAAGGGGCATGCCATCAAATCAAAGCAAGTAACCACATCTCCCTTCCACTGACTCGAATCAGCAGAACCAAAGTAACATTGGTCTTTTAGGAATAAATGAATGTTTTAAAAATTTTAAAAACTACTTAACCTCCTCAAAGTACTCCGGAAGAATAAAAATTACGGTAAAGAAATCTAAGCTAATGAACATTACCACGCGTGGATACTTTTCACTTCAAAACTGTTACATGTGGATTCTTCCCACCACCTCTTGAAGACGCGGTCCCCACCCCGAGAATCTACAAACCTTAACAAAATCCCCATTTGCCACACCTTGTGGACAGAGCGACAAACTGCAGTTGAGAGTAGGTTCATAGGGCCTCAACTCTAAGGCTTAATGCAGGCGACGGAGGATTCCTATGGTAAATTCATCTGGTCAGCTTCCAAGTGACAGGACCAGAGAGGCAGGGCAGATGAAAATGCTCCCCTCTGCATGCACTGACCTGCTCCTGGGAGCCTTTTCTTGGGGCTCGGATGCCCCGCAGTCCACCGAGGGCACATCTGTAGACTCCGCTGGCTTCGGGGAAGAAGCCGGGGCAGGATCCTGGGGCCTCGGAGCCTCTTGTCCACGTTGGGGGTTGGGAGCGGTAGAACCCCTGGCGCCTACACCAGGCCTGACATTCGGCTTCACGCTAAGGCGTGCCCTGCGGAACATGGCGGAGCCAGGGGGCCCGGGGATGCGGCCCCACGGCCGCTCTCAGCCCCGAGCCCCGGCCGCTGCCCGGAGAAGGGGTTAAGAACTACGCCCTTTCCACACAGCCACGCCACCAGGCCAGCGGACAGCTACCGCAGTTTCTCACCCCCGCCACCTCCTCCTTCCTCCCGCCGCCGCCTCTTCTTCATGACCCTGCTACACTAAGAGCTAAGTTCCCCCAGTACCTTGCTTCCCCGCCCTCATAGGGAGGGCGCCGGAACTGATTACGCCATCAGCCAGCGCCGCGGAAGAACGTAAGACGCACATCTCCCGGAGCCATGGTAACTGTCAAACTACAGGGTTACTCGTGAACCGGAAATTGGGATGCACGGTGAACCGCTCTCCCCTCATTAGGAATCCCTAGGAGCTACTGAAAGGAGGGGAAGGAAGTAGTCAAGTCCCTCAGCCCACATCTTTAGGAGACTATTAAAATCATGGGGTACCTGACTGGCTCAATCAGAAAAGTGTGGGACTCTCGATCTTGGGGTCGGGAGTTTGAGCCCCACATTGCGGATAGAGATTACTAAAAAAATAATAATAGAAAACTTCAAAAAAAAAAAGGTCTTGTATAGTAGTGCCCGTTCACCAGCACATCCCCAGAACTTAGAAATTCTAAATTGAGTAGAACATAAATTACAAATTCAGGTGTGAAGAAACTGGTAAATTACTTCCTAGAATGGGAGCTAGGTTTCTGGAACATATCATGGGAGGAAGACCATTCACTGTAAACCTTTGTGCACTTTTTAATATACCTGTTCAAAAATTATTATAGTTAAAATTATGTAGTTATAGTAAATTAGTATTCCTAATCTGCTTCAGGAGATAGCAACAGAACAATAAACAAGGTGTTCTGGGTTGGGGAGAAAAAAATACAACAAAAGAACAACTTAAGAATTTATTAAATGATATGAAACAAATTTAAAGGGTTCTATGACAGGGGCACCTGGGTGGCTCAGTTGGTTAAGCATCTGCCTTCCCTGAGGGTCATGATCTCAGGATCCTAGGATCCAGCCCCGCATCCAGCTCCCTGCTCAGCTGGGAGGCTGCCACTCCCCCTACTTGTGCTGTCTCTCTCTGTCAAATAAATAAATAAAATCTTTAAAAATAAATAAATAAATAAATAAATAAATAAATAAATAAATAAATGGTACTATGACAGAGATTAATGGAAGGCTGGGTTACTTTAGGTAGGAAGTACTTTAGGCTTCTATAATGTCAGGAAAAATGGCCATAGATGAGGCTGGCCCCACACAGTATGGGCCAGTTTTTGAACCTGCAATATAAATTCCCTGACTCATTGCAACAGAGAGGCCCGACTTCCTTCTTGGAAGGACAAGATTTTACAAGAACATCCTGCTTGCTACATTAATAACAAAATGTCAAATGAATTAAATCCTTTATTAATTAATCCTTGCTATGTCATCAAGAAGGAGTAAGAAAGGCAAGTGTTTTTGAGAGTAAGATAACAAGGATACAAGCACAGAAGAGAGAAGAAATTCCTCTCAGACTGGAAAGAAATTGGAGGTCTGTGGATTCTGTGGGCTCCCTCCAATACCCTGGGGGAGGGACCAGGACATCAGATACACCTAGAGAAGCTCAAGAATTTGACAAAGAAACCCCTACTAAAGATGTCTCAGGAATCTTGGAGCCGCTACCAGGACCACAGGGCTTTGCACAATATATTCTGGTACAACGACACATTGCCTTTCCCCAAATGTTCTGTTCCACCTAAGAATCTAGGGCATTCCCACAATTCTGTACATAAGGCAGTCAATAATAACAAAGATTTAATTTCTCACTAGTATAAACATGGGAACAAAGATTTAATTTTGTTATTAAATATAAAGTCAGGCGCACCTGGATGGCACAGTTGGTTAAGCGTCTGACTCTTGATTTTGGCTCCGGTCATGATCTCCAGGTCCTGAGATCGAGCCCCGGGTGGGGGCTCTGCACTCGGCTTAGAGTCTTACTTGTCCCTTTCCCTCTGCTCCTTCCTCCGTGAGCTCGCTCTCTACCCACCCCTTCTTTCTTTCAAATAAATAAATAAATAAAATCTTTAAAAATAAATAAATATAAAGTCCTAAGATATTTGTTACACAACGAAGTTTGTGGAGTAAATTCATAATGGCATCACAGTAATTTCAAGTCTTCAGTTTTCTCTGGCAGACACGCCCAACATTTCTTGTGTATAT
This sequence comes from Mirounga leonina, assembly GCF_011800145.1. NCBI lineage: Eukaryota > Metazoa > Chordata > Mammalia > Carnivora > Phocidae > Mirounga > Mirounga leonina. The sequence continues at coordinate 43,590,208 of NW_023270426.1, read as the reverse complement.
CATGTGTATCCCTACAACTCACAAAGTATATTTGCAGACGCAAAGAAAAAGCTCAATTAGACTGTAAATTAAGACCACACACAGAAACAACAATGCTACCACTTACCTTCCAATCCCAAACTGCTTCCTTCCCTTCTTTATGAGCCAGGCCAGAAAGTCAATCTTTTCCCCCTGCTCGTTACTCCAGAAGTTGCTTAAGTGGAATTAGACATAAGCACTATTGAAGAGAGGTAGGGCTTAAGGAGAGTGACAAGCACACAAGGCTCTCTGAGGTTAAAAGAATGACAATAATAGGTAACTTATTGAGGTCTACCATATACTGGGCACTTAGTACTTCACATACACTAATTCAGTTAATTACGGAGGTACATTTACCTTCCCATTTTACTGGTAAGGAAGCTTTACTGCAATGAAGTAACATGCCCAAGTTCACATATCTACTCATTGGTAGAGCTGGGCTTTCAACCAATACATTCCATTTCCAGAGTTCTAAGTCTTCACCACTTTCTCCTACCTTCTCTAAAATAGGTGATTCTTAGGAGTTAAAATAAACATTATTGAAGCTTGGTCATATATACTTGAGAGTGCATTGTGGTATTTTCTATACTTTTGTATATGTTTGACATTTTCCAAAATAAAAGTCTTCTAGAAACAGGGCGATTGGCGGGGGGGGGCACCTGGGAGGCTCAGTGGGTTAAGCAGCAGACTCTTGGTTTGGGCTCAGGTCATGATCTCGGTCCTGGGTTGGAGCCCCCGCAACTGGCTTCCCGCTCAGAGGGGAGTCTACTTCTCTCCTTCTCCCTCTCCCTCCTCTTGTGCTCTCTCCCTCTCTCTAACTAAATCTTTTTTAAAAAATGGGGCAATTTTACGGTGTACAGACTAACTCCACACATTTGTCAATTTGTAATAATTAACGGGATAGATGAAGAATATAAGTATTAACCAAATTAACCAATAGGCATCTTTCCACGTCTGTTTCTAGCAATGGCAAACGCACGATGGCTTTTACCCAGGTTCCAAGGTTGTCCTGGGCTATTATGAATGTGTGATAAAACTGCATTCCCTGCCATTCCCTTCACATCACACAACCCAAGCACAGAGCCATCAACCTAAAACTCCTAAACTACTGTCGACCATGACAGAGGCACTGGGATCAAACGGGAAATGAAGACACTTGCGAGTCTGTCTTAAATTTGATCTCATTTCTACAAGTCCCTACCTGTTAGGTCAGTCGCTCCTGGGCTCAGAGTCTCAATCTCCTCTTCGTAAAATGAGAACAATGAAGCCTACGTTACAGGCTTGGTGCAGGAATGAAAGAAAATATGTAAAGAGCCAAACTGACTTCTGCAGTTAACCCTCAATCTGTTTTGTCCCCTTCCTCCTCTTCCCGCTTCTGCAAGGGATGAATAAAAGTTAACGTTCTTTGTTGAAAAATGAGATACAGTAGCATTTATTGTTTTTGTCGTTACCAAAAAATGGAGGCTGGCCAGGCCCCAGTACTGTGGGTACACAGTGGGTAAAATCCACAGGCGCAGGACCTGCTGTGTAGACTCGACCATATTTCTGTGGCCGAATGACCCCAGATAGCAGATCAATCTCCCAACCTGCGGGCCGGGGACCCTTGGCGGGGGCAGCCCCGCCTACCTGGCAGCGCACGCGCAGTCGCTCGCCCGGCTCGCGGGAGGCAGCGGTCCGGCCTCGGTGGGCGGGGCCACGAAGGAGGGGAGGCGTTGCCCCGCAGAGGGCCCGCGCGGGCTCGGCCTTTAAGGGCCACCAGTGGGACGGCCGCTGAGCGTGCTAGGAGGCCGTTGCTTTCCCCAGGGGCCCTCTTCCAGGCTCGGTCCGGTGTCCGCATGGCCCGTGAGTGTGCGGACGGGTGGGGAACGCGGCGGGGGGCGTCCGCTGAGGGAGGCCAGCGCCGAAGCGCAGCTGGACGGGAGGCGGGGGCTGGCTGGTGTATCTCAGTCCGCAAAGGGAGAGGGAGGGTTAGCTTCGGGTCCGCCTGAGAAATCGGGCTAGTACCTGCCGGTCAGGTGCGAGTTTACACGGTAAAGAACACCTCTCCGGAGATGAGGTGTGTGAGGACGGCGGTCCCGGGAGGCGTCCTGTTCTGAAAGGGGTTTCTCGCTGGTACTTAAGGTCCTAAGGCCTGATGAGGACTGGAAGCTCCGACTGAGTCTCCTCCCTAGTTCTTTTGTTTGGCCCTTACAGGTAATGTTTCTCGAATAGCCGCATTTGTTCGCCTAACAGTCGAATTGTGATGGGCCAACTTGTGGAGCTGTGTTCCCTGTGTATCTATCCTTTCCATTCACGCTTTTCAAAAGCTAGACCTTAATTTGGAATACTGACCCGTATAGACTGAGGAGTGGAATGCCTGTTGTAAGAGACCTGGTATTTACAGCCAGCGAACACATTCATTGGTATCACAATATTCTTAAGTGTTTACCTCTAAGCTTCCTCCTCGTCAGATACGGGAACAGCGTTCAGTGTAATTACTCTGCTGGAGTATCTGTTAAAAAGCTAACTTCAGATGCATTTAAATAAGAGCGTTTTTACGGAATTCGTAATTACTTTTGAGATGGGGAAAGAGCATGACTTTGACTTTGTAGGAGGAAATCAGCGAGAACTTGCCCGCCAGAAAAACATGAAGAAATCCCAGGAAATTAGCAAGGGAAAAAGAAAAGAGGATAGCTTGACCACTTCTCAGAGAAAGCAGAGGTAAGTGATACTAATGGAATTTTCAAGTCACTGAAGTTTTTGTTTTGGAGAATGGAGAGAATGTTTTAAATGTTTTAAATCCTTGGTAGAACTTAGACTGCATATAGGGGTAACAGTTGAGCATTTGTTGCGTGCACACTAAAACTATATAAGGTAGTAATTATCCCAATACATGAATGAAAAATTTCCAGCTCTCAAGCCATAGTCTTGAAGAGACACTCAGGCTTCACTCACCACAACCATAAAAATTTCATTTAGCAAAATATTTGAATGCCTTCCACATGGCAGGCACTGTTAGGTACTAGAGATACAGCATTTTCAAGGCAGACATCCTACCCAAACGAGTCAAGATAACAGGTGACTCAATTACAGGGATTAAGGTTCTGAAGGAGACACACAAAAGTGTATGTAGCTATATTGACTTCTGAAGGTCCTTTGTGTTGGAGAAAATGCAGGTGCACAGTCTTGATGTATGATTATATGTGAAAAATAATACAGAAATGCTACAGAAATATTTGGAGAGTGCAGCTTAAATTTTTTAAAAAGCATTCATATTTATAACAAGCTTAATTTTCTAAAAACAAATTTTGTATATGTACACTTTGGAGGTCAGGTGGAGAATTGACTAGATATGCTTCAGCGGGGCTTCTCTGCGATTCTCAAGCCTGCACATTAGAACCACCTGGGAAACCCTAAAGGCTACTCAAGCCTGTACCTTAAATCCAGTCTTGATTTAATTGGTCTGGGGCTGGGCATAACCAGTGCTCTAGGTAAATTTTATTGTGCCCAAGTTAAACCTGCCTTTAAAAAGGTCCCCAGGTGATTCCAATGTGCCACTAGAGTTAATAATCATTTGGGGGGCACCTGGCTAGCTCAACAGTGAAGAATGTGACTCTTGAGTCATGACTTCAAGGCCCACATTGGGTTAATTATCACTTCATGCTTTCTTTCTATGATTTTAAAGTGATAAGGTTTCCCCTAAACTTCTGTTTACCCACATTGGAGTAAAAGTGAACATGGTACAAATCAGTGACCCTGAAGTTTTTAGTGGGAAACCCTAGTCTAGCTTGGCTCAGTAATAGTCCCTGTTAAATAAATATCCACTTGTTAGAAAGCTCTGTGCTTACTCCATACATATTATCTCTCTTCATTACCCTGAAAAGTGGTATTAGCCTCAATGTATAGAATAGGAAACTGAGGCTCTGAACTTCAGTAACATTACTAAGGGTACAGCAAGCACAACAGAGCTCAGCTTCAAACAGAAAAGTAACTATCACTATTCTTTTCCATGATACTTCATTTCTTGTAGCTGTCTTGTTTTTCCTTCATCCTCATTCCTCATCTTTGCTATTGGCTTTACGGAAATGTCTACTGTAATGGACAGAGCTACTCACCCTGAAGTAAAATCTCACAGTAAATCTATGTGATAACAGGAAAGAGCCTGAACTTTGAAATTAGACAAACTTGGGTTTCATGTGATTTAAGGCAAATTATTTAGCTCTAAACTTTTAATTTTTTTTTTAATTTGAATCATGGGGATAATAACAGTTTCTGTGGGACTTAATCCAGAGTCAGCAAATTGGCACATAGTAGGTATTGATTACAAAGCCATTTAATGTATTTTTTTTTTTTTTAAATAAGGATTTCCTGGACCATCTAGCCTAGGTAGTCTGGTTATAGTTGAGTTAATATGATATATGGAGGTTCAGCCGAAGACACAAAGGGTTAAGGAAGTGCCTGAATATCCTGCTGTTTTTTAGTGTAATCCATTTTTAATCACTAGCTATCGCGCTTTCAGGCTTGTAAGAAACTTAATTGCTTCATAACATCTATGTCCTAATGCTAGGTACCATTTTGGATATCTAGAAGACTTCTTAAATGCTCCTTCTTTCAGAGAAAAATAGAATATATTAACTTTGTTGACAACCAAGAGTAATTGCCATTATTTCTGTATATAGCTGCCTAATATCGGATAGATATATCCATAGCTATTCCACAAAACAACCCTAGTAACTACTTTCCTGATTTCGAAAGGTCATTATTTGCCCAATAACAATAGAGATGGTTTTCAAAATAAGATGTGACTTCAAAGCCCTTCCATACTTTGTTTTCCCATTCTGTTGCCATGAAAACAGAAAGAAGTGAATCTTTATATCTTTTAGATTGTTTCCTAATATGCTTCATGGGTATGTATACAAAACAAGTAAGAACATAGAATCGGTTTTTCTGTAACAACTTACAGCCTTTTCCCCCATTATAGGGACTCTGAGATAATGCAACAAAAGCAGAAGGCAGCTAATGAGAAGAAGTCTATGCAGACGAGAGAAAAATGATGACTATTTGGAAAAACCTGGGTGTTATTGCCAACTAGGTGTATCATAAGCTCTAAGGTCAAAAATTTTGTGGAGCAAACAGTCATATGTTATACCCTTAAACTATTTTAAACTTTACCTTTCAGCCTGACTTAGTGTAATGTTTCAGAACCATTCTTCAAAGAATAAAACCATAACCATTCATGTGATATATTGGTGAACGTTATTTTTTTTTTATCAGCGGTGAGCATTTATATAATTTGCTAGAGAGGTAACGTGATGAGATAATAGAATCTCCTATAAATCTAGAATCTTTGTCATAAACTTTGTTAAAGTAGATCTTATTTAAAGTCAACTTGATTGTATAATAGAATTTATGGTACATTTATCTAATGTTGCTTTGTAATTAACTGGTTTGCTTGAAGAATTTACAAGAGATAGTACAGACCCACCTGGAATAGCAACTAAATGAATACAAACTAAATGAAGAGTAACTTAGAAAATTCTCAGAGTTTTGCTTACAGCTTTAAAATTGTTTGGAGTAAGTGCCTTTCTTTTAATAGACTATATTCTTTAGAACAGATTTAGGTTCACAATAAAATTGATTTTTCATCTATCCCCTGCTTCTGTTTATATATAGCCTCCATTATGAATATGCCGCACCGGAGTGGTAAGTCTCTTGTAACTGTTGAACCTATATTAACACATCATGATCACCCAAAGTACACAGTTTACTAGTACAAAGTACAAAAGATTCACTCTTCATGTTGTAAGAGTATCATTTTTTAAGTATATTCTGAGACTGAAAAACTTGTGACTTAATAGTGATAAATATGGAAATATATTAACCTAGAGAAGGGTTTAAGACTACACTGTTCTGAAGCAAATAGGCATGATGACTGCAAAGAGTCTACCGCTGTCGACAGATCTTTAAGACTTGGCCTCCTATTTTAACAAAGGTTCTGGTAATCTTGACATAGGTCACTTAGCAATGGTACCACCTATTAATGGGGTGGAATCCTCAGTGTCTAATACTGAAAGAGGCAAATGGGAAGTTTTTATCTTCACATTACTACAGCTTTTCAGGTAAAGTAAAACTTTGTGCTATTTTTTGGGTTAACTTAAGTCTCCAAACTTTATATGATGATAGTTATAAAGGCAAAAGGATTGCAACAGCTTAAGTCCCTTTCTAATAAAAGGGATGATGAAGTCTGATTATACTGCGAAGATTCTTTATGGGTCTGATTTCCGTAGTCCTATCTCCAGAATTTCTACACAGTGATAAGTCATGAGTACAAAGAACTTGTTATGCTTCCAGCTGTATACTTTGGGATTTTGTTGGGGTTTGTTTGTTTTTTGTTTTTTTTTTTTTTTTGTAACAATTTCCATGTTTAAAATGCCCTATGTAGTGGAATAACTTTAACTTTTTAAAAGTTAATCCTTATAAATCTGGGGAAAACTGCAGTTTCCAAAAGAACATGGATATTAGGATAAGGAAGATCTCTATGTTGTAATTAATCATTAAGACTTAAATCCAAAACTGCATCTTAAAAAAAAAAAAATATGGCACTTGAATGAATTCATTGTTAACATAAAGGGTTTAGTTTTTAACTAAAACATGACCACACATTTCCTCAAGGCAGACAAAAAAGTTATCGGAGAGGAAGAAAATTAACTGTAGTTGCTATAATATATTGACACTTTAGTTTCTTTTCTTGTAGTATATTTAAGCAAAGTAACTAAAATAGCTAAACTTCTAAACATTGTAACTGGTCAAGATATTTCTGTTAATATCTCAACCACAAGGTATTATGGGAAAAATACAGGTGAATAATTGCATCCAGTCAGTAAAGTTAATTTATGCACTAACTTTAGATCATTCTTTTGGTATATTGCTAAAGCAAGATAAAATTACTTAAATGAAGTAGTGCCAATTTTAAAATGTAATTTAGAAAATACTGAACTCCATAGAACACCCTCAGAGGCATTAAAATTGCTATCTTGCATTATCCTTAACACAGTAGTGGATTGTCATTAGCAATCTTCATGAGTCCTGCTGAGATATATGAGGGAGCAGCTGCCACCCAAGGTGAGAACAGTGAGGTCAGATTCATCAGTTACTTGATTCCTTTTGAGTACCTTTCCTATAAGTTGCTTGTGTAAGAAATTGTTACCCACTCAACACACTATAGCTCGTTTTTAAAAAATAGGACTCACAGGAAATACTGATGACATTATTTTTCTAACTTTTTAAGAATATATTTTGCTCTTTTTCTGCATGTTTTTATAAATGGGACGAAGTTACTCACTTGAGGAGAGTGAGAATCTATTTTCAAGTTGTGCCTTGTAAAGAGTTTTTCTGTTCAAGGCAGGGGTCATACTAATACTGTTAGCTTTGAGTCTAAAAGCTGTTTGAAAACTATTGAACTTTAGGGGCGCCTGGGTGGCTCAGTCGTTGAGCGTCTGCCTTCGGCTCAGGTCATGATCCCAGGGTCCTGGGATTGAGCCCCACATTGGGCTCCCTGCTTGGTGGGAGGCCTGCTTCTCCCTCTCCCACTCCCCCTGCTTGTGTTCCCTCTCTCGCTGTGTCTGTCTCTGTCAAATAAATAATTAAAATCTTAAAAAAAAAAAAAAAACTATTGAACTTTAAAAAGCCTATCCCCTCACAGTATATGTCTATCAAATTATATTGTACACATTAAATATAAACAATTTTATTAGTAAATCATAACCTCATTGAAGCAGTAGGAGGGAAAATACTCCTAAAGTGAAAACCTAATATAAAATTCACTTTGGCAGTCAGAATTCGAGATTTATTCATTTTATCATCTGTGTCAGCAGTGACTTAACTAAGCAGGGAGTGTGTGAACTTTAGGTAAGTTCCTAATTGCCTTATGTAATGACCTAAAGTAAAAATTGAATTGAAAAACTGAATTAACTTTATGAAATTGTCAACCATAGTTTTCCATTAGAACAAAACAGTAAGAGCATTTATTAAACTGCCTCCTGCAACTTAATCTGCTAAAGTACTTGCTATTTAGTAATCCCATATTGGAATATATTGTCTTTCCATATGGCCAAGTCATGAAAATGTCAATGGGAAAAGAGGAATGACTCTAAGTTGCTGACATGCACTTTCCCATAAACTGCACCAAGATTTTAAACTTCATATAGACTTTTCCTTACAACTTTCCTTCTTAAAAACCTTTCACATACCACTAAATCCACTAATACACATGAGAAGTTTAAAAGTAGCCTGCTATTAGATGATTTGTCCAGGAAAATTGAGATTTTAAATTTTGATTTTGATTATAACAACTTTTTTTTTTAAAGGTTTTATTTGTCAGAGGACAAGCAGGGGGAGCAGCAGGGGAAGCAACAGGCAGAAGGAGAAGCAGGCTGCCCACCGAGCAGGGAGCCCGATGCAGGGCTCAATTCCAGGACCCTGAGATCATGACCTGAGCCGAAGGCAGACGCTTAACTGACTGAGCCACCCAGGCGTCCCTCTAACATAACTTTTATAGAAATATTTTTCATGCCACATACTATTCATGCTGCTCTATCAATTGGACGTGACTTTGCTTACTGGTGTATCCATTCAGGAACATTTCCTTGAGTATTACTGAATGGAGCTTTTTTTACACAAATTTTTAGTTTGTAAGAAATTGCCCACCAACCTGGCTGTAATCAAGACAAAATCCTATTAAATACTTTCCTTTTATAAACATATATTGCATAACAAAGCCTTTTGTGAGGGCTTTGGATTTTGGGGGGAGAGAGGAGTTATTGGTCAAAGGCTCATTTGGCCTTGTACACTCAAGATGACTGTTAAGGTGGCTTATGAACAGACATTTAATATAGTGATATATTTTAATGTATGCTTAAAGAAATAGAAGCACATCAAACCTGTGCTTTGATGGTATATTGAAATTTCTAGTTGCAAACCAAATGATTAATTATAAATAACCACAACAGCTATTTGAGTGGATGAGAAACTCCAGAATCCAAGGAAAAGTTGAAGACTCAGGGCTTTGGAAAGGTCAAGAGTTGGACAGCCCCAGGTACTATGAAAATTTTTTATTCCACAATGCTGCTGTCAGGGTGAAGTTTTGACAACTATTTTCAGTCTTTATGTCATTCAGAGTTCCTCCAAATGAACTTGTTTGGGTTACATGTCTACCCTTCAGCAAGGGGAGGGCAGGCGCCTAAGAGGATATAACCAAGAGTGTATCCCATGAGGAATAGGTGGTCCTCCTACCGGGGTCCTGTTGTCAGAAGCGGGGAATGGATGCTGGGCAGACTCTTATTGCAAGGCTAAGATTAAATTTAAAAAATGAAGATACATGGTATGCATATCATGAAGGTGGTAAGTAAATGTCTGAAGTGTGAAATGAAGCTCATGCCATTCTTACCTCTACCAGCTTTCAAACCTCCAAAATTCAGTGCCTGCTTATTATTTTAAAAATTGGGAAAATGCAACAAAAGGGCTGAAGTTTAGCCATAAATTAGTTACTCAGAAAACTAAACAATACCCTTACTGTATAATCTAGTCATTGTGCTCCTGGGTGTTTATCGCGATGAAATGATGGTAAAGAGTATACACCTTAAGTGTACATTTTTACTGAGTTTTACTAGACAATACCCAGATCAAGATCCATGGACATTTCTAGCACCCTAGCAGGCTCCCTTGTGACTATCACTGTAGATTAGTTTTGCATGTTTTTGAATTTCACATAAGTGAAATCATCCAGTATGCACTTGGGTCAGTCTGTCTGCATTTGGTCAACATGACTTGTGTGAGAATGCTTTGTCTTGTGTGTCTCAGTAGCTCTCTTTTTCATTGCTGTGTAGTAGTCTGTTATAAAAATATACCATGATTTAGTTATCCACTCTACTTTTAATGACGTTTGGATTGCTCTTAGTTTGGAGCTTTTAAAAATAATTCTGCCATAAATATTTTATATATATCTTTTGGGGTCATAAATATGTATTTCTATTTAATATATACTTGGGAGTGGGTCATAGACTATATAAAATTGTTGTCTAGTTTTCCTTAATGCTCATTTAAGCACTTATAACTAAGGGGTGTGGGGAATTTCCTTGGGTTGCTGTAACAAATTACCACAAACTTGGTGCCTTACAAGAACAGAAATTTATTCTGTCACACTGCTATATGCCAGAAGTCTAAAAGCAAGTTGTCAGCAGGACCACATGCCCTCTGAAGATTCTAGATGATAATCTTTGCTTGCCTCTTCCAGTGGCTTCAGACATTACTTTGCTTGTGGCCCCGTAACTCCTGTCTTTGTCTTCACATAGCGTTCTTTTCTCAGGCTTCTTCCTGGTTTTTGTTGTTGTTGTTTTTAAGTAGGCTCCATGCCCAATATGGGGCTTGAAGTCATGACCCTGATGAGAGTCACACGCTCTACTGACTGAGCCAGGCAGGTGCCCCTTCTTCCTGTTTCTTAAAAGGATATTTGTCATTGGGTTTAGGACACACTCTAATCTAGGATGATCTCCTCTTAAGAGAAGCAGCACAACCTTTTTCCCAAATAAGGTCATATTCACAGTTACTTGGTGGAGGTATCATTTTTGGGACCACCATTCACCCACTACAAAATGGGAAACAAAAACGGGGAAACTTAGCTATAACTTAATTTTCTTTTTTAAGCCATGCCTACAGGTCAGTCCATACAGATCTAACCATAGTATGGATGTATAGTAATTTGTCCAGTGATTTCCTTACTCATGGACATTGAAGTTGTTTGTAAGCATTTGCCACTACAAACAATTCTGTAATGCAGTCATACCTATGTAATGTTCTTTTATTTCTGTAAGAATGCATTCTTAAAGGTAAGATTCTTAGGACAATGGTAGAGTACAGGCATTTGCAATTTTAAAGTATTTCCAGCAAGAAAATAGCTCTCCATACCCCCATGCCCTTGATAACATCAAATATTAATCTCTATTAATTTTGTCAACCTGAGTGAAAAATGGTATCTTAGTTTTAATAAGTAATTCCTTGACTGAAGGGGTTGAGCATTTTTTCCATGTTTATTGGACATTAGGATTTTCTCTTCGATCTACTCATGTTTTCTCTCTGCTTTATGCTTTTTATTTCATTTAGCCTTCACATGTAGGCACTACTATTATGCCCATCTGTATAGTTAAAGAAATTCAGGTTTTAATTAAGGAATTTCCCCCAAGCTTACCCATCTAGTAAGTGGCATGTTAGGGATATTAAACCAGCCAGACTGAGTGCAGGATTAAGGCTTATTTTCATATTTATTGGCCACATTCCCCCCCCCCCAGGAATATTTTGTTTTGGCTTTTTTTTTTTTTTGGCAGTTTTTACTTTGGACAAAGCTTTTTAAAAATATATAAACATATATAATGTAATTATATAAATTATACTAAATATATAAAGGAAAGTAACCTTTTTTTACATGTAAAAAATATTTTCCAAACTACTGTCTGTCTTTTCATTGTATTTATTTTTCTTTTGCCAGAATTTTTAACTACATGATCATATGTCTAGTTACTTTATAAGTAAGGATGTGACTGACAGCAGTTATCCTGTCTGACATGTTAAAATTTTTTAATGTGAACTTGAATACCTTTGTTTGGGCAGGGACTGGGCATAGTGAGTGGGATGGGGTGGAGGGATAGTCTCCACCTGATTACAGTACCCATGACCCCTATTGCTTACTCCTCCTTAACTTACTTACATTATGCACCTGACTCCCAAAAGGTATTTGAGTTTTCAGTGCTTGCATGGTTTTGTGTTTCTATCTTAAGATCTTCCCCAACCCAAGTTTATAAAAATCACCTAGAATGTACTTTGGTGTATGATGTGAGTGTGAGGACTCCAAACCTCAGATCCTGAATGGTTAATTATATCTGTTGTTTATGAATTATACTACATTTGTCCATTACATCATTCAAATATTCTTCCAAAACATCATTTTTAATTTTTAACTTCCTGCGGCTGTAACAGTTCTGTGAGCATTCTTGTACTAAAATCACCGATACTATCTCTGATCTCCTGCCCCTAGACCCTGATAACATAAGGGTAATGAACTAATTGGGTTTGGCCTTGTCATTTGTTTATTCACTATTCCACTTGAAATTCAAATTGGAAACCTCATCACCAATGATTTGAATCCTTTATTTGCTCGTGGGCAAGTTCCAAGAGTCACTGAAGGTATTTTGGTATGGAAATTCTATATGCACGAAAATTAGTTCCAGTTCATGAAGTTAAATTTGATGTTTTCGTAAGTGCCTTCAAATCAGGTGAAATGGTTTTTCTTTGGACGTTCACTGCATTGTGCTTTGAGTGCTTTGTCTATCATATGAAATAACTATAAAATACAGTAACTCAAATGTAGAGGTCACCATCAGGAATAAGAGAACTTCATATTTTCTTTGAGGACAAAAATTCCATAGGTTCATTTTTGTTGATGAACCTGGTCCTGATAAGTAGAAATACTTTTTCAACAAAGAATCTGCCATTCTAAATTTAAGATACTATTCCTCCTTGAAAACCTTATGCTAAGGGAAAAATTCCAGACACAAAAGGTCACATATTCCATTTATATAAAATATCCAAAATAAGTAAATCCATACAGAGAGAAAGTGATGAGTAGTTGTGAGGGGCTGAAAGGAGGGAAGAATAGGGAGTGATGGCTAATGGGTACGAGGTCTCTTTTTGGGGTGAAGTGATCTAGAATTAGTGGTGGTGGCTGCATTAACTTTCAAATACACTAAAAACTAAGTTGTTTGCTTTAAAATGGTGAAATTTGGGCGCCTGGGTGGCTCAGTTGGTTAAGCGACTGCCTTCAGCTCAGGTCATGATCCTGGAGTCCCTGGATCGAGTCCCACATGGGGCTCCCTGCTCAGCAGGGAGTCTGCTTCTCCCTCTAACCCTCCCCCCTCTCATGTGCTCTCTCTCAAATAAAAAATCTTTAAAAAAAATAAAAAATAATAAAATAATAAAATGGTGAAATTTATGGTATGTAAATTACACTTCAAAAAATAAAAACCTCGGGCGCCTGGGTGGCTCAGTTGGTTAAGCGACTGCCTTCGGCTCAGGTCATGATCCTGGAGTCCCGGGATCGAGTCCCGCATCGGGCTCCCTGCTCAACGAGGAGCCTGCTTCTCCCTCTGACCCTGCCCCCGCTCATATACTCTCTCTCATTCTCGCTCTCTCAAATAAATAAATCTTTAAAAAAATAAATAAAAACCTCATTCCAAATTGTTCAAATTTCATCAAATGCCATTGTGAAGGGGTTCCTGGCTGGCCCCATAGGATCATGCAACTCTTGATTTCCAGGTGGTGAGTTCAAGCCCCATATTGGGTGAAGAGATTACTGAAAAAAAAAAAAAATGCTATTGTGAGAATTTTTATGATTGAGAAAAATCTCAGTGGTTTTTAAAAAACACATCTATTTCTGATATCTATAAAAGCCAAAGGCAAGCCCTCAAACTTCCTTGGGTAGATTTTTTTTTTTTTTTTAAGAAAATTACATGTACATGGAATCCATCTGGCAATCCTAAATACTTAATAAAGAATCTGGAAAAGTAAATGATAAACTCCTACTAAGATCTAAAGTCCTGCTTGATCCATGTAAAGACCAAAGAAAATGCACCTCAAACAGACAATATTTTATCCCATTTTTCTTGTCTATCCCTTTCACTTTATCCATCACCATACTCTTCCCACTCCCTGTTGTCAGTTTATTCTCTATGAATCTGTTTTTGTTCAACTGTTTTTTAGTTTTCACATGTAAGTGAAGTCATGTTATTTCTCTGACTTATTTCACATAGCATGGTACTCTTGGTTTGTCCATGTTGTAAATTGAAAGATTTCATTGTGCATATGTGTATAAACACATCTTTATCCACTCATCTGGTGTTTGCATCAATTTATATTCCTACCAATAGTGCACGAGGATTCCCTTTTTACATCCTTACTCTCACTTGTTATTTCTTGTCTTTCTGATAATAGCTATTCCAACACCTGTAATAGCTCATTGTAGTTTTGATTTGCATTTTCCTGATGATTAGTGATATTGAGCATCTTTCCATGTACCTGTTGACATCTGTATGTGTTCTTTGGAAAAATGCCTATGCAGGGCCTCTGCACATTTTTTAAGGGGATTGCTGGATTTTGGGGTTTGGGGTTTTTTTGTTTTGTTTTTAGAGTTTTACGAGTTCTTTATGGATTTTGGATGTTAACCCCTTATCAGTTAAATCATACGTGAGAATGTATTCACCCACTCAGTAGGTTGTCTTTTCCTTTTGTTGGTTTCCTTCATTCTGCAAAGAATGAAAGTTTGATGCAGTCCCATTGGTTTATTTTGATTCCTTTTTTAAGTTTCAAAATGTACTAGAGAAGATTTGGGAAAATGGATATTAACCTAAATGTTAAGATTGAGAAGTGGCTAAAGGCATGAACTCTACTACCTGGAATCCAAGCAGCTGTATAAATGCTCTGTGCCTGTTTCCTTTTTTGTTGTTGTTGGGGGGGGGGGGGGGGGGGCAGTGTGTGGCTATCAATAGCTCGTTACTTTTTAAATTTTTTGAAGTAATCTCTACCACCTAATGTGGGACTATAACTCACAAACCCCGAGATCAAGAGTTACATGCTCTACCTACTGAGCCAGCCAGGTGCCCCTCATTCCTTTTTGTTGCTGAGTGGTAGTATATGGTACACATGTGCCAAAGTAAATTTCCTTATCTTTAAAATGGTTATAAAAGTCCCGCACTTATCGGGTTGTGAAAATTAACATAAAACTTTGTAAAGCACTTTTTAAAATGGTAGCTATATTATTGGTTACCTCTAGACTTACTTGTATTTCTTACCCATATTTCCTAAATTATCTGCAATGGACAGCATTTTCTATGGCAATTTGCTTAAAACAAAAATACCCTGGTCGAATCACTCAACGAATCTACGAAACAGTGAAATCAAAGAACTGAAAGAAGGCCGAAAAGAAACCGCAAGGCGACCAATCAAGGAGATCTCGACCGCTCCTAGAGGGCACGCGGAGTCCTCCAGGCCTCGCGGCCGCTCTCCAGGACGCCGTACTCTTCCGCTCCCAGAGGTCCCGAGCGGCGGAAGTCGTCACTTTCAGAGAGACGCAGCCCACGCCGTGCACCCGGCAGCAGGCTCGCCATGGCGATGGGAGGAGGTGGCGGCGTCCCGGAGCAGGAGGACTCGGTGTTGTTCCGGCGTGGCACCGGCCAGGTGAGGTCTTGGACGGCACCGCCTCCCGACGAGTGTCCCGAGCAGGCTCCCAGCGCCCCCCTCCCAGCCCCCGCGGCCGGGCGGGACCTGGCGGGTTCGCTGATTGCGGGGCTGTATTCCAGGTTTCTACATCTTCACCCATTTGGGAGCCTTAGCCACAAGCTCCTTCCTCTTGCGGCTTGGATTCCCTGATAGCTGAGAGAGAATTCCCTACCTCACCTCGATCGTACCTTGGTTTGTCCGTTCTCTCTGATTGGGGGGGTGTGCGGGGGGCAGACCGGGGTGAAGCAGGCAAACCAGTTAGGATTCTGTTGAAATGATCCAGTTTTAGACCAAGGTGTTAGCAATGGAAAGCAAAGTACTTGGATTCCAAGTGTAATTTGAATCATGAGGCAGTGGGTTTTGCACATGGATTCGATAATGGAGATTTGAGAGAGGAAAGTCAAAGATAATTCCAAGATTGCCCTGAATCATTGAAAAGATGAAATTGCTTTTTACTGAGGTGTGTTAAGGAAGACTGCAAGTGGAGAAGGTTTGTAAGGGGGAAGATCAACCTTGGGTAAAATCTGATTGGAATGAGTTTAGATCAGGAGAGAAGAAAATCAAAGGAAAATTTATAAAAGTTGTAAATAGAAGGTAGAGAAATTGGGCAATAGATGGAGGGGGAACTGAAATAGAATTCTCAGTTTCGTTTTTTGTTTGTAAGATGAGAGAAACCTATTTCAGCATTTTGTGGGCTGGTGGGAAAGATCCAGTAAGGATGGAAAACTTGGTGACACGAGAAAGAAGACAAATGTTGAAGCACTGTTCTAGAGTAGCTAAGAGAGGATGGATTTGGCCTTTGTTAGAAACATTGACAGTTCAGGGAGGGGGTGGGGGGACGGGTTAGCCTGGTGGTGTGTATTAAGGAGGGCACGTATTTCATGGAGTACTGGGCGTTATACGCAAACAATGAATCATGGAACACTACATCAAAAACTAATGATGTAGTATATGGTGATTAACATAACATAATAAAAAAAATTGGGGAGGAGATTTTACTTAGATCCTACCTAGAAAATTCCAGAAATATCCTTTTGGATCTTTATTCATTCATTTAGTTAGTTATTTAATTTTAATGAGCTGACTTCATGTGGCAGGCACTCCAGTAGGCGAGGGACACACAAAGCCACGTTGTCCTACCATCAAAGGGTTTACAGTAGAAGCAAGATGGAAGAGTGACGGAATATATTCAGTGTGATGAAACTCAAAGCAGCTGCAAGAGCAGGGTCTCAGAACTCATCAGGGAGAGCATGGAAGCGGGTACGGGGGATGCTTGGTAATAAAGGCAGAAAGCTCTGTTTCACCAAAAAAAAAAAAAAATTGACAGTTCATATGGTGATAATTTTGTGCATACAGACCTTTGTGGTTGGACAGATTTGTGAAAGCTCTCTTTTGATTGTGGCTGTTCTTAGTAAAAGAAGTAAAGTCATCAGCTAGGGGTGAGGGGGGACAGATGTTGGAGCTTTGAGCAGAGAGAGTAGAAACTAGGGAGATTGGATGACTGTTGGACTAGGGAAATGTAGTGGAAGTGTTGCTAGGCAACATTAAAGGTCTACTTGAGATTTGTGGTCATGAGCATAAAGGAGACTAGGCAACATAATTGTATTTTTCTCCAGCAAAGTTCAGTTCAACTGTGTGAGGGCAGGCACAGAGTGAATTAATAGTTGAAATTAGGGGCGTCTGGGTGGCTCAGTCATTAAGGGTCTGCCTTCGGCTCAGGTCATGATCCCAGCATCCTGGGATTGAGCCCTGCATCGGGCTCCCTGCTCAACGGGGAGCCTGCTTCTCCCTCTCCCTCTCCCTCTGCCACTCCCCCTGCTTGTGCTCTCTCGTTCTCCGTCAAATAAATAAATAAAATCTTAAAAAAAAAAAAAGGAGTTGAAATTAAAAGGGCTGTACTTTGGAGCGCCTGGGTAGTCCAGTCAGTTTAGCATCTGCCTGTGGCTCAGGTCATGATCCCAGGGTCCTGGGATCAAGACCCTCATCAGGCTCTCTGCTCAGTGGAGAGCCTGCTTCTCCCTCTCCTTCTGCCCCTCCCCCCACTTGTGTTCTTTCACTCTCTTTCTCTCTCACTCTATCTCAAATAAATAAAATCTTTTTTGAAATGGGGGTGGGGGGCTGTAGTTTTACCAAGAGAATGTAAGGAAGGGAGAGGGAGAGATACAATTGAATTGTCTTGATAATTGACCATGGAATTTAAGCTGGCTAAGAAATGGAGTGAAGACTCTTAGAGTAAGAGTTTAAAAAGTTGGAGGATCAGTGTTTTGTCCCAAGGAAGTGGAATAATTGCCATCTTCCAGCTACTAGAAGGAATAAGTTCAGAGGCTGGAAGGTGATAGTTGGAGAGTAGGATTCTTTTTTTTTTTTTAGTTTTTAATTTTAATTCCAGTATACTTAACATGCAGTGTTATATTAGTTTCAGGTGTACAATAAAGTGGTTCAGTACTTCTCTCCATTACTTAGGGCTCATCATGGTAAGTTTACTCTTAATCCCCTTCACCTATATCACCCATCTCCCCAACCCCCTCTCCTTTGGTAACCATCAGTTTGTTCTCAGTAGTTAAGAGTCTGTTTCTTGGTTTGTCTCTCTTTTTTTTCCTTCGTTTGTGTTTTTTTGTTGTTTTGTTTTTTAAGTAGGCTCCATGCCCAACATGGGGCTTGAACTCACTACCCTGAGATGAAGAGTTGCATCCTCCACCAACTGAGCCAGCCAGACGCCCTGTGTTCCTTTGTTTTGTTTCTTAAATTCCACATATGAGTGAGATCATATGCTATGTCTTTCTCTGATGACTTACTTCACTTAGCATTATACACTAGGTCTGTCTGTGTTGTTGCAAATGATAAGACTTCATTTTTATGGCTGAGTAATATTCCATTGTGTATATATACCATATCTTCTTTATCCATTCATCTGTCAGTGGACATTTGGGCTGCTTCCATAATTTGGCTAAATAATGCTGCTGTAAAAAGAGGTGAAACACCGATGAAAGGAATTCAAGACAATGCAAAGAAAGGGAAAGACATTCATTCCATGCTCATGGGTTGGAAGAACAAATATTGTTAAAATGTCTATACTACTCAAAGCAATCTACAGATTTAATGCAATCCCTGTCAAAATGCTAACAGCATTTTCCACAGAACGAGCACAAACAATCCTAAAATTTGTATGGTACTACAAAAGACCTCGAATAGCCAAAGCAATCTTGAAAAAGAAAAATGAAACTGAAGGTATCATAATTCCAGATTTCAAGTTATATAACAGAGTGGTAGTAATTTTTTTTTTTAAAGATTTTTTATTTATTTATTTGACAGAGACACAGCGAGAGAGGGAACACAAGCAGGGGGAATGGGAGAGGGAGAAACAGGCTTCCCGCGGAGCAGGGAGCCTGATGCGGGGCTCGATCCCAGGACCCTGGGATCATGACCTGAGCCGAAGACAGACGCTTAACGACTGAGCCACCCAGGCACCCCCAGAGTGGTAGTAATTAAAACAGTATGGTACTGGCATAAAAATACATACATAGCTCAATGGAATAGAACAGAAAACCCAAAAACAAGCCCACAATTGTGTGGTCAGTTAATCTTTCAGCAAGGAGGAATGAATGTACAATGGGAAGAAAACAATCTCTTCTACAAATGGTGTGGAAAAACTGGACCACGTTCTTTCACCATACACAAAAATAAACTCAAAATGGATTAGACACCTAATGTGAGACCTGAAACCATACAAATCCTTGAAGAGAGCACAGGCAGTTCTCTCTCTGACATTGGTCATGGCAACATTTTTCTAATTAGGTCTCCTGAGACAAGGGAAATAAAAGCAAAAGTTGTTGGAACTACATCAAAATAAAAAGTTTCTGTACAGCAAAGGAAACAATCATCAAAACTAAAAGGCAACCAATGAATGGGAGAAGGTATTTGCAAATGACATATCCAATAAAGGGTTAGTATCCAAAATATGTGAAGAACTGATAGAACTCAATACCCAAAAAACAATCCAATTTAAAAATGGGCAGAGGAGGGGCGCCTGGCTGTCTTAGTCAGTAGAGCATATGACTCCTGATCTCATTATTGCGAGTTCAAGTCCCATGTTGGTGGATGTAGAGCTTACTTTAAAAAAATTAACTAAAAATTAAGAAAAGAATGGGCAGAAGACACGAACAGACATCTTCAAAGAAGACAGATGCCAACACACATATGAAACGAGGCACCTCATCACTCATCACAACGGAAATGCAAATCAAAACCATAATGGGTGCCTGGCTGGCACTGTGGGTAGAGTATGTAACTCTGGATTTTGGAATCATGAGTTTGACCCCCCACATTGGGCATAGAGTTTACTTAAAAAAAAAAAAAATACAATGAGATATCACCTCACCTGTCATAATGGCTAAAAAAAAAAGTGCGTGAGGATGTGCAGAAGAAGGAACCTTCTTGCACTGTTGGTGGGAATGCAAATTGGTGCAGCCGCTGTGGAAAACAGTATGGAGGTTCCTCAAAAAATTAAAAATACAACTATGTTAAGATGTAGGAATTGCACTATGGGGTATTTACCCAAAAAAAGACAAAAACTCTTAAGGCAAAGGGATACCTGCACCCCTGTATTTATAGCAGCATTATTTACACTAGGGAAATTGGAAGCCACCCAAGTGTCCATTGATACATGAATGGATAAAGAAGATGTGTCCATGTATAGACAATGGAATATTACTTAGTCATAGAAAAGAATGAAGTCTTGCCATTTGCAACAACATGCATAGAGCTAGAGAGTTATAATGCTAAGTGAAATAGGTCAGAGAAAAACAAATACCATATGATTTGACTCTTCTGTGGAATTTAAGAAACAAAACAAACGGGCGCCTGGGTGGCTCAGTTGGTAAAGCGTCTGACTCTTGATCTCAGCTCAGGTCCCTATCTCAGGGTCATGAGTTCAAGCCCTGCATTGGGCTCCATGTTAGGCCTGGAGCCTACTTTAAAAAAAAGAAAGAAAGAAAGAAAAAACAAAGGAAAAAAGAGATAAACCAAGAAAGGCTCTTTTTTTTTTTTAAGATTTTATTTATTTATTAGAGAGAGAATGAGAGACAGCATGAGAGGGAAGAGGGCAGAGGGAGACGCAAACCCCTGCTGAGCAGGGAGCCCAATGTGGGACTCGATCCTGGGACTCCAGGATCATGACCTGAGCCAAAGGCAGTCGCTTAACCAACTGAGCCACCCAGGCGCCCTCCAAGAAAGGCTCTTAACTATGGAGAACAAACTGATGATTTTGAGAGGGGAGGTAGGTGGGGAGATGGGGATTAAAGAATACACCTATGATGAAATAAAATGACTTTTAAAATAAACATAGGGGTGCATATATCCTTTCAAGTTAGTGTTTTTTTATTCTTTGGGTAAATATTCAGTGTGGTTACTGGATCATAGGGTAGTTCTTTTTGCGGGGGGAGGGGTTCTATTATTAATTTGAGTAATCTCCATACTCTTTTCCATGGTGGCTGGTCCAGTTTGCATTGTCACCAACAGTGCATGAGGATTCCTTTTTCTGCACATCCTCACCCACACTTGTTTCTTGTGTTTTTGATTTTAGCCACTTTGACAGTTGTGAGTTGAAATCTCAATGGGGTTTTGATTTGCATTTGCCTCTTCAGTCTTATACAGTTTTATGTTTTACATTTCTCTGATCCATTAGGAATTAATTTTTGAGTATGGCTCAAGATAGGGATGCACATTCTTTTCTCTGCATAAGAGTTTCCAATTGTTTCAGCAACATTTGTTGACGCTACTATGCTTTCTCTACTAAACTGCATGTGTACCTTTGTTTCAAATCATTCGTGTATGGGATTATTTATGACTCAGTTTTATTACATTAGTCTATCTATCTTGATGCTAATATCACACTTTTTGATTACTGTAGCTTCACAGTACATCTTAAAGTCAGATAATGTAAATCCTCCAGCTTTGCTTTGCTTTTTCAAAATTGTTTTGGCTAGGGGCACCTGGGTGGCTCAGTGGGTTATGCGTCTGCCATTGGCTCAGGTCATGATCCCAGGGTTCTGAGATAGAGCACGGGCTCCCTGTTCAGTGGAGAGACTGCTTCTCCCTCTTCCTTTGCCCCTCCCCCCTGCTCTCCCTCGTGCTCTCTCTCTCAAATAAATAAATAAAATCTTTTAAAAAGAAAAAAAATTGTTTTGGCTGTTCTAGGTCCTTTGTATTTCCATTTGAGTTTTAGAATCAGCTTGTCAATTTAATAGATATTGACCCTTGAACAACACTGGTTTGAGCTGTGCAGGTCCACCTATATGTGAATTTTTTGCCATAAATACAGTATGGTACTATAAATGTATTTTCCTTAGGATTTTAATATTTTCTTTAGTTTATTTCAACGTAAGAATATAGTATATAATACTTTTATCAAATGTGTTAATGGGCTGTTCGTGTTACCTGTAAGCCTTCTTTCTGGTCAACAGTAGGCTATTAGTGGTTAAGGTTTTGGCGAGTCAAGTTATATATAGGGATGCTTGGTTGGCTCAGTCAGTAGAGCATGTGACTCTTTATTTTAGGTCGTGACTTCAAGCCCCATGTTAGGTATGGAGCCTACTTTAAAAAAAAAAAGTTATACACAGATTTTTGACTGGGGTGGGTAGGGGATGGGGTAGGGAGGAGTTGGCACCCCTGATCCCTCTACCTCCTGTTGTTCAAGGGTCACATGTACTTTACTTTTCTCTTAGAACTGCAGTTACATATATTTGATGCTAACAGCTTGGGGTTGTTGTTTTTTTTTTTAAGACTTTATTTATTTATCTGACAGAGAGATAGCAAGAGAGAGAACACAAGCAGGGGGAATGGGAGAGGGAGAAGCAGGCTTCCCGCGGAGCAGGGAGCCCGATGTGGGGCTTGATCCCAGAACCCTGGGATCACGACCCGAGCCGAAGGCAGACCGCTTAATGACTGAACCACCCAGGCGCCTCTGGTTTTGTTTTGTTTTTTAACCCAAGATTTCCCTGTTCATATCTTAGTTGGATGAAGCTTATTTTCAGTAGATTCCTCTGCAAAGACTAGTGAGTATAGTGTTCTTGCACATTGTAAAGTTAGTCTTGGTACTCAAAGGACAGGTAGGGTATATCCCAAGATCCTTGGCTCATACTTTTTCCCATAAATTTCTATGGGAAAGTCTAATATTAATTGATTTTCTTTATTTTGTAAGTGACTTTGTCTTTTTGTTTACAGGCTCTACGAGGTTTTTTTAGAGTTTTTGTTTGTTTTTGGGTTTTTTAGCCTTAATTCTTCAGGGACCACATTTATACATATGTTAAATATTCTTTGCTAGTCATCCATATTTATCATTTCACTTCTTATTTTTCTTATTTTTTTTTAATGGCTTTTCCTTGGTACCACTTAAGTTTTCAGTCAGATGTATTCTTCTCTGGGTACTTCGTAGCCAACATTACTTTTTCTTCCATTTCTTTCTTGATTTTTAACTCCTGATTCAAATCCTGGCCTTTCGTTTGCCGTTTTGCCATCTAAATTTTTTAAATATTTGATTCAAGGTGGTTTATGGACGTTAGGTTAAGAATGTTTAATTTCATTTGGGTGTTGTGTTTCCCTCTTTTTGTGATTGTTATTTGGGAAGTTTTATCAGCTACAATATTTTTTGTTTTAATAGCTTTGTATAAAATCTGAGCTGTCTTTTCATTTTGAAATGTCCTGTTTCCCTGATCTGACAGTAACCATTGGCATGTGAGGATTTTGAGTTGCTATGTGTTTTACTCTTAAGAACGTCCTTTCCAAGGGCGCGTGGGTGGCTCAGTCGTCCTGCAACCGGCTTCCTGCTCAGTGGGGAGCCTCCTTCTCCCTCTCTCTCTGCCTGTCACTCCTCTGTTTGTGTTCTGTCTCCCTCCCTGTCCCACTCTGTCAAATAAATAAATAAAAATCTTTAAAAATAAATAAATGGGGGCACCTGAGTGGCTCAGTCATTAAGTGTCTGCCTTCGGCTCAGGGCATGATCCCAGGGTCTTGGGATCGAGCCCATAGTCAGGCTCCCTGCTCAGCGGGAAGCCTGCTTCTCCCTCTCCCACTCCCCCTGCTTGTGTTCCCTCTCTGGCTGTCTCTCTCTCTGTCAAATAAATAAATAAAATCTTTTAAAAAATTAAAAATAAAAAAATAAAATGAAAATTGATTAGTCACTATTAATAATTTATAACCTTAAACATTCTGAGAATTCCTTGAGTGATCTAGACATAGCGTAAGTCAAGGGGAAAAGAATATTTTTTGGACCACAGATTCTGTGGTCAGACTAGCATTACCATTGTCTGTATAAACTCAAGCTAATGGCCAGATACTTTCCCACACTGCGAAGCTAAACCCTTTATCGGCTCTTAGAAAAGATTCAAACATGGGTTACCCTTGAACATACTCACTTACTCATTAAATTGTGGAGTATTCACTTTTCAGCGTCCTCTTAGAGCATTTATATAGGTCAGGCTTTGAGGGTAATGTCACATATTCTGTAAGTAGGTAGGCTTTCTGTAGTTTTATTTAGGATTTTAAATACCTGTTTTAGTGTATTTTCATTATGTCTGAAGTAAGATGGCTGTTGATACTATCTAATATACATTTTGATGAAATCCATTTAAACGTTGTTTTTGTTCTTTATGCTTCCCAGAGTGATGATTCTGACATTTGGGATGATACAGCATTAATAAAAGCTTATGATAAAGCTGTGGCTTCATTTAAGGTATGAAATGTTTACTTACTCTTTTCCATATTTCCTCATGTTAATCATTTGGGAAAAAAATTAACTGATAACATAAAGTGTTAATGTACATACTGCTCAGTTCTAATTTTGAAGACCAGTAGATATCACTGGTTAGTTAACTTAGCTGATAATCTGATAATCTTCCTTTAAAAAGTTGGTAGGCTCTCTGTATTTCATCCCTTTAGCAAAGACAACTGAAGTAGAATTTTAAACACTAATTACTTTTAATGTGTTTGCCTTGTATCAAACTATAAAAGTCCTCTAATTCAGATTAGTGGAAGGGCAGCCTGAATTATAATTTTCATTTAACAAGCCTTCATTGAAATAATAATGATAAATATCAGTAGTGCTATAATTAGTACTTGTAGAGTGTTTACAACATTTTAGGCACCGTTCTAAGTGCTGTGCTTATATTAAATTAATCTAATCCAAATCCTGCGATTTGGTTATCAAGTCAAGTGTTCCTGTTGGTAGGAATATACTATTCTTTTAGGGGCTGTAGTGTGTTTTTGTGGCCCAAACAAGACATTTACACAGTTGTCCAGCATTATCACTTTCCCTACCATGTGAAGTATTTAGTTTTTTTGAGCACCATGCATGGGCCATCAATAGTAAGAACATATACTCATAGAGAGCACCAGGTACAAAGTCCACTTCTTTCCCTTAGTCACTCCTGTAGCATGAGGTAAAGATCAAACCTGTATGTCGTCCTTGAAGCTGAATTCAAATTTGTCAGTAATGCTTTTCAGTATACCCTTAGAGTAGAAGCATACTTTTGCGGGGCTCTGTAAAGTGCAGATTAAAGTGGAGCTCAGCATTGTATGGAATTGATGATATTGCAGAGGGAAGTAGTCTGAGTAGAGGAAAAGATAGTTTACTTTTATTTATTTATTTTTAAAGATTTATTTTGTCCATATATACAATGGAATATTACTCAGCCATCAGAAAGGATGAATACCCAACTTTTGCATCAACATGGACAGAACTGGAGGAGATTATGCTAGGTGAAATAACTCAAAAAGACAAAGTCAATTACCGTATGGTTTCACTTATTTGTGGAACATAAGGAATAGCATGGAGGACATTAGGAGAAGGAAGGGAAAAACGAAGGGGGTGGAAATCAGTGGGGGAGACGAACCATGAGAGACTATGGACTCCGGGAAACAAACTGAGAGTTTTAGAGGGGAGGGGGTTAGGGGATGGGGTAGCCCAGTGTTGGGTATTAAGGAGGGCACGAATTGCATGGAGCACTGGGTGTTATATGCAAACAATGAATCATGAACATTACATTAAAACCTAATGATGTACTGTATGGTGACTAACGTAACATAATAAAAAAAATAAAGATTAGGAAGCCTTTAAAAAAAAAGATTTAGGGGTGCGTGGGTGGCTCAGACGGCTAAGCATCTGCCTTCGGCGCAGGTCATGAGCCCAGGGTCCTGGGATTGAGCCCTGCATCGGGCTCCCTGCTCAGCGGGGAGCCTGCTTCTCCCTCTGCCACTTCCACTGCTTGTGTGCTCTCTCCCTCTCTTTCTCTTTCTCTGAAAAATAAATAAATAAAATCTTTTAAAAATAAATAGAATAAATAAAACGGTCCTTAGAGCTGATAATCAGATAGATGATGCCTTCCAGAGTAGTTTCTGTAGTGTGTGGGATGGTGGAAAGAGGAAGTAGAGGCTTTCTGAGTTGATGGGGCCTTGAGACCAGCTTGTAGTGACGGAGTTCTTTTGTTACATTTCTTTGATGTCTTACCCTGCAACATGTACATTTCTGTTCTTGTTTTCATAGCATGCTCTAAAGAATGGTGACATTTCTGAAGCTTCAGATAAACCAAAAGGCACACCTAAAAGAAAACCTGCTAAGAAGAAAAGCCAAAAAAAGAATGCTACAACACCCCTGAAGCAGGTTATTTTAAAACATTGAGATTGAACTTCAAAGAATTTCTTGTTGCTGTTTTTAATAATAGTGTAAAATATTTTTAACTTAAATGATTAGTATAGTGTTTTCCATTGACAGGTAATCACAGAATTTCTAAAATAGCTATTAAAGTTTCTCTAGTTTAGGAAAATACATGTTAATAAAAGCATAATGAATTAGGTGGGAATGATCCATTGAAGATTGTGTTTACTTTATGTGAGGGGTGGGGTTGAGGAACCCAGTGCTATTTGGGAGGAGTATCTCAGAGCCTTAATCTGAAATGGCAGTATTCTGCTTAAGTTGAGAGATGGCTATGATTTTATTTCCCCCCACCTTTGGACCACAGATTCTGTGGTCCCTTAAACTAATACCCAGGAATCAGATATTCTGGGTGGAATCATTTCTCCTATTTAAAACAGTAGACCCGAAAGCTAAATATTTTGGTGTCTTATCAGTTCCTTTAGTTTTATCATTACCAAGGGGGAAGAGAGCTAACATTTGATAAGCTCTCCCTGTGTGCTAGGCCAGAGTGCAGGACACTTTACACACTTTCCCCCCCTTTCTATTCTTCATAACAAATATATGAGGTAGATTTTATTATAATTACTTAACAGATAAGGAAAATGAGACTTAAAGAGATTAAGATACTTGTCCACAATTATATAAATGGCAGATTTTATATGGCAAATAAGTGGCTTGATTATATAAATAAAATTATATTTATATTGGAAATTCATATTTATATGTTTTTGGCCCCAAACCTTTTTGACTATATCATTCTGCATTCCAGATGAGGTAACTGGAGACTATCCCTTCCACAATCTACCATACCCTACCTAAATAAGACTGCAGTTCATCCTCTTTAAAAGAAATATGCGAGTATCTTTGGTTTCTTTTATAGTGGAAAGTTGGTGACAAATGTTCTGCCATTTGGTCAGAAGACGGCTGCGTTTACCCAGCTACCATTGCGTCAATTGATTTTAAGAGAGAATCCTGCATTGTGGTTTATACTGGATATGGAAATAGGGAGGAGCAAAATATGTCTGATCTACTTTCCCCAGCCTCTGAAGTAGCTAATAATGTAGAACAGAATGTTCAGGAGGTAAGGATACCGGCGGCGGAGGGAGGGGGGGAGCGGGGGGGTGAATTCTAGGAAGCCAATAGGGGATGAGAAACTAAACACTATAACTAGTTGTTAGTTTGATCTACTGACGCACTAATTCTTTTTTAATGATACCTTTAGGGACGCCTGGGTGGCTTATTTGGTTAAATGTCTGCCTTCGGCTCAGCAGGGAGCTTGCTTCTCCCTCTGTCTGCCCCCCCTCCCCCTCCCCCCACCCCACTTGTGCACTCTCTCACGCTCACTCACTCTCTGACAAATAAATAAATGTTTAAAAAAATACCTTTATAACAAAAACTCATCTATTTTTTCTTTTTAAAGAATGAAAATGAAAGTCAAATTTCAACAGATGAAAGTGAGAACTCCTCTAGGTCTCCCGGAAATAAACCACATAACATTAAGTCAAAAGCTGCTCCATGGAACTCTTTTCTCCCTCCACCACCCCCCATGCCAGGATCAGGACTGGGACCAGGAAAGGTAAATTTCTACCCAGAAAAGGTTTCCCAGGAAATAGTTAAGAACTTTCCACCCCTCCATTAAGTGAGTTTTAGCTTTTCTGTGAAACTTGTAGTTTTCTGTAGATACTGTAAATCTACACTTGAAAATTCTTTGTAAAGGAAATAAGGTAGTAATGCAATGCAGAGTATTTTATACTGAAAGACTTTCCCAACTATTTATGGAGGATTGCATATTAGTCTAATAATTTAGTGAAGTTAAGTTAGAAAGTATTTGGTGTTTTACCATCAGCAGGGTATTATGCTCTAGTTCTCCACATCACTTGGGTAAGTATGTAAAAATTGGAGGAAAACACAGTATTTACATCTAATACAGATTAAATCCTAAGGTGCTCCCAGATTGTTCCATAGAATAAAATGCAAATATTGTTTTCCTTTATGGTTCTTTTGGCTGTAAGTAACAAATAAACAGAAAAGATTTTTATTGGGACACCTGGGTGACTCAGTTGATTAAGTGTCTGCTTTCAGCCCAGGTCATGATCTCAGGGTCCTGGGATCGAGCCCCGTGTCAGGTTCCCTGCTCAGCAGGAAGTCTACTTCTCCCTCTGCCTCTGCCCCCCCCCTCCGCCCCGCCCCTGCCCCGGGCTCATTCTCTCTCTCTCATATAAATTAATTAATTAAATCCTTGGGGGAAAAAGATTTTTATTTTATTTTTTTAATTTATTTTTTATTTTTAAAGATTTTTATTTATTTGACACACCTGCTTGTGTTCCCTCTCTCGCTGTGCTTCTGTCAAATAAATAAAATCTTTTAATAAATAAATAAATAAATAAAAATAAATTAATTGTGTTCTGGAACCCAAGTAGGTGTGTCCCATCTGGTGGTTTTGTATAAAGTAGTGGTTTCTTCACTGGAGGTTATAGTATTCAGGCAGTAATAATAATAAATAAAATTAAAAATCATGACTTTTTTCTGGAGATTTTCTGTGACAGATTTCTTATTAGGTTTATATTACAGTTTCTAGAAAGATCAGACCTTAGTTTATATATCATACTTCATTGGTCTCAGGGGGCTGGTTTTTCTTATTAAATGAGAGGTGTACTAATTTTTACAGTATGTGTCCTACAGTGTATTATATGTAACTCAGAGGACGTCCATAAAGATTATACAATTTAATTAGCACAATTGTGGGGAGATAGTCTTTTATGATTGAAATATCTTGCTAAATACACTATCTCTGATTTATTTGGTAATTAGGAGTCTTTCTTACTTTGATTTTACTTTCTGAATGTTTATATAGAAAGGAAATGAGGAATATCTAGATTTATGAGTCCTCACATTTGGTATATGAAAGTCTATTTCATCTTTTTTGATATGTATAATATATTATTCTGGGTGATTATTTTTACTCTTATGGCATTGAATCTTTTTCCTCCTTTCATGTGTAAATTGGTAAATTAATCTTCCTTTGGAATGTTCTTTACAGCCTGGTCTAAAATTCAGTGGCCCACCACCACCTCCACCACCACCACACTTCTTATCATGCTGGCTGCCTCCATTTCCTTCTGGACCACCAGTAAGTGCAAAAGAATTCAGATTAAACCTTGCTTTCATACATACTTAGGGATTTAGCAGCACATAGGTGATTGGGAAATGTCATTTTAGACCATCCCTATGGTCAGATTCTAATGTGTAAAAATTTGAACTAAACCTTAGGTTTTTGTTCTTAATGTCCTTCTACCCAGACTCAGTCTTCTTGCTCCTGACTGTGAGCCCGATATTGCCTGCTTCCTTCCTGTCAGAAATTGTATCTCATTCTCTGGGGAGGTATCTCTTATTTGAAAGGATTTAATTGCACCATAAATAAGGCTTAATGTTTTGCTCTTTCAGATATGCTTGGATGTTAATTTCACATAGACTGTGTGGATTACTAATGGTAGACTTCTGGATATCAACAGCAGGATAGATACAAGACACTTTGTAGCAAATTATATGTGTTCCAGTGGGGGCAGCGCAGTCGTTCTACCCAAGACCTTTACTTAAAATGCTGTCTGGGTATTTTTTGAGGAAAACCATAGAAGTATATATACTTGTGGTTCCTGGGTGGCTCAGTTGGTTGGGCATCCGACTCTTGATTTTGGCTTAGGTCATGATCTCAGGGTCGTGGGATTGAACCCCATGTCAGGCTCCATGGTCAGCGCAGAGTCTGCTTGAGATTCTCTCTCTCCCTCTCCCTCTGCCTCTACCCCCAGTCGCACACACATGCTCACTTGCTCTCTCTCTCTGTGTGTCTTTCTGAATAAATAAAATCTTTTTAAAAAAAAAAAAGTATACTAGGGTGCCTAGGTGGCTCAGTCGTTAAGGATCTGCCTTCAGCTCAGATCATGATCCCAGGGTCTGGGATCGAGCCCCACATCCGACTCCCTGCTCCGCGGGAAGCCTGCTTCTCCCTCTCCCACTCCCCCTGCTTGTGTTCCCTCTCGCTGTGTCTCTCTCTGTCAAATAAAATTTTAAAAAAATTTTAAAAAAGTATAATATACTTAGTCTTTTACCTATAGATTCATAATAGAACAGAATAATAGTTCCAAAACTCAAAACAAAATACCTGACATTTTACATGATCTATTGTCTTTTGATTCTTACTCGTTTTTATTTTGTTGGTCTTCTGTTGTTGTTACTGGTTGGCTTTCTCAAAACGTCAGGTTTTTTAAAAAGTTTTAAATAGGAAATGGCATGAAATGTAGGGGAAGATACAACTAATATCCGGCATTCTCTATGTGAAATGGATGTCCAGACTTCAAATTTTGTTTATTGACTTTAAAGCATATCTTTCTCCATTTCCAGATAATTCCCCCACCACCTCCCATATGTCCAGATTCTTTTGATGATGCTGATGCTTTGGGAAGTATGTTAATCTCTTGGTACATGAGTGGCTATCATACTGGTTACTATATGGTAAGTGATCACTCAGCATCTTTCCTGACAATCACTTTGTCATTATGTGACTTTGTTTTGTTTGTAACTAAAAAGTGGCATGTTATGTTTGGTATATCCTAAGGGGTGAAAACTACCTTAAAGTTTAAAAATACACAATTGTTTGTTTAAGGCTTACATTACTCTTGTATTGTCCCTGCTAAGTGTAATTGTAGTGCTTTTAAAATATTATCTAAATATTATCTAAATATTGAAATATTATCTAAAATAATATCTAATATTATGAAAATATTAGAATATTATGAAAATATTAGATTAGATATTATTAGATTATGTTGATAATACATTTTCTAATTTAATGACACACTTTCTAAATTATTTTCCAACATGAGTCTTTCTCTTTCAATCTGAAATAAAATGCATTGTAGGAGATAAAGAATAATACCTAAAAGAAAGGAAGACAAAAAGTGTTAGGTTTATTTTGTGCATAGAGGAAGGTCTTAGGTGATAAATGCCAAGCTGAACCTTAGAGACTGAAGCTCCATACTTGTCATTTTATACATCAGTCTGTTGCAGGCATGTAGTATTGTGATTTATCAAGAAAATTTTAATTTTTTAATTTTAAAGTCAATAAATTTTTATTTAAAGAATTTTACATGTGATTTCCTTCCACTGCCAATCACTGCAGTTCCTCCAAAGTCAGAAACATAATCTTCAAAATAGCCCTTTTAGAAAGAACTTTTGTTCAATCCACAGTTGTGTCAGTCCAGAGTTCTTTCAGTTGGGCTTCTTTGATCTTCCCTTGAATATGGACATACTTCACAAATTCCCCACCTGTAACCTTTGGGATCCAATTTCTTGACCTTAGGACCTTAGAAGTCAAATTGTAGGAAGTACACTGATAGCTATTTTAGCAAATGATCTAAAATTTTTATTCCTTAATTTTTTCTAATATTGAAGAGTCTTGTTACTTCCACTCTACTCTGTGAGCTTAGTGGAAAATGTTACAGGTCTCATTGTCACCACAGCAATAAACTTGCTGTGATGGAAGCATAACCTGTGTCTCAAGTTGCCGCAATTTTTAAATTTTTTAAAAGGAAGCTGTTATGCCATGCTGAGATTATGATGTGATATTGTAGGTACTTGAATTTCTGGTTAACTAATATATATATAAGAAGAAGAATAAAAATGACTTGAAGGAGTAATTTTTTAAATGTATTACCTGTACATGCTCCCAGTAATACTATTATTTAAAAGCTAATCTTGAGCTGTTGTATAACCTTGGTATATTTGTATTGTATGATGAAGTTCCCCTTTTAATTACCAAAAAGATAATGGAAAGTAACAAATTAACAGTTTTTAATTTGAGACCAAGCACTTAACTTGCTAAGCTCCCATTTTCTGCACTTCACATTTCTCTGCATATATTTTTTATCATGAAATATTTTGAAAAATACTACGTAGGGGCACCTGGGTGGCACAGTTGGCTGGATGTCACTCTTGGTTTCAGCTCCAGGTGTGGTCTCAAGATGGTGGTCTCAAGCCCTGCCTCAGGCTCAGTGCAAAGTCTGCTTGGGATTCTCTCTCCCCCCCCCCCCCCCCACGCTCACATGCTCTTTCTAAAATAAATAAATCTAAAAATATATGTATAACATATAAGTAAACTCTTGATGTAACGCATGTTTAGTTTTCAGTTTTTTAGAACAAAAGAGAGCTCTTTTACCCAAATGTACCATATTTTGACTTATTTTCAGGTTCATATTATGCATAGGTTCATGGTTTTATTTGGTCATTGTGGTAAACTTTTTGTTGAAATACATATGCAGAAAAGTGCATATATTAGAAGTGAACAGCTTGATTGAAAACATCATTGGGACGCCTGGGTGGCTCAGTTGGTTAAGCATCTGCCTTCAGCTCAGGTCATCATCCCATGGATCAAGTCCCACACTGGGCTTCTTGCTCAGTAGGAAGCCTGCTTCTCCCTCTGCCTGCAGCTCCCCCCTGCTTGTGAGCGCGTGCTCTCTCTCTTGGACAAATAAAAATCTTTTAAAAAGAAAACAAAGAGCTGTATTTAAAAAAAAGAAGAAGAAGAAGATTATCATAACCCTAAAGCCTTCTTATATCTTCTTCTAGTCACTACAATCCCTTTCCCAAGGGTAACCGTCTTCCTGACTTCTAACATCATAGATTAGTTTTGTCCTTTTTTGAACTTTTATGGTTGGAATAAAACCGATGCAGGGCTCGATGTCACCACCATGAGATCATGACCTGAGCCGAAATCAAGAGTCAGATGCTTAACCAACCAGTCACCCCAACATTTTGAATATATTTAATTTGAAGGATGGCATGGATGAAAATTAGACTTGGTTAAATTGTATTTATAAGTACTCCTATTTCAAGTACTTGATTGTACTATGTTATTAAAACCTAGCAGATTTTCACTGGACACTGACATTAAATTGCTGATGTTTCAGTTTCTTTCATGAATCAAAAAGCAGTTCTTAGGAATGCAGCCTTATCCAGAATATTTGCCACAAATTCAGGACCAATCTATGACTAACTTGTTCCTAAGAAAATCTTTATTTTAAGGGTTATTATTTATATATCTGCATATATTAAAATGTAAACATACATTTACATTCAGAAGTGTAAAGAAATCGCAGTTTCCTAGATCTTGCATTTTTGTCTCTTTGAAATTGTTCCCATTAAAAAGAAGCCAGTACTGGGCGCCTGGGTGGCTCAGTCGTTGGGCGTCTGCCTTCGGCTCAGGTCATGATCCCAGGGTCCTGGGATCGAGTCCCAAATCAGGCTCCCTCCTCGGGGGGAAACCTGCTTCTCCTTCTCCCACTCCCGCTGCTTGTGTTCTTGCTCTCGCTATCTGTGTCTCTGTCAAATAAATAAAATCTTAAAGAAAAAAAAAAAAAAGAAGCCAGTACTCATTGTTAAGTTTTCTAACAGCTTAAATATGTATTAGCTACCACTGCCTACAGGTAGCTTTTTTTTTTTTTAAGGTGCAAAAAGGTGGTTTTATTTATTTATTTTTTTTTTTAAAGATTTTATTTATTTATTTGACAGAGAGAGACACAGCAAGAGAGGGAACACAAGCAGGGGGAGTGGGAGAGGGAGAAGCAGGCTTCCCGCCGAGCAGGGAGCCCGACGTGGGGCTCAATCCCAGGACCCTGGGATCATGACCTGAGCTGAAGGCAGACGCTTAACGACTGAGCCACCCAGGCGCCCCAGAAGGTGGTTTTATTAAAGCATGGGGACAGGACCCATGGGCAGAAAGAGCTGCTGCCCTGGGATTGTGAGGCGCAACTCTCAGCTAGCATTTTCTTTTTTTTTAAGATTTATTTATTTATTGGTGGGGGAAGGGGCAGAGCAAGAGAGAGAGAGAGAATCTTAAGCAGGCTTCCCACTGAGCACAGAGCCCAATGTAGGGCTTGCTCTCATGACCCTGAGAACATGACCTAAGCTGAAATTAAGAGGCAAACACTCAGCCAAATGAGCCACCCAGGCATCCCTCAGCCAGCATTTCTTAACCATTGTTTCACAGAATCACATGCCAGACAACGTTTCTGTTAGCAGCCTGTTCCTATTAGAGCAGCCAGATAGGATTTGGGTCCGTCTCTAGAAATCCAAGCAGAATGCAAATGACTTAAGATTAGTGTTCTTGGAATAACATAAAATAGGCTATTACTTTGGTCCTTATCAAGAACAAATCACTTTTAATACATCTTATGGCCTCTAAAGTATAGATTAATAGTAAAGTGGAAAGCTAATAAATATGTAGGGAAAGTAGGGCACATGGAAGCTAGGAGAGAGGAATAGGACATCTGGGTTAGGTCTGACCGGGAAAAACAAATATTTGAGTACTGATCCTGCTTTTTTTAACTTCTAAAATGTTCTTTAGTACATAATGGTCTCTAATGGTTTTATTTTAATAAATGAGTGTAACACAGTGATATTTTACTTGACAGAATTAAGGTATAAGTTGGCTCAGGAACATCACTGGACTTCGTGAAAGAAGAAAACTTCTTAATTACAGCCTAATAATTGTTTACTCTGGGATCCCTTTTAAAGCACATTTGAAGGCTATAAACTTATTTTCTGATGATATTAAGTAGAATTAGTAAAATGTCTTATATGAACAAAGCATAAATGTGTGTGCTATTCTTTTAAATCCCCTTATGTTTCCTTACAGGGTTTCAAACAAAACCAAAAAGAAGGAAGGTGCTCACATTTCGATTAAGGAGTAAGTCTATCATCATTATAAAAGTGAATCTTTAGTATAAATTTCATAGTTTGTGGAAAACATATGTTTAAAAATTGAAATGGTGGGGTGCCTGAGTGGCTCAATCAGTTAAGCGTCTGTCTTCAAAAGATCAGGTCATGTTCCTGGGGTCGAGTCCCATGTCAGGCAGGCTCCCTGCTCACTGGGGAGCCTGCTTCTCCCTTTCCCTCTGCCCTTCCCCCCTGCTTGTGCTGGCTCTCTTTCTCTCTCTCTCTCTCAAATAAATAAAATCTTTTTTAAAAAATTTAAAAATTGGGTGCCTGGGTGGCTCAGTCATTAAGCGCCTGCCTTCGGCTCAGGTCATGATCTCAGGGACCTGGGATCGAGCCCCACATCGGGCTCCCTGCTCTGCGGGAAGCCTGCTTCTCCCTCTCCCACTCCCCCTGCTTGTGTTCCCTCTCCTGCTGTGTCTCCCTCTGTCACATAAATAAATAAAATCTTTTAAAAAAATAAATAAATAATTTAAAAACTGATATATTAAAAAACAGGTTAATAGAAAGCTACTAAATACATTTTTAATTATTTATTTTTAATTCAAGTACAATTAACATACAGTGTTATTAGTTTTAGGTATACACACAATGATTCAACAATTGTACACACTATTCTGTACTCATTACACGTGTACTCCTAATCCCCTTTACCCATTTCACCCATGCACCCACCAACCTCCCCTCTGTCAACCACAAGTTTGCTCTCTATATTTAAGAGTCAGTTTTGGGGCACCTGGGTAGCACAGTTGGTTAAGCATCCAACTCTTGGTTTAGGCTCAGGTCGTGATCTCAGGGTCATGAGATTGAGCCTCATATCAGGCTCCGTGCTCAGTGCAGAGTCTGCTTGAGTTTATCTCTCTCTGTCTCTCTGTCCCTCCGCCCCTCCCGCCTGTGCACTTTCTCTCTCTCTCTCTAATAAATAAATCCTTAAAAAAAAAAAAACTCTCTTTTTTGTTTTGTTTTTTTTTCTTGGATCCTTGGTTTTGTTTCTTAAAGTCCACATATAAGTGAAATCATATGGTATTTGTTTTTCTCCGATTTAAATTCACTTACTCTCACTATACTGTACATCCATCAATGTTTTCTCAAATGGCAAAGTTTCATTCTTACTTATGGCTGAGGAATATTCCATTGTATGTGTATATGTGTAACACATCTTCCTTTTGTGTTTGTCTACCAGTGAATTAGTTGGGTTGCGTCCATATCTTCACTATTTCAAGTAATGCTGTAATAAACAGGGATGCATATACCTTTTCAAATTAGTATTTTGTTTTGTTTACTGCAAATAGCCAGTAGTGGAATGACCGATCATATGGCCTATTTTTAATTTTTTGAGGAACCTCCATACTGTTTTCCCCAGTGGCTGCACCAGTTTGCATTCCCACCAACAGTACATGAGGGTTCCTTTTTCTCCACATCCTCACCAACACCTGTTGTTTCTTGTGTTGTTGATTTTAGCCATTCTGACTGCTGTGAGGTGGTATCTCATTCTGGTTTTGAAATGCATTTCCCTGATCATTAGTGATGTTGAGCATCTTTTCATGTGTCTGTTGGCCATCTGTATGTCTTCTTTAGAAAAATGTCCATGTTGTCTTCTCATTTTTCAGTTAGATTGTTTGATTTTTTCATGTTGAGTTACACACATTCTTTATATATTTTAGGCCCTTAATTGAATATATCATTTGCGAATATCTTCTCCCATTTGGTAGGTTGCCTTTTTATTTTATTGGGTTTCTTTTTATTTTGGTGTAATCCCAGTAGTTTATTTTTATTTGCCTTACCAAAGGAGACATATCTAGAAAAATGTTTCTATAGTTAATGTCAAAATGATTACTGCCTATGTTTTCTTTTAGGAATTTTATGGTTTCAGGTCTCACATTAAAGTATTTAATGCATTTTGAGTTTATTTTTGTGTATAGTGCAAGAAAGTGGTCCAGTTTTATTCTTTTGTATGTAGCTGTCCAATTTTCCCAACACTATTTGTTGAAGAGATTGGCTTTTCCCCATTGTATGTTCTTGCCTCCTTTGTTGAAGAATAATTACCATATGAGTGTGGGTTTATTTCTGGGGTTCTCACATATATTCCATTGATCCATATGTTTTTGTGTGTGTGCCGTACCATACTGTTTTGATCAGTACAGCTTTGTAGTCTATCTTGAAATCTGAGATTGTTATACTTCCAGTTTGTTTCTTTTTTTTTTTTTAAGATTTTATTTATTTATTTGAGACAGAGAGAATGAGAGAGAGAGAGCACATGAGAGGGGGGAGGGTCAGAGGGAGAAGCAGGCTCCCTGCCGAGCAAGGAGCCCGATGCGGGACTCGATCCAGGGACTCCAGGATCATGACCTGAGCCGAAGGCAGTTGCTTAACCAACTGAGCCACCCAGGTGCTCAGTTCACCTTTTTTAAGATTGCTTTGGGTATTCAAGGTCTTTGTGGTTCCATATAAATTTTAGGATTATTTGTTCTAGTTCTGTGGAAGATGCTGTGTATTTTAATAGGGATTGCATTAAATTTATAGATTGCTTTGGATAGCATGGACATTTTAATAGTATTTTTCCTCCATGAACATGGACTATCTTTCTATTTGTTTTTGTTATCTTCAATTTCTTTCATCAGTGTTACAGAGATTTTGGTGTACAGGTCTTTAACTTCCTTGGTTAATTTTATTCTTAAGTGTTTTATTGGTTTGGGTGCAACTGTAAATGGGATCGTTTTCTTATTTTCTGTCTCTACTAGCTCATTATTAGTATATAGAAATGCAAGGGGTGCCTGGGTGGCTCAGTTGTTAAGCGTCTGCCATCGGCTCAGGTCGTGATCCCAGGGTGCTGAGATCAAGCCCCACATTAAGCTCCCTGCTCAGCAGGAAGCCTGCTTCTCCCTCTCCCACTCTCCCTGCTTGTGTTCCCTCTCTCGCTGTCTCTCTGTCAAATAAATAAAATCTTAAAAAAAAAAGAAATGCAACAGTTTTCTCTATCTTGATTTTGTATGCTGTGACTTTACTAAATTCATTTGTCAGTTCTAGTCGTTTTTTGGTGTAGTCTTTAGGGTTTTCTATATATAGTAGTATTAAATACATTTTGATGTCAAAACAATTTGATAAAAAGTTGATCTACATTCTCTCATGATGTCAAAGTATCATCTCAGCAAGTACTTGGTTAGTGGTGTGGAAAGAAAAACATCTTTACAGTGAAGAGATCCCTAGAATTAGTGATGATACTGTACCACTGTGGTGGGATAGCCAGACTTGGTTTTTGATTTATGATGCAGTATGAAATAGACTGAATCATCTATGAAGTGTTTTGGTCAAGAGTTTAACTGGAATTTAATTAAGCCTATAAGATCTTTTCCACTTACTGGAAAAAACTGGGGCTAGAGCAACAAGTTAAATGACCCCAGAAAAGAAATGATCAGATGGGTCTAGAATGTGAAATGTTTTATTTATTTATTTGTTTGTTTGTTTGTTTGTTTGTTTAGAAATGTTTTAGAAGGTAACTGGCTTCCTTTCTTCAAAAAGTCGGTGAAAGAAAAAAAAAGGGAGTAACTTTTCTAGATTAAAAGTGACTTAAGAGGCATAACAGCCAAATGCATTGTGGCCGTGGTTGGAATCTGGTTTGAAGGGCCATCTATAAAAGTCTTGAGGGTTGAAGAAATTTGAATATGGACTGGATTTTTTAACTGAAATTAAATAATTATTGCTAATTTATGAACTGTGATGAGGGTGTTGTAATATATGGAAGAATGTCTTTTTAAATTTGCATACTCAAGTATTTGTAAGTGAAGTATTAAAATGTCATGAATTTCTTTTTAAATGATTTAGCAAAATGTACATGTGCGGGCGCCTGGGTGGCTCACTTGGTTGGGCGACTGCCTTCGGCTCAGGTCATGATCCTGAATGTACATGTGCATGAAGCATATATGGCTATTGAATTTAAGTGGTGTGCACATGGATGTTCATTGTACTATTTTTTCTATTTTCTGTATGTTTGAAAAGTATGTAGGAAAAATGTTCACTATTTTTAAATTGGCAAAAGCTGTGTGTCTATAATTATATTCCTTTTTCACGTATTATTTTATACTTTCAGTCCATATTCATCTATATTTGATAGAGATGCCATCATAGCATTTGGTGCACACATGTGTATCTGCACTTAACATCACATTTTAATGTTTTTTTACATATTCTTTCTGTCCGATTGTTTGCCTACACGTTATGCCACTGTTCATTCAGTTAAGTAGTTTTTGGCATTCTGGATAACATTACAGTGGGTACCTTCTTATATGTGGTAGTTTGATTCTGTTCTTTCATAGCCTTCAGGTAAATTTCTGTTGTGACAATGTGATAGAAGATTGTGGACATTATGGTTCTTTTTTCTTTTCTTTTTTTTTTTTTAAAGATTTTATTTATTTATTTGAGCCAGAGAGAATGAGAGAGAGCACATGAGAGGGGGGAGGGTCAGAGGGAGAAGCAGGCTTCCCGCTGAGCAGGGAGCCCGACGCGGGACTCGATCCCAGGACCCTGGGACCATGACCTGAGCCGAAGGCAGATGCTTAACGACTGAGCCACCCAGGCGTGCCGGACATTATGGTTCTTGATGGATGTTTCCATGTTGCCTTGAGAAGCAGAGTTTGAAAAATGTTTTTTCTTGTCAGTTTCAAAATGAGTGTTGCATTCCTGGGAGGAGTATTTTTAAAATTACATAAATCATCACATTTAAAAGTATAATTACCCAGGTGAACCTAGCTGGCTCAGTTAGTAGAGCATGCAACTCTTGATCTTGGGGTTGTGAGTTCGAGCCCCTTGTTGGGTGTAGAGATTATGTAAAAATAAAAATTTTTTTTAAATTTATTTGAGAGAGAGAGTGAGCATGAGAGGACGGACAGACAGAAGGAGAAGCAGACTCCCTGCTTAGCAGGGAGCCTGATGTGGGACTCGATCCTGGGACTCCAGGATCATGACCAGAGCCGAAGGCAGCTGCTTAAACAACTGAGCCACCCAGGCGCCCTAAAAATAAAATTTTAAATTCACCAATGCAGCCATGCTTCATTGTCACAGTTAGAAACTGAATGATGACCCTGGAACATGGCCTATTAAGAACCTGGCGTTTGCCTCTTTTCAGCATTGTTTTTTTTTTTTTTTTTTAAGATTTTATTTATTTATTTGACAGAGAAAGACACAGCGAGAGAGGGAACACAAACGGGGAGTGGGAGAGGGAGAAGCAGACTCCCTGCCGAGCAGGGAGCCCGATGCAGGACTCGATCCCGGGACTCTAGGCTCATGACCTGAGCCGAAGGCAGTCGCTTAACCAACTGAGCCACCCAGGCGCCCTCTTTTCAGCATTGTTAATGCTCTTGAGAGCATCTGCCAGGACATTGATGTGCACCACCATGGCAGCCCGGAGATGGCGGAGAGCTGTATTTCACTTTAAATAAAACCAGTTCTTGGTTTCCAGGCAGAAGACAGATGTGAAGCATTGTACCTAAACATTAATGAGTCTTTGTGTTTAGATAACAACTTCTTGAGTAAATAAAATCTTACCTTATGGAATTTGGTTTCAATAGACTCCTTAGGTATATTAAGGAAACTAAAAACTGCCACATGAAATTCTTCTCCTTTTTATAAGTAATAATAATAGCTACATTTTTAGAGTGATTACTGGGTGCTCTAGGTATAGGTTACTTCATTTAATCTTTATAGCACCATCAAGTTAGATATTATTATTATTCCCATTTCACAAACAAGAAAAAGACTCACAGAGGTGAAATGACTTGTCTTTCGTCCAGAGTAAATGGTGGCACTCTATATGACCTCAGAACTCTCCCTCCAGCTCTCAGCCCCCCTGCAGCTGCTTCCAAGCTCCATAATGTAGGATTTGGGCAAGTACCTAAGTAGAATTTTTACACAAATTTCTGGAGATCCCCATTTTCTTTTTTTGTTTGTTTTTGTTTTGTTTTAAATTTATTTTCTTTTTGATGTAGTGTTCCATGATTCATTGTTTGCTTATAACACCCAGTGCTCCTTTCAGTACATGCCCGCTTTAATACCCATCACCAGGCTAACCCATTCCCCACCCCCTCCCCTCTAGAACCCTCCGTTTGTTTCTCAGAGTCCACAGTTTCTCATGGTTCATCTCCCCCTCCAAGTTCCCCCACTTCGTTTTTCCCTTCCTACTATCTTCTTTTTTTTTTTTTTTGAACATACAATGTATTATCTGTTTCAGGGGTACAGATCTGTGATTCATCAGTCTTACACAATTCACAGCGCTCAGCATAGCACATACCCTCCCCAATGTCCATCACCCAGCCACCCCATTCTTCCCACCCCCCCCCCAGCAACCCTCAGTTTGTTTCCTGAGATTAAGAATTCCTCATATCAGTGAGATCATATGATACATGTCTTTCTCTGATTGACTTATTTCGCTTACCATAATACCCTCTAGTTCTATCCACATCGTTGCAAATGGCAAGATTTCATTCCTTTTGATGGCTGCATAATACTCCACTGTATATATATATATACCACATCTTTTTTATCCATTCATCTATCAGTGGACATCTGGGCTCTTTCCATAGTTTGGCTCTTGTGGACATTGTTGCTATAACAATGGGGTGCACGTACCCCTTCAGATCACTACATTTGTATCTTCGGGGTAAATACCCAGTAGTGCAATTCCTGGATCGTATGCTTGGAGCTCCCCATTTTCAAATCCCTGCTCTCTAGACCCTACCTTTTCAGATTCCAGCTCCCTTAATCTAGGACCCAAACTCTCTCTCTATTCCATGTATGAAGAACAATACCTGTTCAAGCTCCACCTTCCATGCTACAGTTTGGAAATTGTGTCCAGCCAAAATGGGGTGAATGGAAAACTCAACCTTAAGTGTTTGCTTTTCTCATGGCTCTCTGCCCTGTGCTATCTGTTGCCCAATGCCCAGTTTCATAATCTATGGCAGGAAAACAAGTATACTGCCAACTGCTCCTCCTATTATTTTTAAGTTTATTTATTAATCTCTACACCCAGCGTGGGAGTCACACAGTCTTCAGACTGAGCCAGCCAGGCACCCCTGTTCCTCTTTTTTTTTTTTTTTTTAAGATTTTATTTATTTATTTGACAGAGACACAGTGAGAGAGGGAACACAAGCAGGGGGAGTGGGAGAGCGAGAAGCAGGCTTCCTGCCGAGCAGGGAGCCCGATGTGGGACTCGATCCCAGGACCCTGGGATCACGACCTGAGCCAAAAGCAGTCACTTAACCAACTGAGCCACCCAGGCGCCCTGTTCCTCCTATTTTTAAACATTTCATCATATTTTTCTTGAATACTTGATTCGATGACACAGTTCATTGCATCACCTTTCCCATTCTGTAACAATTTTCTTTTATTCCATGTTTTTAAAAAGATAACTCTACTGTGATTGTTAAAACCAAATATATGAAACAATGATCTTATACTCTGTATTTCTCAAGTACTAAGAATAATGTGTCACATTTGGGGTCACTGCTGAATATTTCTACATGGTAATAACACATCTATTTTGGGCTTTTTTGTTTAACATAGTTCCATAGAATTATTTCTGTGTATTGATGATAATTTCATATATTGAGCTTTAGATTCTAAGTAGTTCTGTAAAGATCACTGTATGTTGTCATATTGCTTCCCCCAGAGAATAAACTAGTTAATGCCTTTATTCTTCCCACCTACCTAATTGCTAGAGTATCCACCTGTTATAGCTTAAGAATTACTTCTTTTTCCATTGTTATTTATGAAATAAAAGTTCTAAAATAGTTTGAATCTATTTTTGAATATTACACGTTTCCCCCAATACCTGAAGTAAAGCATTTCTGTGAAACCTTTCATAATCTAAAATAGCATAAAGCCAAGAATCAAGTACCATTTACAATTTATATGGAAATTTTTTTAACATCCCAGATAACAAAAGTAACCTCTCAGGATTTTCTGGTACTTTGGTACACAACTTGCTAGCGGATGCACAAAATAAATCGAGATAAAGCACAGATGCTCACAGTTCAGAAATAGGACAGCCGGATGCTGCCTGAGACGCCAGGGAAGGAGCCTGGTAGTGCCTCTGTAACAGCCTTTGCAGAACACACACTGAATGTTATTTCTGTATTTTGCCTTTTTCAGAAAAACGTAAATCTTCGGGGCGCCTGGGTGGCTCAGTTGGTTAAGCGACTGCCTTCGGCTCAAGTCATGATCCCGGGGTCCTGGGATCAAGCCCCGCATCGGGCTCCCTGCTTCTCCCTCTCCCACCCCCCTGCTTGTGTTCCCTCTCTCGTTGTGTCTCTGTCAAATAACTAAAATCTTTTAAAAAAAAATAAATAAATAAATCTTCGGATTTCTTTTGGTTAGTGAAAACAGGTGCTGCTAGTGTAGGTCTTTGGTATAAAGCAGAGTGGCCTAACAAACTTTCAAAAAGCATGGGGATACTTGTATTCAGTTTATTTTATTTTTTTTAAATAACTACATTGTTGGGGCACCTGGGTGTCTCAGTCGGTTAGGCCTCCAACTCTTGATTTTGGCTCAGGTCGTGATCTCGAGGTCGTGGGGACAGGCTCTGCGCTCAACGTGGAGTCTGCTTGTCCCTCTCCTGCTCTTCCTCCCGCTTGTGCGCGCTCACTCTCTCTAAAATAAATAAAAAACGACACTGCTGCTTGTTATATAGAGCAATCTTTTTTTTTTTAAGATTTTATTTATTTATTTGAGAGAGAATGAGAGAGAGCACATGAGAGGGGGGAGGGTCAGAGGGAGAAGCAGACTCCCCGCCGAGCGGGGAGCCCAATGCGGGACTCGATCCAGGGACTCCAGGATCATGACCTGAGCCGAAGGCAGTCGCTTAACCAACTGAGCCACCCAGGCGCCCTATATAGAGCAATCTTATAGGAAGATATGTTTAAATGAAAAAAGTAAGATGCAGAAGTGTATTCTACCTGCCTTTTATGTAAATATACATTTACGAACATGTCTGTGTGTGCATTGATGGTCACCTCAGGGTGATACTCAAGTTATCTCTGAAGAGGGACTAGAAGGTAGGCATGTGAGAGAGACCTCACAGCATACCCTTTGATGTTTTGTGTTTGTGTGTGTGCTGTGTACGTTTACTGACAGTAAAAATATGTAATTGAAATAACTCTGGTAAGATGTTTCTATCATTACTCCTTTCAACTTTTTAAATTTTTCTTTTTTATAGGTAATTCACACAGTATTCTCTAATAGGTAAGTGCTTTTTCCTCAACATTTTTTGGAGAATACTCCATACCAGTATATAAAACTGCCTTGTTTTTTAAAGTTGCATGGTATTTTTATGTAGAGATGTGTCCCATACTTATTTGAGCTCTTATGGATGGAATTTTAGGCAGTTCCCAGTTGTTTGCTATTTAATGCTACAGTTAGTATTCTTTTACAGAATTCTTTTTGTAGATTTATGAATACATTTTTAGAATTACCTTAATAGAATCTAGAATTTTAATAGTTTTTTGCCATGTTGCTCTCAGTAGAGACTATCTTTAGTATTCTCACCAACATTGAGAGTTCCTGTTTCCCCCATTCTTTTCAATAATCTTAATGACTGAGCAACTCAGGCTCCCCCCTCCGTTTTTTAAAGATTTATTTATTTGACAGAGACAGCGAGAGAGGGAACACAAGCAGGGGGAGTGGGAGAGGGCATTCTTTTCAATAATCCTTTGGATTCTTGTCAATCTAATAGTTGGAAATGGTTATCTCACTATAATTTTTTTATTATTGTAAAGTTCAGCATCCTGTCATGTGTTTAAAAGCTGTATTTCTTTGCTGAAAACTTTATATCACCTTTGCCTACTTTTTAACTGGGATGTATGTTTTTCCTTTTTGATTTGCAAGAATTCTTTATATGTTACGGAAACCATCCCTCTGTGATATGAGTTGTAAATACCTGTTTTCTAGTTTATCATTTATTTGACCTTGCTTTTAAGGTGTTAGTGATTATTGCCTTTTTAACAGAAATGTTTACCTTCCTATATCTGTGTGATAATTTTCCTTTTATCAGTTTAGATATTTGTGTTTACTCTTTTAATTCTTGTTTTTCAAATTTTATCGATAGTCAATTCTCATTATTCACAGATTATGTATTTGCAAATTTGCCTGCTCACTGAA
Source organism: Mirounga leonina (assembly GCF_011800145.1). NCBI lineage: Eukaryota > Metazoa > Chordata > Mammalia > Carnivora > Phocidae > Mirounga > Mirounga leonina. Next base: position 43,545,288 of record NW_023270426.1, on the reverse strand, counting down.
ATTTATCTGTAATGCCCATGTCAATAATTACGGCACTTCTGCCATATCATTCATAGACCAGTGCAGAGTGGCAAAAAATTTGAGTCTTCTGACACAGACATTCATACTTGAGCTTGAGCAGTGTTGTCTTCATCTTTCTTTTTTAAAAGATTTATTTATTTATTTATTTATTTATTTATTTATTTATTTATTTATTTATAGAGCACAAGGGGAGGGAAAGAGAATCTCAGGCAGACTCCCCGCTGAGTGCAGGGATCTCACAACCTTGAGATCATGACTTAAGCCAAACTTGAGAGTTGGATGCTTAACTGACTGAGCTACCCAGGTGCCCCTGTCTTCATCTTTCATCTCATACTATGAACAAGCATTTTTTGCAGTCTTTTAGTGCTACATTTTTCACATTTCTGTGCCTTTTCGCTCTTTAAAGTGGCCCCCGAACATTGTGCTTTGTGTTCCCAAGTCCAAGAAACTGTGAGGTGCCTTACAGAGAAAATGTGTTGGTTAAGCTTCATTCAGGCATGAGTTATAGTGCTTTTGGCCATGATTCAGTGTTAGAATCATCAGTATATATTAAGTAACGTGTCTTTCAACAGAAACACACATTTTAAAAGGTATTTATCCATCGATAAAAATGTGACTAAAGGCTTGCCTGAACATAGCTCTCTATTCTAGGAGCAATGGCTCAGTTTTCACAGATTCATTGTCCTGTTGTTGTTTTTTAAGATTTTACTTAACCATTTGAGAGAGAAAGCAAGCATGGTGGGGGGAGGGGCTGAAGGAGAGGGAGAAGCAGACTCCCCATTGAGCAGGGAGCCCCACATAGGCTTGATCTCAGGGTGGCGAGTGTCCATGCTGGGCGTGGAGCCTACCAAAAAAAAAGTATAGTGACTTATTTAAGATTTTATAACTTGAAAGAGAGCGAGTGAGAGCACAAGCAGGGGGAGGGACAGAGGGAGAGGGACAAGCAGGCTCCTTGCTGAGCAGGGAGCCCAATGTGGGGCTCCATCCCAGGATCCTGGGATCGTGACCTGAGCCAAAGGCAGATACTTAACCGACTGAGCCACCCAGGCGCCCCATATAGTGACTTTTTAGAACATAACTACCATGAATGAGAATTTAGTGTATTTATTTTGAAGTCATTCTACAAGCAGTTTACACAAGACTAGAGATAGTGAGAATAACTTTGTTAGTAATTTTGATGAGAATTCAAATATAGCAAACCCAAGTTTTTATTCCATATTTTCCCAGTATTTAATATATGTGTGTGTGTGTATCTAAAGTGGGTAACATTCTTTGGAGTCAACTAACTGTTCATTAGTTGTTATGCATGAGCCTGTATTTATCTTATACTGATTCTAGATTTCAGTACATTCTTTACTGTGTTCTGTCTTATTATTTTGATGATTCTTCATGGATTTCATCAAAACACAATACTTTCGAGATTTCATGGCTCATGATTTTGTTAAATGGACAGATTACAGGTCCCTTCTTTGTTGTGTAACAGCAAAATACTTCATTTTTACATTTATTAGCACCAGTAGGAATGAGCAGTCCAATTACTGTTTTTCATTTCTGTATCATCTGTTAGCTTGCATTTACTTCTGTATCCACATCTTTCTTTTATGTTTGTCCACTCGCAGCTTTACCAAGTGAATTTTGGTGCACAAGCCTCATGAAAGGTGAATACTGGATGGGGCAGGGAAAAAAGATGAATACTGTTACATGTTTGTTTTTTAGCAAAGTGCAGTAGTTCACGTTTTTACCACAAAATATTATGGTGAAATCCTCCCTGTTTAAGGACTGAATGACACTACTGTATTTCCTTTTTTTTTTTTTAAGATTTTTTTTTTTTTAATTTTTTATTTATTAGAGAGAGAGTGAGAGAGAGAGCACAAGAGGGGGTAGGGTTAGAGGGAGAAGCAGACTCCCCGCCGAGCAGGGAGCCCGATGTGGGACTCGATCCCGGGACTCCGGGATCATGACCTGAGCCAAAGGCAGACGCTTAACGACTGAGCCACCCAGGCGCCCCCACAAATTTTTTCTTAAGGGCAGCTGACTCAGTCGGAAGAGCACGTGACTCTTGATCTCGGGGTCGTGAGTTCGAACTCCACATTGGGTTGTAGAGATTACTTTTAAAAAATAAGAAAATGAGGGGCCCCTCAAAATCAGCACTCATAATCAGTGAGTGTATTATCTGTTGTTAAATAACAAATTACCCCCAAATTTAGCACTTTAAAACAGCACATTTATTATCTAGTTTTTGTTGGTCAGGAATCCAGGAGCAGCTTATTAGCTGGGTGGTTCCCATGAGACTTATAGTAGTCTCAAGTTTTTGCTGGGACTGGAGGATCTGCTTCCAAGCTCACTTGTTTTTGTTTGGAGACCTGAGTACCTTCCTTCTTGGGGCTCTCCATACACAGCCTGAGAGTCACAACATGGCAGCTGGATTCCCTAGGGCAAGTGATCCAGTAGAGAGTGAGCAACACTGCACCGTCCCTTCCACCTTTTTCTGTTCTTTAGATCTAAGTCCAACCCACTGCAGTCACAGGAGTGGGATGACACAGTCAACTGGAGGGGATTACCAAGGGCATGCAAAACAGGAGGCAGTTAAATCACTGGGGATGATCTTGAAGGCTGGCTACCACAGTGAGTTACAGTAAAATATATACAGAGATGAAGAAGAATAAAGTGTTCAAATATAAGGGATAATAAAATCACTAAAATTCTGTATTTTAGATTTATAAAAGAATCCAGTAGCATTATAGCATAATTGCAAAATAAAAGTTTTATCATTATTATTCTAAGTAAATTTTCTCTGTTCTTTGGCAGACCTCTAAGAAATAGTCATGAATCCTTAGAGTTATTAGAACTGCTCAAAAAAGAAACTCAAAAACTAAAGTAGGACCCCAGTGGACCCAGATGATACACCAGGAATTAATTTCCTCTTTTTGCTTTTGTTATAAGTTTTACAAATTCCTTCTTATCTACTGTTTATTAAAATGGGTATCTTAGTACAGTGAATTTTTCTCTGGATAGTGCTTTAGTTGTATTTTGTAGATTCTATTATGTAGAATTTTTAGCATTTTCTAGATACTCAAACTTTTTGTTTTCAACTCTAGAGATATATAATGTTTTAATTTCTAGATAATTAGGTTTAGTTACCAGTTGTAGTTAGGTGATGTTGTTTGTATTGTAATCACTGTTGGGGTTTTGTTTTTTTAAGATTTTTATTAGAGAGCGAGAGAGAGCACAAGCTGGGGGGGGCGGGGCAGAGGGAGAGGGACAAGCAGACTCCTTGCCAAACAGGGATCCTGACACGGGACTCCATCTCAGGACCCTGGGATCTTGACCTGAACCGAAGGCAGACGCTTAACCAACTGGGCTACCCAGGCGCCCCAGTTTTTTTTGTTTGTTTGTTTTTTTAATACATGATTTTGATCATTTTGTAATATTTTTAATTCTGTTAGGACAGATCAAATACCAGTGTTCCTTAAAAAAAATTTTTAGGTAGTCTGGCACGTTTATTCTTGCATGAATTTCACAATTTGTGTAATTATTTATCTTATGAAGATTGAATTTAATATTGTGTTGTCTTTATATTAGTTTATTCTAGTTTTACTTCCCTTGATGAGTGTATTGCTTTCCACTTTCTTTTTCTTTTGATTTTATAAGAAAATGCGTTTTTAAATTGCATATGTATATCTAGATCTTTTTTTCCCCCACATTCAGGTGCAGCTCTCTCCCAAGGAGAATGGTATTTTGATGCACCATGGTCACCGTGAACAGAATTTCATCTTTTTCTTCATGAACAGTTGGTTGGGTGGAATAATCACCTGCATTTCCCCTTGTTGCATGTGACTCCTGCTTAAATAGCCAGCCCTGTGTTCCAAGGGAATAATCAGTCTGAATAACTCAACAGTGGAAATGTGAGTAATTAAAGAAAGTCAGTCACATGTAGTACAGAAAAGTCAATCTGTGAAAATGTCAACTCAGCCCATTTGTATATTGTAACTTTCTTAGTATAAAGTATGTTAAGCTTTTTATTAATGCCTTTAAAAATAAATGGTAAATTTTTTTAACCTTGACTGTATGAGTATTTTTCTTTAGAATATATATGGTGAGGTATATCTGTATAAAAATGTAAGAGGGGGAAAAAAGGTAGGAAGAGAACTCAAACTTGCTTAGATAAAGGGTTGTAGGGCAAAGATACAACCATTTGTAAAGCCATGTTGTTGATAATCCAAGTTTAGGAAACAAAGCTTACGTGAAGCTGAGTGTCACAGCACTGGACCGAGCCAGGCGGGGACCACGGCTCTGTTCCATTTCTTAGAAGTCATATTGTCATTCTCCTCTCCACACTTTGTCTTACCTGCCTGCCTCTCTCTTTTCTGGCCTCCAGATTTTCCTCGTGCGCGCTGCCGAACATGGCTGCCCACGCTTTAGTGCTTTCATCACTGCCTTGCAGTTCCATCTACTATCCATTTGACTGTATCTCTGTCAGCTGAAATTCTCAGGAGAGGTTGAGAATCCTGTTGTTTCAGTTGAGTCTAAGGATGGGTATCCATGCATCTGGGATTCTCCCTAGTCTTTTTAGCTGTGGGAGAAGAGGTTAATATAAAAAGTTCTATTTCTTTCAGAAGTTTCGTCTGAACAAACTAAATGTACCTAACTTATTTGTTGAATAAATAAAATGAATATTCAATTCCTGGTAAGTAAACTTCACAGAATGAGATGTTGTATGGCTTAAGCTTTCTTGTACAGGTGAGAAGATTTTTATTTTTCTTGACAGCCAGTATTTTAAACATTTGGCATCTTTTCATTGCCTGAGTGTGCCAGGTTAAATTTAGTTATGAAGATAGCTTATTTGCTTTTGATGACATTTTTGTCAATACCTAACAGTTGGAAGGTGGCTGTAGGTTCAGGCAAGTCGTTCATTTCAGCAATTACTTAGTTTTGTTTATGTGCTGGGTACTCTTCTACCTGTTTGGAGATTAGCAGTAAACAAAACAGATGAAAGTTCTTGCTTACAGTGGCGGGAACCACTGGCAAACAAGTGAAGTGTGTAAGGCGCCAGAGAGTAATGCATGCTGTAGACAGAGATGAAGCAGGGAAAGGGGTTGGGCAGAGTGCAACTGGAGTGTGGATGCTTTTTTAAAAAGAATGATCAAGGGGGCACCTGGCTAGCTCAGGCTGGAGAGCATGTGACTCTGATGTTGGGAAAGTATGCGACTCTTGATCTTGGGTTTGTAAATTCAAGCCCTGTGTTGGTTGTAGAGATTATTTAAAAATGAAAAAAAATTTTTTTTGAAGAATGGTCAGGGAAGCTGAGGTGACATTTGAGCAGAGATGCGAAGGAAATGAGAGCCATTCATGTAAGTGGAGAAAGAACCTCCCTGGCAAAGGAAATGGTAAGTACAAAGGCCCTAAGAGTGAGTTTGGCATGTTCAGGGAATGGCAAAGAAACCAGTGTGGCTGGAATGGAAGTGAACAAGGAGGAGAGATTAAAGAGATGGAGATAAGAGAGGTAGCCAAGGGTCAGGTGACCTGTAGGCCACTGTAAGGTCTTCTGCATTTATTTTCATCTGGGATCCACTGGAAGGTTTTGAACCAAAGGTACAGCATGATCTGATTTATTAAAGTGTCTTATGACTTCTGTGTTTATGTTGAAAATAGACCATAAGGTTCAAGGGAGGCAGCAGACTGACTGGTTAGGACCAGTGGTTTGTAGTGGTTGGATCTGAGTGTATTTTTCAAGTAGAGCTCAGCCCTTGCTAATAGACTGATTACATGTGGAGTATGAAAGAGAAATCAAGGCTGACTCCCTAGGTTTTGGGCTTCAAGTAGAAGAACAAAGGTGGAATTTACTGATATGGAGAAATTGGCATAGAGTACTTGCAGGAAAGGAAGGATAGGAGTTGGGTTTAGACAGGTGAAATTTGAGATGAAACTCTTAACTCATATTAAGAGGAGTCAGATATGAGTCAAGAGTTCAGAGGAGAAATCTGGGCTAGAGATGAAAATGTAGAAGTTAGCATAGACTTGGAATTTCAAGCTGTTCAGCAGAACCAGATCTCCAGGCAAGTGCATTTACATAGAGATGTCTGAGAACTCTGGAGTACCCCCAGTGTTTAGAGGTCAGTTACGAGGAAGAGCAGTAAAGGAGACTGAGGGAACTCTGAGTGAGTTAGGAGGAAACCCAGAAGCGGTGCCCTGGAAGCCAAATGGAGCATTCCAGGAGGGAGTGATGGGCCACATTATGCTGGGTCAGATGCTGTTAACAAAGTAGGGTGAGGACTGAGAAGTGTTCATTGAATTGAGCAATATAGAGATCATTGGTGACCTTCGTAAGAGCTGTTTTGGTGGGATGGAGCAGAGAAAAGCCTGTGGGAGAGAATGTAAGAAAGAACAACTGAATATTGCACCATATAAACAATTCTTTCAAGGAATTTTGCATTTCTGAATTTGTTATATTTATATATTCGTAAAATCATATATAACTTTGAGTTTTTTTGTGAATCTTAGTTCACTTGTGTACTTGTTTATGACTATGTCATTTGTTTACATTAAATTTCTTACTGTGAGTCCTGATAAAAATCTGAAAAATACGGAGTTAGAACAAGAAGATGTAGGTATGGTTGGATAAGAGGTTGAGGATGGTAGGGGATGTTTCTCATGTGGGCACAGTGGAAGAACTGAGGGAGTTGGAGAGGGTTGTAATAGGTGATCAGAAGGGGAGAAGTTTAGAAACAAAAGGGTGAGTGTCAGAGCAGTGAGTCTCCCCCTGCTTGCCTCTCCCCCTGCTTGTGCGCTGACAAATTAAAAATAAAAAATCTTGGGGCGCCTGGGTGGCTCAGTCGGTTAAGCGTCTGCCTTCGGCTCAGGTCATGATCTCAGGGTCCTGGGATCGAGCCCAGCGTCGGGCTCCTTGCTCCATGGGGAGTCTGCTTCTCCCTCTCCCTCTGCCTGCCACTCTGCCTACTTGTGCTCTCTATCTCTCTGTCAAATAAATAAATAAAATCTTTAAAAAATAAAATTAAATTAAAAAATAAATCTTTTTTAAAGATTTTATTATTTGACAGAGCGAGCGAGAGAGGGAACACAAGCAGGGGGAGTGGGAGAGGGAGAAGCCGGCTTCCCGCTGAGCAGGGAGCCCAATGCGGGGCTTGATCCCAGGACCCTGGGATCGTGACCTGAGCTGAAGGCAGACTGCTTAACGACTGAGCCACCCAGGCGCCCCTAACATACCATTTTTAATGGTACATGCACATGGTAGAGAATTCAAATAGTACAAAAGATATGCAAGAATCAAACCTCCCTCCTCCTAGCCCCTGGCTGTCCTGGTCCCCTCCTTAAAAGCAACCACTACCTTGTTTCTTATATATCATGTAAGACGTTTTTATAAACATTCATGTGCATATATCCTGTCAATCTTTTTTTTTTTTTAATGTTTTATTTATTCATGAGAGAGAGAGAGAGGCAGAGGGAGAAGCAGGCTCCCTGCTGAGCAGGGAGCCCAATGCGGGACTCGATCCCAGACCCTGGCATCATGACCTGAGCCGAAGGCAGACGCTTAACCATCTGAGCCACCCAGGCGCCCCAATGTCAGTCAATCTTTAAAAAAACCTAACTAGGTTCTTTTTGGTTTAGTAGTTTTATCATTTATCAAGTTGTTTCTTCTCAGGTCCAAATCCAGCCTTCAGTGCCTTATCTGCAGTAATAGATCCGGACTCTGTAAAGACCTGTCCCCTCAGCAGACACAGTATGAAGTTCGGTCACTAAAGGGTAGTGCTGAGACAGCACTTCTTTTCCCCACGAGGGACTACTTCTCCTGCTCCCAGTGTGCTTTTTCTAGCAACTCCCGGCCTCGTGTGTTTTTTTTCCTAGCACCCCCTGTTGGCAGCACAAGGCACCACCACAGGAGTGGCTTCCTCTGGTACCCCCAAGGCATGTTCTCGGCAAGCTCACACCTTCTTGGGCTGCATTTCCACAGCTTCGACCGACCTCCATGGCTGTGCTCTCTCCACTGAGGTCTGAATCTTAGAAATTCTATTTTGTACTTGGTGCTGATTCAGTAAGTGTTGAATCAAAAGCCTCTGTACTAAGAGCTTTTTTCCCTAAAGCCTACTTCTACTTCACATTGGCATAACTACTATACCAGAATGAATATACCAAACAGATCCTACACAAGTATTAAGGAGTATCTCTTGGCCCACAAAAGATTCACCTGGACCCTGTGTTAAAGTCTTGTTTCATTTAGATAGAAATGAAATTTGTCATTTTATATATAACTTGAATACTTCTTCCATGTTTTGGCTTTAGGACAGATCAGTGCACCTCACTCCACTCCCATGGCTGTTTTTGATCTCCCTTACCACAGTTAACCTGCAAACCAGATGCTGATCCCGAATAATGGAGGATTAGGTGTATAAACTTGAATGAAGGGCTGATCTTTTAGTTGGGGAGGATCATTCAGGAACTGCAAAGGTACTGGTAATCTGTTTCTTAAGCTCACTGATAGACAAGCAGTGTCGATTTGTGGGTTTTTTTTAACATGCCTTATTATAAGTATCCTTTGGTGTGCAATGTTTAATAATGTTTTGGAGAATTAGGTTTTTAGAATTGACAAATTCTTGATTCAGCGGTTTTCAGCTAATTCTTCTGTAGCTAAATGTTATATTTCTGAATGACTGGAGAGAATGGCAGCATCCATTTCTAGTAAACCCTTAAGTGTTGCAGTTGAGGAGGTCCTTCTTTCATGGCAGTAAACACGGGATGCCTTCTGCATCCAGGAGGCAACCAGCAGGCCAAGTGTGAGGAGTCATGCTTGGCAGGAGCCACACACATTGACTCACGACTTAATGGGTGTGGCCTGAGCTCTGATTCGGTCAGTGAAATGCCTGGAAATAGTCACCTCTTTCGAGTGTGGCATGTTGTCCAGTGCTTGGAAGAAATTTCTGTATCCTTCCTCTAATCTTGTTTAAGTTCTCAAGTTTCTGGAAACCTCCACTGGTTGCTACCTTGGCTATAAAAGCTGAGTGTTTGCAAAAACAGAATCATAAGGACTTTATTTGAATCGTGGTAGATTAGGTTATTTGCACCAACCCACCCCCACAACTACCACCACCACTCAAAGTAGAAAATGCCCAATATTATCTCCTTAAAAATCCCAAACCACTAACAAAGAACTACGTGGCCAAAACCCAAGCGAAAAGCAGAAACCAGAGAAGTAAAGTTAAGCCCTACAGCACCGAAGCTACTTTTCCATGAGTTTTATGCTAATTTGGGCTTCTCTTTTTCTCTCTCAGGAGAACGACATCACTTGATCCCTAGAAAGTTTCTCCTTCTAAGGCCTTACACCTGGAAATGTTTTTAGCACTTTCTAGCATCCCCTGGTGTTCCACGCTTATCTTTTACTTTCTGTGTCCAGTTCCTGTAGCAGCCATTTCTCCAACGACTCTAGTTCCTTTTAGGGAGGCCAGTATTAGGAGTCAAGATCTGGTGTGTGGGGTGTTCATTACTACTAGGTCCCTTTCTAGTGTGTAGAGATATATAGCTCACTATGTGTATATGTAGATTTATATACCTATATAGGTTAAAAACCTTGAGTCCACACCAGTATTCCCATATCTAACACCTTAGAGTTCTTTATAGCCTCTCTTTTCAGTATTTGTAAATTCCTTCTCCAACAATGAGGAAACTTGGTTCTCATTCTACATGTATTATGTACTGTACTTGTATATGCCAGTCACCTCCTCGGCCCCTGGACCTTGCCTCTGTCCCCCTCAGCCTTCCTGCTCCTCCCCCAGCCACATGCTGCCTCCAAAGGAAGGAAAGAGAAGGGAAGAGCAAGACACCCAGGTGATCATTAGCAGGCTAATGTTTAAGAAGCACTACTGCTCTAACTCCGTATCTCCACCGACTCCTCTTATATTCTCCTGTGTTTCAAAAAAAAGAAGAAAAGGGCCCAAAATGGAGTTCCTTCTGCTCCTGCCCCACATCACCAAACCAAGACTTAATTTATAGTTTGAGCTCTCCCAGAAATGGAATCGTCAACCAGCAAAGCAGGAATCGCCCAATTAGCACGAGTTAGGTCATCTGCCCAGCAGACCTCTGCCATCCCCCCTAGAGGAAAATAACCTTACAGTAACCAGCCCACCTGCTTTTTTGCCTACTGTAACTTTGTTCCTGCGCCCGTATACCTGTAAAAAAAATCTTTCATTTTATACAGCTTCTCAGAGCTCTTTTCTGTGTCCTTCATTCATTGGATGCTACCTGATTCTAATCCATTTTTGTTAAAATGAGCTCTCAAAATTTTTAATATGCCTTAGTTTATCTTTTTTTTTTTAATTTGTCAGAGAGAGCACAAGCAGGGAGAGCGGCAGGCAGAGGGAGAAACAGGCTCCTTGCTGAGCAGGGAGCCCGATGTGGGACTGATCCCAGGAATGGGATCATCCAAAGGCAGATGCTTAACTGACTGAGCTACCCAGGCGACCCCCACCCTTATTTATTTATTTGACAGAGAGAGACAGGAAGAGAGGGAACACAAGCAGGGGAGTGGGAGAGGGAGAAGCAGGCTCCCCGCCGAGCAGGGAGCCCGATGCGGGGCTCGATCCCAGGACTCTGGGATCATGACCTGAGCCAAAGGCAGATGCTTAACGACTGAGCCACCCAGGTGCCTCCCGAAGGCAGCTTCTTAACGACTAAGCCACCCAGGTGCCCCAATATGCCTTAGTTTATCTTTTAACACCTATTAGAATTCTCCCAGGAGTACACATTCCTTTTGTAATCATAAAAAAAACAAAAAAACTTGTATTTAGGCAATTTCTATAATTATCATTTTGTTAATTCTGAATTTTCACATCCTAAGTTCTCTTAAAAGACAGTTTTACCTATATGAGGTCCTGGGTGGCTCAGTTGGTTAAGCGTCTGCCTTTGGCTCAGGTCATGATCCTGGCGTCCCGGGGATTGAGCCCCTCGTCGGGCTCCCTGCTCAGCAGGCCCTGCTCAGCAGGGAGCCTGCTTCTCTCTCTCCCTTTGCCCCTCTCCCGGCTTGTGCGCTCTCTCTCTCTCTCTCTCTCAAATAAGCAGGCTCCCTGCTGAGCAAGGAGCCCGATGTGGGACTCAGTCCCAGGACCCTGGGATCATGGCCTGAGCCCAAGGCATACACTTAACTGAGCCACCCAGGTGCCCCAATAAATAAAATCTTTAAAAAAAAGTGGAGATTGTTGAGTCTAGATAAATACAGGTCCAGGACCGTAAAGTGTATGTGGGGTTTGAAAACCTAATGCAAATGCACTTAATCGCATACAACTATTTTTATAACTTTTAACTTTGTGCTTGTCAGTTTCTCCAAAATATGAAATCCTTTGCAGAAGTGATTCCAGACCTTCAGGACCATTGTGAACTTTCTGAATTAATGGTAATGAACACCAGCACCTTGTTTATTTTAGCAGTATGTGGTCATGTGATAGAAAACGGTTTTTTGTTTGTTTTTTTTTAAGATTTTATTTATTTATTTGACAGAGAGAGACACAGCAAGAGAGGGAACACAAGCAGGGGGAGTGGGAGAGGGAGAAGCAGGCTTCCCGCGGAGCAGGGAGCCCGATGTGGGGCTTGATCCCAGGACCCCGGGATCATGATCTGAGCTGAAGGCAGACGCTTAACGACTGAGCCACCCAGGTGCCCGAAAACGGTTTTTCAACAGGAATTGCTCATCATAAATAAGAAAATAAGTTCTACAAATACCTATTAAGCACCTATCATGTACTAAGTACAGATGAGGATACTACAATAAACAAGACCAGGACCATAAAGTGTATGTGGGGTTTAAGTGGGCTCAAGAAAGAGCAAGGCCAGAGCTTGATGGAAACCCCGACTCACCTGTGCAGAAAATACCAGGTCTCGCCAGAGCTGCAGCTCCTGCAGGGGAAGCAGGGGGCCAGCGCTTGAGTCCAGTCATAGCTCTTCATTAGCAAAGATGGTGGCACTGCTGTAAGCTTGAAAAAAAAGCATACCGTGAGACCAGCCAGCGTTCTATGTCAAGTATTGGTGTTCGAAGTATCCCTCGTATATACACAGGGAATGTGGATGTACAGCATTTGTTTCAATGTGATTGGAGGAGGGCTTGGAAAAGGTGGAAGGTTATGATGAAGCAAGACTACACGTTACTTGTTGAAGCAGTGGTAGATACATGGTGGCTGTAGGCTACGGTCTTATTTCTGTGTGGATTCAAATTTTTCTATAATAAAATACTTGAAAATGATCTCTTCATCATCTAGCATCAGAATAAAACAAGATTAATGCTAGAGGAGATTCTCTTTCTCCCCAAGGTAGTGTCAAGATTTGAGAAAACCAAATTTTCCTTGTTCTCTCCCTTAAGAACAGGCAGGTTCATTTTTTGCCCTTTGGGGTATCCACTCTGAGGTAGTCTCCATTAGACTTCCCACCTTGGGCTTGCCCTGGGGTTGGATTCCTATCTTCTGTACAGTGTGAAGACTTGAAAACTAAACAACGTTAATTTAGTTCTGGACATTTCTTTAAGATGAAAGCTTGCTTCACTGTTCCACCTTTAACCCCAGGATCCCGCTATTCACTTCATTTTTAATTACTGAGTAGTACTCTTTTCCCTTGTGTCTCCTTTACTCACACAATTACCACACTCACAACACTGCTGAGACCAGATGTGTGGGGGTCCTACCCCTGCCTCCCAGCAGCAATTCTCGGACAGCAGCTGGGTGTACTACAATTCAACTCCGTTCTAACACTCCCCAGAGACCGTGTCAAGACCCCAGAGTTAAGAGCTCAACCCCACAAGACTGCTCCTAGCCCACTGCATTTGCTAGAGTGGTTCACAGAACTCAGGGAAACACCAGTTTATTAGAAGGTATGATAAATGATACAGATGAACAGTCAGATGAAGAGATCCACAGGCCAAGTCTGGGTTGCGGGGGGGTGGTCCTGAGTACAGAAGCTTCCATCCTCAAGGAGTTGGGTGTGTCACCCTCCCATTGTGGATGTGTTCTCTCACCTGGAAGCTCCCTGCACACTATACTATTGGGATATTTATGGAGGCTTCCTCAGGTTGGCTTGATTAATCATTAATTCCATTTCCAGCCCCCTCCTCTCTCTGGAGAATGGGAGGCGGGGCTGAAAATTCCAACCTTCTAATCATGGCTTGACCTTTCTAGGAAGCAGCCCCCATCCAGGAGCCACCCACCTCATTAGAACAAAAGGTGCTCTTAGTGCTCTTACCACTTAGGGATTCACAAGGGTATCCAGAGCTAGGTACCAGGGGGGTGGGGGGGTGAAATCTGTATTTTTCTATTATCTCACACCCAATTACTTAACACTGATTTCTTTTAAGAACATATTTAAAACTAATCAGAAATTTTGATTGTTTTAAGGAAATAGTCAATGACCCAACCCTGTCATATTTCCCTATGCTCATTTATGCTAAAAAAAACTAAGGCACTCCAGAAGAATAGAAATCTCTTAGGAAAATAGGTTTTAAAATGGATTATGACACTTTAAAATGAGGAGGAGAATGAAAGAATGGAAAAAAAAAAAAAGGCAAAGGAAGAAATAAGCGAAGCCTTCGGAATATGCTGGAGTCTTTACACCTGATGCGAGAGGTAACTCACTCCTGACCCAGGAATTTACAAAATGTTCTCCCTGAAGAAAATTAAAATTCAAGCTATCAACTGTTTGACTTAGAGATACACTGATCTATGAATAATAGTTGCTAGAACTTGCCCCACCCCCAATATAGAGTTGCATCGGATTGAGGGGCATGGTATTTGGACAATCATTCCTTTAATTTTCATTTCTATTAATGGAATTTTTTAATGCATTGCAAAAAAAACCCAGAACACCTGTGAATGTTTGAGCCAACAAAGAGCCTTCTCAGGGTCATGTCTTCCAGAAATCCAGTTCAAAATCTGAATTATATTTACATTTCACAGCTATACTTTGACTAATGAGGAAGTATAAGCTACGGGGAGGAAAATGGATTCAGAAGGGTGGATAGGTGTTAAGCAAGCGATCCTTCTGGTAGGAACACCAGATTTCTTTCTGAGCAAACACTCCTCTCCCACTTTCAGGTCATATTCTTTTCAGGGTTCTCATCTTTTTTTTTTTTTAAAGATTTTTTTTTTTTTTTTTTTTTTATTTGACAGAGAGAGACACAGCGAGAGAGGGAACACAAGGAGGGGGAGTGGGAGAGGGAGAAGCAGGCTTCCCGCCGAGCAGGGAGCCCGACATGGGGCTTGATTCCTCATGACCTGAGCCGAAGGCAGACGCTTAACGACTGAGCCACCCAGGCGCCCCAAGGTTCTCAGAATATTGAGTCCTCTTAGCCAATCAGTTCTCTTTTTGCTTCAGCCAATTTGGGATGGGTTTTCTGTCACTTGCCACTAGGGACCCCTTACTAACAGAGTACAAAGTAACCCACCAGGCGGCAGCAGCTGGGACGCCGGCTGGGGGTGCTGGTGCCTGATCTGAATGTTATGCAGGCCTTTAGGTGGGGGCAGCCAAGGAAGGCCAGGGAAGTGGCCTCAAAGAGGGAATATTGGCTCTAGTTCAGCAAGACAACGTCCATGTGGGAAACAAAGGCAAAAGAAATGCAGCTTAAATTAAAATCTCCTTACAGCTTGCAGCCCACTGAGAGATACCTGAAACCCGCAGAGTGTGACCTTCCTCAAGGAACCCAGGGCCGCCTCAGCGCCGTAATGTTTAAAAGTAACCTTACCTTGGCAGCAGCGGCCCCTCGAGGTCCTGAAAGCCTTCCCTCCAGATTCCTTGGAGACTTGCCCTCTCCCTAACCCCCACTAACTAAGGATCCCATCAGTCACTCCTCACAATCCCAGTATCGCTCTTTTTGCCCACAGGTCCTGTCCCGTGAGTAGGGAGGGGGTGAAGGTGATGTGGTTTGGGAATGTAGGTGATGTTTCGCGGGGTGGAGTCCAGAGCTGACGGCCAAGACAGAATTCTTGAGACGTCTTTGGTGCAGAATGGGGGCTTATGAAAGCACGGGGACAGGGCCTGTGGGCAGAAAGAGCTGCTCCATCGGGGTTGTGAGGGGTGGCTGATGATCTACTCGGGAGTTGGGGGAAGTAAGGAAAAGGGAGGTTTCAAAAGAACTTTCGTATGCTTAAGAGGACCGACCTGTAAGATACCGGGGGCCTTGCCTTTGTCAAGTTCAGGTTATTTTCCCCTCTAGCAAGGCGTTAACAGTTAAGATAGTTGGGAGATTCCTGGAAGAAAGTCACGCACGTCCCATCCAGGAGTGGGGGTGGGGGGAGGTTGCAGGGTGTCCGCTTGTGCTTTGTCTTCAGCTCGCCTTCTGCTCCCTCATCATTAGCACGTCATCAAAAGCCAACCTGAGAAAGCGTTTGCTGTTATAAATTACCACGACACCAACAAATCCCTCGTAGCTGTGAATATACTGTGCAATTTCCTCTAAGGATTTCTTCCTTTGAAGAAATTCAGATCTGTAATTAGTAAATGTAATTAAAATTTACCTCAGTGCTACGTAGAGAGGTCCTACATCTTTTATTGTGGTGAGGATTACACAATAAACATTTGTTAAAACTTTGGATTGTACATCTAAAAATGATGAAATTTATCATGCTTCAATAAACTGTCAAATTTTACCTCAGCACTTATTTATGAGACTCATCATTATTTTCGTATAATTCCTTCTTTTTCTTCCCCCAGTGTGTACTCAGTCGTTGGTTTATTTCTCAAGACGTGCACGCTCCAGTGTTGAGTCAGCGGGGACAGCTGTGGCTCTTGGCTGCGTACAGGTCCTCCCGTGGCTCAGGTTACAGACAACTCCATAGTGAGGGCACGGCGCACACAACATAAACAGGAAGCCTAAAAACCCCAAGCTACTCCAAGAAGACACGCAGGAGGGGGAGGGAATTCTTCCTGATTTCTATTAGTGACAACATGTATAATAATTGAAAAATTCAATCTTCGGATTATCTTTTCCTTTGAAGCAAATATAGAATACAATCAAAGAGATTCTAACTTACCGATATATATAGGCTGGATGTGTTGTTTGTTAAACTATGGTTACTAAATCCAGTTCCTGTGGTTATGATGTGAGAAACTAAGGCAAAAAGAAAAATTAAATTTCCTTACTACCTACAGCCCACTCTCAAGTCCTTGAAACAGGTAGAGCGACATTCCTCTAGGGACTCAGCTGCCTCGATGTTAATACTTTGCTAAAAGGGCAAAGGCAATCTTAGCCCGAACCTCCGCACTCCTGGATCCTGTAAGTCTACTTGAACATATAGAAATTCCTCTGGAAACTACCTTTATCTCTACCTCCTAAGATATGTTAGCAATCATTCCCCAAGAATATGACCCACTGATATCCATCTGAAGGGTCTTATGATGGAGTTTTTACTCAACAGTAATAAATGACCTTTTCCTAACAACAGCTAGCCCCCTCAATGTCCTGGAAACCTTGTTTCTTTTTTTTTTTTAAGATTTTATTTATTTATTTCCAAAATACCTGGGACGCTTACACTATCCCAAACTCCCTCCCAACTTGAAAGTATATAATGGGCCACTCCTTGTGACCCCAGTGCAGCTCCTTCTGCCTACAGGTCCTGTCCCCTTGCTCTAATAAAAACATCTTTCTGCACCAAAGATATCTCAAGAATTCTTTCTTGGTCATCAGCTCTGAACCCCAACATCTTTCCTACATCAGTTACACATAAGTTACTGGGAGTAAAGGAAATTATATAAAATAGTACTATACAGGTTTCCTCTGCTACTCCAAAGTAGAGCATTCCCATTTTCATAAACCAAACAGCATAAAGCAAAGAGTCTATTATCATTAATTAATATGGAAAACTTTTTGAGCTTTCCCAGACCCCAAAGATAACCTCTGTTAGGTTTTTCTGATACTTAGGACACATCTTGCTAACTAATGCACCAGATGAATGAAGATTAAGCACCAATGCTCACAGACAGCTCAAAGCCCTGGCAGCTTGATGCTGAGATGCTGAGTGTAGTTCCCCGGAAGGAGCCTGGTGGTGCCGCTCTCATGGCCCCGAGAGGGGCCTGCACTAGAAGGGCTTGCTGCAAACCAAATGCTGAGCACTATTTTTGCTTTTTGTTTTTTTTTTATAAAAGTGAAAATCCTCTCCGGATTTCTTTTTTTAGATTTATTTATTTGAGAGAGCGCACACAAGCAGGGGGAGGGGCGGGGAGAGAAAGAGAGAGACAGAGAGAAAGAAGCAGATTCCCTGCTCAGCTCTGCACAAAACCTGACTCAGGGCTGGATCTCAAGACCCTGAGATCATGACCTGAGCTGAAATCAGACGCTTAGCCGCTGAACCCCCCAGGTGCTCCCAGACTTCTTTAGGTTAGATAAAACAGGTACCAATGTAGTGGGTACTTTAAAGGGTATATTGAACACCATTTACAAAACATATTCCTATCCACAAAAGTGAAGCAATTTTTAAATTAACTTTTAAAAAAAAATTCCTCTATTTCAAATATACGGGTCCTTTCTAGTCGTATTGTAGTAACAAGTGGTCTGGGAGTCAAGAGGCTAGGTTAGTCCCAGTTCCAATACTAACAGGAAGGTGACCATTCTAGCCACTGTTCTCTCCTCACATGAGCAAATTAACTATCACGTGACTCATTTATTTCTTCAGGGCCACCATCCTGTGGACAGCCAGAGTCCTCAGTTTTAAGGTGTCCAAATCTCTCCTGGGATTTCCCCTGTCTATGCATAACCTGCCTGGCACATGACAGATAAGGTGGTACCCGACCTGCATGCTTGGTATGGACTTAGGAGGCACTCAGTACATGGTACTTTCTTAAACATTACAATAAAATCTACTTAGGCTTTTTTTTAAAAATATTTATTTGAGAGAGAGCACGAGACAGAGCACAGAGCACAAGCAGTGTGCTTGTGGGGGAGAGAGGCACAGGGAGAAGCAGACTCCCCATTGAGCAGGGAGCCCGATGTAGGACTCGATCCCAGGACCCTGGGATCAAGACCTGAATCGAAGGCAGATGCTTAACCAGCTGTGCCACCCAGGTGCCTCTGAATTCACATTTACACTTAATTTTCTGTTCACACTAAAATTGAATAGAAGTAAATTAGAGATTCTGTATTTACTTTAATTATAAAGCAATGAAATTACCACAATTTAATCATAAGTAACTTAAATACAATAATGTGTGATGACTTCGAAAACATTATAACAAAATAAGAGAAAACAAAATTAACCCAGTGAACTAGTATTACATTCTGGGCATTTCTGTGACAGGACACAAATTTTAAAATTTAATAAAATCCTACATTTTCTTTTTTCCCCCTCACCTCTCCCTTTTTTTTAAGTTTATTTTACCTTGTAGCAATCCATCGTAGGGCTCGAACTCATAACCCTGAGATCAAGAGTCTCATGCTCTTCCGAATGACTGAGCCAGGTGCCCCAATCCTACATTTTCTTAGCAAAAAGTTTCTTAAATCAGATTTTCCTTTCAAACTGGTCTTCATATCTTAATTGGAGCTTCTTCTGAAGAATCACTTTATTAACACTTGCAAATGTCCTTTTAACACATACAATGTGTACTATATGTTGGAATCAAATACTTGAAGAAGTTGGAATCTTATGAATACAGCCAGGACAACAGTGAAGAGAGTCATGAACAAAAACATCACAGTCCACACAGAAAACATTTTGGCACACAGCACAAACATAGACCTGCAGTGAAAAGAAGAAAAGAAAATTTAGAAAGTAGTTTCCAGAAGTACAGCACAGCTAGAAGACATTCAAACTGCTTTGCTCTTTTATCGATCAATTTTCCCCACCCATTTACCTACTTTATTACTTCCAATGTACTATTTATTCTCAAATCTAAGGTGACTATTTTACCAAAAAAACTATCCCTTACAAATGAGAAAATTACTTTGACACCTTAACGTCTCTTGTATTGTAAAACATCCTTAATTACTTTGTTTTAAGTAATTATCCGGGGAAGACACATAAGCTTGAAATTAGTACTAGTTTCAAATGCTTATTTGTTCCTCTGATTTGATTAAAAAGAAAAACATAAATCTTTAACACAGATTTAGTTATTGCTAGGGAATGACCTCACAGCTGCACAAGTTATATTCCCCTTTTATTTAACTATTAAAGAATATGGAAAAAGACACATTTAAGACAAAAAGAAAAAATCCATTTTATCTCTCCCTACTGTTATCATACTTTTGAGGAATAACCCGATATGAGCCTGGTTTTCAGTAATGTACTGAAAACTTCTAATGCTATTTCCTCAATATTTCTTGTATAATACTTAATATTTATCTTTTTTTGTAAAATATTTTACTTATTTATTTGTCAGGAGAGAGCACACAAGCAGGGGGAGAGGCAGAGGAAGAGGGAGAAGCAGGCTCCCCGCTGAGCAGGGAGCGCGACATGGGACTCGATTCCAGGACCCCAGGATCATGACCCGAGCTGAAGGCAGATGCTTAAACAAAGCTTAACCAAAGCCACCCAGGTGTCCCAATACTTAATATTTAGAAAGCACATGAACTTACATGTTGGTCTTTCAATTCCCCCTGACATCCATAACAAAATCTGAAAAAGAAAGTTTAAGAATCATTTTGTTAGGAATTCACTCCTTAAAATAGCTCGGCAAAATCTCAATAACAAGAATCCTGTAATTAATAAGTAATTATCTTCACACATGACTTTTATGAGAAAAACAGAATTAAGAATACCAATAACTTAAGAAAATTCTACAGTATATCCCAAGATCATCTCACAAAGCAAAATCCTACTTTAAATTTTTTTTTTAATTTTATTTTCATCAAGGTTAAATAGGAGCATGATTTCCCCACTGGGATTCTGTGAGGGAATTAAGCCCTACAGAAAATAATCTGAGTGACTATTCTTCAACTCTCCTGAGAACAGCAGGTAGCTGGTATAATTCTAGATGGACAGAAGAGAAGTTAATTTATGTGTGGATACCTGAGGGCTTAATTTTCAAGGAATGGTTTAAAGAGTTAAAAGTTCTCAAGACTTACTACAAAAAATAGCAGGCCTCTCCTTACCAACCCCACTTCATTTCCAGCTCCCCGAACACTTTCAAAACTTTTAACTGTTACAGTGCTATTTCTTGTGTTTTTCTGGCATTGGCTATAAACCTCCAACTAAGGAAGATCAGAATTTAATTCTCTTTCAAACCTCTTGATCCAACAGCATGTACACACACATAACTAACGCCATTCTCAATTCTTTCTGTGTACTAAAATCATTTTGAATAGAAAAATATTAAATGTTTAGTTTATTATGACTATAAAAACATATTCAGCTGAGCCATGTAATACAATTCTTCTCTTCAAAATATTTTTTTCCTGGAGTTAATAACTATACTGTTGTCCACAAGCTTAGTTTTCTATATAATTACCCCAACTCAGCCTCAACCTTTCCCTGAGAAATCTAAATGTCATCCCTATGGTCACCCACATCAAGAATTCTAGTTTTCACCCTCTTGGTGACATCTCTCCTGCAGCATTCTGACCTTCTCCAAACTGGACTATTCTCCACATCTGACACAAAAGTGTTATTCTGGAATCTCCCCTTATCATCATCCTAGGGCTTTCTTAAGCCACGTTTGAACTAGATCAATATTCCTATTCTCTTCCAGTCATTCTCTTTCTCAGGTCCTTTGAATCACCTCTTCCACAGCTTCCCCAGAGTCTCTTTTTGAGGCCTTGTAAATCTGAAAATGGCTTCATTGACTTAACTGATAGGTTTGCTAGGTATGTAATTTAAGTTGGTAATAACTGAAGGAAATCACTTCCTGGCAGCAGCCAGTACTGCTGAGACACAAAACAATTTTAATTCCAGATTATGTGACCTAATTTTGCCTCTCCAGAAATGTTTAGTTTTTTGCTGCCTATTCTAAAATTTCACAATGATACACTTTAGTGTGGGTCTATTTTCCCTATGTTAGGCACCTGACAGTTCCTTTCAGTCTATAAAGTTCTGTCCTTCAACAGTAGACAATATCCTTAACTATTTCTTACCTACTCTTTATTTGATCTTTTCTCTGTTTCTCTAACTATTCTAATACTAGACCTTCTGGATAAATCCTCTGGTCTTACACCACAGAAATCAGGTAAGGTTGCAAACCAGGACTGTTTTGTTGTTTTAGAGAGCTGATTTATCAGTATTTGACTACGCTTACTATACAGAGATGGGCTTAGGGAAATTAATAGATTTCTGGAGATTCAGATCTGTTTAATAATGAGTCACTTCAGTCACAACCAAGGCATTCTACCATCTCATTTTCCAAATTACAAGTAATCTTGTCCAAGTTAATATGACTATCTTTTTTAATGTAGTAACAACACATTCAAACATTATTCTACCACATATAACAGATATAAATTAATCAAAACTCATATACTTTTCTCCATTATGTTCTTCTAGAGGAAGTTCTTGAAAAGCATCCAAAGGAAATAAATGATGGTAAGACCGTGCCAAATGCGGAGCAGACACCAAAGTAAGACCTAACAAATAAAGCAGAGAATCATGTTTAATAGCCCAAACCTCATTAAGACAATGGCTGACAAGTCAAATAATAGGCTAAATATTTTCAAGGTTTTTTTAGGACTGCTGGTATTGATTTCTTCATTTACATATCACCTTAAAAAGGAGATTCCAGGATGGAGTCTTACTTCTGTCACTAATTGTGTGACCTCTCTTGGCCGTTTGCTTACTTAAAAATGAAACAAAATTCTACAATTCTATCACTTTAATTCCTCATTGTCCTTATATATATTTTATGAACGTTAAGAGCTACAAAAATGTCTACTAGATCTACAGCAAAGCCTTTAACATACTCATTTCAGAGGGAGAATCAGAAAACTGTTCTAGAATGCCATGTTTATTCTTAGAAATGGAGTACTGGGTACTCAATAAAAAAAATAATCCTTTCCTATTCTCACAGATTAAATTCATAAATATAGGCAGAGCTTAACATTTACATTTACTTTATTAGCAATATAGGTAAGAAGTTATTCAAGATTAATTTATTAGATAAAGAACAGTTGGTTTCTCACCACAGATTTTACATTCAACTGGAAGCTCACAGTACTTTGCCCGACACTGTGGGCAGAAATACCCTCCTAATGTAAGTCCTGGCTCAGTGTTGCTATCCAAGTGCCTGTGGGAGGAAACAGTACTTTTAAAGTGATATATAAAGATGGGAATGGTTATAGCAAAACAAAGTATGCTACCTTGATTTTAAAATCTTGAAGTTGTTTCATAGTTCATTTAAGCGAGGTTCATTCTTCTTTTCTCTCTGCATTTCTGTTTTGAATAGTGTATATTAATTTTTTTTTTTTTTTTAAGTAATCTCACACCCAATGTGGGGCCCGAACTCACAACCCCGAGATCAAGAGTTGCATGCTCTTCCTACTGAGCGAGCCAGGGGCCCAAATTGCACTAATGTCCTTAAATTCACTCATCTTTTCTTCAGGGACTCATCTGCTGTTAGTCCCATCCAGTATATTTTTCATTTCAGACACTGTATTTGTCTCTAGAACTTTGATTTGGGTCTTTTTTGTAATAGCTGTTTTAATACTTTGCCTAATTCCATCAACTGTGTTGTTTCTGAGTATGTTTCTGTTCTATGATTCTCTCCTTATTATGGGTCATATTTTCCTACTTTGTTGCATGCCTGGTCATTTTTGATTTGCTGCCAGACATTATGATTTTTCTTTGTTTTAGGTGCTGGATTTTTTGGTATTCCCTTAAATATGTTGGGGCTTCTTCTAGAATATAGTTAAGTAACTTGGAAATAGTTTGATCTGTTCAAAACTTGCTTTAGAGTTCATTAGGCTATCCAGAACAGCTGTTAGTCTAGGGTTAATTTGGTTCCATTACTGTGGACTCTGTTCAATGCCCACTGTTAAGATATCCCTCCACACTGACTGGTAGGACCATGAACTGTTCCCTGCCCCGTGTGAGCTCCACGGATATGCTGCCTGCTCCTATTCAGGGGTCTCTAGTAGCTCCCACACAAATGTGATGATCATAACTCAGCTGATGACTCATGGGGAAGTCTCTGCAATCTTGAGAGCTTTCTGTACAGCTCTTTACTTTCTAGCACTGTGCCTGGAAAACTACAGCCATTTCAGCCTCCCCAAACTCTGAACTTGGTTTCTTCACCTGACCAAGACCTCCAGGCTCTGGTTGGGTTTTCCCTCCCTGCACTGCAGCCTGGAAATTCTCTCGAGGCAGTAAGATGCACTCACAGGGCCCACCTCATTTGTTTCCCTGCCTTCAGGGATCATTACCTGCACTGCCTGTTGTCCACATCTGAAAATCATTGTTTCATATATTTTGTCTGGTTTTCTGGTAAGAGGGAGGACAGTACATTCAGTCCCTATGGTACCTTTATAGCTGGAGACACAACTCTTATTTGTGATTTTTAAGAATTACTTTCTTTAATTTTGTTTTATAATTATGTAAACTATAAAGCTCTAAAGTTAAAGCAAGGTATGTTCAGAAAGGTCTAGGAGCCATCCCTTTGCCTTTCTCCACGTACTGCCCAAGTAAACATTTTTTCAGTTTTTACTTTTTATTTCCATTACTATTTTTATCATTAATATAAACAAGTATGTATATCCAGTCAGATCTCCACCCTCTTCTTAGATGAGTGGCAGCATACAATACACTTTTCTCTACTTTGCTGTTTTACTTAGTAACAGATCCTGAGGATTACTACACAGGAGTAAACGGAGATAGTCCTCACTCCTTGTTACAGCTATATAGAAGGCAACCTTTTTACAAAAGCCATTACACCCCAAGCCCATATAACTCAGTTTATATTTTTTAATTTATAACTTATAGGAAAGAATTAAAAATGTCAAACATAATCACTGAGAGTTTCAAGGTTTTTACTTACGCCATGCTGAAAGAGGGTTTTGCATCTTGATCAGACAGAGAAGCAATGGTATGCTGGGGAAATCCTTCATAGAAGAAAATGTGTTACTTTCTTTTTTCAAGCAAATAGCAAAATTGTTGGATTAGGAACCTAAAAATGTTCCTACCAGAAAGCCCACAAAGTTGTACAAAAGTTCTCTCTCCTGCCTTTCAGATTTGTTTACTACAGTATGGTCAGGCTGACTGTAATTCCAGGTTATGAGAAAAATTAAAAGTGGAGAATGTGGGGGAAAGATCTGTCCATACATATGGTTGCAGATTCTTAAGTTTATAACTATCTAATTTAATACAACACACACTGCTTTTTAAAAATAAAATGTTTGTAATTTTTAAATACTTCTGATACATTGGAGTAATCTATTACATAGTGGTCCACTTTCATTTTATATAAGAATATACTTCTATGCTTAAAATTTTGGAATGCCTAAACCCATAGTTTGTTTTCCATACATATTTTTCAAATTCTGACAACACGTCCAAGAAAAGCAAAAACAATAAAAAAAAAAAAAAAAGATTTCACTACATAAAAATTTTAAGTCTATCTATATAGCAAAACAAATAAGTAGAGGTGCGTGGATGGCTCAGTTGGTTAAGCATGCAACTCTTGATTTCGGCTCAGGTCATGATCTCAGGGTCATGAGATCAAGCCCCACACAGGGCTCCATGCTCAGCATGGAGTCTGCTTGAGATTCTCTCTCCGTCTCTCTCTGTCCCTCCCTAAGGTTGGTGCGCACACTCCCTCTCTCAAATAAATCTTTTTTTTTTTTTTTTAAGATTTTATTTATTTATTTGATAGAGAGAGAGGGAACACAAGCAGGGGGAATGGGAGAGGGAGAAGCAGGCTCCCCACTGAGCAGGGAGCCCGATGCGGGGCTCGATCCCAGGACCCTGGGATCATGACCCGAGCCGAAGGCAGACGCTTAACGACTGAGCCACCCAGGCACCCCTCAAATAAATCTTCAAAAATAAATAAGTATCTATTTTATTTTTATTATTTTTTAAAGGTTTTACTTATTTGAGAGAGAGACAGAAAGAGCAACAGCAGGAAGGGCAGAGGGAGAGGGAGAGGGAGAAGCAGACTTCCCACCGAGCAGGGAAGCCCAATGCGGGGCTGGATCCCAAGACCCCAAGATCATGACATGAGCCGAAGGCATACGCTTAACCGACTGAGTCACCCACATGCTCCTAAATATCCACTTTAAAATAACACAAAATAAACACTTACCCATGCGAATAAGTGAACATTCAGAACTTGAGCTAGCAGGTGGAGGACTAACATGATGTGTCAGCAATTCTTTATAATGGCTTTCATCTAAAATAACATGGTATGTGCCTAATTAGACAAAAAGTAAAAGAAAAATCAGCTTTCCAGATATAAGTATCAATTGTAATTTTTCTTTCTTTTTTTTTTTAAATTTTATTCTAAGTAATCTCTACACCCAGGCTCAAACTCACAACCCCAAGATCAAGAGTCGCACATTCTATCGACTGAGTTAGTCAGGAGCCCCTCAATTGTAATTCCTATGTAATTTTGTAAAAGTTTTGCCATCTGAAAATGTACATTTTCAAAATAAGTATTTAAGTTAAATTATCATTTTTCAAAAACCTCATTTAAATGACATCTCTAAATTGACTTCTCTGGGAATAACTATAATTACAATTTAATTAAAGCCAAGTTGTAAGATCTTTACAAAGTATTACATATTAGTGAAATTTCTAGCATTTCAAGAGTTATTAACACTTCCTCTAAACACTGACATAACTACTGAAAAGTCCCTGCATTTTGAGATATCTTATAGAATCAATGATACATTTAAGATGACTATCCATATTATGGATTTCAGGACATGAAGTGATTTAAATTTAGTACTGTAAAAACAGATGAAAACATACTAATTAATAAATTGTTACTTCTTACAGAGTAATTATGAATAAATACTGAAGAATCTAGATACATACCACCAGTTTCACGAGCAAGTACAGTGCAAACCCGAACCTCTGCAGATAATCCGATAACAGACACTCTAATTTTAGCTGCCTTTAGGGTCTTCATAAAATCCATGTAAATAAAGGGTTTCAGGGGAAGGAAAAAAACATACAAAAATTAGTATGTTTGAAAAACAGAATTTTCTGAAAACTAGTAATAAATTCACTATAGAATTCTCTTTAGAGTTATAACTCTGGTTTTGATTATAAGGAAAGGTAGTGGTTCTACCTTGATTAGATCATAGATATTAGACGGATCACAAGTTGTGAGGCTGCTAAAGATGATTAGGACTTCTCTACTTGTATGTCCAGGCATGTGTCTACAGAAAGATAAAATATATTCCCATTAGGTATAACAAATTAATAAAAAATTTACCCAGACAAAATAGTACATGTGGTTTATATATTTAGACCACAGAATATCTCATTTGTTTTAACATTGCAAAGGAATAAATTGAGTATACTCTAAACATGTTAAATTTTTCTAAAATTAGCTACACAAAAAACTGATTCATTTATTGTTTCCATAAATATTTACTGAATACTCTTTTAGGTTCTAGGAACAGAGTAATAAGCAAGAATGAATGAGGTTCCTGACATCATGAAGCTTACAACCTAGTAGATTCGTTTTGTATAAAGTCTAACGTGTACACTGGAAAGTATGACAATACCATATGGATCAACTTTAAGGTGTGTCTTGACAATAGTAACATGCTTCCTTTTTAAAGGCTAAATTTAACCTCATGGGGATTCAGAGTGATAATATTCATAAACATTAATTTTTGTGTATCATTTAATTATATGATAATTTATAGGACTTTAGGACATGATGAACTATTTTCCCCTACCTAAATCTACGTAAATAGATTTCTATGCAATCTTAACCTATGCCATTTTATCAGCTATTTATAGCTTTCCTGCTTCTGTCTGCACTGCTGGGCCTTCAGGTTTCATTTGTGGATGCTGCTCTTGTGCCTACCTCTCATGTGGGTGTTAGCTTCTTCTCACCTACTTCAAAACTAGAAAAATATCTATTATATAAAGCTATAAAAGTCAGGACAGACTATCCAGGGACAAAATACAGACGCTAGCACTAATGGAATATTTCCATTAGGGTCTCAGCTACCTTCCACATATTTGAACTTGCTGGAGGAGTATGCTATTAATTTGCAGATGTGCTACAAAGTAAGTTAAGAGAAGTCAATAAATGTGCAAAAAACTCACAGTTATTATGCACATTCAATTTCATATACAATCTAATTTTTAACAAAATACTTTTTCATCAACATTTTATTTTGTACTAATATCGCTACAGTTTTAATTACATTTTTCTAAAACCTCTAAGAATCTATCTTACCAACTCAAACGTAAAATAAAAATTACAAACGCCACGCTAAACATCATAAACGACATTACATATTTCTCTTAACGGTTTCATTGCAGCTCAGTTTATGGAGAAACATACTGATACGTGTTCATCTCCATTCAAAAAAAATGGACACCAATTATAAATAAAAAATGTAAAATACGAACTTTAGAGTTTGCATAGCCATGCTTAAGGAGTTATAGAGGGATGGCTCTCCATGACAGGTCATATCTACAGCTTTCTTCAAAGATGTTACATGTTTCCTTGGGTTTCCTAAAATAGAAATGGCATAATCTACTTATAATAACATTTTATATATACATTATGGAAATTTGTTTCTCCCCATATTTACTTATCTATGTTGTTAAAGAATAGAATCTCTTTGATTTACATTTTTAGCAAGTTGCACTTTTATCAGAGGTGTTGTTATATCAACTTTTACTTCATACTGAAAGAATAAAAATAATCTGTTTCTGCGAACTAGCACATTTTTTTTTTTTTTAAGATTCTATTTATTTGACAGAGAGAGAGGGAGCACAAGTAGGCAGAGCAGCAGGCAGAGGCAGAGGGAGAAGCAGGCTCCCCACTGAGCAGGGAGCCCAATGTGGGACTCAATCCCAGGACCCCGGGATCATGACCTGAGCCGAAGGCCACCGCTTAACCGACTGAGCCACCCAGGCGCCCCACATTTTTTTTTTTTTAACGTGGGGCTCGAACTCATGACCCCGAGACCAAGAGTTGCATGCTCTACTGACTGAGCCTGCCAGGTGCCCTATTAGCACATATTTTAAATATTACTAACTTCAAATGCAAAACTTCTTACATTTAAGACTCACACATTTTCACATTGTCACATCTCTTAAGTCAGGCCGCGTCGCACCATCACTGGCAGCCAGGGAGCACCTGTGCGGCACACGTCACGGCCTGCTCCCACGTGACGTCACGGCCTGCTCCCACGTGACGTCACGGCCTGCTCCCACGTGAGCCTACGCATGGCTACCGTGGTGCTGTTGCAACTGCTCCTGTACATTGTGCTATTCGTGGCTAGTTTCACTGCCATTTCAAGTGTTTCTACAAAAGGTTCTATTTTTATGTAGAAAGGCAAGGAACAGAGCAGTGAGGCATATATTATCAGTGAAGCAAAAATTCATTGATGGAAGAATGACTGCAATTCCCTATTTTTCTTCAGGGGATTAAAAAAAAGAGCTTTAGGGGCGCCTGGGTGGCTCAGTCGGTTAAGCGGCTGCCTCCGGCTCAGGTCGTGATCCCAGAGTCCTGGGATCGAGCCCCACATCGGGCTCCCTGCTTGGCGGAGAGCCTGCTTCTCCCTTTCCTTCTGCCTGCTGCTCTGCCTACTTGTGCTCTCTGTGTTAAATAAATAAAAATCTTTAAAATAAAAAAAAATTTTTTTTTAATTTAAAAAGGGATTTAGAAGACCTAAGAAAGGAAGATTTCCGCAAATAAATACAGCTGTGTTATCTTCTGTTACTGAAATTACATCTGAAAAGATTGTCTATAGCTATTTTCTCATATCAAGCAATACATTTTTTGGTGTGAACAATTTATATATATCATCTGACACTGTATCAAATTTTAACTGCTAGGGTGTTTCCTTCTTGATAGCTGATAAAACAAAGGTATCTTACAAATGATGCAATCTTAGATTCAGTGACATACGGTATTCTTCTGACATCTCCTATTTCAACACAATCTTCATGTTAATTAATGATAATCAAAATATCATTAAATTGTTTGATTACATAATTCATCAAACTACTTCCATACCGTTGAACATGTCTTCCCAATTTGTCACTACTGTTACGAAGATTGTATTTGTAGAATGAGGCTTTTTCTTCTTTCATAATGTTTCTTAAGTATAAATTCCAAGGAACAACCATTTTTGTATCTTTTCCCAAAAATATTAAATAAATTAATCAGTCTATCAGCACTATAGGTACCAGTTTCTCCATGGTTCCACAAGCAATATACTGCTTTTTAAACTTCATTTTGTTCATTTAAAATATATAAAATAATAAAATGTTGTTGTGTGGTGGTGTTTTTTGACCACTTGTTTGGCTAAAATTTCTTTTTTAATAGCTATTTTGTTTCTCTTTTTATTCTGGTATGAATTATCTGTTGTCTTTGTCCATTCATCTACTTATAGCTTCTTCATGTTCTTATTTATCTAAGTTTTAAAATACTAAGCATTTGCCATTATTTAATACATACTTCAAGTATTTATTTAGTCTCGGAATCCGAAGATTTTAGAAATGAAAAGTACATCACTAAGTCCAAATCCCTCATTTCATAAGTGAAAAATGAATCTAACAAGCTAAAAGATTTGCCTAAAGACAAATACCTACCCAGTGGCAGGACCAGCACTTAAACCTACATCTCCTGGCTCTCTATCCACTTCTCTTTCTACCATACCATACAAAATAGTTCGTTCACCTCCTATTGTACTGTGAGTATAGGAAAAAAGCGAACTCGATTACTGTCAGTGTGGTTTACAGCAGTGATTCTGAGCAGACAGACAAGGAGTGCCGTCAAGAGGCCTATCAAAATATCCAGAGGATTTTTCATCCCTATATGTATGACTTCTCTGGCACCCATAGAAAACTACTCTGAATGTGAGAGGGTGCCAAGAGGGTCCTACGTCCTTTCCCAGGAGAAACCATCCTGTCCTCACAGTATAACAAACCAGCTGCTTACCCTGCTTCCATCCTGCTCCAGGAACAGGCATGTAATCCAGGCCTACCAACACAGTACTTCATTCCTCGGGCCACTTTGTTCATGGGTGGGCAAATCAGAAGCAGGGTCATTCCGAGACCTCTGTGGGACTTGTGCTGAAGCTACAGACTATAAGGGTCATGGAGACTCAGGGCTAGTAACAGACATCTTTTCACCTCACTTCAGAGAATAAAGCCAAACAGAGCCAGGAACCCTGGAAACTACCATGTGTGAAATCAGCCCTCCTTTAGATGGGACTCAATAATTTCCCTTGTATGCTAAAGCTAGTTTGAGATTTTTTTGGTTACTCATAACTGAATTTCTTGATCACTCCAGGCTAACATACATTTCACTCCTTACTGCCACAGTGAAAAACTATTAATGATGAAAATATGTCATTTCAAATTTATCTGTATTGGTAAGGATGAAAGGATGAGAACCACATTTAAGGGATAGTGTATTTCACAGAAATTAAAATAGAATTAGTGATGTGAATTTGTTAAAACAGCACCAAAGCAAATAAAACCTGCACTATCTTTTAACAGAATAAAATTCAGTTAGACATGTCATGTAAGCAGAAAAACTGAATTATTAATAGTAACTGCAATTCAATTTTTAAATCCTTTGCTCTTTAGAGGTTTAACTTTTAAAAAATTAATTTTAAGACTAAGTGGATTTTTTGAATGGTTACAGTAATTTTATCTTAATACTTTCAGGATAAGAATGTATAAGTCTTAAATAAACATTTACATTCATTGCAGTAGTATTCATTACTGTACAGAACTCAATTTAAAACAGTTCGTCTTAGATACCAAGAGTTTACTGGAGGATTTAATCGAGGGGTTATTAAGTGTTTCACATGGAGAGCATAAAAGAAGTCTTCATTTTACTTATTAGGCAACCTTATGAACAGGGTTACAAGGTTGAGTAAATAGAGCCAAGTCCTTGAGTCCTATAAAGGTAATTTTATGCATACCTGAGAGTTCGGTCAGTTTTTCAGCTCTTTTACTCTTTGTTACAATTATTCCAATCTCAAAATAAAAACAAAAATGATTATTAACTTAACAAATTACTTCTTCTTCATAAGAATGTACATAATGAAAATAAATTAGTAATTACAAAAGACATAAGTAACATATGAGAAGCTTTTTCTTATGATGCTTTTGACAGAACTTTAGCTATGAGTTTACTGTACATTATTTAACTTTTAGAGTTGCCTTGCTTGTCACTGATAAGTGTACCAGAAACTGGTACACAATCTGGATCACTTAATAATTCACAGAATGTATGCCCAGCGTTTTAAAAATAAATTAGAATTGGCAGTAATATCAGGAATCTAAATCTGAATTCCATCACTTATCTACATACCTGACTAATAGGATTTTGATCAAAATATTCTTCTACGAAGTATTCCAATAACTGTTTAAAGAAAACAAAAATACTAGATAAGGGCAAAATAATAACCATAAAGAAATGTTTTGTGAAACCTACTTATCAAGCATCACTTCTCTTGAGATTTTTAGGCTCATAGATTTTCAAATATATTTAGTAAAATATTTTCAAATATTTTAGTAAAAATATTAAATAAACAAAAATAAATTTTAAAATATTCAAATAAATAAAAATCACAGTATTAAATAAGCCTGAATTTAAAATGGTAAGTGATGAACTGGGTTTAACAGATAGAACCAGGGCGCTGGGTGACTCAGTTGGTTAAGGGTCCGACTCTTGATTTTGGCTCAGACAGTGATCTCAGGGTCATGAGATTGAGCCCCAAGTCAGGTTCGGTGCTCAGTGGGGAGTCTGCTGGAGATTCTGTCGGCCCCTCCCCCACACCCTGGCACATGTGCTCTCTCTAATAAATAAATCTTCGAAAAATAAAAAGATAAATAAAAGATGGAACCATTTGGACTTGTGAGACAGATGTAATCTAAACATGGAAAGATCCTATGAAGCCAGAAACAAGAGAATGAGCATAACCGAGGATGGGTTTTAATAAATTACAAATAATCTGAATGTGTTTATAAACTGGGCGGAATGATCTAAGTCCAAAGACAATGAAAAGGGATAATTGACAAAGCAAGACCCTGACTGGGGTGGGAGGACAGAAATTAAGAGCATAAATATTAGTCATTTTGTTGTATCATTTTCCTAAATGATGTGATTGAACTTCTACTTAGCTATAGTTTGTATTACAAACTCAAAAAAATGCATTCTTTAAAAAAATTTCTTCATGGGAATGTATAGTATTTACTCAAGGGAAGAAGAGTAGACAAAAAAAAAGAACTATGACCAAGTCCTAGGGCATTCCAGCATTTTAAAGTGGGAGAGGGGAACCTAAGACGAAATAAAAAGACTACATGTAATGAAAGTCAAAAGAAGGATGTTGGGGTGCCTGGCTAGCTCAGTCCTTAGAGTGTGGGAATCTTGATCATGAGGTCGTGAGTTCAAGCCCCACATCAGGGGTACAGAATTCTTTAAAAAAAAAACCCAAAAAACAAAAACAAACAAACAAAAAGAACAAAAAAAGAATGCCTTTCAGGAAGGATTGAGTGTCAACTATTTCAGTTGCTGCTAAAGATAAAAAGGAGTTGAGTTTCACATCCTGGAGGTTATGGTGGACCTTGAAAATGTAGTTGTGAAGGTACCATTCCAACTGGAGTGTGTTAAATAGAGAATGCTGTGGACATTCAACTGTGGAGAGTGGATCAGTACTGTAATAAATACACACACATTCACCAATAGAGAAGATAAAGGACAAATCTAATCTAGTAAATTTAGAAAACTTATGTACAAGAAAAGGAACGGAGGATTCTGGAGCAGAATTGAGTCCAGCAGTATGATTCAGCATCTACTTCATCCTACTCCTCTGAAGCCCCATTCATGACTGAAAAAAGTCCTGGGAAATTTCACTAATACTCTTGCTTTGGGAAAGAAGTGAAGAGAGAGAGTATTGTTATCTTTTTCCTCTTCTACCAGAAGTTATGAATGAATAGGGAAAGAAATCAACAACTAACCCTCCTTTCAGAAGAGAAGAATCCAAGCTTCACACTTAACTGAGGGAAAGAGTTCCAAGGCTGGGAATATCTCCTCATGGAAATGCATTATATCCTCCCTCCCCTGCCCAGTTAGTTAAACAAGATACAGGACAGTTAATATAATCTCAGAAGATAAAATGAACCCCTGTAAATCCAGCAGAGTCTGCACACCACCCAAGCTGAGCTTCACCCCTTTGGGGCACACCATTTCATCCCAGCTGCTATTCTTAGGCCACAGAAAAGTGGATAAAACATAAACTACCCAAGCTAAAATCAAGCTTTAGAAGGGAAAACATCCTCCACACAAAAACCTGTTCACAGATGTTCCCAGCAGTATTAGTCATAAAAGGCCCCCAAAAGTGGAAACAACCCAAAGTTGTATACAATGGAATACTGTTTGGCAAAACTACAGAAAATTTGCTTCTGTTTTCCTTTCCTTTTTTTTTTTTTTTTTAAAGTTTTATTTATTTAAGTAATCTCTGCATGCAACATGGGGCTCAAAATTACAACCCTGAGATCAAGAGTCACACACTCCTCTGACTGAGCCAGTCAGGTATCCCTGGGTTTTCTTTTTGTAATGATAAAAATGCTCTAAAACTGACTGTGGTAATAATGTTGCACAACTCTGTAACAGGCAAAAAATTTTAACAGTATATTTTAAGTAAGTTGATTTTATGGTATGTGAATTATATCTTAATAAAGATGTTATAGTAAAAAAATTTTTTTTTTTAGAATTCAGTGTCCTTTCTCACGTTTAGTATAAATTAAAATGATTTTACTATACCTTTAAAGTACAAGTCAGTCTATTTGGCTTTAAATCTTGGTCTTCCATTGTTCTTGATCCATCTACTACCACATAAAGATGACGCATCTACCAAAAATAAACCACAAATATAACAATTTTCAAATTCATTTTTGACCAAGAAGTAAAAATGGCATTTAGTATTTACATATTTTACACATATATATGTATATATATTTTTTAAGATTTTATTTATTTATTTGACAGAGAGAGAGACAGCGAAAGAGGGAACACAAGCAGGGGGAGTGGGAGAGGGAGAAGCAGACTCCCCGCTGAGCAGGGAGCCCTATGTGGGACTCTATCCTGGGACTCCAGGATCATGACCTGAGCCGAAGGCAGACGCTTAACCACCTGAGCCACCCAGGTGCCCATACACATATATTTTTAATATATTCTTCTAAAACATTTGTTGTCTTACTGTTATTAATTCTGTCAAGACAGAATGCTTCTCTAACCCAACTAGTTCTGTACTGGTAAAGAAAAAAAATGTCAACATACCATTCCAAGTCGAACTTGTCCATGGTGCTCAAATACTCTGTTAAAATTATGCAAACATTTTAATGGAATGTCCTCTATTACCCAAAAAATCAATATAATTTTTCAACTAACCTGCATTTTCTAGTGAAGTAAATTATTAACTTATGGGGTTCACATAATTACAGGCATTTTGGACAGTCCCTGAAGACCCATTTCCCTTCTGAAGTGCTAGGTTGCTGGTTCCTTCCCCCTACTCAAGAGTTTAAAGGTCAGTTTTTCTGGAATACAGCTGAAATGAAGTACTGAGGAGTGGGTATAGGTGGACAGAAAGGCTTAAAGGAATCTATTTTATCTTTTGTAACACACCTACAAAAAGTTTACATACCTTTTTCTCTTTGCTTTGAAGAGAATGTCTTCTATCGTAGCTTTAAGTGATCCTGACTCATCTTCTTTAAGAATCTCCCTATAAGCAATATTTACTTGTTTGAAAAGCTAAAATTTTATTAACCCAAAAGAAATGAAAACATATGTCCACACAGAGATCTGCACATGAATGTTCACAGCTGCATTATTCATAAAAGCCAAAAAGTATAATCAATCTAAATGTCCATCAATTGATGAATGAATGAATGAAAACATGGTATACAACATAATGCTATTCAGTAAAAAGGAATGAATTACTGATCCCTGCTACAACATGGATGAACCTTGAAAATACTGTTGTATGAAAGCGAGACAATACTGACCACATATTATAAGATTACATATACATGAAATACCCAAAAAGGCAAATGCATAGAGACAAAAAGTAGATTAGCAGTTGCCTACAGCTGGAGGTAGGAATGAAGTTAATTGCAAATGGGCATGAAGTATCTTTTAATTTTTTTTTTTTAAAGATTTTATTTATTTGACAGCGAGAGAAAGAGAGAGATCACAAGTAGGCAGACAGGCAGGCGGGGGGGGGGAGGAGCAGGCTCCCCGCTGAGCACAGAGCCCGATGCGGGGCTCAATCCCAGGACGCTGGGATCATGACCTGAGCCTAAGGCAGACGCTTAACGGACTGAGCCACCCAGGCGTCCCTGGGCATGAAGGATCTTAATGGGGTGGTGAAAATTTTCTAAAACTGATTTATGGTGATGATTGCACAACTCAGTAAATCTTCTAAAAATCAATGAATTATAAGATGGAAACAGGTGAATTTTAACATGCGTTAAATATACTTTAATAAATTTAAAATACCAATCACTGAACAAGAAGAGAGATAAAGGTGTAGAAGAACAGTAAAAAATAATGTGTAAACGAGAAGGGAGTCATAATGCCCTACTCACCATGTCCTTTCATAGCCTCCTTCCCATCGCTTAGTTCTTTCAGGTTCTTCATCCATTTTTTCCTTAAATGTATTATTCAGTATCCTGTAAAAGTCACTGAGTGTGAATTTTCTAAAAATATCTGGCACAAAATTCATACATTTAAATGTGAAAAGTAAAGAGAGGGAAGCAAACATACAAAGTAAGAAACAGAGAACGCAAGGTCATCTAATTCTTTGCAATTTTTTTTTTTAATTTTTTTTTTTTCAGCTTTGCGCAGTGGCAGTATCGTAGCCAATGAGGTTTATCCGAGGCGCGATTATTGCTAATTGAAAACTTTAATTTTTTTTTTTTCTTAAGATTTTATTTATTTGTGAGAGAGACAATGAGAGACAGAGAGCATGAGAGGGAGGAGGGTCAGAGGGAGAAGCAGACTCCCTGCTGAGCAGGGAGCCCGATGTGGGACTCGATCCCGGGACTCCAGGATCATGACCTGAGCCGAAGGCAGTCGCTTAACCAACTGAGCCACCCAGGCGCCCCTTTGCAATTTATTTAATAATTGTTGTTGAATGAAAATACTTCACAACATCCTCATGGAACTCTTTTTCCTGTCCGTAAGAAAAAATATAAACGTTTACGCACAAGTTTGGCACCAAGAGAGATAAGCATCTTTTTACAAATTTTTTTAAAGTTTTTTTAAAGATTTTTATTTATTTGTCAGAGAGAGAGCAAGCACACAAACAGGGGGAATGGCAGGCTCCCCACTGAGCAAGGAGCCCGAAGTGGGACTCGATCCCAGGACCCTGGGATCATGACCTGAGCCAAAGGCAGACGCTTAATGACTGAGTCACCCAGGAGCCCCTCTTTTTACAATTTTTTTTTAAAGATTTTATTTATTTATTTGACCGAGACAGAGATAGCAAGAGCAGGAACACAAGCAGCGGGAGTGGGAGAGGGAGAAGCAGGCCTCCCCCTGAGGAGAGAGCCCGATGTGGGACTCGATCCCAGGACCCCAGGATCATGACCTGAGCCAAAGGCAGACGCTTAACGACTGAGCCACCCAGGCGCCCTCTTTTTACAATTTTTAAAAACAAAAATGCATTATAGTCATAGGACAAGACCACAGAACTATGGAAAGTGAGTAAAGGTATAGATGAAACAAGATTAGCTACAAATGATGGTTATTATTACAGCTGGGTGATGGATCATGGTGATTCACTGTACTACCTGTCCACCTTTCTATATGTGTGTGAATTTTCTCATAATAAAAAAAAATCTGGGGCACCTGGGTGGCTCAGTCGTTAACCGGCTGCCTTCGGCTCAGGTCATGATCCCAGGATCCTGGGAACGAGCCCCCCATCAAGCTCCCTGCTCCGCGGGAAGCCTGCTTCTCCCTCCCCCACCCCCCAACTTGTGTTCCTGCTCTCGCTATCTCTCTCTGTGTCAAATAAATAAAAATAAAATCTTTAAAAAAAATTTTTTTTTAAGTAAGCTCTGTGCTCAAAGTGGGGCTCAAACTCACAACCCGGAGACCAAGAGTCACATGCTCTACTGACTGAGCCAGCTAGGTGTCCCATCACAATCATGAGTTTTAAAATGAAAATTATTATTTATAAATGGTAAATGCTTATAGCTCATAACTCAAAAAAGGACACAATATTAAATGTATATTATGATCTCAACTATTAAAAAAAGAAAAAGGAAATGTTCAGTAATTCAATACAACACAGTTTCATCTAGATGAAGGGTGACTGGTTTTTTTAATTACTTTCTGTATTTTCGTATTTTTCATATGAACATGTATTTCTTTAATAATCAGGGATAAAACTGGTGGTGGGGGAAATCTATTAACCAGAGCCAAGTAATAAACATTCTAGTCACATCTACACTTCCATCCTCCCAAATGGAATCTCCCTCCCCATCCTATGCTCTCACTTCCTTCAGCTTCCTTCTTCCATATATGATCAAAGGAATCATAAGGGCCAAGAAGACGTTAAGGACAAAACAAATCCCATCACTGACAGGAGCAAAAATTAATTTCTGTAATAAGGACCATAAGCAAGACCTTACCCTCCACCTACATCATGATTTTCTACAGAAAAATATATTTTAAAATCTGAAGAACTGACTTATAAATGGACTTTTGGAATGAAACTCTACTAACAAGTTGGAGACTGCTTTCATGGCATCACTGCTTTCTGTGGCACCTGCTATAATCAGGTATTATTTGCTAAAGTTCTGTATCTCTCACTGAATTAACAAACCATTCCCTGGCATTGGAAAAAATCTATTTGTTTCAGGAAATCTGGTGATCTACTTTAGTATATACTTCGGTAAATTGCCTGAAGTAATGACAAGTGACTTAATTCTAACATTTGTGTTATTTCAACACACTGTGCTGGTGCTTGTAAGTTTAATGATGAGTGCAGGAAGAGGATATGGTGATTAAATGAACTTTTTAAAAAAAAATTTTTTTTTTTTTTTAAGATTTTATTTATTTATTTGAGACAGAGACAGCGAGAGCAGGAACACAAGCAGGGGGAGTGGGAGAGGGAGAAGCAGGCCTCCCGCCAAGCAGGGAGCCCGATGTGGGGCTTGATCCCAGAACCCTGGGATCGTGACCTGAGCCAAAGGCAGGTGCTTAACCAACTGAGCCACCCAGGCGCCCTTAAATGAACTTTTTGATCCTCCATGAAAGTTTCTGTATTTACTGTGAATTACAAAAATCAAAGCTTACATAGTGTTCTTGATGTTTTTAAACTTAAATTCTTACAAAGTCACTACTGCCATCCAACATATCAATATTTACACTGCTATTTTATTCTTAGTCTATTATTTTAATTTTCTTAAAGTTCAGAAACACAGTGAGAACTGATGAGCAGAAACTGCAAAGAGGAACACTTCTGGCTCACTTCATCCAAGGACCTCCTAATTAGAGCTGACTGCAATGGGAAATTACAGGGATACGACAGAGGTATTAAGCTCCCATAACTACAGATGTTCCAAGGGAAGTTGGAAGTTTATAATGCATGTTATTAATAGAGAGGAAAGTTACGCATCCTCGAGAAAGATGTAGTTGGTGACCTCTTAGGTCCGTATCTCCAAAAGCTGATCCGTTTCCTGAGACTCCAACTCCAGAAAAGCCACTGTGCCTAGCGTCAGCCTGTTGGTGTGATTCCTGTCACATGAGCTCAGAATGCTACTGCAAACAAACGAGATCTGCACCAAACATCGCAATTTATGAAGGTTTTATTCACACCTTACCCTGCCAAGCGCTATTAGACATGGGTGATCACTATCCTGTTTTCATACATGGAACTCGAGGCTCAAAAGGCCGATAACGCTCGCGAGGTCACACAGCTGGAGGCAATCAAACTCGAACCCAAGACCACAACTCCCAAAACTCGCGTTCTGCTTTAGGGAAGGAGAGCCATTCCCTGGACTGCAGCCCTAGATGGTTCTATGCAGCTACGAGACGGAAGTTGCCCTCCTCCCCCTTCACACGCTCCCTCCCACCCTCACCCACAATGCACAAGAGGCTGGTCGGCCCCCTTCAGCCTCCGCGCCCCACCCCCCGCCGCGCCGCGAAAGCCCCTCCTCGCTGCCGTGCTCCCCAGACGGTCGGTCCCCACCTTCGCTCAGCGAGGAGCTCTACCCACGGACTCACCGGTCCCGTAGGACGCCGCTCTACCCGGAAGCTCCGTCCAGTCCGCTCCAAGGCCTCGGCGGAAGTCCTTCCCCTGCGCGCGGCGGCGACGCACAAACGTTCCGCTGGCTGCGAGCGTCGGTCGCTGGAGCAGGGCGCTCGGGGGCCGGGCGTCCCAGAAGCTGAAGAGGGTGCGAGAAGGAGCCTCTTGCCCCGCTTTCAGCCGTTATTCACAAAAAGGCGGGAAAAGTGCGGGAAAAGTGATCTCTGTTCAGCCGGGTAGCCGTCGACCTGGGATCTTAGGAGCTTGAATTTTGTGTATTATTTCTATAAGGTTGGCATGAAGGACTGATTGCGGCAGCGGCAACTAAGCCAGAACCTTGCGGTGCAAGAGTTTTCTGGGACTGCTCCGCTGCTCCTGTTCATGCAACAAGTATTATTGGGCACCTGCTTTTTACGGTTCTAAGCACTGAGTAAATAGTAATTAAAAACTAATCCCTGGGGGCGCCTGGGTGGCTCAGATGGTTAAGCGTCTGCCTTCGGCTCGGTCATGATCCCGGGGTCCTGGGATCAGCCCTGCATCGGGCTCCCTGCTCAGCAAGGAGCCTGCTTCTCCCTCTGACCCTCTCCCCTCTCATGCTGTTTCTCGCTTGCTCGCTCTCTAAAAAATAAATTTAAAAAATCTTAAAAAAAAAAAAAAACTAATCCCTGCCCACCCCCCCCCAACCCCGGGGAATTCTTCTACTATGAATACATTTATCGAGAAAAACATACTGTATCAAATGGTGATAGTGCAAAGAGAAAAATTAAGCATGGAAGGGGAACATGGTCCCAGCTTAACATAGTGTAGTCCGAGGGAGGAGTCCTCACTGACAGTTGAGCCATGACCGGAATGAGGAAGGGAGTTAACCATACTTCTACGTAGGGCAAGACCTCCCGAGGCAAAGGGAACCACAAGGGCTAAGGCCCTGAGGTGGAAACCCATCCATGTGTTTCTGGGACTGCATGAGAAAACGGGTTGAGTGATAGCTGCTGAAATCGGCCGCGGGCTCTGAACATTTTAGTAACTTTGGAGGAATGATAGGACGGTCGAGGATAGGATGGCAGTGCAGCTAGTGAGAAGGGTTGGATTCTAGATCTTGTCGATACCAGATGTGTGTTAGGAAAAAAGATCCAATGACCCAAAAGTTCTCAGCTGAGCAACTGAAAGGTTAGAGTTGCAATTTCTGAGAGAATGGGGGGTGATAAGATCTGTTCAGTTTTGGACAAGTTTAAGATGCTTGAGATGCCTGCTAATACATATGGAAATAGTAGTGTGCATGAAAACTGCAGTGCCTTAAAATAGGCTAAAGATGTCGGCCTTCTGTGACTGTCTGAGGTGACCTCAAGCAGAAACCAAAAACAAGAAGTGGAAACCAGTTAGGCAGAGGTCTGCAGGCAATATTTTTTAACAAATATGATAGAAAGTGTATTAAGATGACCCAAGCGTTTTTCACACGTCTATGTGTAAATCAGTGAAGCTGAATTTTTACAACGGAACTGATTGTACCTTGTGACACATAATCATAATTAGAGAACTGCTTGCAAGCACATCTACCCCTTCCCGCTTTTGCGTATATAACCCCCTGTGAAGCTAAGTTTCAGAGCAGTTCTGAGCAATCTGAAATACTGTTTCCTGGGTGATAGTCCTCAGTAAGACAACAAATAATGCATTTACTAACCTACTTGGAGGTTGGTTTTTTGGTTTTTTTTTTAGACGACATTAAGCATTTCCCACACCTGAGAAATGGAGATGCAAGGTCCAGCCAGAGCATCAGAAAAAGCTTACATCCACGAGAGGAACAGTGGGAAGGAACTGCAGGAACTGGAGCTTCTTTATTTCCCCATCAGCATACGCTGCCCCGCTCTGTTGCCTATATTGCTTTGTTGGTACCAACATCTTCCCTTGTGTTCTGCCCCCTCAAAAACATAAACACAAGCCATGCTGCATGATACTGGAAAGAAAAGACCTGTATTTATTTATTTATTTATTTTATTTATTTATTCATGAAAGTCAGAGAGAGAGAGGCAGAGGCAGAGGGAGAAGCAGGTTCCCCGCCTAGCAGGGAGCCCGATGCGGGACTCGATCCCAGAACCCTGGGATCATGACCTGAGCCGAAGGCAGACGCTTAACCATCTAAGCCACCCAGGCGCCCCAGAAAAGACCTGTATTTAAAACCAGGCTCTGGGCGCCTGGGTGGCTCAGTTGTTAAGCGTCTGCCTTCGGCTCAGGTCATGATCCCAGGGTCCTGGGATCGAGCCCCACATCGGGCTCCCTGCTCGGCAGGAAGCCTGCTTCTCCCTCTCCCACTCCCCCTGCTTGTGTTCCCTCTCTCGCTGTGTCTCTGTCAAATAAATAAATAAAATCTTTAAAAAATAAATAAAACCAGGCTCTGCCACACTAGCTGGGTGACCAACAAGCAAGTCACAAACGATACCTTCACCTACACACAACCTAGTGGCA
This sequence comes from Mirounga leonina, assembly GCF_011800145.1. Classification (NCBI taxonomy): domain Eukaryota; kingdom Metazoa; phylum Chordata; class Mammalia; order Carnivora; family Phocidae; genus Mirounga; species Mirounga leonina. The sequence continues at coordinate 43,503,446 of NW_023270426.1, read as the reverse complement.
ACTCCATTACCAGCTTTTATTTCCCCCCAGAGGACAAAGGCCTTATTATTTTCAGTGTTGTCTTTAAAAAGGAGAGAATTCGGCATTGCTGATTCTTTCCCAGTGCCAGTCACCTTTCGTTTTTGCCTCCCCCACATCTTTAACTCTTCACAGGACTCACACTCTTTCCTTGCCCTTCCTACTTTCCCTCTATCCTCCCTTCCTTTCACAAACTCCACTTTTTTCCTTTTTCTTTTCCTCCATTCTGGTTGGCCATGATGTTCCAAGACAGGTGCATTCCTATGGGACAACTGGCCACAACCCCAAGCCCCAAGCATGTATCTTGCATATGTTCACTATCCATCAGTCTGGGAAGACCTTTTTTTTAATTAAAAATTTTTTAATTTTTATTTTATGCATGCTCCACACCCAATGTGGGGCTTAAACTCATGACCCTGAGATCAAGAGTCCCATGTTCAACCGACTGAGCCAGCCAGGTACCTCTAGGGAAGGCTTTTCTTTTGAATGAAGAAAAAAAAAAAAGGACAGGAGTCCCTAGTAAAGTATATTTGTGGAGAGGAGGCTGGATCATTCAAACTCACAACTGTGAAGTTTACTCTCCTCTGTATGTATTTTAGTCATGGATCTTAACTAGGAGTTGTACCAAGGCAAAACAAAACGTGCATAAATCCATGGTAATCCCTTGCCATAACTGTGGCTGACACAACATTCTAACTGTATACAAATTGGGAGAAGAAATAGATCTAACCTAGCCTTATGTTTCAACTAGTAAAACTAAGGGACAGCTATGAAGAATGTAACAGTCTGATCTTTGCCCACGGGTAGCTGAACACAGCCCCCAGGGCTAATGAATTTATGAAGAGCTCAGCCAGTGTTATTACGCTGAAATTCAGCATGCACAACTTTGGAGACTGGGAGAGGTGAACTTGATGGAAGTATCTGTAAAGATACTTTCTCACACAGAGACTCATTAAAAACCTCTACAACTGCTTTTAACAGAATAGAATAATCCTTATTTTGACATGTTATAGCACTTGTTCATCATCTATTAAGTCACAGTGCCAAGCCTAATGCAGTTATCTAAAATTCAAAAAAACTCATACCCTAACGCTGCACCCAGCACAGACCAATAAGGATTGAGATGATACATACACTCTTAAAACACAATTTGTTTTTTAAAAACTTGTTTCAAGTCTCACCTTCCAGCTTTGGGAAATTGGTTTAACCGGCCATGTTTATTACATTCTGACAAGGACTGTTGTTCTAAGTCCTACATTAACTACCTTCATAACAACTATGATATCAGGTACACATAGTTCTTACACAAATAAGCAAACTGAGGGGCAGGAAGGCTAAGTAATTTGTCCAAGGTCACAAAGCAAGTAATTGCTGCAGGCAAAGCAAGAACAGGACGACACAAGCAGGGAAGAGCGAGAGGGTCCTGTGACAGCAACTAGAAATCTTGGGGGACCCCTACATTGGGTTGCAGTCCCCTCCAACAAAATCAATTATGTTTCCATGCTTTTCTCAAACTGCAAAGTGGCATTATTTTAACTTAACAGTGCTTTCTAAAAACTACCCAAGTTAGGGACACCTGGATGGCTCAGTCGATTAAGCATCTGCCTTCAGCTCAGGTCATGATCCCAGGGTCCTGGGATCGAGTCCCACATTGGGCTCCTTGCTTGGCAGAGAGCCTGCTTCTCCCTCTACCTGCTCTGCCTGCCGCTCCCCCTGCTTGTGCTCTCTCTGACAAAAAACATAAAATAAAATAAAAAAATAAACTACCTAAGTTACTTGGGCATTTTTCTTTGTGAAAACTGTTCCCATTAAAAGACATGTGAACAGTATGAAATACAGGAGGAGGGATGACACAGCCGTCCATCTAAGTCATTTGTCCTTCCACAAAAGTTACACAGTTAATGTAGAACCACAAGCTGCCAGGAGACGGGGTCTGAATCCTGATTCCTCCAGCTGAGCTTTCAGAGATGTCCAGAGGAGATACTTCTATCACAGTGATGAAGCAGGGAGCATGTCTCTGTGTGAGGGACTCTTACAGCCTCAACTCAAAGTCCCCAGAGCCATGACTGGAGAACTCTCTGCTCGTACCCTTCTTTACACACGCACACCTATTCAGGTCTTTACAGATACTTCTGATATTTCATACGAAGCCTTTTACGTCAATTAAAAGTACTTAAAATGCACTAAAAATATATTTTATTAACACCAGACACAGTAATCCCATCTTACCCATGAATTTAGTGACAGTCAACCTAGAATGGGAGCCCAGAACCTAATATTCCAACAGACCAAGATTCCAATCATATTTAATCACTTGCTACTGTCCGACAGAGGACCAGTTAATCTACCACATCATCAGTTTTCTTACCTGTTAAATGAGAATGAGAAATGATTACATGTCAATGGAATGTTATAAGGACTAAATGATAATTTCATATATGTGTGTATACAATGTAACTTTTACTATAAATACCAATAGGCTTCAATTTATTTCAAAAAATACAAGCATATATAACAAAACTAACACCTGTTCTTTCTGGCAGATGGATATGTGTTTATAGTTTTCTATTTTTCTTTAAATTTTTCAAAATACAGAGAAATTAAAATATTGATCTTATCTACTTTGAATACAGAAGCACCTATGTAAAGGCATTCCTGTGTGCAGTTAACCTTTATCAGCAGGACCACATGCTTTCACAACAGAATTTCTGGAACAATCATTCAAAACAGAAGGCAGACTGCAGACATAAGAATCTCAGGTCAGAGATGGATGAGACCTCCAACATCTAATCTAAACGTCTTGTTTTCCAAACTAGAAATCAACCTAAGTGGTTCTTTAGTTACATCCAGCTGGTTAATCCCAAGTGGTCTTTAAGTACCACATTTGAGAAATTATTTTCTTGTATTTTATTTTTAAGTCCAATTTTCTGACACAATTTTACAATGGAAATTCATGCTATTTGATTTTGTTCGTTCAGCTGTATAGTTTTGTTTTGTCAGAACCCTGGCATCTTTGCCATCTTCATAATCTAAGTACACTAACTTCCAAGAACAAAGAAATTTAAATTTTAGCATACATAAAAATGAGTTAAGTTGCTCAAGAGTCTTTACCATTTGGTGTGAAACCAAAAGGTATGAAAACTATAAACTCTTACCTTTTGTAGTATGTACAGCACATGGAAAATTAAGAATTTCTTCAATTTGAAGAAATGAATCAATGTTATAATAGAAACATTTTAAGATGTATCTTTGGAAAATGATTCAGACTTGTATATAAAAAATTACATACTTAAGTGTCTGAATGGTATACTAATGATTATTTAAAGATTATTCTTCAAAAATTTTCACAAAAATAGTTTTGTTTTGTTTTTTTAAAGATTTTATTTATTTATTTGAGAGAGAGAATGAGATAGAGACAGAGAGAGCATGAGATGGGGGAGCGTCAGAGGGAGAAGCAGACTTCCTGCTGAGCAGGGAGCCCGATGCGGGACTCGATCCCAGGACTCCAGGATCATGACCTGAGCCGAAGGCAGTCGCTTAACCAACTGAGCCACTCAGGCGCCCCACAAAAATAGTTCTAAACTAAGGGGATAATCACAATCAACTGGGCTAGCTATATGCCCACTATCAGCTAATTTCATTTACTAATAAAAATTTAAGTTACAAAAAGTGATGAACCGAGGGCACCATCTGAAATAATTTGATGTTTTGTGGGATTGCCCTCTGTTTCCAGACAAATCAGCCTTCTGATAGCCAAAAGACTGGGAAATTTAGTAATCAGCACAGCACCCAAAATAGTTTAAAACATTAACAGATGAAACTCCAAACTTAATAGCACTAATGATGTCAAACAACTATATGAAAGAAAGACAACACCAGGCTTAATACCTTAGAAAGTATATACAGAACTTGAACATTGTTTAAGATACAATTCAAGTCACAACTGAATTAGCAACATCATCAGATACTCTGATATAATGAAAAAGCCTAGTTTAAAAAAAAGAGAACAAAACAATGCATGTAAACCATAAAAGATTACAAAGTATTTTAGAATACACAACAGAATTCTAACTAGGAGGTTTAAATTTTGATTCTTAAAAGGTAAATATATATTTACAATCTTTAAGTTTCACAATTTATTTTTACATGATCTTTATTCTCTGGATAATTTCATAAAACAATAAAAAGCTCTTTTAACACCACGATACACAGAAAAAAAAATCAATAGGGAGGTTGGTAGAATGCACTAGCCATAGTTAGCTAACATACAAAAGGCCAGGGACTTTATTCATGGACTCAAGTCACAAAACAGACTGAACAAAAACTGCAAGCCAGGAAACAGGCACTTTCCCTTCAGAGACTTCACTGCAGGGACCAAGTTTCCTTACCTGAGAAGGACTGGTTATAAATAACAGTTCTGAAGGCAGAGTTCTGGGAGGAATGGACGAGATCACCTATGGGAACCAATGAGCTCACTTATGTTTTAAGAAAAGACTGTGCAAGTTCATAGCACAGGTCACCGTGGGATGTTCCTTCAAGGTTTAAAAACCTCAACCTGTAGTCAGTCAGTCCTTAATACAATAGATGAATTTTAAAGCACAGAACCCTTAATTGGAGTGTTCAGCCCAGTTGATTATCAAAAGCTATTTATAAAATGCTTCAATACTGATGAATTAAAGCTACCAAAACTTTGTAATGATCACAAAGATTTGGCCTCCTGGGTTAAAATCCAAAGTCATTTTGCCTCTTGACAACATTGCAGAGATGTCAAATACTTCTTAATCTCTCAAACCGTGTGGCAGACCTTCTATGTTTTCTGTCTATCATAATCTCCGACCATCTTCTTGATGTATGACAATTTGCTCTTCAACTGTTTGCAATAATTCCTCTTATTTTTGTAATCTGCAGACTAAAAAGGAAAAAAAATAAACCAGGTAAATTTAACAAAATAAAAACAAGTTGTGTTAGCTGCTAGGAAAGCAGAGGTAAATAAAAAAAAAACGTAGAAAAGGGGCACCTGGGTGGCTCAGTCGGTTAAGTATCTGCCTTTGGCTCAGGTCATGATCCCAGGGTCCTGGGATCAAGCCCCACATTGGGCTCCCTGCTCGGCAGGGAGTCTGCTTCTCCCTCTGACCCTCCCCCCTCTCATGTGCTCTCTCTCCCTCTCTCTCATTCTGTCTCAAATAAATAAATAAAATCTTTAAAAAACAGAAACAAAAAAAACACATAACAGAAAACTTCTTCCTGAAAGAATCTTACAATCTGGGATACTTACGCCCTTAACTTGCTTCAGTCTATTGTACTCATCAGCAGCAGCCTATTAATGAGAAACACAATAGAATATGTTTAGTGGGACATTTTCTCTCTCAAAAATAACATTCTTGATGTTCTATTTTGGAGCTAAAACTTACAACACCACCAAAAATATAGGAAATTAAAATAATGAAGTTTTTAGGTTCGTACAACTATTACAGTCAGCAAAAGGGCCTGAAGGAAGCCAGTAAAGAGAAATCTAGGACTTATTCCTTACGTTCCAGTCACACAGTCAGGTAACTATCTGTTTTGCTGCCTCTCATCTGTCCCCATGCTGGTCCATGTGCCTTGCTGACACTGGAGATCTTCTGTAAAGCATAGCTCTCATCTGGTTACAGCCCATTATGAAACTGGTCTGAGCTCCCTAGTAACTAACTTAAATATATATGTATATGCATATGTATATTTATATGATAAATATATTTACATATACACACAGTAATATATGTATTTGTGATATATATATTATTAAATATGTAAGTTAACATATTACATATTATACATATATAAAACAATTTGAGCCATAAATTAGTATTGGATTATAACCCAAAGTATAAAATAGATATCCATGAGTCGATACTGTCATAAAACATAACTTCTTATCAAAGATGTTGTGTGTCTAGGTGCACTTTTGCATGAAGGGGATATTTTAACAACTGTTACACCTTGGTGACAACCAGGTGATAGAATTTAAGGCAGTTTATTTTTCTGTACCCGATTCTGTAATGTTAGTATTTTACAGAAAGAATGAACTGTGTTTATAAATAGAAAAATAGTTTGTTTTTTTTAAATAGGAAGGGATATATGTACATAGCCTATTGTTTTGTACTTCTTAACTATATTAGTACACTCTTCAATTTGGAAAGACTTTCATCCAAGACTGGATTTCAGTTATTTTTCAATGAAATCAATTTGAGAATTGCTAGCAAAATCTGAATCAGCATTAACAGAAAGGATACTAGATCTTCATAGATTAGAATAACATCATATATAATTATCAGGTTTGAATTTACCATGTACTCTTCACTTTCTTCTCTATAGTCATCCAATTCTTTATCCAGACGAGAGAGTTCTTTATTGACCTCATCAAGTTCTGCTTGTAAGCTCTTGTATTCCTGCAGGCCAGTGTCAAAATTTCTCTTGTAGAGTTGTCTTTGTTGATCTGAAGTGATAGGTGGATATTCCCTAAAAATTGAGAAAATGACTACTTATGACTCTAGCAGACATAAAATCCAGGGTTTCTTCATCAAAGATAATGAAGCTGGTGGGATGTGAAGAATGACAATCTCCTGTTTTCTTTTGTTGCTTATGGAAAGAGGAAGGTGGGATGCAAATAAGTTCTCTTAAGATTATACGTTAGGGGTGCCTGGGGCATCCGACTCCTGATTTTGGCTTAGGTCATGATCTTGGGGTCATGAGATCTAGCCTCTTCAGGCGCCAGGCTCAACATGGCGGCTGCTTAAGATTCTCTCCCATTCCCTCTGCCCGCCCCACTGCTCGCTCGCTCTCTCAAAAAAAAAAAAAAATGATTATACATTATACATCACTGCTTATGCTTTTAAAAATACTATGCGGGGGGAGGGGGGGGCAGTGCCTGGGTGACTCAGTCAGTTGAGTGGCTGACTCTTGGTTTCTGCTCAGGTCATGACCTCAGGGTCCTGGGATCAAGCCCTGCATCAGCTTCATGCTCCGTGGGGAGTCAGCTTGAGATTCCCACTCTCGCTCTCACTCTACCCCTCCCCAAGGTCGTGCATGTCCTGTGTCTCTCTCAAATACATACAGCTTTAAAAATAAAATACTATGCTTATATAATTTTTAGAAATAGAATTAAAAATCATTTATGAAATTTAAGGTTCAAGTCATACGAACTCATTTATTCTAAATATACACCACCACATGATAATAGAATATTTATGTTTAAAGTCTTAGAACTGGAGGGGCGCCTGGGTGGCTCAGTCATTAAGCGTCTGCCTTCGGCTCAGGTCATGATCCCAAGGTCCTGGGATCGAGTCCCACATCGGGCTCCCTGCTCGGCGGGAAGACTGCTTCTGCTTCTCCCACTCTCCCTGCTTGTGTTCCTGCTCTCGCTGTCTCTCTCTCTGTCAGATAAATAAATAAAATCTTAAAAAAAAAAAGTCTTAGAACTGGAATTCTGGAACACAGTATGTTGTCATCATTACAGCGGCAGAGCGGCTGACCGGCAGCTGGTTGTTTTCTGCTACCAACTACAGTTTTTAGATTGTTTTTTCAACTGATTGGTTTTCCTAAGCAGAAATAGCTTAAGTCCTTTGATTATAAAAGTAGACTTTAATGTACATGTACAAAAATACATGCTCATCGCACAAATAACGTGGCAATGCACTAAACTGAAAATAACCCTGAAATTCTGTATCACTTGTATCTCTCAATATACTAGCTATTCTTTACATATCACTGTGATGCTATTAACTAATAATCCACTGAGGAAATACTCCGAACTGTTTCACAGAACTAAGGAACTTCACAGCAACATGGAATTTCAATTTTTATATCTAAATTGGCCTAACATCTTCATTTTTACAAAGGGGAGAAATTAAATGATTTGCTCGAAAGAAGAATTCAGGTTTCTTTAAAGTTTTCATTTAAATCTTCCATGATTCAAGTTAAAAAAGTATTTTTTTTTTTTAAAGATTTTTTATTTATTTTTTAACAGCGAGAGAGACAGCAAGAGGGGGAACACAAGCAGGGAGAGTGGGAGAGGGAGAAGCAGGCCTCCCGCCGAGCAGGGAGCCCCATATGGGACTCGATCCCAGGACCCTGGGATCATGACCTGAGCCGAAGGCAGACACTCAACGACTGAGCCACCCAGGCGCCCCTAAAAAAGTATTTTATAGCTAGATGGCTGAACTTGGCCAAGAACTTCTTTTTCTGAAGATCTATTTGAGAGAGAGCGAGCAAGTAAGCGTGTGGGGGAGGGGGAAAGGGAGAGAATCTCAAAGCAGACTCCCCACTGAGTGGGGAGCCCCACATGTGGCTCGATCTCATGACCTGAGCCAAAAACCAAGAGTTGGAGGTTTAACCTACTGAGCTACTCCGGCGTCCCTGGCCAAGAACTCCTGTGGAGAGAGAGGAAGGTGAGGTATGAGAATCCCCAGTGAGATTTCAAACTATACTATACCACTCATCACCTCCTTACACCCTGAGAAGCAATGTTTTGATGAACCACCATTCACACCACAAATGTTTCTGATTTGTGTCCCATTTCTCAGAATACCTGGGCATCAAAGGGCTACACATCACACATGAGTATAGTTGCTAAGGATGAACTGTAACTCAACCACCAACACCCAGGAACTTAACCACAACCTTGGCCAGAACACTGAATTGTTAACTGTTTATGTAACTGTTTGCCAAAGTCCTCTGGATTAAACTTTTAAAAGAATCTCTGGTCTCATCATGAAACCTTACAAGTGAATGCCAAAGAAAGCCATAGCACTGGTCTGAGAATTTTATAATCAGTAACCAAAGCCCCTCTATACTGGCGTTTTATTTGTTTGGAAGACCGTTCTTGGGTGACTACTAGTGCAAGAGCATTGGTGAAGTTCATCGGTCGCCCTGTGGAAGATGCTCAACATGGGTTTTTTTTTTTTTTTTAAGATTTTATTTATTTATTTGACAGAGACAGAGACAGCGAGAGCAGGAACACAAGCAGGGGGAGTGGGAGAGGGAGAAGCAGGCTTCCCACAGAGCAGGGGGCCCTATGTGGGGCTCGATCCCAGGACCCTGGGATCATGACCTGAGCCGAAGGCAGTCGCTTAACCAACTGAGCCACCCAGGCGCCCAATGCTCAACGTGTTTTTAGGACACAGTCACAGCCAAGCATATCCCCTCCCTGTCCATCTTTATTACCAGAGAGTACTCAGGGGAAAAAAACCTAACAAAAAAATATCTCCAGTCCTGGCTGTCAAAGAATGAAATCGCGCCACCCCGCCCCAGCGGAGCAGGTAAGCAGTTCCCAGGCCGGCCGGCCCAGGCTAGCAATCAGATCCCGTGCATACGAGGCCCCCCACTACCTGATCCAGTCCTCCTCCAGCTCGTCGCACGACTCGCCACCAGTTGTGTAGTCTGTCTCGTAGTGGTCCTGCTCCGGCCGCTTGGCCTTGCCCGCCCTGCCTCTCGTGGGGGCCTTTCTGGAAGGCGTCTCGAAGTTCCTGCCACTGCTGTAGTGAGGCTGCCTGAGGTCAGCCACAGCTGAGGTCACCGGCAGCTCCTGCACCACTTCGGGCACCCTAACAAAAGAGCAGTCAGTGTTCGGGGATCACGAGGCCAGGAGCGCCCTGTCAGCACAGAGGGCAGCAACAGCTCGCACGAAGAGACCTCCACACCTACGTGCGTTCACGCAAGCAGTTCACCTACTCGACACGAGGCAGATCCCCAGGCTCCTGCGAGCAGGTGAACACCAGCTCAGACCCTCCACAACACACCAAGTGGCTGGAAGGTTCCGATGTAAGGGGAGCCCGTTTGTAAGACCTTCTAAGTGAGATGGACCTAAGACTGCATTTTGGGAAGCCCAGGCTGACCTGGAAGAGGTGTTTACGGGACCTGTGCCAGGGACTTACTCCACAAAAGGCCATCAGGAAAATAACAACTCAGGATTCTTTTCTACAGGTTCTTCCAGTTTCATGGAATGCGGAGTGCTGAAGAGAAATGCATGTATCTGTCTACCATCGGAAGCTGACTCTCAGAGGTAAGCATTTTTAATACTAATTTTAGACTCCTATGCATCAATTTTCTTTTCAAGATACAATCTTGGAAAACTAAAATACTCAAAATTTAAACAACTGCTATGTGAATCCTATAGCCATGTAGACTGAACAGCATGGAAGGACTACCATTAGACTTATTTTCCTAATGCAATAATATTGCATCAGATCTTTAACTGCATATGTTTCTGCCACAAGCATAAAAATGAAGCCAAACGTGGAATAAAAGAGCAAGAGCTGTGGCAACTGTTAAGTACTTGTGAGTAACAGCGATGCAGAACTATACTCTCCCTAGTAGCAGAGCTAACGGGCAAGAAGAGCACTGAAAGGAAGACAAAGAACATGCCAGGGACTTTCTAACCTCAGCCTTGCTATTCAAATCAACTATTAAAAATGTCTGAAGTTTTTGTTTTCTCATTGCTTTCAATTTACAGAAATTATAATCTTGACCTATGTCTATGTCTTGACCTATGTCTATTTTCTAGGTGATCCAGAACTGCTTGCTTCTCATTGTTGTCCAAGTCTTCAGATTTCTATCACACTTACTAATGTCTTATAGAAGCCTAAAGCTTTGGGATGTGTGTGCATAGTTGGCGGTGGTAAGTGGGATTCATGCCTTCTTTCTGAATGTATTCAGGTTACCGTGGCTTTGTGTGCTGTTATTGCTACATCTAAAGGAGGGAAAATGTGACTTTCTCCATGAGTCAATGAGTAACAAGTTCCTAGACACTCTGCCAAAATTGCCAGGTATTCTGCTTCTCGCTTTGGGAATGCAGTAGGTGTATTTGAGGGCATAGGAGCTATTGAAGAAGGAAGCTAAACAGCAAAAGAAATTAGAAAAAAACCAAAACTTTCTAAAACATTAAAAACAGGCCTCCTCCCATAATTATATTAGATACTGATATTATAAATCTTTACTTGGTCAGGCTCCCTGCTCAGCGGGGAGCCTGCTTCTCCCTCTCCCTCTTCCCCCTGCTTGTGCTCTCTCTCCCTCTCTCTCATAAGTAAATAAATAAAATCTTTAAAAAAAAATAAATCTTTACTTTGGAAGTTTTCCACCTCCCACTCTACTACATACTTTGAAACACTAGAGGGTAACATACTCGATACAGCATAAAACCTAAACACAAAGCTCACATGTGTATATAAATTTAAGACTTAGGGAATATGTGTACTGTCAATAATCTTTGAACCTACTTTTAGATACAAATTCCATTAAGTCATGATCTGCATGACCCTGAAGAGGCAACCAGCTGTATGCTTTCCCTGGTTCCAACTCAGTCTTCAGGTCCCGAAGTTCACCCTTGTGTATTCTTTCTTTTCTATTCGTGTTTTCTTTACACACCCTCCCTCACATGCCTTTGGTGCTCCTACCTCCCCCCAACTCTCAGTGTAGCTACTGTGCCTGTCTTCTGCCCCTGGTAGATCGCCACCTCCATGAGAACAAGGACTTGGTATTCCCAGGGCACCTAGCCAACTACTGCGTACATGGCAGGTGTTCAAGAGAATTCCTGAATTGAAAACATTCACCCTCTTTTCTGATGACATCCAGTATCCATGAGGGAAAAGAAACAAGGCATGATCAACATCAGCGTCCTGATTATCAGAACAATGTCTATTATGTACATGGTATTTTATTTTTTTATTTTTAATTTTTTTTCCAAAGAATTTTATTTATTTATTTGAGAGACAGAGGGGACAGAGAGGGAGAGGGAGAAGCAGGCTCCCCACGAAGCAGAGTCTGATGCAGGACTCGATCCCTAGACCCTGAGATCATGACCTGAGCCAAAGTCAGATGCTTAACCAACTGAGCCACCCAGGTGCCCCTACATGGTATTTCAGAACTGTCACTATTATTGGGGGGCATATCTAAGCCTTGTCAATCAGAGAACCCTATCTCCCTAGCCTTAGGAATGACAATGATCCAAAAAGGGCCAATCAGGAATCTTTCAATATATTTTATATGTCAGCTTTGGGAAAGAACATTCCATTTTCCAAATCCTATGCTGGAAGGTCAATGCAGCCTAGAAAATGTGGAGGACCATCCTGCTTTCATAGAAGCTGTACTGACAATAAAGCCCACATAGCAACAGGAGTCCTAATATCTTTCTTCTGAGTTCCTGGCTCATGTCATTCCTGAAGTGAGACCATCCCTTGTCTAATGTGGACCAGTGAATTCCTACAACTCATATATAGTTCTTTTTTTTTTTTAATGGTGGTTTATTAAAACACGGGGACAGGACCGGTGGGCAGAAAGAGCTGCTGCCAACTCGTATATAGTCCTAACAGATTATCCTACTAGCCTCTTTACTGCTACCATACAAAGGTTCATTGCCACTCTAGGGTGTCAACCTGCCTGGAAAGCTCTGTGACATGTCAACATTCATCTTTCTTGACTTATAAAGATGAATTCACCCTGGATTTGGACAAGATAGAACGGAATGTACCTAGTAGGGGGTATCTCCTAAATTTAATTAGAAAAGGTGAAGAAGCAACCATTTTCAATTAAATTCTGCTATCTCCTAACCCAGTATGAATTCTAATTGCCTTGAAATTCTAAGATATAAGACATTATGATGAGGGGCGCCTGGGTGGCTCAGATGGTCAAGCATCTGCCTTCGGCTCAGGTCATGATTCCAGGGTCCTGGGATCGAGTCCCGCATTGGGCTCCCTGCTCCGTGGGAAGCCTGCTTCTCCCTCTGCCTCTCTATCTCTCATGAATAAATAAATTAAAATCTTAAAAAAAAAAAAAAAGACATGATGAGCACAAAGTGACAGATGCAACTGTAATTACCATATAACTCCACTTTATAAGAGAACTTCAATAATAAACTCAACTAATAAGTAGTTATAGGCATCAAAATTGTGGAGCGGGGGATGGGGATATCAATGAAGAAAGGGCACGTGAGGACCTTTTGGAGTGCTTGATGTGTCTCTTGGCTGCTGTGGTGGTGGTTACCTCAGTGTTTACACGTGTGAAAAATCATCAAACTGTATGCTCAAGATTAGTACTCTACTGAATGTGTGTTATGCTTTGGGGAAAAAATATCTTAAGTGTTGAGGTACCTCATCCTTACGATGGATCTCAGACACAATGTTCCCGTTCTAATTCCTTGTCTGTTGACTATGATAGCAAAGAGAGGCGCTTGTGGGCTACTAAGCACCTTCATGAAAGCCTGAGGAGAGACAGCCTATGACTTAATGTGCATCTCTACCCCATCCAAGTGAATGTGCTCTGAATCTTCCAGAGCACACAGTACCCTGCCATGGGCAACACCTGGAAATTTCTATTATTCCCCAGAGGCTGCAAGTTCCTTCCAGCATTAGTGCATACAAATCAGGAGATAATGCCCCATCACATCCCTTAGCACCATCCCCCTCCTCCCCTTCTTCTGGATTTTGAAACTAAGCATCACATTTGCATTTCCCAGACCTTCAAAAAAGTTCTAGGGCTTAGGCTGGCCCTCGTATATAGTCCTAACAGATTATCCTACTAGCCTCTTTACTGCTACCATACAAAGGTTCATTGCCACTCTAGGGTGTCAACCTGCCTGGAAAGCTCTGTGACATGTCAACATTCATCTTTCTTGACTTATAAAGATGAATTCACCCTGGATTTGGACAAGATAGAACGGAATGTACCTAATAGGGGGTATCTCCTAAATTTAATTAGAAAAGGTGAAGAAGCAACCATTTTCAATTAAATTCTGCTATCTCCTAACCCAGTATGAATTCTAATTGCCTTGAAATTCTAAGATATAAGACATTATGATAAATTGGTACACCCCCTAGGGACTACAATTTGAGTATACGTATCAAAATGAAATAGGAAATTTCTTTCAGCTCAGCACTCCTGCTTTTAGTATTTTTCCTCTAGCTACATTCACATACATGAAAAGGGATACATGTACAAGTTTATAGCTGCAGAGATCTATAATAACAAAACATTGGGGAAAAGTGTGCATCAATATGGGATTAACAAATTATAGTATATCCATCTGGTGGAGTATTATGCAGCTATAAAAGATATCAGTAAACTCATTGTATACCGATATGCACAATCTCCAAGACATATGCTAATAATGCATTTAATATGCTAGTATTTTTAAAAAGATTTATTTTTATTTATTTGAGAGAGAGAGAGGAGAGCGAGGGAGCACGAGTGGGGGGCAGAGGGAGAGGGAGAAGCAGGCTCCCCGCTGAGCACGGAGCCCAACACAGGGCTTGATCCTAGTACCCCAGGATCATGACCTGAGCCAAAGTTAGACACTTCACTGACTGAGCCACCCAGGTACCCCTTAATACGCTATTCTTTTTTAAAGATTTTATTTATTTATTTGGTAGTGAGAGAATGAGACAGAGAGAGAGCACATGAGAGGGGGGAGGGTCAGAGGGAGAAGCAGACTCCCTGCTGAGCAGGGAGCCCAGACTCCACCCAGGGACTCCAGGATCATGACCTGAGCCGAAGGCAGCCGCTTAACCCACTGAGCCACCCAGGCGTCCTGCTATTTTTTTTTAAAGGAAGATATAACTAATGTACATTTTGGCCAGCATATTTATTTAAAAATAATTTCTGGAAGGTTATATAAGACAAATTGGTGGGGTGCCTGGGTGGCTCAGTTGGTTAAGTGTCTGACTCTTGATCTCAGCTCAGGTTTTGATCTCAGGGTTGTGAATTCAAGCCCCGCACCTGGCTCCATGCTGGGCGTGAAGCCTACTTAAAAAAAAAAAAAAAAAAAAAGTGGTAACACTAGCTGCCTCTAGGAATAGGAACTAGGTAGCTGGGGACAAAAGCTATCACTCTATCCCTTTTAAATTTTACATTACAAATGTACTGGCTTACTCAAGAATAACTAAGATTTTTAAATTGTTCCAAATGATTTTGTGAAAATATCTTGGTTTTCATGAAAAGAGACAGCATGTGGAATGCTATGTGACCATTCAGGCTTTATAATTAATTCAGAGGCACAGCTGGTCACAAGATGCATTATAAATATTTACTATGTATGCACGGAAGTCATGCAAATCATAGCTTTAAGACTGTGTCTCTACTTTGTACACCTCTGCCCCTAACAGCCTCAAGTGCTTTGGATTTTTGTCAAAATCCAAACAGAAGGAGAACAGAGAAAACACTCTTCCTCCAAATCATTCACAACTGAAACCAACAACAAAGTCAATTCTGAAGACCAAAACAAAATATATATTGAGGGTAAGGCAAACTGCCATCTGTTTCCAAATTCCATCCCAGGGTAATAATAAAACCTATTGTCTCAAACTGATTCCATGATTAGCTTAGCTGCTGGTGTCATCTTAAGGGGTTCCAGGTGCCCAAACTACTCAGGGGGGATTTCTATCTAAATTGGGCCACTAAGGGACGCTGAGTGGCTCAGATGGTTAAGTATCTGCCTTCGGCCCAGGTCATGATCCCAGGGTCCTAGGATGGAGCCCCACATCGGACTCTGTGCTCAGCAGGGAGCCTGCTTCTCCCTCTCCCTCTGCCTGCCTGTCTGCCTACTTGTGATCTGCCAAATAAATAAATAAAATCTTAAAAAAAAAAAAATAAATTGGACCACTAAATGGGGGGGGTGGGGGGTGAAGGAGGGAGGTGGAAATAAAACTTTGAAGCAACACAAAGTTTTCCAGCAGATACACCTTTAACTTAAAACAATCAAAGTAGTTAAAGGGACTGTTTATTTTTTATTATTTAGTCCACAAAGGAATTTGGAGTTCTAGAATTATACATAACAAGAGAGGGTGGCTGCCTGGCTCAGTCACTGGAACATGCGACTCTTGATCTCAAAGGTTTTGAGTTTCAGCCCCACGGTGTGTGTAGAGATTATTTAAAAACAGAATCTTAAAAAAAAAAAAAAGAAGAAGAAGGGGCACCTGAGTGGCTCAGTTGTTAAGCATCTGCCTTTGGCTCAGGTCATGATCTCAGGGTCCTGGGATGGAGCCCCACATCAGGCTCCCTGCTCGGCAGGAAACCTGCTTCTCCCTCTCCCAGTCCCCCTGCTTGTGTTCCTGCTCTCGCTATCTGTCAAATAAATAAACAAAATCTTTAAAAAATAAAATTTTAAAAAAAAGAGTAATTTATCATCCTTAGGCAAAAATTATATCCAGTCCATAACAGTATTTCTAATACCCTTCCCTCACTAGTCATTAGGTTGAATTAGAAATAGCCTTTAGGGAGCCTGGGTGGCTCAGTTGGTTAAGCGACTGCCTTCGGCTCAGGTCATGATCCTGGAGTCCCTGGATCGAGTCCCGCATCGGGCTCCCTGCTCGGCAGGGAGCCTGCTTCTGCCTCTGACCCTCCCCCCTCTCATGTGCTCTCTCTCTCTCATTCTCTCTGTCTCAAATAAATAAAAAAAATCTTAAAAAAAAAAAAAAAAAAAGAAATAGCCTTTAGGGTAAATTAAAACCACAATGGGGATACCATTTCAATAACCATAATGGCACCTACTCTAGGCCAGAAGCTCACTGTGAGGTTATTTACACTACTTGTAAATATACACATACAGGCTTTATCAGTTTCACAGCCATCCTCCAGCAACATGAAGGGTCTCGCACAGCAAGTGAGATCGCAGAATTCCTGATTTCAAACAAAGTCTTCTCGGTAAATAAAAATGTATGTGGCTAGGAAGTGGATCAACCAGCAATCATCCCCTTCCATTAATGAGATCTAGCAGTTATAGGCAAGGAGAGACAGCTCTGCTTTGTATCAGTAACATCCTTCACTCTTACCTCAACTTCAAAACCAGCAACAGGGAAGAGAACCACTTTTTTAGAGCCAAAAATATCAATTTACCCTCTCTCCATTAAACCAGCAAGAGAAAAAAAGCACTTTCAGCTTAGAAGGGGGAAAAGATCCTACCAGCTCACAGTCCCACCCTTCTCTTCCAAGCCTCCATCAACAATGCAAAAGATCAGTCTCTAGCTTTGGGAAACTGTTAAATTTATTTATTTTAAAGCAAATGGTACAACAGGAACTGATTTTCAACATATGCAAATGTTCATTTTTAAGACTCATTCTATCTGAAGGAGGAAGATGCTACTTACGGTGTTGACTTATAGGAAGACTCTGGATATGACCGCTTGTCATTCACTTTACCATTGGAAGAGTAGGCCATGGGACTGTCCACTCTCTCCACATAGTCAGAAGGGGGGGGAGGCATGTCTTGTGTGCCTGCAGACACATTTTTAACCTAAAGAAAAAGCCCCAAAGAGACACAGTTATTACTGAGCCTGTAATTTAAAGGGGAAAGAAATGGAAGAAAAATGTCACATATAAAATTACCTAATACTTATTGGGCTCATTAAATATTTTTAACCTGCCTTGCTACTGTTAGTGTTAACAATCAAATCAGTATTCCTACCAACACACAAATGATACCGTTGTTAATTTAACAAGTCCAGAATTACAAAGAAGGGAAAAAAAAAAATCCCAATTACCTGACTCTCATCCTGATGTGACCAGGCAGAATGATTATCCATTGCTCTATCCCATATACAAGGACTAATCTCATTTTATCCAGGCTGGTTCTGGGTTCGGGCAAGAATTTTCATTTCTCTCTTTTTTTTTTTTTAAGATTTTATTTATTTGACAGAGAAAGAGACAGCAAGAGAGAGAACAAGCAGGGGGAGCGGCAGGCAGAGGGAGAAGGAGAAGCAGGCTTCCCGTGGAGCAGGGAGCCCGATGCGGGGCTCAATCCCAGGACCCTGGGATCATGACCTAAGCCAAAGGCAGACGCTTAATGACTGAGCCACCCAGGCGCCCCCCCCCCCTTTTTTTAAGATTTTATTTATTTGATAGCACAAGAGAGCACAAAGAGAGGGAGTGGCAGAGAGACAGGGAGAGGGAGAAATAGGGTCCCCACTGAGCAGGGAGGTTGACATGGGGCTCAATCCCAGGATCCTGGAATCACGACCTGAGTCGATGCTTAACCAACTGAGCCACCCAGGTGCCCCAAGAATTTTCATTTCTAACAAGTTCTAAGGTAATACTTATGCTGCTGTCTGGGCACCACACTTGGAAAACAACTAATCTAGGACAAAAGACACTGGTTCCTCTTAACCCATCCACACTAAATATGGAATGTTAAAACCACAGAAGAAATTAAGAAGCTCAAACTAACTTCTGCTATAGTTCTTTAATAAGAGATTTGTTCATTCTCCCTTAACATACATTCTCAATGGCTCTGTTCTTAACACATGAACTCAGTATCAGAAAAAAACAAATAATCTCATTTAAAATGGGCAGAGGACCTGATAGACATTTTCCCAAAGAAGACAAACAGATGGCCAACAGACACATGAAACCATAAAAAACTGATGAAAGAAACTGAAGATGACACACAAATGGAAGGATGTTTCATGCTCATGGCCTGGAAGAACCAGTATTGTTAATGTCCATAGTACCCAAAGCAATCTACAGATGTAATGCAATCCCTATCAAAATATCAACAGAACTGTTCACAGAACTAGAATAATACTGAAATTTGTATGAAGGCACAGACTCCAAATAGCCAAAACAATCTTGAGAAAGAACAAAACTGGAGGTATCACAACCCCAGATTGCAAGATACACTAAAAAGCTCAAGTATTCAAAACAGTATGGCACTGGCACAAAAATTAGGCACATAGATCAATGGAACCGAATAGAGCGCGCAGAAATAAACCCACACTTAACATGGTCAATCTACAACAAAGGAGGCAAGAATATACAACCGGGAAAAGACAATCTCTTCAACAAATGGGGCTGGAAAAACTGGACAGCAATATGCCAAAGAATGAAACTGGATCACTTTCTTACACCATACACAAAAACAAACTCAAAACGGCCTAAAGACCCAACTGTGAGACCTGAAACCATACAACTCCTAGAAGAAAACATAGGCAATAATGTCTTTGGCATCAGCTGTAGAAACGTTTTTCTAGTTATGTCTCCTGAGGCAAGGCAAACAAAAGCAAAAATAAACTACTGGGACTACCCCAAAATAAAAAACTTTTGCATAGCAAAGGAAACAATCAACAAAACAAAAAGGCAACAAACTGAATGGGAGAAGATATCTGCAAATGATACATCCAATAAGGGATTAATATCCAAAAATACATGAACTCAGCATCAATAAAAACCAAATAATCTGATTAAAATGGGCAGAGGGGGGCACCTGGGTGGCTCAGTCATTAAGCGTCTGCCTTCAGCTCAGGTCATGATCCCAGGGTCCTGGGATTGAGCCCCACATCGGGCTGCTTGCTCATTGGGGAGCCTGCTTCTCCCTCTCCCACTCCCCCTGCTTGTGTTCCCTCTCTCGCTGTGTCTCTGTCAAATAAATAAAATCTTTAAAAAAAAAATAAAAATAAAAAATAAAATGGGCAGAGGACCTGATAGACTTTTTCTCCCAAGAAGAGAAACAGATGGCCGACAGACACATGAAAAGTGCTCAACATCACTCATCATCAGGGAAATGCAAATCAAAACCACAATGAGATATCACCTTACACCTGCCAGAATGGCAAAAAAGAAAAAGAAATAATAAAAAGACAAAATAACAACAATAACAACAAAAAAAACCCCAAAGACAAGAAATTGGTAAAGATGTGGGGAAAAAGGAACCCTCAGGCACTATTGGATAGAATGCAAACTGGTGCAGCCACTGTGGAAAACAGTATGGAGGTTCCTCAAAAAATTAAAAAGAGGCCATATGATCCAGTCATTCCTCTACTGGCTATTCGCTCAAAGAAAACAAGAACACTAATTCGAAAAGATATATGCATCCCTATGTTTATTGCAGCATTATTGACAATAGCCAAGATATGGAAGCAACCCAAGTGTCCAATGACAGATGAATGGGTAAAGAAGATGTGATATATACGGAATAATATTACTCAGCCACAAAAAAGAATGAGATCTGGCCATTTGCAACAACATGAATGGACCTAGAAGGCATTATGCTAGTCACATAAGTCTATCTGAGTCAAGTAAGTCAGAGAAAGACAAATACCATATGATTTCACTCATATATGGAATTTAAGAAATAAAACAAATGAATAAAGGAAAAAGAAGACAAAAACCAGACTCTTAACTACAGAGAACAAGCTTGTTTGTGGTTGCTCAAGGGGACGTGGATGGGGGGATAGGTAAAATAAAGGGGATTAAGAAGTGCAAACTTCCAGTTATAAAACAAGTCACAAAAATGAAAAGTTCAGCAAAGAAAATATAGTCAATAAGATTGTAATAATGTTGTTTGATGACAAACGGTGACTATACTTGTCATATGAGTAATGAGTAATGTACAGACTTGTGGAATCATTATGTCATACGCCTGAAACTAATATAACATTGTATGTTAATTATACTACAACTAAAAAAAATGAGTGGCAGGGTCACTGGGGAAACTACTTTGTAAAGTTCTTTTTACAGTCCAAAAAGGTGACAAGATATCATATTTAGCACAGTACTTTGATGAGCATAGTAAAAACTCAGAAGATGCTGGATTCTGAAATTAAAGCCAGCGGATCTAAACAAAGAATTTTTGTAAGTATTTGAAGGTGAAAGCAGACTTTTAATTGGATTATTTTGCTATTAAATACTTACAATTAGGTTCAGCATCAATACAGTGTATTTCCCTGCAACACACACACTTTACGCCTTGTTTTCCATCAAGCATAGCATTAATACATGATCTACTCCTTTCCTATCATTGCAATAACACATACCAAGGTATTTATTTACCCACCACTTTAAGTACATGAGGTATTCTTGATTGTTTTCTTTTTTTTTTTTTAAGATTTTATTTATTTATTTATTTGAGAGAGAGAGAATGAGAGACAGAGACCATGAAATGGGGGAGGGTCAGGGGGAGAAGCAGACTCCCCGCCGAGCAGGGAGCCCGATGCGGGACTCCATCCCGAGACTCCAGGATCATGACCTGAGCCGAAGGCAGTCGCTTAACCAACTGAGCCACCCAGGCGCCCTCTTGATTGTTTTAATAGTCCCTCAAGCCAGAAAGGAATGGGATCATTTCCTTCTGAAAGTGGAGTTTAGCTGCAACTGGGAAACCAGCGGGTGGGTTGCAAGGGAGTGTGCTTCGATGTCCCTAGAGCTGGGACGCGGAGGGGTGGGAACCATTCTTGGCTCCCGCTGGATTCCCTAGGACCTGACACCACTGCCAAGCTTCACAGGCAAACGCTCTGCCAAGCCAAGGGTCTATTCTTATTCTGGACACTTCATCAGAATTTAAAAAGACTTCCTTTTCTTAAAGACCCATTTAACACTTTTCCACATTTTCCTCTTCACAACTTGAACGGAGGATGCAAAGCTCTACTGTTCTGGCAAACCCAAAATCAAAACCTTACAAAAAAGGCACCTGGATGTCCTTGCAGACGCTTAACTGCCTGGAAGGGAACGTCCTTCCCCCTTCTTTGCCAGCTAATACTTAGTTAGGCTTCAAGTTTTGGCTCACTACCAAGTAGTGGCCCTGCCAATATCCCCTGGAGGCCTTCCACATGTCTCTGCTGAGTGAGGCAGCCACCTGCCCTCCTATCTCGCTCAGCACCTGTTCACACAAACCTCCCACCGGAGCACTTAGGCACTGCCAAACAATCGTTCCCATCCAGAATAATGGCTTGCTCCTGTCACTCTAACTTCAGGGGGCAGTGGACTATTCTTAAAGCTGCCTGCTTACAATGTGCCAAACAATGAAATGACAGATCATTCGGTAGGCACCACCTTACAGGTAAATACTATTATTCCCTTTTTAGAAATGAAGAAGCTATGACTCAGGGAGCTAGACGCCTTTCCAAGCACCTACACTTAGGAAAAGGTATGTGGAATTGAACTATATGGCTCACTCAAAAGCCTCTGCTACGATCCACCACCTCTCCCTGGGCTGTCTCCTACCTTTCTCTCTGGGTCTCCAGAGCCCAGCACGGTACCAGGCACAAATCAGGAGCCCAGAACTGGCTGCATAAAGGTGACCTCATTTATTACTGCTGTATTTCTATGCTGTGTATATCCAAACATCTTATCAAATGAGCTGCTCTGAGCTGACCTTCAGCTCTTAAGAGTCAGCAGAACTGGACTAGCCTGACCCCTAACTTCACCCTTCAGCACAGGGCTCCAGTTTCTTAAACCTTTTTGATGCATATGTACAGAAAATTCCAAGGCACTGCATGCTTTGTGCTTTGGCAGAACGTATACTAAAGATAGAACAATGCAGGGAAGATTAATTTTTTTTTTTTTTAAGATTTTTATTTATTTATTTGAGACAGAGAGAATGAGAGAGAGAGAACACATGAGAGGGGGGAGGGTCAGAGGGAGAAGCAGACTCCCCACCGAGCAGGGAGCCCGATGCGGGACTCGATCCCGGGACTCCAGGATCATGACCTGAGCCGAAGGCAGTCGCTTAACCAACTGAGCCACCCAGGCGCCCGGGGAAGATTAATTATTAACATAGCATCTATGCAAGGATGATATGCAAATCTGATGCACTGCAGATTAAAAAAAAAAAAAAAAAAAAACAACCCAGCCAGACTCAAAGATGAGTAAGAATCAGGTTTTGTCCTTAAAAGGAGCTTAACAATCTCAAGGCAGAGGCAAAATATGTTTGTAAAACAAGGAGTAAGGTATTTTTTTCCTTCCTATGCTTCACTTTTCCCGAAAGAAGCTAAATTACTACTTTTCTCATAGTACCAGTGCAAAGTGAGTATAAACCTGCTGCGCCCCAGTGGGGACTGACCAGGTGTTAGTAACTTTGACACGGAGTCCTCAGGCTGTGTTTCCTGGTGTGAGCAAAGGGATTTCTGAGCAGCACTGGTATTACTGACTGGGTCCCCAGCCAGCCCACAAAACTTGATGATGCAGCTCAAATTCTTGACAATAAGCAAACAAAACCCACCATTCTAATAACTGTAGTAAATTCTTAATATTCAACAGCAAATGGTGAACAGTTTTCCTCAAGTAATTTGAGAAAAGCCCTAAGGGATCAGAGTCAAAAGAAAGCAGAGTGAAAACATGAAATAAAAAACTGTCTTTAAGTACTTTTTTTTTTTTAATATTTTATTTATTTATTTGACAGAGAGAGAGAGCACAAAAAGGGGGAGCGGCAGGCAGAGGGAGAGGGAGAAGCAGGCTCCCTGCTGAGCAGGGACCACCCCCCACCATGCGGGGCTCAATCCCAGGACCTTGGGTGTAAGTACTAAGGGGAAAGAAAAGTTTGAGGGCCAGTCGTTGCCAGAGTTGCTACTCTGAAGCCCAGTGGAGCCTCGGGGCCAGGCTGGAGGGCTGATCTCGTACTCCCACCCCAGGGCCTTCAGTGGGGAGGAGACACAAGTAAAGCAGGGGAAGGGGTGGGGAAGGGGGGAAGGACGCTGCAGGCAGCAGAAATCCACACAGCGGGCTCAAGTGGCTTCCCTTAATTGGCTTCTGTTTGAGGAGGTGCTGGTCCTAGTAGCACCCCGTCCCACACCCCGTCTTTGTGAAAGGGAAAACAAGACAGCAGGAGGACGGGGACACCTGGGGGGCTCAATCAGTTACGCGTCTGCCTTCGGCTCAGGTCACGATCCCAGGGTCCTGGGATCGAGTCCCGCGTCGGGCTCCCTGCTCAGCGGGGAGTCTGCTTCTCCCTCTCCCACTCCCCCTGCTTGTGCTCACGTTCGCGCTCTCTGACAAATAAATAAAATCTTTAAAAAGAAAGGAAAAAAGGAGGGACAGACATGCTAAGACGCTGAGGAGAAAAAGTACCTCTAACCAACTAAAGAATGACTCAGACTCACTCTTGAGACTAACTTCAAAAAGCCAAGTACTCACACCGACCACGTTTAAAGAATACAAATAGTTAATTTAGGGTGATACATAGGAAAGTTTCATTAAGATTCATACCCGCATCAAGAAAGAACTGAAGTGTTTCTGAAATGTCAAAATGAAATACATTCAAATAAAATAATTTCAAAAGATATTCATAAGAGGTAATTATAATGACAAATTTTTATTCAAAATTTAATTATACTTGGGGCGCCCACCTTGGGCTCAGGTCATGATCCAGAGTCCTGGGATCAAGCCCCACGTTGGACTCCATACTCAGCAGGGAATCTGCTTCTCCCTCTCTCTCTCTGCCCCTCCCCCTGCTTCTCTCTCTCTCAAATAAATAAATAAAATCTTTTTAAAAACCTCAAATTTAGGGGCACTTGGGTGGCTCAGTCAGTTAAGCGTCTGCCTTTGGCACAGTTCTTGGTCCCGGGGTCCTGGGATCGAGCCCCACATCAGGTTCCCTGCCCCACGGGGGGCCTGCTTCTCCCTCTCCCACTCCCCCTGCTTGTGTTCCCTCTCCCGCTGTCTCTCTGTCAAATAAATAAATAAAAATCTTAAAAAAAACCCTCAAATTTAATATTTACCAGAAGTGTTCTGATTACGCACTTGTGAAAAAATCTTGGTAACAAATAACATCTAACACTCCTTGCAGAGTTAATAAAAACATCCTGTGTCCCCGTGGGGCACCAAAAGGCAAACAAAAGGAGTGGCTCCAGAGCAGGTGTCCTCCCAATGCCTGTCCTCACTGCCCCTCCTCACCTGGATCCAAAGCATCTCCACTATCATGTGTGCCTATGCTACGGGCTTCTGAGCAGCCCCCCCACCCCGACTTCAAGTCAGGGACTGCACAAAAAGGTCAAGAACCTAAGTTCTAGGTCGCTTTGAAAGAAAACCTTCTCTCTCCCAAAACCAAGTGTGGCGAAGAAACTTCTCTCCATGCAAATCAAGGTCACGTGGAATTAGTACAACCAAAAAAGAGCAATGACAGCCCTCCCCCATTTTTCTCTTCGCCCCGTCTTCATTCCTAGTTCACACAACACAGGAAAAAATTCGGGCTACACCTGCATCCAAGTGGTGGTAGCAATGTGACAAAAGTCATCTACCTCTAAGAACGAAAGGGAAAGTAGATCCATCTGTTTGAGTATCGTCACGTGCCTACAAAACCTGACCTTGTTTGTTGCTCACCACTGCCTGGAGGGATAGGATTATCTCCATTTTCAGATGAGGAAATTGAGCCTTTATGGTTAAATTAATCTGCCCAAGGTCACATGGTAGAGGGAGGATGTGAACCCTGGTCCACCTGACTCCAAAGACAAACTCTTTCTGGCACAACTAACTGCCACCTAGGTCACTTAAATATGGCTTGAGGTACTCCTATTGTCTAGGTACGGACTATTCCCTGTAACTAAAGGGACCACTCTCATTGCCATAACTCCTCACCACACCCTAACGGGATGTGACAGGGATCCATTTTGAAGAGTTTTACTTGCCTATTAGACTAATGTTGTCAGAGCCAGCTTTTGACAGAAAATTACTCTGGATTAAACAGGCCTGAAAATCAAAATGAATACGTGCTTTGTCACCAGGTGCCTCTGTTTAGATCAGAGTGTAGGAACACGCCCCTCAAAAGGGAAACAGAAAGGCTTTTCCTGCTTGGTAAGTTAAGTGGAGAAATACATCAGACATCAGAGGGAAGAGCACCATAATCTCAAAGTACCACCTCCAGTTTTCACCACCTGAGGTCCACCTTCCCTGGCACTACAAGTTCTCAGAACAGTAAGTGGTCCAACTTGTTTTTCCTATTTTCTGTTGTTTTACACTCATAGATCTTCCCTCAACAAGAACCTCAAAACTGCCTCGGAAAGTACGGTCAGAGGTTTCTCCACCCTTAGTTGGTTGAAAGCAGATGCTCTCCAATGAACTAATCCCACAAATGAAGAGATGGTGGACCAGGCTTGAGCAAATCTAATTAATGTATCTTAATCAGATGGCCCCGAGGATTTAGCAAATACAAGGCCCCCTACCTACATGCGCGTTGCCCACAGGGAATTATTAACATACACCAGTAAAGGGGAATTCTGCAGCTCCCTAAGTTTCAACGAGTTGTTCGAACTTAGGGAGCAGGAGCAGTGTAGAAACCTCATGCTCAGTCTGTGATCTCATTCAAGGTCCCCTTGTTCTAGAAATGGGGAGTCCTGGTGCAGACTCATGTATCTTGTGTCAGCACACCCCCACAGGTGTGCCATAAGGCACACACACCTGTCCTCAGAGCCTGTGGTCAGTCACCATCTGGGGATCCAAATCCCCTTTAAGTTTACTACTCTGTACAACAATACCATTTTCTAAGTATGCTGTGGCGTGGAAAAGGCCTAGCCTTCCCTCAAAAGCTCGCTGGGGTCACAGTGTTACAGCTGCAGCTTGGTTCTATAGGACAATGGTTCTCAAAGCATGGTCCCCACATCGGTAACATCAACGGTACCTGAGAACTTGTTAGAACCGCACATTCTCATGCGCCATTCCTGAGAATGAGAAACCATGCGAGCTGGCCAACAAGCTGTTTTAACTAGCGCTCCACGTGATCCTGATGCTTGCTAAGGTTTGAAAACCGCTGAGCACACACTTCCTCCATGTCACAGACAACTGTCCCACTTAGACCATGGTAACTACAGTTAACATTCATTGCAGTGCTGGAAACGTAGGCATCTCTGCTTTCAGACAGCCACAAAGACACCAACTAGCTGGAGCACTTTCTGCCTCCCACCTCACCATTCATCACAACTCCCTAAACTGGCTCTCCACGATGCCCTGGCCTGTGGTGCTGGGACAGACAGGGCTTTCTGTACTCCACGCTGTCGGGTGCTAAGTCAGTAGACGAATAGGGCACTCCTACTTTTGTTCCATTTTGTTCCCTCTGAGGCCACAGATAAAAGCAAAATCTTTCCTGGGGTGAGAACCTAGGACCCCGATAGTCAGCAGCCCACAGGACTGATTGTACATTAAAGATTCTTGGCCCTGGTTGAAAATTAAAAAGCTGTTCCAGTTTCTTCAGATGTCTACTGCTGATTACCAGCGCCACCCTGTCCCAGGCACCTGCCCCACTCCCACCTGCCTCCCCACTCCCGGGTGCAGGGAGGTAACAGGCAGAGACTGCCTGCAACCTGCAGGAGAGCATTTGCTATTTTATCTCTTGTGGCAAGCTTACAAATCATGGGAAGATTAAGTTAATGAACCAACATTAAATGTATTTATATTTTGGGTACTCTTACCCAAGCTTCCTTATTCAAGCTCGTCATTGCAAACACAGACAAATTATCACTCTAGCTAAAATTTACTGTGTGTTAATAAATTATGTGCTGGTTTCGAGCTAAGCCCTTTAATCATTACAGCATCAGCTTATCTGTAGATAAAAACCTTTATTTTCATTTACATATGAAGAATCTATCAAAGGAAAGACAAAGCCCCCTGGGGCAAGGTGATTACCTTCATCAGAGTCCAAGGAAGCCAAAAGTCACCCAATGGTGATCAAAAAGGACAGAGTCCAAGATCCCCATCAGGGACCCCAACCCTTTCTCTACGTTCAGCCAGATCATCCTCACTAGTTCCTATCCTGACAAGTAAATGCTGGAAACAATGCTACATAAATGTTGCATCACGATGTTAAAGCCTTAAAAACTTCTAGAAATGAGACTAGCTAGTTAACTAAGTTAGTCTTTAGATTTAAGTATTTCTTACTTAAAAATAGGATCTTATTTAATAAATTTCACTTACTACTTGGTAACAATGGAGAAATGAGTTGATGGCATGTTCTCTCCAAACTTAGTCTATTCTTGCTTCTGATATAAATCAAGTAGCGTAACCAGAAAAAGTGCAAATTAGGAGACATGCAGAAAATTCCCCGCTGAGAACTGGATATGCTGGTTTGTAGCAGAAAAGCACTTCACACATGGATAAATCTCATTTTAATCTGTTAGTTTTATTATGTAAGTACTGTTTTCCCCAATTCTACTGGCAAAGAAAACTGAGGCTCAGAGGTTTTCAGAGGAAAAACAACAGACCAAAATCTACAAGTTATAAGGCAAATACAACACTTGTCCTGCTGGTTATGAGGACAGGTTTGAGACAAACTGCCGAAGCCCTCTGCAAACCTCAGTTTCTCCTTCTATAAGAAGGGTGCCCATCCCGTCAGAACTGCAGTTAGGATAATAATAATGTATAAAGTGGTTAGCCTAAAATGAATACTTGGGAAATGCTGGTTCCTTTCTTTTACTGATTTTTTTTCTTTGGCTTTGTTGCCAAAATTCAGATGTGACGCTTAAACCTGAGTCATCTTTTTTTTTTTTAAGATTTTATTTATTTATTTGACAGAGTCGCCCCTTAACCCGAGTCATCTTGATGTACTACATTGGCAAGAGCACTGAGAAAGCAGTCTCAGCAAAAGCAGCCTATGCCTGACTCACCAGGTCACCACCAAGCCACCATCTTGGTAATGTGTCCACAGGCAGACCCACAGCTGCCCGTACGGAAGGTCACCAAGGCAGACTGGAGGACCCCACCCTAAGGTCCCAGACTTCAGTCAGATTATTTCACTTTACCAGAGCCAAATCCAAAATTTATTCACAGGAGCACCTGAAACTGAGGTGCGGAGGGGTGCCTGGGTGGCTCAGTCAGTTAAGCATCTGCCTTCAGCTCAGGTCATGACCCCGGGATCCTGGGATCGAGCCCCACATCGGGCTCCCTGCTCCTCGGGGAGCCTGCTTCTCCCTCTCCCACTCCCCCTGCTTGTGTTCCCTCTCTCACTGTGGCTCTCTCTGTCAAATAAATAAAATCTTTAAAAAAAAAAAAAAAAAAGAAAGAAACTGAGGTGCTGAACTTCTAGTTACTACTGCGCCCGAACACTGTAGGTATCAATAAAAATGAACCTCCAGTGCACACGTCTTATAATCAACGCTTTGATATTTACCATAGGCGTGTGCTTTTCCAACGCCAGGCCCCACTGGTAAGTATTTACTCGAGAGAAAATGAGTATGTATGTCTTGATATTTATGTTTATGACCTTCTGGAAGTGTAGGACGGGGGAAGAGAGATTTGAACACAAAGATCAACATGAAATACTCATCTTCATGGGCTACTGAACATTAGTCCTTCCCAACTCAGCTCTGGAACCCAAGCCTGAAGAGTGCCCCCACTTGCATTCTCGGTGTTCTGTCAGGACATGGCTCCTTAGACCATGGTCCCCTGCCCTGGTAAGAAGCCCAACTCAAGCAGGGGCCGGAAGGGATCTGACAGCATGACACCCTCCTGGGAGAAGCCGGGTGAAGCAGGCACATTCAAAGCTGCTCAGAAACCCATCCTAAGCTATTCAAAAGGCACTTTGAATTTAGACCTGGCCACATGGCCAGAGCCATCAAGAATCAGAGGACAATTATAATTAATTCATGTTGTCTACAGAGCACTATTTCTCTAGAAACCACCTCCCTACTCCACACAGTACTGTGGGAAGTACCATCTGCCATACTATGTTACAAGGGTCCTCGCATGAGCACCACGGGTTAGGGTCCCCCTTACCCCAGTCTCATCAGGGCCCCTTCCCCAGGCTAGTCTTAGAAAAGCACTAACATGAAAAATTCAAGAGCTCTAAATGGCTGCTTTCTGCCCCTCTTCTCCAATAGAAACACGAAGCCTATCCAGATAGTAGGAAAACAAGAAAACAAATCATAATGGTGTTTAAATCCCTGAGATCTTAATTGTTCCTGATATCCAGCCATATCCTGGTCCTCTATGGCTAAGCTGTTTAAGTTCTAAGTTATCATGAGTCACCACCCAAAATCTTGCAAATAAATTCCTCTTTTTACCTATACTAAGTTCTATTTCTGTCACCTGTAACTAGGAAATTGCTAATTCATTCAACATCAAAATTCTTTCTTTTCTGTACATTCAATTGCTTTCAGTATCCCTGGAAGACACACAACTATACTTTTACTGGTCTGCATTTTTTCAGACCCATCTCACATCATCAGTCTTGAGAAAGCGGACGAGATAATATGGCCCAATTTTATAGATAAGGAACCCAGGGTCCAGAGGAGTTAATCTGTTTGCCCAAGAGCGCTGGAATCAGGACCCGAAACCAGAACTTGAAAGTCCTGTGCTGCTGTCCCTATACCAGGCATCCATCTCCAAACCAGACTTCCTTCACATACATATTGGTTGAAATCAACGGCAATCACCTGCCTGAAGTCACGACAAAGGCAGTGAAGCTGGACTCCAAGCCCTGGTATTGCTTCTTTTTTATAGGTCCCATAGTTTATTAATTCTTCTGTTTGGAACACATCAAAAGTGTATATAAACTCTATGCAACAACAACAACAAAAATGTTTTATCTGAGTGGAGCTGAGCTAATACACTGCTTCTATCAAAGGTAAAAAAGCCACCATTAGACACAAAGAGTAGAAGAAAGCGGAACACCAACAATCCCATCAGGCTGTTTAGGACAAACTACAAATGAAGGAAGTGTCTCCTCTGCTCACGGCAATGCACAAACCCAGCAGTGCCTGATTGTCCAGCCTGTACACATTGCTCAGAGCATCAACGAGGAGGTAGGTCTGCTCCGTATGAGAACATCTGAGGGGATCTACTCTGATCCCACTGGAACCATTAGTTGATTCCCAGCACTGAGAAGCACCTCAGTCCCAAGGTCAAGACAATAATATGGCCCATCACCATCTTATCTAATTGAAGCAGGGAAGGCACTGTGGAGCTAATTCACCTCTGGGGGCAGGTGAGTGGGAGAGCAAAACCCACAAAGGGTAATTAACTTACACTAAATAATTCTTGGGTGGGCTGGTGGATCTGTAGGTGTCCATTAGGAAACAAATAAATAAATACAAGAAGGCTATGCATGGACCAGAGGTGACAATGTCATGAACCAAGATTTAGGATTAATTTGTTCCTGTGAACCTGAAGTCCAATTAAAAAAGAGAGAGAGAGAAAGAGAAGTAATCATTAAGGTTTCCCTAAGAGCATGCTGGTATGGAAATAATCAATCAGGGTTCTAGCCCTGACTTTATCACCTACTATGTAACCCGATATATGTAAACAAAAAAATGCTCTCCACTTACATAACAGCAAAGTTCACTTCAACATCGATTTTCTCCATTTCTCCAAGTAAATTACCATATACTTGAAGAAAATTACCTAATACCTTTTCTTTAAAAGATTTTATTTATTTGAGAGAGAGAGAGAGAGAGAGAGAGAGAGAGAAAGGAGAAGCAGACTCCCCACTGAGCAGACAGCCCGATGAGGAGCTCGATCCCGGGACCCTGAGATCATGACCTGAGCTAAAGGCAGACACTTAACCAACTGAGCCACCCAGAAGCCCCGACCTAATAACTTTTTACATAATTATTCTGGTCAAAATTAGTTCATAAAAGGAAGAAAACCCAGAGAACTGACTTTCATCAAAAATGTAAAAATTTTAGAGGATAAAAATTCAGGATGGCGGGGCGCCTGGGTTGCTCAGTTGTTAAGCGTCTGCCTTCAGCTCAGGTCATGATCCCACAGTCCTGGGTCTGAGCCCCACATTGGGCTCCCCGCTCCGCGGGAGGCCTGCTTCTCCCTCTCCCACTCCCCCTGCTTGTGTTCCCTCTCTCGCTGTGTCTGTCAAATAAATAAAATCTTTAAAAAAAAAAAAAATTCAGGATGACTGCCTGCCATTTGGGAACAAAATTAAATTAGATCTTCTCTCATATCACACCAAATAACTTGGCCAGGGGTGCCTGGGTGGCTCAGTCATTAAGCGTCTGCCTTCGGCTCAGGTCATGGTCCCAGGGTCCTGGGATTGAGTCCCACGTCAGGCTCCCTGCTCAGCGGGAAGCCTGCTTCTCCCTCTCCCACTCCTCCTGCTTGTGTTCCCTCTCTCACTGTGTCTCTGTCAAATAAATAAATAAAATCTTTAAAAAAAAAAAAAAGAAAGAAAGAAAGAAAGAAAGAACTTGGCCAATCTGAACTGTCTTTAGTTAGTAATTATGAATCAGTATTTACTAAGTAAGACTTTACAGTGAAAACTGTGCAGTGTACAGGGAACTCTATCATCTTTGCAACTTTTCAATAAATCTAAAGCTATTCTAACATAAAAGTTTATTTAAAAAACTGGATTGGGGTGATGGCTGCACAATGCTACAAGTTTACTAAAAATCAGTTAATTGTACACTTATAATGTGTGAATTTTATGGTATACAAATTATACCTCACTAAAGCTATTTTTAAAAGTTCCTAGGTCTAAAGGTTCAAAATGAAAAAAATTATAAAATCAAGAAACACAAGAGAGGAACTTTACACCAATCAAGGACGAGGAAAACATCATGAACTGACAGGTATGTTTAACTTAACCCTCTGCACACATTCAGTCCACAACAAGGTAAAAAAAATAAAACTTTAGGGGCGCCTGGGTGGCTCAGTCGTTAAGCATTTGCCTTCGGCTCAGGTCATGATCCCAGGGTCCTGGGATCAAGCCCTGCCATCGGGCTCCCTGCTCAGCGGGAGGTCTGGTTCTCCCTCTCCCGCTCCCCCTGCTTATGTTCCCTCTCTCGGTCAAATAAATAATCTTTAAAAAAAAAAAATTTTTTTTTAAATAAAACTTTAAATACTGAAGAAACTATCGAAGACTATTTTTTAAAAAGATTTTTATTTATTTGAGTGTGCACAGGGCAGGGGCAAAGGGAGAGGGAGTCTCAAGCAGACACCTCGCTGAGCTGGGAGCCTGATGTGGGGCTCAATCTCATCACCCTGAGATCACAAGCTGAGCTGAAACCAAGAGTTGGACATTTACCCAACTGTGCCACCCAGGTGCCCCGAAACTAGAGAAGACTATTATTCACACCTTGAGGATGTTCGGAAAACTCTCTAGGAACACAAAAAAATACAGAAACCATAAACATACAAATGGAAAAATGTGAGCACTTAAAAAATAAAAACACTGTAAAAAAAAAAAAAAGGTGAAAGACCAACAACAATCTGGGAAGAAATATTAGCCACATATAAGACAAAATGCTAATATTCACAATATGAAAAATTCCGTTAAGAGTGAACAAACCAGGGGTGCCTGGGTGGCTCAGTCGGTTAAGCGTCTGGCTTCGGCTCAGGTCATGATCCCAGGGTCCTGGGATCGAGCCCCGCC
Source organism: Mirounga leonina (assembly GCF_011800145.1). NCBI lineage: Eukaryota > Metazoa > Chordata > Mammalia > Carnivora > Phocidae > Mirounga > Mirounga leonina. The sequence goes on along the minus strand of NW_023270426.1, from coordinate 43,470,394 downwards.
ATCGGGAGCCCGCTTCTCTCTTTCCCTCTGCCTACTTATGCTCTCTGTCTCTCAAATAAATAAATAAAAAGTATCTTTAAAAAAAAAGTGAACAAACCAAAAGAAAACTAAGCCATGCTATAAATCAAGTAATTTAAGAATACAAATTAGGGGTGCCTGCGTGGCTCAGTCTTTTTTAAAGGGGATAATTAGGAAAGTTTCTACCTTGCCAAAAAATACAAAAACTAAAACAGTTATCATACTGACAGCCGCAACAACATAAATGAATCTCACAGATACTATGTTAAGTGAACACAAAAACACACATTACGTAATTTCATTCATATGAAGTTTAAGAACAGGCAAAACCAACTGATGTGACAGGGTGATAGTTACCAATCAAAAAATAATGAGAGGGGTTACCATCCTCTAGGGCATACTGAGAAAGGACATGAGGAAACCATGGGCACTGGAATAAACTGTATCTTGATCAGGGTGAGTTATGTGTATGTATAAAAACTAACGAAGCTAAGCAACTGGTGTACCTACTATACTTTACTCTGTATATACAGATATACATTGTACTTCAATAAAATTAAAAGTATCAAAAAATGAGGAATATTTAATGATGTGAAGAAAAGCTTGTAATATAATGTTAAATCAAAAAGTAGAATTTCACACTGAGAGGGAACATTATCATATTTCTCCTGATTTAGAATAAGAAGGTGGGGGGGGGGGGGATTAAAGAAAATACACCAGAATGGTACCTCAGGGTGGAAGAATTTTCTTTATAGTTCACTGTAGTTTCAAAATCTCTAGTTACCAAACAATAAATTTTAAAAATACATAAATATATATATGTTATTTTTAATTTAAATTCAGTTAGCCAACATATAGTACATCTTTAGTTTTTGATGTAGTAGTCAATGATTCATTAGTTGCGTATAACATCCAGTGCTCATCATATCATGTGCCCTCCTTAATGCCCATCACCCAGTTACACTATATATATATATATATTTTTTTTTTTTTTTTTTAAGATCTTATTTGAGAGAAAGAGTGTGAGAGAGCGCACGAGTCGGTAGGGAAGGGTAGAGGGAGAAGCAGGCTCTCCGATGAGCAGGGAGCCCAATGCCAGGACCCCGAGATCATGACCTGAGCCAAAAGCAGATGCTTAACCAACTGAGCCACCCAGGGACCCCAATATATATATATTTTTTAATTCAGAAAAAGTACCAACTAGATCTGGAATTTGAAGACATAACAGAAAAAATAACATCTGCAAATTTATTAAAAGAACCTTCAAACATCTAATATATAACAATGCTGGTACAAACTTAAGTGACTGACTACAAAGGACCAGGTTAACACCCACAATAGTGTGCAAACACGGCCAGCTTATTTTATAAAGTACAAGATATCCAGAAAGGGGAAGGGGAAAAAAAAACAACAACAACCCTAAGACTCCCTAGGAAGGCAAAGAAACCATGGTGCTGGAGATTCAGAGACAGGAAATTACAGAGTTGTACATTTTCCCACACATAATACCTAAGGGCTGAAACCTGCTTAAAACTCTTAAGACACAACTTTTGAGGTGCCTTTGCTCTGGAGGTTCTGATCCTAAAGATTTTAAAAATCCAGGAAAGGCAGTAAGATCTAATAAAATAATGAATGTCTAGGCCTACCCTAATACATAGGGAAGAAGGAAACTAATTTTCAGTAGCTAATTGTTCCTTTAATAAGTTTTCCTCCGCCCCCCCAACAAAAAAACCATTATTAGTTATATGGGGAGTATCTTATCTCAGTTCCCTACAATTCAAATTTTATATTTTTATTTATTTAATTAATTTTTTGAGAGAGAGGGAGAGAGAGAGTGAGGGAAGAGCAGAGGGAGAGAGAATCTTTTTTTTTTTTTTTTTAAGATTTTATTTATTTATTTGACAGAGAGAGACACAGCGAGAGAGGGAACACAAGCAGGGGGAGTGGGAGAGGGAGAAGCAGGCTTCCCGCCGAGCAGGGAGCCCGATGCGGGGCTCAATCCCAGGACCCTGGGACCATGACCTGAGCCGAAGGCAGACGCTTAACGACTGACCCACCCAGGCGCCCTGAGAGAGAGAGTCTTAAGCAGGCTCCACGCTCAGTGCAGAGCCCCATGTTGGGCTCGATCTCACAAGCCTGAGATCATGACCTAAGCCGAAAATCAAGAGTCGGAAGCTTAACCCACTGAGCCACCCAGAAGCCCCTAGAAGTCAAATTTTAATCCTCACTTAGTACAAGGAATCAATGCTAGGTTTTCTTTCCATTATTTTAAGTGAAGATTATTTTTATGGTATTAATTTCTAAAAACCAAAAGAAAGAAAAATCACTAATCCACTGTCAGGCGCTTCATATGCAGCATCGAACACTGTCACCTGGGCTCTCGTTAGGACTTAGCAGACAGGCAGTCAGGGCAGGGTCCCCAACAAGAAGATAGAGAGTCAGGACAGCTAAAATAAAACAGCACTAACATCCTGTTCTACAGCTTACACAGGACCTCACTAACATTCTGTTTTGCAGCCTTTGCAGAAATGATTTCTGCAAAACGACCTAAAATGAGACAATTAACCACAAAGCATTTGTCATTATCACCGGCAAGGGGCAGTTAAGACATAAGCTTCCAGATGTCAGTAAGAAAAAAATCCATCAGCACAGAAACATTAACCTAACAGGTAAACAAATACGTGACCAAAGCCCTGATTGGCACGACTCAGCAAACCCTGACTGCTTAAGATAGCTCCGCAAAAGAGGTCATAATAACCCCTTAAACTTAGAAACTCTGAGGACAACCCACTGGGCCCCCCTCCCTTTCTGGGAGCTTTATACTCTTGTTCAATAAACTTTGCTTTGCTGCCCACCACTATTCATCTGGTCTACCTCTTCATTCTTGGAAGTGGTGTGGACCAAGAACCACGGGCATTAAGGGGACACAAATCCTGCCACATTATGTTATCAAAGGGACAGAGGTGTTGAGGAGAATGGAGCAAAAGAGCACAGAAAGGAGAGCTGTGGAAGTAAACAGAAGAAACAAGAAAGTGGGACTGAGTTCAGCAAAGTAAACTTGGGCAGGTGAGGGGAGAATGGATGGAAAAGCAAAATACCTGTGGCTAAAATCACCTCCAAATAGCTTATTTCAATAGCATTTCTTAGGCACTGGGGAAGCTAAGGGAAGGGGAAAAGAGATGAGAAGCCAGACAGTGCTGGGGCACCTGGATGGCTCAGTCAGTGGAGCAGGCGACTCTCGATCTTGCATTTGTGGGTTCGAGCCCCACCCTGGGTGTAGAGATTACTTAAAAATAAAATCCTTAGGGCGCCTGGGTGGCTCAGATGGTTAAGAGTCTGCCTTCGGCTCAGGTCATGATCCCAGGGTCCTGGATCAAGTCCCGCATCGGGCTCCCTGCTAGGTGGGGAGCCTGCTTCTCCCTCTGCCTCTGCCTCTCTCTCTCTCTCTCTGACTCTCATGAATAAATAAATAAAACATTTAAAAAAATAAATAAATAAATGAAAATAAAATCCTTAAAAAAATAAAATGATAAATTTAATAAATAAATAAAAGTAAAGTGCTTTCTGCTTCATCGTCATTATCACGTCCATAAATTATTATGGCTATCTTTTGCCCAATTATCAAAAGCACCTAGAACTGATCGAAACCGCAGGACAGTAAAATCAGATGAGAGGCCAAAGTTCACTGGAACTCTAATATTACCAGCACTAGTCTCTCTAGTCTTTTGTTTTTTTTTTTCAGGCTCTCGAAACTTTGAATAAACAAATCCAACAGCCAGTGAAAACTGACACACCCAGAAACTCTCAGCAAAACATTTACATCATAGTTCACAATAGACTGTCCTATTCCATCTACAGGTGGCCTTGCCTGGAGCTAAAGGTCAAAAGAAAACAATTCCCCACACCTTCATGCTTTATGGGGGGAAAGAGGAGGAGGAAAAAGAAACCAAGCAGGCCTCAAGGCAAGGTCAGGAACAGAGGAACTCCACTCTCAGTGGTGTGTACCCACCAGACCTTCTGATGTTCCCAAGACTGTTTCCTTTTGGCTCCTTAACTAACTAGAAGAAAATCTCATCTACAGTTCTAGATTTCTTAAAATCAGACATACACAGGGACGCCTAGGTGGCTCAGTCAGTTAAGCGTCTGCCTTCGGCTCAGGTCATGGTCCCAGGGTCCTGGGATCGAGCCCCGCATCGGGCTCCCTGCTCAGCGGGGAGTCTGCTTCTCCCTCTGCCTGCTGCTCCCCCTGCTTGTGCTCTTTCTCTCTCACAAATAAAAATCTTAAAGAAAAAATCAGACATACAGAATGCCAGAGCTATGGGAGACTTCAAGATGACCAATGTCTTTATTCCTAACCCTGACCAGCAATCCCCACCCTTAGCGCTCTTTCCTCCACTCCCATTGGCTAGAACAAACCTGTGTCCAGGTTTCTCAACTAACCCTCACGGCAAGAAGTCAGTCTGCTCAAAGAAACCTATGACGACAGTTTCTGAGGATGCTTCCAACTGCTTCCTAACAGGGTTTCTGAGAAATAAAGTCTCACTTCAGACATCTCTGAAGACATGTTAGGTATCAGTAATATATATTTCCCAGATATTTTTGGGGAGAGGAACTTGCTAAGCTTTCAGCAAATCACATCTACACATACTGGTAGAAATAACAATATATATAAAAAAGGGAACTGCTCTAATCTCTCTCTGCCTCACTGAAGTATTTCCTAAGTATCCATGCAATTAGACACTGTAATTTGCTAGGCTGTTATTGATGTAAAAACTTCAGACGTATGGCACCTGCTACCACTCCAAAAACACCCTTCTTAACCCAAGACAGCAAGCACCCTAAGCAACAGTGTTCCCCTCCAAAATAACCAGGAAAATAAACGGAGAGGGGGAGGAATGGTACTGTTTTGCATAGACCAAGTTCTTTCTGCATGATTCCTTTAGAAGCCATTTCTTTTCAGTGCCTAAATACACGTCTTAAAAATGGAAATCTGAGGGGCGCCTGGGTGGTTCAGTCAGCTAAGCGTCCAACTCTTTTTTTTAAGATTTTACTTATTTATTTGAGAGACAGAGAAAGAAAGCACAAGTGAGGGGAGGAGCAGAGGGAGGGACAAGCAGACTCCATGCTGAGCATGGAGCCCAATGCTGAGCTAAATCCCCCGACCCTGAGATCATGACCTGAGCCGAAATCAAGAGTCAGACCCTTAACTGATTGAGCCACCCAGGCGCCCCAGAGCCCAACTCTTGATTTGACTCAGGTCATGATCTCAGGGTCGTGAGATCAAGCCCCATGTCGGGCTTAGTGCAGAGTCTGTTTGAGATTCTCCCTCCCCCTCTGCCCCTCCCCCTGCTTGTGCATGAACCCCCCCACCAAATAATATATAAAATCTAAAAAATCTGGTTTTCATTTTGCAGTAAAACAATTTCCACTTATCATAGCACCTTCTTTAAAGATCTGAGTAAAACATGAGGGCACAACTTTTGCAACAAAAACAGTAATTCTAAGAACATAGTTTCACAAAGCACTAAAGGTCAGGTTTAGAGACAGAAACCTGGTGTTTTAATAAAATACCGGACATTTGCTGATTTTTTTTTTTTAAAACACTTACCCACTCTTCAACATTGGGGGGTTGTTCGTCATAAATATGTTCCTTGTCCCACAAAATATTCGACTTGTCATACTGGTCCATCTTTCTTCGAGTTTTCACAGCAAAGAAAATTATTAAAGCAAAAGCCACAATAACCATGAACCCCAGTACAATCGCAATTGCCTAAAAAGAGATTAAAGATATTGACACAGATTTTAATTGTTTACTTTATCCTAATCCACCCTCAGTAAAAACCTAAGGCCCTACACTACATATCTGTGGTTTAACAGATATAAAACTGATAGTTACATTTTAGAAATATAAAATGTTGGGCTGAGGCTAACAACACATACACAGCTTAATTCAATACTCAAAACAGGCTTTAAGTTAGGTACTATCATTCCCTTTTAAATTACAGAAATCTAGTTCCAAAGCTTGAGCGCCAAGTGGCCTTATTTTTATTAACAGATGAAAATGGCCAGTAAATTAACTCAATCATCAGTATCCTTCTAAAGGGCTTGAAAAATGTTATTCTCAGAAATAGCTTTAAATACATAACCATGTTTATAATCTTGTTCATAACACACACTGGGCAAATGTTTTTACACTCAATGTAAATTCCAGTCTATAGAGGATCTACCTTACCATAAATTATGAGACAGGATCTAACCAAACTATAAATTAGAGAAAATGGATGAGTGATTCATGTAGTCTGGCAGGTGGTTTCTGTTAGAGGAGTCTTTTGTGTACTCAGAAGAAAGGGCCCTGTGACAAGGAAACCTTTGCCCTGATAGTTCTTCCAGTGTCTGATAAGTATGTTAAGTGGTCCACTGGCCTGGAGACACTTGAAATTGAGGCAGTACCAGGACCCTGGCCTGGATTCTGCTCATCGTAACAGGAGGGTCTCTGTGCAGCCATCTAACAGTGATATCCTTTTTCAGTGATTACAGGTTTTGGCACACAGAGGACTAAGAGAGATGGGGGTGTGGTAAGAGAGGAGCACCAACCCTCAGCCCTGTTTACCAGAGATACATCTGAATGCCAACAACAAATATTCTGAAATTCAGAGGGAAAACATTTCAGTCTTCAAAATAATGGTAGTTACTGGGGATGATCTCACCCCAAAAGAGTGACTCATTCAGGTAAAAGAGTGAGAATTTCTGAGTCACTGTAAGGATAGGGGGAAAAAATAGGGAAAAAAAAATTAGAAATCCATAAGGAAAAAGATTAGCAACTTCACACCTATTAGCATGGATAGAATCAAACAGACAAAACAATGCTGGTGAGCATGTATAAAAATGGAATCCTCACACATTTCTGGTAAAAGTAAAACAGTGCAACCAGTTTGGAGAACAGTCTGGCAGTTCCTCAAAAGCTTAAACACACAGAAGAGACATCATAAGACCCTGCAATTCTATCCCTAGGCATATACTCAAGAGAAATTAAAAAACAGGTTCACACAAGAAATTGTACACAAATGTTCAGAGCATTATTTATAACAGCCAATATGGACATAGCCCAAATGTCCATCAATTGATGAATGAATAAAATATGGTATAGCCATACAATGGAATACTATGCAGCAATCAAAAGGAATTGATATAACATGCATGAACCTGGAAAACATTAATGTGAAATGAAAGCCAATCACAGGGGCGCCTGTATAGCTTAGTCGGGGGTGGGGGTGAGCATGTGACTCTTGATCTTGGGGTTGTGAGCTCAAGGCCCACGATGGGTCCAGAGATTACTTAAATAAAACTTAAAAAAAAAGAAAGAAGCCAATCATAAAAGATCACATAATGTGTGATTCTGTATATATGAAATATCCAGAATAGGCAAATCTATAGAATAAGATTAGTAGTCGGCTAAATCTCGGAAGGATTAGAGAAAGGAGAATTTACTGCTAATGCATATGGGGCTTCTTTTGAGGATAGTGAAAATGTTCTAAAACTGATTATGGTGTGGGCGCCTGGGTGGCTCAGTCGTTAAGCGTCTGCCTTCGGCCCAGGTCATGATCCCACGGTCCTGGGATCAAGCCCCGCATCGGGCTCCCTGCTCGGCGGGAAGCCTGCTTCTCCTTCTCCCACTCCCCCTGCTTGTGTTCCATCTCTCGCTGTGTCTCTCTCTGTCAAATAAATAAAATCTTAAAAAAAAAAAAAAAAAATGATTATGGTGATGGCTGCAGAACTCTGAATATACTCAAATTACTGAACCAAACTTTAAGTGGATGAATTATATGGTATGTTAATACTATCTTAACAATGACACCCAGCGCCCCTCTCCACATTCTGATTTAAATACAAGTGAGGCCTTGTCATCAATACTTTTTAAAAGTTCCCAAAGTGGGGCGCCTGGGTGGCTCAGTCGTTAAGCGTCTGCCTTCGGCTCAGGTCATGATCCCAGGGTCCTGGGATCAAGCCCCGCATCGGGCTCCCTGCTCGGCGGGAAGCCTGCTTCTCCTTCTCCCACTCCCCCCTGCTGTGTTCCCTCTCTCACTGTGTCTCTCGCTGTCAAATAAATAAAATCTTTTTTAAAAAGTTCCCAAAGTGATTCTATTAAGCATCCCGAGTGCCTATACCCAAAGCAGGGGCAAGGGCAAAAACCACCCATACCTCTTGGGGATCCACCACACAGTAGTGATACAAATACTGATCCATGTAAAGTCCAGGAGTTGCAGATGCATAAAACTGGTTGCAGATGGCATATATCTGTGAACTGTACATAGACCCAGAAGCCTGGGCAGTTGGGTTGACTCCCATTATATAGACAATTGTGGCAATAAACATCATGACGCCCAGGATAGCACTCAGTATTATGACAGTCAAGTAGTATCTTCTTGTTCTAGATATGTCAGAACGTATTACGCTGGTAACAAATATCACCAACGCAGCAATGAAACAAAAGGCCACCATGGCCAGGAGGAAGCCCTTGGCTGCTCTTGGATCTGTGTAGCCTCCATAGCCATAACCGTAGCCGTAACCATAGGCATAGCCACTTCCGTAGCTCCCGAAGCCGCTGCCGTAAGGGTAGCCTAGACCACCACCCAGTAAGCCAGTTCCGTAGCCTCGATCCCAGGCAAGTGTGGAGGCAACACAGGCAAAGACGGCAATGCACATCACGATAACGAGCATAGACAGAATCCGGATGACTCCTGGAGGAGAGGTCCATTTGTAGAAGTGAAGAATTTCATCTTCCGGGTAGAACGAATACGCCGGCTGAGAGAGCATGGGTCGAACGTGCATGTCTCCACCATAGACATCATTGCTTGGTGCATAATGATTGGGTTTGCTGAAATGCACATGAAAACACTTTCAAGTTAATACTGTTTGGAGGAAGCAGAAAGAACACAGAATGTACATGGAAATAATTTAAACCATCTACTGGCAAAAAACAAAACCAACTCTCAGTACCACCCCACTACAACAGGCCACTTTATGTCCCCCCAAATTCAAATGTCAACATCCTAAGCCCCAATGTGATGGTATTAGGTGGGGCCTAACTAGGTTCCGAGCTGGAGCCCCCATAAATGGGAACAGTGCCTTCACAAAGGAGACCCCAGAGAACCGTCCTGCCCCTTCTACCATGTGAGGATACAAGAAGCGGGCAGTATGCAACCCAGAAGAGAACCTTCTCTAGAACCTGACCACACTGGTACCTTATTATTATGGACTTCCAGCCTCCAGAACTGAGAAATAAATTCATGTTGTTTATATGCTACCCAGTGTGTGGTACTGTGTTATAGCACCCAGAAGCTACTGAGACACGCACTGAAGAGTCAAGGTTTCTGTGTATCAGAATCACCTGGAGGGCTTGTTAAAACATAGATTGTTGGTCCCCAACCCCAGGTTGCTGATTCTGCAAGCCTGGGGTAGGACAAGTTTCCAGATGCTCCTGCTGCTGAAAGTCTGGGAGCCATACATTGAGAATGACTGCTCTAGGGCGCCTGGGTGGCTCAGTTGGTTAAACGGCTGCCTTCGGCTCAGGTCATGATCCTGGAGTCCCGGGATCGAGTCCCGCATTGGGCTCCTCGCTCGGCAGGGAGTCTGCGTCTCCCTCTGACCCTCCCCCCTCTCATGTGCTCTCTCTCTCTCTCTCATTCTGTCTCAAATAAATAAATAAAATCTTGGGCGCCTGGGTGGCTCAGTTGGTTGAACGACTGCCTTCGGCTCAGGTCATGATCCTGGAGTCCCGGGATCGAGTCCTGCATTGGGCTCCCCGCTCAGCAGGGAGTCTGCTTCTCCCTCTGACCCTCCCCCCTCTCATGTGCTCTCTCTCATTCTCTCTCTCAAATAAATAAATAAAATCTTTAAAAAAAAAAAAGAATGCTCTAATTTCTACAGAGTAGAGGTTCTCGCATTTTCTCCTATTAGAGTCACCTGGGGAATGTGTATAATCCCCAGCTGGAGCACTCCACGCCAGTTAAACTGTAATCCCTGGGGAGGGCACCCAAGCAGTTTAGAACAATGATGTCGACCCTCTGGCTTGTGTGATGTGAGACCAGTGCATTCAGATACGACACCTACAGAGGCCCATCCAGTGTCTCGTCCAATTTCTGGCAGCCTCACTCTCCTGCCTGAGAAAGCAACCATTCATTTATTCACGGGACAGCTATTTACTGGAGCCGCCAGGCTGATATGTGTGGGGCAGTGTGCTAAGTACTGAGGATACTACAATCAACAGAAGTGCCTCAACCCCGGCCCCCCACAGGTTAGTCTCTTCGAAGGCAGTAAGACATTAAATCACTACATGATCTCTAGTTAGTTATGGTAAGAGCTACAAGATAAATCAAATATTCAGTGAGGGCTCATCAGGGTGATGCCTAATTGGATCTTTACAAAAATAGCTTGCCAACTCTAGTGACTGAATCATAAACATCGCTGGAGACAGACACACTGATGTGTGACACACAGAATCTAAGAAATGTGGATCCTGGCAGAGCAAAATTCAATTCCTAAACTGACCTCACCCCCTTTTGTTTTTGCCATTATTTCCTTGGTCCACTTCTCTCTTTCCAAAGCAAGACATCTTACAACTGGGTGCTGCCAACCACAAGAATTCAAGGAAATGGAGAAACTGGAAAGAACCCTGACAAGCCGGTCTTTGAAAATGTCATGTATGAAAATTCCGTAACTCATTCTACTTGGTTACTTGGGATGTCTCCATCTGGAGCTGTCATGAACAATGTAGATCTGGGCATCTTGAACACATGCCCTCACACACACAAGCACTTCTTTTTCTAAGGTATATATCTAGGAGAATTTTTGAGTCAAATTTTTTTTTTTACCTTCAGCTCTATGAGATAATGTTGAAGTGTTTTCCAAAATAATTATATCACTTTTTAAAAAAATGATTCTATCATTTAAAATCCCATTGACATTGTAACATTCACAGAAGCATTGTTTATGATAACCTGAAACTGGAAACAGTCCAGATGTTTACTTAGAGGGGGAAGAGGTAATTGTAACATATCCATAGGATGGAATGCTACAGAGATGAGCTAATAGGGCAGCCACTAGCCACATGATTTACTGAGCACTTGAAATATAGCTGGTCCAAACTGAGATGTGCTGTTAAGTATAAAATACTTAGTTATCATAGTATAAAAAAAGAAATGTAGGGGTGCCTGAGTGGCTCAGGTAAGCATCGGACTCTTGGTTTCAGCTCAGGTCATGATCTCAGGGTCTTGAGATCAAGCCCCATGTTGGACTCTGCACTGATCAGGGAGCCTGCTTAAGATTCTCTATCCTTCTTCCTCTGCCCCTCCCCCCACCACTCATGCTCCCCCTCTACTAAAAAAAGAAAAAAAAAATTTACCACCACCTAGAGAGAACCCTAATATTAACTATGTATTTTGGGTGATAATGATTAGTCAATGAAGGTTCATCAATTTTAACACATGTACCTCTCTGGTTGGGGGATACTGATAATGGGGTAGGCAACGCATGTAAAAGGGCGGGGGCATATGGGAAATCTTTGCACCTTCCTCTCACAGTTTTGCTTTGAGCTCTAAAAAATAACGACTACTGGGGCGCCTAGGTGGCTCAGTCGTTAAGCATCTGCCTTCGGCTCAGGTCATGGTCCCTGGGATCGAGCCCCGCACTGGGCTCCCTGCTCCGCGGGAAGCCTGCTTCTCCCTCTCCCACTCCCCCTGTTTGTGTTCCTTCTCTTGCTGTGTGTCTCTGTCAAATAAATAAAATCTTAAAAAAAAAAAAAATAACGACTATTAAAAAAAGGAATGTAAACTACCTCATGAGTCAGTGTTTATACCACATGTTGAAACGATACATTAAATATATTAGGTTAAGTGAAATATTAAATATTACAATTATATATTATATAAAATTAATATTATTATTAAAATAAGTTTTAGTTCATTAGAAGAAAACAAAATTACACATATGGTTTACATTTTATTTCCTTTTTATTTATTTATTTTAGAGAGAGACAGAGCATGGGGGGAGGGAGGGCAGAGGGAGAAGCAGACTTCCTGCTGAGCTAGGAGCCAGATGTGGGGCTCCTCGATCCCAGGACCCCGAGTTCATGACCTGAGCTGAAGGGAGAGGCTTAACTGACCAAGCCACCCAGGAGCCCCTCACATTTTATTTCTATAGCACTCCTTTGAAGCAAGAGAAGTTTAACAACAAAGTAAAACTGAAATGTATTGTTTAGGATATGTAAAACAGTTAAAAAAAAAAAGAAAAGAAAAGAAAGAAAGAAAGAAAAGAAAAGAAAAGAAAATCAAGTGATAACCATATGTAAGGGACGCCTGGGTGGCTCAGTCGTTAAGCATCTGCCTTCAGCTCGGGTCATGATCCCAGAGTCCTGGGATCAAGTCCCACATCCGGCTCCCTGCTCCACGGGAAGCCTGCTTCTCCCTCTCCCGCTCCCGCTCCCCCTGCTTGTGTTCCCTCTCTCGCTGTGTCTCTCTCTGTCAAATAAATAAAAATAAAATCTTAAAAAAAAAAAAACAACATGTAAGAACAGTGGTTTCCAGGGAAAGGTGGGAACACACGGAAGGACTTGGAGGTGTTCTATTTCTTGACCTACATGATGATTTTGCTTTCTTTTTATTCATTATTTCATACACACGTCCTGTGCCATTGTCTATGTGTGTGTTATATTTCACCAATGTTTACAAAAGCAACCCAAAAATAAGTCTCAGGTTCATGGAGCACTACTCAATTACTGTATTCTCTAGCATAACTTAAGGACCACATCATCACGAACAACTGTGTCCCTATAATGTTCAGGTATTAGTCAAGAGGCAATGTAACAGAAGCACTGTTACAGTTAGAGTCATAGACTCTTACCTCTGAAACAAATATTATATATATACATATATATTTTAACATATAATACATTATATGTTAAAAAAGAGAGAGAGAGAGAGAGATAGTAGCAAGGGAAAAATGAAGGGGGGAAATCGGAGGGGGAGACGAACCATGAGAAACTATGGACTGAAAAACAGAAGCACTACTACAGTTATCAAAGAGTTGAGGCTACAAACTACTTAAAGGAAAAAAAACTCTATCAATGTTTGGTAATAAATTTTAATTTTTCACTGTTAAATTTCCAAATGACTAGGGATGCCAAGAATCCTCAAACTTGCTTGTTTCATATAATGGCAGGAATCACTCTTACAACTGACAATGTGGAAAACATTATGCCAAGCCACAGAATCAGTCACAGAGGACCACATACTGCATGATTACATGTAGAGGAAATGTGCAAAATGGACAAATCCAGAAACAGAAAGACTGGTGACAGCCTAGTATGGGGGGCGGGGGGAACACGAGGAGTGAGTGCTAATCGGTAGCGGTTTCTTTGGGGAGAGGGTGATGAAAATGTTCTGAAATTGATGTGGTGATGGTTGCACAACTCTGTGAATATACTAAAACCACTGAACTGTCCATTCTTTTTTTTTTTTTTTTAAAGATTTTATTTATTTATTTGAGAGAATGAGACAGAGAGCATGAGAGAGGGGAGGGTCAGAGGGAGAAGCAGCCTCCCCACCGAGCAGGGAGCCCGATGCGGGACTTGATCCCGGGACTCTAGGATCATGACCTGAGCTGAAGGCAGTCGCTTAACCAACTGAGCCACCCAGGCGCCCCTGAACTGTCCATTCTAAATGGATGAATTGTATGGTGTGTGACCTCTATCTCAAAAAAGTATTACTTAAAAAATTAATAGTGAGTCAGTGTTAGGGTCAGTCACCTAAACAAAGCATTAAATCAGAAGCTTCATACCATTTGTGAAAAAACAAAAATGAATAAATAGACACACAAGTATCCGCCTAGGTTATACAGAAGCAAACAATAGCAATAGGTGACAGTAGTTTGCCTCTGCACAGAAACCCCAGCATCCTGCAACAGATGGATGAAGAAGATGTGGTGTATACATACCCAATGGAGTATTATGCAGCCATCAAAACAAACAAACAAACAAAAAACCCCTGAAATCTTGCCATTTGCAACAATGTGGATAGAACTGGAGCGTATTACGCTGAGCGAAATAAGTCAATCAGAGAAAGACCTGTATCATATGACCTCACTGATATGAGGAATTCTTAATCTCACTGAGGGTTGCTGGAGTGGTGGGGGGTGGGAGAGATGGGGGGCTGGGTAATGGACATTGGAGAGGGTATGTGCTATGGTGAGCGCTGTGAATTGTGTAAGACTGTTGAATCACAGACCTGTACCTCTGAAACAAATAATACATTATATGTTAAAAAAAAAAAAAAAAAGAAGAAGATAGTAGGAAGGGAAAAATAAAGGGGGGGAATCGGAGGGGGAGACGAACCATGAGAAACTATGGACTCTGAAAAACAAACTGAGAGTTCTAGAGGGGAGAGGGGTAGGGGGATGGGTTAGCCTGGTGATGGATATTAAAGAGGGCACGTATTGGGGGCGCCTGGGTGGCTCAGTCGTTAAGCGTCTGCCTTCGGCTCAGGTCATGATCCCAGGGTCCTGGGTTCGAGACCTACATCAGGCTCCCTGCTCCACGGGAAGCCTGCTTCTCCCTCTCCCACTCCCCCTGCTTGTGTTCCCTCTCTCGCTGTCTCTCTCTCTGTCAAATAAATAAATAAAATCTTTAAAAAAAAAAAAAAAAGAGGGCACGTATTGAATGGAACACTGGGTTTTATACGCAAACAATGAATCATGGAACACTACATCAAAAACTAATGATGTAACGTATGGTGATTAACATAACATAATAAAATAAAATTAAAAAAAAAAAAGAAACACTGGCATCCTGGAAGTTAAGCTTCGGGGGGAAACTCACTCCCACTTTATACGCTTTGTTTTAATCTAAATTTACAAACACACATGTTATTTTGTTATTTTTAACAGCAAACACTTAACAGATGAAAGTTTCAACTATACGTATTTTTTACACGTGACAGGCTTGACAGAAAGAAAAAACCAAAAACTAAAGAATTACTTACAATTCATCAGGTCTATATGGAGGTGGACTTTCAAAAGGCCTCGATGACATGGCTGATGTCAATGATCACCTGATCTTCAGGATGAGAACTGCCCCGCAGCTCCCCAAAATAAGCCAATCTAAGCAACATAAGGAGGGTAATGGCATTACTACGAAGCTCAGAGTTTCCCTGCATCACTAAGAAAACTAATGATACCAATCTCAAGTAACTTCGCACACCATGATTATTCCTCTTGTCCTTCTCACTGCCATCCTTACACATTGGACCATCAATTCCTTGAGTACAGGAAATCACTGAGCATAGCAACCATTCAGTCTGGTGGTCCTCACAGCACCAAGCACCCTGCTCTGCACACCACTGGCATACAAATACTAACTTTAATGACTAAGTTGTAGTAATAAAAATTTCACAAAGTTTTTACAGCATAGGTAAAAAACGGTATTTTTCAAAACCGTTCCTTCAAAAAACAAGAAATGTAAAAAATAAAATTTTTTTTTTTTTAAAGATTTTATTTATTTATTTGAGAGAGAGAATGAGAGAGGGAGCATGAGAGGGGGGAGGGTCAGAGAGAGAGGCAGACTCCCTGCTGAGCAGGGAGCCCGATGCGGGACTCGATCCTGGGACTCCAGGATCATGACCTGAGCCGAAGGCAGTCGCTCAACCAACTGAGCCACCCAGGCGCCCAAAATAAAATTTCTTAAAATGTGTTTTTTTTAATTTTTATTTTCTTTGAGAGAGAGCAAGCGAGCACATACACGAATGGTGGGAGGGGCAGAGGGAGAATCTCAACCAGACTCCCTACTGAGTGCAGAGCCTGACGTGGGGCTCAATCTCACGACCCTGAGATCATGACCCTGAGATTAAGACTTGAGCCAAAATCAAGAGTCGGATGCTTAACCTGATGAGCCACCCAGGTGCCCCAATCGACCAGTACTTATTAAGTACTTACACTATTCCATGGAAGTCTGTAGAAATACTACAGAAGGTCACACACAAAGAAAAAAGCAACTACAACAGGCAGTTATTTAGTTCTTAGCGCTGACTACATTATCAAGTGTAGGACAGGGATAAGCAGAGGAGAAAGACCAAGACTTAAAGAAGAGGAAGAAGCTGGGGGTTGGGGTTGGGGGGAGAAGAAAGATCACTTGAGCAAGATCTACAATCTGAGTATATTAAACTGTATACTATTTTTCCCTTTTCAGATAAAGTATATGCAAAAAAGGTATCATGTTAGGAAAAGTAAATAAATTCAAACTCTCTAAATTGTGTTCTTTAGAATCAATGGGATTCTTAAGGACACATCCTTAAGGACATCCTTAAGGACAGTCAATTCCAAATTTCTCAGAATAAAATGTTGCCCAATTGTTTATCACATAAAACCTCAAAGATGGAAATAAACTGAATGTTAGGAACACCAAGACAATTAGCATGATTTTCCAAACACAGTGAGGGAAGACAACTTCTTCACATTATTTAAAAACAAAAAAACAAAAAACTGTTTTACTCAAGTATTAACATACCAAAAAATGCACAAATCCTAAGTGTATAGAGCCCTGGAACTAGCACCCAAATGCACATTTAAATGGGCAACTCAGGCCATTAGCACGTTACAGTGTTATGGAAGAGTAAAAGTCCAGACTGGCTTCCTAACTGATGTTCAAAAAAAGAACATTTTAAAAAAAAAATGAATTTAAACACTATTAGGGGCACCTGGGTGGCTCAGCCAGTTAAGCAACCAACTCTTGATTTCCACGGCTCAGGTTGCGATCTCAGGGTAGTGAGATGGAGCCCCTAGAGAGCCTCCGCACTCAGCGCAGGGTCGGCTTGAGAGTCTCCCTCTGCCCCTCCCCCCCCCACTCATGAGCACAAGGGCACACATTCACTCTCTAATGAATAAATTTTTTTTTTTAAGGATTTTATTTATTTGAAGGAGAGAGAGCACAAGTAGGCAGAGCAGTAGACAGAGGGAGAGGAAGAAGCGGGCTCCCCGCCAAGTAAGACGCCTGATGCAGGGCTGGATCCCAGGACCCTGGGACCATAACCTAAGCCGAAGGCAGAACCTTAACCAACTGAGCCACCCAGGCGCCTCAATAAATAAATCTTTAAAAAGAGAAAAGATAAACTGAATTTAAACACTATTAAACGTAGGACTCCAGTTCTGAAGCTGAATGTCAAATACTGACAAACGGAACTTAGCCCTTTTATAGCTCTGGCTCACTCATTCAAGACTATGACAAAAATTCCAGGCTCCATGTTAGTTTTTTACGTCATCTCTACGACCAACTTGGGGCTTGAACTCACGACCCTGAGATCAAGAGTCACATGCTCTACCAACTAAGCCAGCCAGGCGCCCCTCCATGGTAGTTTTTGAAAATTCTAAATTAATCCAGACTCAGGCTAAAGTTTAAATTTTGTCAAAAATCCAGACACCAGGGGCGCCTGGGTGGCTCAGTCGTTGGGCGTCTGCCTTTGGCTCAGGTCGTGATCTCAGGGTCCTGGGATCGAGCCCCGCATTGGGCTCCCTTCTCCACGGGAGGCCTGCTTCTCCCTCTCTCACTACCCCCTGCTTGTGTTCCCTCTCTAACCGTGTCTCTGTCAAATAAATAAATAAAATCTTTAAAAAAAAAAAAAAAATCCAGACACCAAAATCCCTTTCCAAACTTCTATTTCATGGATTCAGAGTTTAGTTATCATATCCCCTCTAATACCAGAGATTTTATATTGTGAAGCAAGTAATTTTAGGAAGTTTATCAAGAACAAGGCATGCCATATCAGCTTCATTTCCTTTTTTGAGATTACCAAACTGGTAGATGAAGCCCTAGAATCTTCAGCACATCCCCATGCATAGACATTCCTCTGGGACTGAAAAAATCTAAATAGGATAAAAGAATGGTACATTCATGACCCCAGGGTCCCGGGATCGAGTCCTACATTGGGCTCCTTGCTCAGCAGGGAGCCTGCTTCTCCCTCTGCCTGCCCTTACCCCCGCTTGTGCTTGCTTTCTCTCTCTCACAAATAAATAAAAATCTTAAAAAAGAACAGAGAGGGAGGTCATTTTAGTGACCACAGACAAGATGGGCAAGCTTATCCAGATTTGCAGCTGACAAAACACTGGAAAGGATAACCAACCCACCGTCTTCAAGTATATCAAATTCTCTATGGGGCCAGACTGATGGGCTAAAACAAACCCAATGGTTTTAAAAGCTCACTGTGAGAGAGAGAAAAAAAAAAAGCTCACTGTGAGAGGACAAACTCTACTTTTCTTCCTTGAACCTCACTACCCTCCTATGCCAAAGGGCAGGGGATAAGCCTGACCTCTAGGCTGGAATAATTAAGATAATATATTAAGGAAGATGAGAAAAGCATTCACAGCAAGGTGGTTATCTTGAAAGTGAGACATTCCAGTGTTTAGGCACTTAGGTACATTGTATCCATTTTCAAATACTGGTGGCATGGATAAATCATTTTATAAAGTCTCGGAGACTCAATTTTTTAAAAGTGCATTTCCTTGGTGAGAATTTCAACAAAGTTAACAAGTTATCCCTAACTTTGGCAGTAGTCACAGACAGCTGCTTCCATCTAGGAATGATACACTTTAAAAAAAACCTTCTGCATAACCATGAATCTGTACATCATGTTCCAACGAGGTGCCTCTCCTGAAGGTGCCTGACCGTTCAAGAACCAGAAAAACCATGTCTTAAGACAAATGACTGAAAAAACAGGAAATGTTTGGCCTGGTCAAATCAACATTAGAAGGACCACTACAGCACCCTTCAAATATCTGCAGAGCTGTCTTTGTAATCCTAGAAACCATTCTTTGAAGAAAAGATACCACAGGATCAGATTTCATGTCAATGTTAGGAAGCCTCTCCCTTACCCTGACTCCACACACCCTTCAAAAATAACAAATAACAATTTTTATCTGAAGCCGTGTATGCAAAGCTTAAGTTGTTTGATATTCTGGGGAGACTGGACTGAAGGAACTCTAATATTAGTCTCCTTCAAGACAGTCTGGAACTGTGCCTTCAGGTCACAGCCAAAGAAAAAAAGGACCAAGAACAGACTGTTACCCAACCCCCTGCAGGGCAATATTAACGTTATCTGCTCAATAAATGTATGTTGAGTGAAGGACAAAATAAAACGAATGGAGAGGATACAGGATCCGGCCTAAAGGGCTCAGTGGCCACGGTCACAGAGCCTGTACCAAAGCGAGTGAAAGGGAACCAAGTCAAACAGCTGAATTAAGAGTCAGGAGCATAAGGGAAACAGCAGACTCTTACTAAATGTATAAGATTGACTGACGTTAAAATATACAAAAAGTTCTCCCCTTATGTTTACTGGCCAAAGCTGTCGTAATAAAAACCTAAGCTAAGACAAAGAAGAAAAGCCTGAAAATACTATGCCCCTGAATAATTCTTTAAAGCAACTGTCATAAGTAAAAGATAAATTTTATCATATTTAAGGAGAGCCTATTCCTTTTCAATCACAGGCAGCAATAGTTAATTTGCCTTCAAGAAGTTTTTAAAAGTTGTGGCTGGTACTAAATGTTTCTATTTATATTTTGGCACATAATTAGTAAGTTGTCTAAAATTTTAAAATTAGGCAGATTTATGCAATAGACAATGGGCTCTGTATCGGAAAATGCATTTCAAATAAGCACTCCAGATGATTCTTAAGCACACCATGTATTTTCAGCATCACTGCCTAGATTAAAGGCGTCAATCCCAGGGCGCCTGGGTGGCTCAGTTGGTTAAGCGACTGCCTTCGGCTCAGGTCATGATCCTGGAGTCCCGGGATCCCTGCTCAGCAGGGAGTCTGCTTCTCCCTCTGACCCTCCCCCCTCTCATGTGCTCTCTCATTCTCTCAATAAAAAAATCTTTAAAAAAAATTAATTAATTAAAAAACAAGGCGTCAATCCCAGGAGGGCCTTGATCTTGGCATTTCCTGTCTATAATGGGCAGGAACCAGCTGTTCAGATCTCACCTCAACTATCCCCTCCTCAGAGGTGCCCTCCAGGTCACCCATCCACCAAACCTGTTGTATTTTCAGAGCAAATTCCCCCCACTAATTATTTTTTATTTTTTAACTTTTTAAACTGCCACCATCTCCATCCCAACTGGAATACCAGCTTTACAAGCACCTAGATGTCTGTCTTGACCATCACTCTTCTGCCTGATCCCTGATACAAAGTGATGATCAATCAACATTTGATTTATAAAACCAACAGCCCATATTACAGTTAGGATTTCAATACAGCTGTGAATGTCTTTAAGTTCCTCACAATGCTAGCACTCAGTAAATATAATCCTTTACGTTCAACCAAATTAGTTAAGTGCTTACAGTCTGAAGGAGAGGAGAGAGTCAAACACCAGCCATATGGACATCATTTGGTAGCTTGTTGAAAAGCAGAATTCCAGGCCCCACATCTGACCAACGAATACGAATGTATCTTAGTAAGATCCCCAGGTGATTCATACCACAGTCAAGATTAGGAACCATGGGGTTAGGGGACAGCTGCAAACCTAGAGGCTAAAACAAAAGCTGTAACAAAAGTCCTCAGGGTCGGGGCACCTGGGTGGCTCAGGCGTTTGCTTTTGGCTCAGGTCATGTTCCCAAAGTCGTGGGATGGAGCTGCATCCGGGTCCCTGCTCCGCGGGAAGCCTGCTTCTCCCTCTCCCACTCCCCCTGCTTGTGTTCCCTCTCTCACTGTCTCTCTGTCAAATAGATAAATAAAATCTTAAAAAAAAAAAAAAATCCTCAGGGTCTTTTTACCCCAGTATTTCCATTAAATAATAACCTGGATGAAAAAAGCCCGCTAAGGACTCTAATCAAGGAAACCTGAAAATGCACCTGAAGAAAACTTCCCGTCTGGCAGGTTCGTGGGCAGGTGAAAGATTTTATATCAGTTAATTTGTGTGGTCAAAAATAATCTCTTGTAATTTTGAAAGGGCAATAATTCCAACATTATCTTTCAAAGAAAACAGGAAGTTTACCTTCACATCAAACAAGATGTGGAAAGGTTCTATGAGACCAGAGCGACTAGTCAAAAGTAGAGCGTTCCAGAAAAACCCCAAATCCTTCTGGTGCTGGAATATCAAGGCCTGCTGCTTTTCTGGTATACCCGCCCCGATTAGCCGAAGCAGTTTTCAAGCCACACCATTTATGTTTCCCCTACCGGTGTTTTACCTTTAAAACGGAGTTCTAAGATCTACCTTTTAGAGTTGTCAGTATCACTAAATGATACAAAGTACAAAACTCTTTTAGCACACTGGCTCTTAGTTAGGAGGCACTGCGCATCATTTCCCTAAACAGCCCGGAAGCTGCACAAATCTCGCCATCCTCCTCTCCATCACTTAACCAAGGCGGCACCTAATAACTAAATAAATGCAAAAAACTACTCAGAAGTGTTGCTTTGAGGAGATACCTACTACGGTGGCTCCACCATTTACAAGGTCTATTTTAAAATACCAGGAAGAGCAAATAAAGATTCATTTGTACTGTACAAGAGCAACACTGCTGTATTGGGAATGGGTAGCTTGAGACATCCACCTCCATCTAGAAAGGACTAGTTTTCAGTTACACCAAACATCACCCGAAGTGCCTTAACGGGAAGGTTTCTCTTTTCCAGGGATCCCAATAATACACCTATTGTGCGTGAGGACCACACACTAACCTGGAAGGCTGCCTCCTCCCCGCCCCGGGTCATTTCCCAGGTGGGCAGTTTGCCCAGCCAGCCCCAGGGCCGGCCTGAGGATGCCGTGTCTTCCCGGGGTTATCGCTTCACCTGGGACGCAGGGGCTCGGAATTGCTCTTCCACCCCCAAGGAGCAGAGGCCATCTTGGCCCCTCAAGCCCGCTCTCCCCGCACACTTCCTCCGACGCAGGCAACATGTCGGCTGGCCGCGCGCAGGCCGGCCCTTCCCGGTAGGTGTCTAAGCCCCGCGGCAGGTCCGCTTCCGTGCGCTCCGGCCGGTGCGCGCCAGCCCGCGTCCAGCTGGGACCGCCCGGAGGCAGATCCGCTCACCTGGCGGCGGCCTTTGGGTCACGGGTGAGACTCCGAAGCGTGAGCAGCTTCCCTCGAAATACAGCCTCACTCGAAATTAAATCCCCGCCCTCAGGCTTAAATTGACGCGGGCTCGCACAACTCCCACTAACTGGATGCCAACGAGCGGGCCGGCCCACCCCAGGGCTCTAGCAATATTGCCCGGATTAAACCGGCCCCCGCTCTCCCCCCGCGATCCCCGAGGGGTGGGTGGGGCGGAATCGATGAGGATCGGAATCGATCCCCAGCCCCGGGATCCCAGTCGCCCTGGCCAGCGAGCACCCCCACCCACCCCCGGCTCCGGCCCTCAGGCTCAGGACCCCGGAGGAACCGGGCGTGCGCCCCTCTTCCTGAGGCCCTCCCAGCATTACAGTCCCGAGAGCTGAGCGCTGGGCTCGCCCGGTTCGGGAACCGCCCGCCCCCCATCAAAGCGACAAGGTGCCCGCGCCGCCGGGACCCAGGGAGCTCTAAGCGTTTCCGCCGAAGGAGCTGATCGGCGGCTCCAAGTGGCCCTTCGCCGAGGCAGCCTCCAAATTGGACCAGCGCCGCTCCCCCGGCAGACCCGCTCCCTTCCCACTCCCGCCAGTCCCAGCCCAGAGCGAAACCGCCGCCGAAACTAGCGCGGGGCGTGCTCCCCCCGCGCCTCCCCTACCGCACCGGAGCCGCGATCCCGCGCGGGGACTCTGAGGCTACCGTGCGCGCTCAGCGCCGCGCCCAACTCTCACCGACTCGCTGCAGCCCCGCCCGGCCCACCAAGGGCCGCGGGAGCCAAAGAACGCGCGTCCCTGGCGAGCGCACCTGACGCTGTGCCGGCCGCCCGCCCGCAGCCAGCGACTAGCCTAGGAATTCAGGCAGTCCTCTTCCACTCCTCCTCCTCCTCTCCTCCTCTTTCCCCCACCCCGGCCGTCCTGCCCCCGGGCATGCGCACCAGCGCCAGGCCGGTGCCGGAGGTCCGCGGTCCCGCGCCAGAGCAGCTCACCTGTCGCACCAGCGCGGGCCCTGGGGTGCTCTGGCCAGCTTGCCCTGGAGTCCCGCCGCCTCCTGCAGGGCAAGGAGAAAGGGGTGGGGGGGAGGTGGACGCCAGCGAGGAAGCCTGTTCCGGCCGTCTCCTCCCTCGGTGACCCATTCACCTGAAACTCGGAAGGGAGGGGGAAGGGAGCGGTGGAGCAAGAGGCGGGAGGAACCAGCCGTTCTCCGCACACCCTCGCCCCGTTCCCAATTAAAGGAACAGCGCAGCTTTGGGGACCGAGCGTAGAAGAGCCGCCCGGTTCCCTGAAGGTGCAGGTGGCCCTGGACCGCGCTGTGGCGCGCTCCGAGCTCCGCGGGCTTTGGGTAGAACAGAGGAGTATTTGGCGACGCGAGGCCGAGTGAGATCTGGAGGGGACTGTTTGGAGGGGGTCCAAGGGTGCTCAGCCCTCTGACACGAAAGGCCGTCCTTAACACTTTTCTGCTCAGAAAATTTGGTTAAGATTTTGTTGGAAAGGGGCGCCTGGGTGGCTCAGTCTTAAGCGTCTGCCTTCGGCTCAGGTCATGATCCCGGGGTCCTGGGATCAAGCCCCGCATGGGGCTCCCTGCTCCGCGGGAAGCCTGCTTCTCCCTCTCCCACTCCCCCTGCTTGTGTTCCCTCTCTCGCTGTGTCTCTCTCTCTGTCAAATAAAAATTAAAAAAAAGGGGGGGGGGGCGCCTGGGTGGCTCAGTCGTTAAGCGTTTGCCTTCGGCTCAGGACATGATTCCAGGGTCCTGGGATCGAGCCCCGCATCGGGCTCCCTGCTCGGCGGGGAGCCTGCTTCTCCTTCTCCCTCTATCTGCCTCTCTGCCTACTTGTGCTCTCTCTCTATCACTCTGTCAAATAAGTAAATAAAATCTTAAAAAAAAAAAAAAAAAGATTTTGTTGGAAGGAAGCAGCCAGAAGTGGGCGATCTCAAAAGTCATTCGTAAATTAAGGAACTGTTTCTGAATCTCCGGAGCCAGACAAAAAGACCATTACTCAGAGTGGTTAAATGAAGGTGAAGGATGATAGATATTGTTGTTGGTAAATTTGCCATGAAAAGAAAGTTCATACTGTAGTATACATTATGACCAACTCAAGGTCCTTTGCCCGCCCCCCCCCAAGAGATTTAAACTATTTTAATATTCTCTTGGCTTCGAAAAAAAAAAAAAAAGCCCTAGTTCTGTGTGCTATGCTCTATTTCTTGATCTGGAGGCTGATTCCGTAGGAATGTTCACTCAGGGAAATTCATAATCTAACATGTAGCATTGTGTATCCTTTTATATATGCATATAGTAGATCAATATATTTTTAAAGTTGTACTCCAAATTCCTCAAAATTTAAAAATAACTACCCTACTATCCAGCAATTACACTACTAGGTATTTATCCACGGGATATAAAAATACAGATTCAAAGGGATACATGCCCCCCAATATTATAGCAGCATTATCAACAATAGCCAAACTATGGAAAGAGCCCAAACGTCTATCGACTGATGAATGGATAAAGAAGATGTGGGGGGGGGGGTGTATGATGGACTATTACTCAGCCATCACAAAGAATGAAATCTTGCCATTTGCAATGGCATGGATGGAGCTAGAGTGTATTATGCTAAGTGAAATAAGTCATTCGGAGAAAGACAAATACCCTAAGTCTCACTCATCTGTGGAATTTAAGAAAGAAAACAGGTGAACATATGGGAAGGGGGGAAAGAAAAGAAGAGAGGCGGGCGCCTGGGTGGCTCAGTTGGTTAAGCGACTGCCTTCGGCTCAGGTCATGATCCTAGAGTCCCGGGATCGAGTCCCACATCAGGCTCCCTGCTCGGCAGGGAGTCTGCTTCTCCCTCTGACCCTCCTCCCTCTCATGCTCTCTGTCTCTCATTCTCTCTCTCGCAAATAAATAAAATCTTTAAAAAAAAAAGAAAAGAAAAAAGAAGAGAGGGAAACAAGCCATGAGAGACTGTTATTGAAAGAGAACAAACTGAGGATTGATGGAGGGAGGTGGGTGGGGAATGGGCTAGATGGGTGATGGGTATTAAGGAGGGCACTTGTTGTGATGAGCACTGGGTGTTGTATGTAAGTGATGAATTACTAAATTCTACTCCAGAAACCAATATTGCACTGTATGTTAACTACCTAAAATTTAAATTAAAAATTTTTTTAAATTGTACTCCAGAATGTTGCAATTTTAGTTCTTGCAATTTAACTGTCTGCATTGAAGGCTAGAATTTCAGTTTCCTGCCCTACTTTGTGTTCCAATCTGGAATGTCGGCATTGCTAATTAATTTTTGTCCAATCCCACCCATTTCTCTGCCTTTAATTACATGGTTAGAGATGTGACTCTCCCATACATTAGATCTTTAGGCACAATTCAATACTTAAGGAAGTAAAAGCATTATATAAATATAAGGTATTTGAAATGATGACAGCCTTAATGGGTAGTTAATCTAATTGTGTGTGTGTGTGTGTGTGTGTGAATCATTGCTACAATTATTTTAGCATGACCATGTAGTTTTTGAATGATACAGTTTAAATTGGTGTTCTTAACACTGGGAAGTCAGGTTAATCCTCTTAATGTTCGCTGTCAGATTACTGAAATCTCCAAACATTCCATTCCGTTTATAATTAAACAAGGGAACATTTCCTAATACTCTCAGACTTTTAAACACACGTCTATTATTTTATAGTGTACTTTGATATGTTCTGAAGAGAACTTAGTTTTCTTCCACTTTTTAAAAATTGAAATATATTTCATATACCATAAAATTCACCCTGAATTTTAAAACATGCACGCAAGTCAGTGGTTTTTGTTATATTCTCAAGGTTGTACAATTACCACCACTAACTCCAGAAATCTTGTGTCCATTAGCAGTCACTCCCCATTGCCTCTTGCCTCCAGACCCTGGCAAACACTACCCTACTTTCTGTCTCAATTTGCCCATTCTGGACATTTTATATGAATGGATAATACAATATGTGGCCTTTTGTGTCTGTCTACGAATAGCATAATATTTTCAAGGTTCAGTCATGTTGTGGTAACTGCCAGTACTCCATTCCTTTTTTCTTTTTTTTAAGATTTTATTTATTTATTTGACAGAGAGCAAGCAAGCACAAGCAGGGGGAGCAGCAGAGGGAGAGGGAGAAGCAGGCTCCCCGCTGAGCAGAGAGCCCCACCCTGAGCTAGATCCCAGGACCCTGAGATTGTGACCTGAGCCAAAGGCAGATGCTTAACTAACTGAGCCACCCAGGTACCCCACTCCTTTCCTTTTTATGGCTGAATGTATTCCATTGCATGGATATACCACATTTTGTTTAAACTTTCATCAGTTGATGGACATTTGGTTATTTCTATTTTTTTTTGGCTATTATCAATAATGCCGCTATGAATATGCATGTTCAAGTGTTTGTGTGGACATATGTTTTCAATTTTGGGGGGTGAATTAGGTTTTTAAATTAAACTTTTTATCATTTTAAGAGACCAACTTATGCATAGAATGTTATTTTTCTTTTTTTTTTTTTTTTTTTTTAAGATTTTATTTATTTACTTGACAGAGACAGCGAGAGCAGGAACACAAGCAGGGGGAGTGGGAGAGGGAGAAGCAGGCTTCCCGCCGAGCCGGGAGCCCGATGCGGGACTCGATCCCAGGACCCTGGGATCATGACCTGAGCCGAAGGCAGTTGCTTAACCAACTGAGCCACCCAGGCGCCCCTAGAATGTTATTTTTCTTATTCCCACACTAAACCTAAACCCAAAGGCATGTGTTAGGATAGAAGGTGAGTTGCCATATTTTCCAAGGGCCTACTATATGAACAGTAGTGAACAAAATCCAGAAATCCCTGTCTTTGTGAGGCTTACATTCTAGTTATTGCCAAATTCATGAAGATGAAATAATCAGATTAAGTTGAACTATATGAATTGGTAAGTTTTATCTACATTTTTAACTACAAAATGGCAATTTCATATGGTTCAATTTAATAGTGAGCTAAATTTCTATTGGAATATTATGTAGTATTTTTATTCCACTCAGGTTAATTTCCCAGACAATGCTCACAACGTTGAAAAATCTAAAAACTTTGTTCTTTTAACTATTTCCTAATGGTGTGCATATTAGGTAGTAGTTGAAAATATTCAGAAAGAAAAGCCAGCCTGAAAACCTAAAGACATCATTCTTCAATAGCAAGATAAAGTTTGTTGAATGCTACATGATGTCATGCTCAATGTAATCATGTTCTATAACAATAAATTGTAGCGGGGCGCCTGGGTGGCTCAGTCGGTTGGGCAGCTGCCTTCGGCTCAGGTCATGATCCCAGGGTCCTCGGATCGAGCCCCACATCGGGCTCCCTGCTCAGCAGAGAGCCTGCTTCTCCCTTTCCCTCTGCCTGCCGCTCTGCCTACTTGTGCTCTCTAACTCTGTCAAATAAATAAATTTAAAAAAACAAAAACAAAAAACAATAAATTGTGGCAAAGTTTTAATTATTTTTAATCAAATATTCCTTCCCAACAACTCAGTATTTTCAACTATCATACACTATTGAACATTGTTTGATAAAAATTCTCATGACTCAGAAACAAAGTAAATATTATTCTCAGAAGACCTGTGATTAGAAATTTATTGATTTTACATGCAGCCAAATGAATGATAAGATTTTAAAAACCAGTTTTTCTTCCTTTTTTCTATCTAAAGGAGAAAGTTCAGAGCTCAGAATATGCTGTCAGAAATTTGGGTTCAGATCTCAATGTTGCCACTTAGTAGTTGGATAAGATTAATCCTCCAGGGAAATTAAATTGCATAAGCCTCTTTTTTCTCCACTGTAAATATGGGATGATGGTAAGTAGTACTCTCTTCCTAAGACTGTTGAGCGGCACATGGACCATTCACCAAGACAGACCATATGCTGGGCCACATGACAAGTCTCAATAAATTTAACAAGTCTCTGACCCGTCTGCCCGAAAGAGTCCCTGTCACATGGTTATTCCATAAATATTTGTTGGATGAGCAAATGAATACAACCCTGATTCCCCATTCCAACACACCTGTGGACCATGCCCATCTCTCCGATAACCTCCTGTCCCTGTGAAAACAGTACATTCCTTCACAGCATTTCAAGGCTTACATCCCTAGGACTAGTTTCAGGGGAGAGAAGACGAAGAGATTTAGAGTATTTCCCCTCTGCTCCACCTGCTTAGTGAATGAATTCAGTGATTGGCATTTGTTCAAGGGCAACTCAGTTTGGAGTTGGTGAGGGCCTGGCCTAAAGTGCCTCTGGGTGCCCCACCCAATCACGAGTGGTGAGGCTCCCAGTCCCCAGAGGGCAATTTCCTTGTACAGATTTATGGAGGAATTCTTGGGGAAGTCACTGGGAAGGCAAATTCTGAGAAGATGGTGACACATGGTAAGTAAAGCTCTATCATCTCAATTGCTATGTATTGAGCAAGATCCACCTGGAGGGATCCAAGGTTCAACAGAGTGAGTACCTAGATGGGAACTTCAGCAAGTGGAATAATCGTAACTGCAAACGCCATCATTATCCTGTGCCAGGCTCCGTGCTGTTTTATGGACTTTTTTTTTTTTGGTCCTTACAACAATCTTATGAGGTACTATTAATGCGGGGATAACTAAAGCTCTCAGAAAGTTTTCTTTGTTTACTCAAAACACCTGTAGAGACAGGATTCAACTCAAGTAATCTAATTCCAGAACTAACATCTTAACAGTGTTACTATACTCTAGGACTGCTTTTTTTCCCCCTCTCTAAAAAATACCCAAACTCCTTTAAACTACCTACCCATAGAAAGATTTCAGAGCGCAGCTACAGAAAAAAAAAAAAAAAGACTTATAAAATGGCTATCATGGCCTGTTACAGATGAGAATGAGCCAATTAGAGAGTCCCCAATAAGTTTGAATCTTTCAAACATATTGAACAAAATAAACAAGCCCACCTCCCACTTAAAAAATACAGTACGATTCCATTTATATAAAGTTCAAAAACAGGCAAAACTAAGCTACGTCATTTGGGGATTCTATATGTAAGTGGTAAAGCTACAAAGAAAAGCAAAGAAACTATCTTTCTTAAGAAAATAAGCTAAGAGTGAAAGAGAGAGCAAGCTGTACTTGGGGAGGCTGGCAATATTCTAGTTTCTTCCCCTGGGTACAGGTTACATGGCTATTAGCTTTATAACAGTTTACTAAACTGTACGTGTATGTTTTATACACTTTCTGTGGGGATTTTATCTTTTATAATAAACATTTTAAGGAATAGAGTTAGGGACATCCTTAAAAGTTGGTTGGAGACCTACATTTAGTTTGTTTTGTGAATAACATTCCTCGATTACAAGCAGAAAATAACTTTCTAGGGTCAGAATAAGTTGAGACCATCGTCTAAAGAGAGAAGGGAAGGGTTTCAGTCTGGGACAGACTGCAGCCACAATTACGTGGATGATGCAGAGAAAGAGATTTGGGGCTAATCTTTGTTTTAATTATATCAATCATCTTTGCAGTGGAAAATTGGCCTTGTAGGTTTTTTCAGGAACTGAACTTCCTGAATCTTTTTTTTTTTTAAAGATTTTATTTATTTATTTGAGACAGAATGAGAGAGAGAGAGAGAGAGCACATGAGAGGGGGGAAGGTCAGAGGGAGAAGCGGGCTCCCTGCCGAGCGGGGAGCCCGATGCGGGACTCGATCCAGGGACTCCAGGATCATGACCTGAGCCGAAGGCAGTCGCTCAACCAACTGAGCCACCCAGGCGCCCGTTCCTGAATCTTTTAAGCTCAAAAAAAAGAAATAGGAAAAGGTAAACATTAACCAAATACTGCAAATACTGTGTTCTTATATTTAATTTTAACTTGATGGGGCTCTTTAGCTCCTGTGTCTCCAAACTTAAAAAGTACTAATAATAGAGGCGCCTTGGTGGCTCATTGAGTTGGGCTTCCGACTCTTGATTTTGGCTCAGGTCATGATCTCGGGGTCCTGGGAATGAGCCCCACGTCGGGTTCCATGCCCAATAGGGAATCTGCTTGAGGATTCTCTCTTTCCCTCTCCCTCTGCCCCTCCACCCAACTCATGCTCTCTCTCTCTCTCTCTTTCTAGGATAAATAAATAAATCTTTAAAAAAAAGTACTAATAATCCTTAACTTATTACAAGGAATCCTGACCCGAGAAAAATCACTTGAACTGGGATGGTATGAAACTCATTTACTCCTAGCAAACCACAACCTTCTCTTGACATTTTGTTGGGTATGAATTACAATTCTCCCGTCATTTGTTACAGGGGTTTCTGCTTGGCAGCTTTTCTGACTTCATTTGGAGATTATTTAGGAGAAACTTTAGGAGCCTGCAAAGGGAAACTTATTACAGCTCCTGAAATGTTGACGCTAACCCACACAGGGTGTGGTCTGAGTGGCACATTTGAGATCTGTACATGAAAGGGAATATTTAGTCACTCAAAAAATATTTACTCCGTACCAGCTC
The DNA here is from genome assembly GCF_011800145.1 of Mirounga leonina. Classification (NCBI taxonomy): domain Eukaryota; kingdom Metazoa; phylum Chordata; class Mammalia; order Carnivora; family Phocidae; genus Mirounga; species Mirounga leonina. The sequence goes on along the minus strand of NW_023270426.1, from coordinate 43,439,848 downwards.
TGTACCAGACCCTGTTCTGAGCCCTGGAGATACAATGGACTCAAGACAGACAGGGTCCCTCACGGAGGCTTATACTTTAGTTGGGAGACAACAAAGATGATTAAACTGAAAATGAACAAGATAATTTCGAATAGTGATGAATGACTTAAAGAAGTGAAACCAGCTGGGGCGCCTGGCTGGCTTAGTCAGAGGAGCATGTGACTCTTGATCTCAGGGTTGTGAGTTCGAGTCCTGATTTGGGGGGTAGAGCTTAAATAAACAAACAATTTGGGGGTAGCGCTTACTTACATAAACAAACAAACTTAAAAACAAAAAAAGAAGTGAAACAGGCTAAGGAGAAGAGAGAGGGCGGGAGAGGCAATGGACAGAACTACGTAGGGTAGAATGGACACCCATGGCTGTCTCAAAGAGGTGATATTTGAGCTGAGACTTTAATGATGGGAAGGAGCCAGTCAGGCAGAGATCTGAGCCAAGAACATCCTAAAGCAAAATCGAGGGCCACTTCAGGCATTTAAAGAACAGGAGGCCAGGAAAGGGGAGTTGAAGTGTGTGGGAGATGAAGTCTGAGGAAGGTGGAGGTCAGGCCTCGGATGCCACGTTACCTGCATGTGTGTTTTCATCTAACAGAATAGAATGGGAAGGCTTTGGAGGGGTTTAGGCCTTTCATAGTAATGAATTTATGTTTTAGCATTTTGTGGAATTTTAACTGTCCACCTAAGCATTTTCCTGTTTTTTAAAATAATTTTTGATAACACTGAGGACTTATCTTTTGAAATTTGTAGCTTCTGAACAGAAAGGACTAAACCTGAGCAAGAGAGCCAGGGTGATCAGAAACCAATTGATAGGATCTTGAGAAATGCAAACTGACTCTTATTTATCTTCCTACATGCATCTTCATTAGAAAGGTTGGTCTCGGGCGCCTGGGTGGCTCAGTTGGTTAAGCGACTGCCTTCGGCTCAGGTCATGATCCTGGAGTCCCGGGATCGAGTCCCACATCAGGCTCCCTGCTCAGCAGGGAGTCTGCTTCTCCCTCTGGCCCTCCTCTCTCTCATGCTCTCTGTCTCTCATTCTCTCTCTCGCAAATAAATAAAATCTTAAAAAAAAAAAAATAATAATTCCGCTGGGGCGCCTGGGAGGCTCAGTCGGTTAAGCAACTGCCTTCGGCTCAGGTCCTGATCCCGGAGTCCCTGGATCGAGTCCCGCATTGGGCTCCCTGCTCGGCAGGGGTCTGCTTCTCCCTCTGACCCTCCTCCCTCTCATGCTCTCTGTGTCTCATTCTCTCTCAAATAAATAAATAAAATATTTAAAAAAAAAAAAAGAAAGAAAGAAAGAAAGGTTGGTCTCTGTGCCTGAGAGGTACAAGCCGCTGGAGGGGCTAGAAACGGAGGTGGTACAGGGATTTCTGCAAGTCATAGGATTATTTTTCATGCTTTTTCTATGTTTTCTAAAATTGCTCAGTGAATGAGGGTGTATTCCTTTTTTTTTTTTTTAAGATTTTATTTATTTATTTGAGAGAGAGAGCAGAGAGAGAAAGAGAGAGCACGAGCGGGGGTGGAGGGGCAGAGGGAGAAGGAGAAGCAGGCTCCCCAACAAACAAGGAGCCCAATGCGGGGTTTGATTCCAGGACCCCAGGATCATGACCTGAGCCAAAGGCAAACGCTTAACTGAATGAGCCACCCAGGCGCCCCCAGCATGTATTCTTTTTGACAATTAGGAAAAACATAGGTTTTCATTTTTCACTTTCATCCTAAGTTACTGTGCTGGAAAATTGAAACTTACAGAAAAGTCGAGAAGATAGCACAATGAGCTATATCCTTCACCCAAATTCACCCATTGTTAAGATTGTTGTTGACATTTGCACTTGCACGCACGCACGCACACCCACACACTAACATACATGGTAATTTTTTTCTCAATCATTTATACTCATTGATATCTTTTTTGGTTCAGCAATTTAAAACTTACTTGCAGATGTGGGGGGAGTAACACTTCACCCCACATACTTCAACATGAATTCCTAAGAACTGAGACATTCTCCTACACAGCCACAGTCAGGTTGTGCTGCTGTAACAGAATACCAGCTACTACCCAGCGTTATAAATAATAGAAATTTCTTTCTCACAGTTTGGAGCATGGAAGTCGGAGATCAGGCTGCCGGCACGGTCAGGTTCTGGTGAGAAGCCTTTCCTGGGATGCAGATAATAGTTTCCTCCTTATTTGGTGAAGGGGGCCAGATCTCTCTCTGGGGTCTTTTGTGAGGGTAGGGCACTATTCCCATTCACAAGGGGTCCACCCTCATGACTTAATCACCTCCCAAAAGGCCCCACCTCCTAACACCATCAGATTGGTTAGGATTTTAACAGAGGAATTTGGGGGGATACATTCAGACCATAACAACCACCATAACATTAACAAACCCCCGAAAATGAACATTAATATATAATCATATCTAATATGTAAGGACATACTCACGTAGCTACAGTTGTTCCAAAAATGTCTTTTATGGTCTATTGTTGTTGTTGTTTAAATATTTATTTATTTGAGAGAGAGAGAGAGCGTGCACAAGCTGGGGGAGAGGCAGAGGTAGAGGGAGAGAAAATATCAGACTCTGACCGAGCATGGGCCCAGGCCGGGCCCCATCTCACGACTACAAGATCAGAACCTGATCTGAAACCAAGACTCAGACGCTCAACCGACTGAGCCCCGCAGGCACCCCTGTTGTTGTTGTTTTAAATCCAGGAGCCAGGGTGCCCGGGTGGCTCAGTCGGTTAAGCGTGTGCCTTTGGCTCAGGTCATGATCCCAGGGTCCAGGGATCCAGTCCCCGCATCGGGCTCCCTGCTCAGCGGGGAGTCTGCTTCTCCCTCTGCCACTTCTGCTTGTGCTCTCTCTCTCACACACAACAATAAATAAATAAAAGCTAAATAAATAAATAAATAAATAGATAGATAGATAAATAAATAAAATCCAGGAGCCAGTCCAGGATCATTCCTTGCATTTCGTTGTCGTGTCTCTTTAGTCTCCTTAATTCTTGAGCAGTCCCATTACCATCTTTGTCTTTCATGATATTGTCATTTTTAAAAAGAATCTGGTCCAATTGTCCTGTCGAATGTCTCACCATTTGGATTTGTATGCCCCCTCCCCCCTGCCAAATGTTAGAGTTAAAGCAAACCCCATTGGCAAGAACACTGTATAGGGGATGCTGTGGACTTCTTATTCCATCACATCAGGAGGCTGACACTATGAAGTTGTCTCAGGACAGTGATGCTAACTTTGAATCAGGTGGTGCCTTACCCTTTATAACCAAGAAGTACTCCGTGGGGTGGTACTTCGGCTGTCTTATTCTCCAGCAACCTTTCATCCGATGAAAGCTTTCAGTGTCCATTGCTGATTCCTGCCCGACTCAAGTATTGCATCAGCTGGTGCATGTTATCTGCTAATACTATCAAGTCTTAGCATCAACACTATTGAGTGCCACCAAGAAAAAAAAAACAACACACACAGAATTTCCAAAGTGGAACACATTCTAAGTCATTAACATGTTGACCTCACATTCAAAAAGTTTCCTTTTTGTGATACAATTTTTTTCTGTGTTGCCTTTAAAAAGTCAACCAATTCCCAGGACACCTGGGTGGCTCAGCTGGCTAAGCATCTGCCTTTGGCTCAGGTCATGATCTCAGGGTCCTGGCATTGAGCTCCACACCAGGCTCCTGGCTCAGTGGGGAGCCTGCTTCTTCCTTCCCCTCTGCTTGTGCTCTCTCTCTGAAATAAATAAATAAAATCTTAAAAAATAATAAGTCAACCAATTCCCTTACCTGCATAATATGTATAATGAGTGTTTTTTTTTTTTAAGTTTTATTTATTTATTTGCAAGAGAGAATGAGAGACAGAGAGCACGAGAGGGAGGAGGGCCAGAGGGAGAAGCAGACTCCCCGCTGAGCAGGGAGCCCGATGCGGGACTCGATCCCAGGACTCCAGGATCATGGCCTGAGCCGAAGGCAGTCGCTTAACCGACTGAGCCACCCAGGCGCCCTGTATGAGTGTTTATTTATGAAGGAGGGCAGGTGATGCGGGGAGAACGCAAAGCCTACTTTTGTATAGCACTCTTCCCTCATGCAGCCTAGGAGATGAGGTGTACATTCATAAAAATAAAAAATAATAAAACAAAAGGACAGGTAAGTGCTGTGTGAATAGTAAAGATAAGAACACTCTCTTTTCTAAGTGCACCTGCAGGTGAACAGTTCTCTTCCTGGTCTTCCTACTTGTGTCTCTGCGCCTTGCCCTTTGCTCACACTAATTCCTCTACCTGGAATGTTCTCCTTCCACCTTTGCATCTGCAGGCTCATGTCTTAAGATATTGCCACTGCTTCAAGACTGAGCTACCCCCTCTTCTGTTAAAAAAAAAAAAAAGGCAACAAAAACGGTTTCTCGGGCGCCTGGGTGGCTCAGATAGTTAAGCGTCTGCCTTCGGCTCAGGTCATGATCCCAGGGTCCTGGGATCGAGCCCCGCATCGGGCTTCCTGCTCAGTGCAGAGCCTGCTTCTCCCTCTCCCTCTGCCATTCTCTCCACTTGTGCTCTCTGGCTCTATCTCTCTGTCAAATAAATAAATAAAATCTTAAAAAAAAAAGTGGTTCCTCCCAATTCTGCACAAATTCCAGAATCAACTTACCTAATCTCTTGGCTGTTCAGTCTTACACCACTTTCTAACTTGGATTATGTAAGTGGGTGGCTCCTCCTTCTCAGCTACACATTGACTGCAGGTAAGCTCCCCTTCTGCCTTGCCTGGGCTCCCAGTGGGCCCCTCTTTCTGGTACTTTGCACTTGTCTTACTTTGAGTACATGAACAACAGTCAATGCTTCAATAAACCGTCCCTACGTTTGTTGAGGTTGAATTATGCTGGTAATAATCTTGATGAGAAACTCTATGTTTCCCCTCTGTGCTTACTTCTTTCCAAACATGCTCCTTACAGTAGTAAGTTAACCAGGAAGTTTCCTTTACTTCCTTCCTCTAGATAGAGGGGAAAAAAATAACAGGAAACCAACCCGCAGCAAACAATGAAGATGAATATCAAATATTTGTTCCTTTCTGTACAAAAGGTGGGCACAGTATTAGGTCATCATAGAACCACTTGAAACAATCAAAGTTCCTTTGAGCTTTAAGAATTTTTAGTAGAGCAATTTGGCTGTTTTTATTGAAATGAGGTCACATTAAAATACAGCCTTTTAACAGAAATCAGTAGATATTATTCCAAGTGTCCACAAGTGTCGCCTGGAAGCTGTGCTTAGTCTCAAAGCTGTGATTCAGGAACTCAGCCTGAGGCTACTGGTAGATAACTTCCTTTCTTTCTGTGCTCCCATACATTTTGGACACCGTAAGAAAAGAAATAGCAGGTATTATCAAGTAACTTTCCTGTGTCACTACAACATCACAAGTTAAATATTAACTCCGTCTTGTAGATAAGAAAACTCAGTTTCATAGACGATAAAAATTTGCTTCCAATTACGCAGCTAGAAAAGGATAAAGAAAAAAAATACATGTCTTTCAGACCCAAATCCATGCCATCATCATAAGACTGTGCTTTTAAAAGATTTTTTAAAATTTATTTGAGAAAGAGACAGTGAGCGAGAGAGAAAGAGAGAGAGAGTAAGCGAGAGAGCGAGCAAGGGGGGAGGAGGAGCAGAGGGAGAGGGAGGAGGGATCATGACCCCAGCCCAAGGCAGCACTTAACCAACCAACCAACCAACCAACCAACCAACCAACAAGCCACCCAGGCGCCCCAGGACTATGCTTTTTAGATGCCTGCCCCCTCTACCAGACTGTGAGGTCCTTAGGTCCACAATACCTACTGTTATGGCTGGTGCATCAATACTGAATACGATCGAGGATGTCCCAGTTTCCATGTCCCCTTTCCTCTGTCTCACTGAATGTCAATTTCAGTCTTATATTCACCCTCCCCATGCAGCCAGGGGGCTTCTGGAGAAGCTGACTCCACCCCAGCTCCAGGGGGAGTGGCCTGGTGGCTAAAGATAATCCTAGTCCCTTTGCCAGTGATTGGCTCAGGAACTCACCCCTAAGGCCATCAGCACAAAACTGGACACGCTGCTCCACTGCTGTTAGCAGCCATCTCACAACCTCGAGGGGAACCCGCATAGAGATCAGGTCCACACCGGACAAAGCAGAGACAAGAGAACCAAGAAAAACCAGAGCCTAGAGCCCACTCTGGATTTCCACTTATGTAAGATAAAACATTGCCTTATTCTTTAAACAACTTCAAAAATGTTTGTTGTTGTTGCATTGAGCGCTGAAATGGTCCTGATATAGACAATACGCGGATATTAATAAATATCCATTGATGAATATTTTCTTTTGTGCCAGGAATAACCCTTCCAAGGTGGGTATCATCACCCTCGTTTTCTAGATAAGGAAATAAAGCCTCAGCAAGTTAAGTGATTTGCTTAAGGTCACAGAACTGGTGAGGTGAAAAATGAATTTGGAACTCTAGAAACTAGGATCTTTTGATTCTGTGGGTCCCTTACCTACCATACAAATGAAGGGGGTGAAGGTCCTCACTCTGTGACACCCTTTTGCTTAAGGAAGAACTCACACACAAGAAGTGATAAAACCATTTCTTGGCAAGATTAATTTTTCTGCTTCTTTTACTAAACAGACATTTCCACAAACTTTCACCCACATTGACCAAAACATCCATGTCCAAAATGGCCAAGCAATCATGGTGATTCAATCAACATAGTCTAGGTTGCGCTGAATTAACAAAAACCTCACAAAATCTTGGTGACTAAACACAACAAAGGTTTATTTTTGCTCATGTTCCGTGTCTAAAGAGAGTTGGTTAGGGGCACTGCGTCAGAGCTTTCTTACTCTAGGACCCAGGCTGTCAGAGAAGCCACCATTTCAAAGGTTAACATAGTAAAGGAAAAGAAAGTTCTGGAGGCTCTCACACTGACAATTAAATGTCTTAACTCAGAAGTGATGCAAGTCACTTTCATTAACCGTATATTGCCAGAACTAGACCTATGGCTCCATCCAGCCACAGTCTTCCGTGTGCCTGGAAGGGGAAGAAAACTGGGGATCTAAGTGGTGAACAGCGGTCATGACCACATAATTGCTTATACTAATGCCTGTATTAATGTTTGTTCTTAAAATAAGACAAAATAATGTAAAATGTAGAGCTTACAAATTTCACAGAGCCCTTCAAAACACTTTACCAAGGTAGTTTTACTAACAAGACCTCATTTTATCTTCACCACAACCCTTGAAGTAGGCATAGTAGATAAATGTTAGTATTAACCAATTTTATAGCACATTGAGGCTCACGGAGGTTTCCCAGCTTGTCCAAGATTACAAGTACCAAAGCTGAGAATCAAGAGTTGGACTCTGCATCCTATGTTACTTGCAGTACACTACACTATCTTTAAGGAGTCATCTTCATGAGAGAGTGTGAACACATCAAAGTGTCATCAAACACAGGGACAAACATTAGCCTTAGAAACAAGACAGTATGTGAGGTTTCCTTTGGCAGATTCCACAACTCAATAAATTAATAGTACACATGGTAAGAGTCATCCATTATACACACATATAATTAGGCTGAAAGATAGAGGCAGCCTAGTTACCTACCAGCATCATGGCCTTCTAGGGACAAAACCATATCAAGTCTTCTAAGAAGTAGTGGAAGAATGACCAAAATGTCTTTCTCCTCTTTCCTTCCCCTGTGACATCAGTCATGGTAGCAAGAGAGAAGAAAAGAGGAAGACTTCCTAAGGGAACTGGACTAGAAGCCAGGAGACCCAGTTATACTTGGGTCTGCCAGAAACCAGCTATGTAATATTTTTTCTCAGTTTTATTTATTTATTTATTTATTTATTTATTTATTTATTTAAGAGAAAGAGCAGGAGAGCTGGGGGAGGGGCAAAGGGAGAGGGAGAAGGAAAGAAGCAGATTCCCCACTGAGTGCAGAGCCTGAAAGGGGGTGTGGGGGGGTGGACTCTATCCCAGCACCCTGAAAAATGACCTGAGCCAAAACCAAGAGTTGGTTGCTTAACCAACTGAGTCACCCAGACACCCCAGAAATCAGCTATGTAACTTTAAGCCAGTCATTTAATTTGTCTTTACCAGTGACAATAAAATAATGTCTATTATTTTAAAAGGTTTTATTATACATTTTATTATATATTTATAATGTCTATTATTATTATAAAAGGTTTTGAAAATATAAAGTGCTATAAGTAGTTAATCATTCAGTATTTAATACTAAGTTGCTCTTTGTGCTTGGTCTTGGGGGAATACAAGAATAATTAAGGCATGATGTATGCTATGGGCATCTGATGTTTTTGTATGTCTAGCTTCTGTTAAGAACACACAGCTCTGGGGCGCCTTAGGCTCAGGTCATGATTCTGGAGTCCCAGAATTGGGATAGAGCCCCACACTGGGCTTCCTAATCAGCTCAGAGTCGGCTTTCCCTCTCCCTCTGCCCCTCCCCCAACTCGTGCTCTCTTTCTCTCTCAAATAAATAAAATCTTAAAAAAAAAAAAAAAAGAACACACAGCTCTTCCTTTGAAGACTTGTCCCTTCCCCCACTTCATGAGGTCTGACAGAGCTATGGGTCAGGATGTTTTGTCCCCACAGTGGTGGGTTTGCTAATAAGATGTGGCGATTGGTTCAAAGATGGACATAAGGCCCAACCAAGGCCTATCAGAGGCTTTCCAGAGATGTGGTAGAGGATTGCTGGAAGAGAATCTCCTTAATCCCTGGGCATAACCATGGTGCTTATGGGAGCTGAGCCATCTTCCTCAGTTACACAGAAGTATAAATAGAGGAAGATGAGACTAATATGCTGTGAGAAGCAGAGAAGACAGAAGGATGGGCTGATAGGGAGCCAGGGAGGCTGAAGCCAAGTCAATTCCTGAACTATTCTGTTCTCTAAATCAGTACATTCAGTCAGTCTCACCTTCTCACCCTGCTTTGTAAACGCATCTCAGGGCTCAACTCCAACCCTACCTCTTTATCCAAATATTCTCTGGCCATTCCAGCCTACTGTAGCCTCTCTAGAGCTCCCCTCCCCCTCCCCAGAATTCCTGGCTCTACCGGGGTCTGTTAATCCTGAGATAAGCTCTATAAAAGTGCTTAAGAAAGAGGATTATATAAATGTAAAAGTAAAGTAAAAGTAAAAATGGCATGTGTTGAATTGTTAAAAGTATTCCCTCATCCTCAGCTCAGTAGAACTAAAAATGCTCTTCAAACTGCTTTAAATCCCAAAGAGCACTCACTTGCTAATACCAGCGCACTTCATCATTCTCAAACCCTGTCTAGCCTTCACATTCTTTCAAGCTTGCCTCGACCAAGCTCTGTTTTTACTGAGAACATCTACAGTACTTCATCCTTTTTGAAAGGTCTCTAGAGTCAACCCTCTTCTCTCCTCCACTCCCTCCCCCTCTCCCCACATTACTCACCCTCTCAGAGTTAGCTTTTCTCTCCAAGTGCACCTCCTATGGGGCTTTCCACTAATCCCAAATTGGAAGTCCTTTCCTTGGTTCCTGTGTTCAAAAATGCAGGAGTTCCTTTTTTCTTTTTAAGGAGTAAATTTTTGTAAAACAGCAGGTCATTAAAGTTATTAAAGGTCACTCATCTTTGCCATTCATAAACCAGAGTATTGGCCCTTCACTCAAGTTCACACAGAACTTGATTCAGCCTTGTGCTGAGAAGTTGCAACTTTGCAAAGGTCCCACTATACAATTACCCGGATAGTTGGAATTCCTTAGTTTTCCAGCTAGAAGGCTTTGCTAAGGTGCATTATCAATGTTGACTCAGGTTGGTCTTTAGGTATTAGGTTAGCTTAGTCTTTCCTTGAAATGTCAATTATTGTTAGTCTAGCTTTATTATTGTCCTTTGGTGTGTTGCTTTGCTAACCATATAGTTTTTTTTGTTTTTTTTTTTTAAGATTTTATTTATTTATTTGACAGAGAGAGACACAGCGAGAGAGGGAACACAAGCAGGGGGAGTGGGAGAGGGAGAAGCAGGCTCCCCGCTGAGCAGGGAGCCCGACACGGGGCTCCATCCCAGGACCCTGGGATCACGACCTGAGCCGAAGGCAGACACTTAACGACTGAGCCACCCAGGCGCCCCTAAAATATATTGCTATCTTAGACAAGTGTGCCAAGACTATTCAGTGAGGAAAGGACAGTCTTTTCAACAATTGTTGTTGAGAAAACCGGATACCCAAAGGCAAGGAAATGAAGTTGCATGCCTACTTTAGACTGTATAAAAAAACTAACTCATGGCACCTGGGTGGCTCAGTCAGGCAAGCGTCTGCCTTCTGCTCAGGTCATGACCGGGAGGTCCTGGGATGGAGCCCCTCATCGGGCTCCTTGCTTGGCAAGGAGCCTGCTTCTCCCTCTCCCACTCCCCCTGCTTGTGTTCCCTCTCTCGCTGTGTCTCTCTGTCAAATAAATAAAATCTAAAAAAAAAAAAAAAAAATGCCAACATAAACAGGAAGCCACAGAAGAACTTTTAGTCTCAAAGTAGGGAGGGCCTTTCTAAGAATGAATTAAAACCCCCCAAAGACCAATAAATTGGATTCTATGAATAAAATGTCTTCATGGCAACATCTGATGGACTAACCCCCAGTACCTTAGAATGTAACCTCATTTGGGAATAGAGATCTTGCAGATATAGTTAAGACAAAATGGTATCGTACTGGAGTAAGGTGGGTCCTGAATCCACCATGACTGGTGTCCTTATGAGAAAAGAAGAGACAGAGAGAGACACAGGGAAGACACCATGTGACAATAGAGACAGAGAGCCATGTGCTGCAGCTAGAAGCCAAAGAATGCTGAGGGTTGTCACAAACCACCAGGAGCTAGGAGAGAGACGGAGAAAGACTCTCTCCTACGGGTTTCGGAGGGAACACTGCCCTGCTGTCACCAGAACTGTTTAACAATATATTTCCGTTGTTGTGAGCCACCCAGCTTGTGGTACTTTGTTATAATATCCCTAGGAAACTAAGAGACCCAGCTTCCTTTCTGGCCCGTTCAGACAGCTAGTCTGATCCTACAAAAGGTTTTGCTCTTGATCACTCTGGGAAAATGCACGGAGGTATAAAACACAAGGTACATTTACAGAGGCTCCAGAGGTTACAAGTGGCCTTGCCTAGAAGTATACTTATCGTGATGAGCCCTGAGCAACGTATAGGATTGTTGAATCACTATATCAAACACCTGAAATGAATATAACACTGTATGTTAATTACACTGGGATTTAAAAAGTAAATAAATAGAAGTTTGTTAAAGTGGCCTCCCCTGACCCCCCAGTTTTAAGTAGCCATGCAGCTCCTCTCTTTGACATCACAATTCCTCTCTGATACTATTCTTATTTACCTTTGTCTGCTTCATGAGAATACAAACTGCATGACATCAGGAGCCTTTTCCTTCCTGTTCACCACTGTGTCCTGAGGAGATGCCTAATAGATGGTAGACAATCAATACTCTTTGGATGATGAATGAATAAAAATTGTAAAGAATTCTAGCCCATCACCGACTCTGTGACCTAAGGCATGTTCTGGAGCTATTCCAGCTCTATGGGTCTTCATCTGTAAAATGGGGAGATGGGTCCATGCTGCAGGTTGGGGGGCAATGGTGGGTGCCATGGGGAGTGGGGGTGTTTTTTGGTTTGGTTTCACTGGGCAGCAATCAACCAGACTGGGTTCTCCACCAGAGTCTGACTTACTGCCGTGTGCCCCGTGTCTACTGCGGCCTGACACATAGTAGGTGGTCAACAAATTTACTGAATAAGTGAATAGAAGGCTTCTGGAGGTGAGGGTTTTGAGAAATATTTAGCATGTAAAACCTGGTACTGAACTGGATGTTGGGAAGATTAAAGTAGTGACGCCACATCCTCTCTTTAGCCTTGGGAACTGGTGTGAGCTGTCCACAAATTTTAAAACTTGTGAAGAAAAGGAAATAACACCCCTCCAGGGCTTTTGAACTGGCAGGCTGTACCCTCTGATTTCCACCACCCCAGCCCCTCAGAGAAGAAAAGGCAGACTTTCAAAGCTGGCAAAATAACAAAGTTTGGTGTTTTAAATGGAAACAAAAACAAACATTGACAAACCTTTTTCCACTTCTCAGCCTCCTCCAGGCAAATCCACACCACTTTTCTCTTTACAATTTAATATATTAAATTAAGTGCATATGTGATATTCAAATATATATGATTCCAGTCCCTTCTTAATAGTTATTTTATAGATTAATAACACCCAGAAATTTAAAAATTATTTATTTATTCATGTTACATAAAGGTTTTATTAAGTGATTTTGGTAGAATTTTTTAATACTTTCCCTCCTCTTGTTTGGACCGTATGTTGAATAATTATAATGAAATGGCTAGATAAAAATCATTTTCTATAAAATTAGATATAACCAATTTTTGTGTTGCTATTTTGAAAATGTCCATTTTTGTCAGCATGGTGCTTCAGTTATTTCATGCAACTGTCTCAGCACTTAAACGCTTGTATCTTGTCTTCAGTCTAAAGGCTTAACCTAGACTCCAAACAAGGCAAAGGTTACAGCATGAAAGTAAATATTGCACTGCCTCTTAAAATAACTCTGCCAACTGCAATATTCCCATAAAACAGTGTTTCTAAAACCAGCTCCAAGGGTGAAAAGCATAACTGGGTGTTTTTAAAAATTTTAAAACTCGGGGCGCCTGGGTGGCTCAGTTGTTGAGCGTCTGCCTTCGGCTCGGGTCATGATCCCGGGGTCCTGGGATCGAGCCCCGCATCGGACTTCCTGCTTAGCGGGAGGCCTGCTTCTCCCTCTCCCGCTCCCCCTGCTTGTGTTCCCTCTCTCACTGTGTATCTCTCTGTCAAATAAGTAAATAAAATCTTAAAAAAAAAATTTTTTAACTCTATCCCCAAATGTTTACTTCTGAACAATTACTTCCTATTCTCTTAGCTAATATTTATATATCTAAATGTCCCTTCCTCAACGTCTCTAAAAGTGCTCCGCCACAGTGTACTCCTAATTTCATTCTTATGTCTTACAGTATATTCACCAAGTGTATACTCTATCTGCTTCAGACCCTTTTGGCTGAGTGAATTCAAGGATGATACATTGAATGATACACTGGAGCACTCCTTCCCCCACTACAAGCCAGGAACACCTCTGAAACGTCTCCCTTCATTTCCCACCAGTTCATGGACACTCAGGCTTAGAGTACAAAGGCCAGCAGCAGGCTTGGGTACCATGGTACCCAGAAAACACAGGTCTGAAAAGAGCCTTCACTTTTGTTGCTTGCCATTTTTGTGTGTGTGACTTACTGTCCTTACCTAATCTGGCCAGGCCAGCCAGCAGTCTATCTGTCATACCTGTTGACTGAAGTACACATACCCCCACAACATTAAGTCCCCATCAGATTCTACTATTTTATATTATACTTCTGAAGATAATCTAATTAAGATTATTTTCTGGAGTCTGTATTTATAGATTTTTCTGATAAACAAACATGGATTTATTTTTTTATTTTTATTTTTTAAAATTTTTTAAAGATTTTATTTATTTGACAGAGAGAGACCCAGCAAGCAGAACACAAGAACACAAGCAGGGGGAGTGGGGGAGGGAGAAGCAGGCTTCCCGCAGAGCAGGGAGCCCGATGCGGGGCTCGATCCCAGGGACCTGGGATCACGACCTGAGCTGAAGGCAGACGCTTAATTGACTGAGCCTCCCAGGTGCCCCTGAACAAACATGGATTTAGTCAAGTTCAAAACTAAACCAAGTCCAGAGCATACAAAGAACTAACAGCTCGACAATGAAAAAAAAAACCAATAAAAAAGGACGAAAAGGCCTTATGTAGACATTTCTCCACAGAAAATATACCTGTGACCAATAAGCACATGAAAAGATGCTCCACATTACTAATCATTAGGGAAACATACATCAAAACCATAATGAGATATCGCTTCACAACCACTAGGGTGGCCATTTAAAAAAAAAGAGAGAGAAAGTAACAAGTGTTGGTGAGAATGTGGAGAAATTGGAACTCTCATGCACCGCTGGAGGGAATATAAAATGGTGCAGCCACTGTGGAAAATAGTTTAGTGGTTCCTCAAGAAATTAAACAGAGAATTACCCCATGATCCAGCGATTTCACTCCTACGTATATAAACCATAATAACTGAAAGTGAGGATTCAAACATATCAATATTCATAGCAGCATCAGTCACAATAGCCAAAAGGTGGAAACAATCCATATCCATCAACTGATGAATGAATAAGCAAATACCCTATACAGGCAAAGAGAATTCATTGGCATAAACCAAACAACCATGTTAGAAAAAAAGCATATTTTGTGAAAATCTGCCAATCATTTGCACATGTTTGCTCCGCTGTTGTGTGCTAAGACACTGTCCTAAGTGCGCTTTACATGTTTTAGTTCAATTAATCTTTTTTTTTAAAGATTTGAATTTATTTATTTATTTGAGAGCAAGGGGGCGGGGTAGAGAGAGAGCAAGAGAGTGAGGAAGAGCTGGGGAGAGGAGCAGAGAAAGAAGCTGGCTCCCCACTGAGCAGGGAGCCCGATGCGGGGCTCGATTCCAGGACCTTGGGTTCATGCTTAACGGACTGAGCCACCCAGGCGCCCCTAGTTCAATTAATCTTTACAAAGGCCTTAGGGGGCAAGTGATATTATTCTCATTATACCATAAGAAACCTGAGGCACAGGGCGCCTGGGTGGCTCAGTTGGTTAAGCGACTGCCTTTGGCTCAGGTCATGATCCTGGAGTCCCGGGATCGAGTCCCTCATCGGGCTCCCTGCTCGGCAGGGAGTCTGCTTCTCCCTCTGACCCTCCTCCCTCTCATGCTCTCTGTCTCTCATTCTCTCTGTCTCAAATAAATAAATAAAATCTTAAAAAAAAAAAAAAAAAGAAACCTGAGGCACAGAGAGGTGAAGTCACTTGGCAAAGTTTACACAGCACGTGTCATTGCCAGGATTTGGACCCAGAGAGGCTGGTCCCAGAGCCAGTACTCTCGGTCACTCCACTCCAACTTTCCACAAAGTTCATGAGCATATGGGATGCAAACAACTTCTGTGAGAGAAAAAAAAACAACAACCATGCTTACGTCTCACGAGTAGTGTAAGCAAAGCACCTGCTTTGTACCCTGGAGGTGCTCAAGTCACAGTCAACTAACATCGCAAAGGGGAGATGGGTAGACCAGGCAGGCATTGCAAATCATTCCAGCCTAGATGTGAGCTGACGAGGACGTGAGTGTCACAAAGATGAAGAGGACTTTCTATGGTCCAGTCGTGCAGTACCAATTTCTCATCATGAGAAGAGGGGAAAATCAAAGAGCCCCCTGCAGGGAAATAGTGGCACGATGCAAGTGACTCCTGAAGAATCACTCACTCACGCCGGCATGTCGACAGCAGACACCGACAAGCACCCTCTTGCAGTATGTGCTCTCGCCACGTCCTCTGCTTTCAAGCCCTTAATCCCCAGGGTTTCTAAGAAAATCCCAGAATCACCACTAATTGTACCAACAGCTGCAGACCGTTTCCACCACTCTGTTGCATCTGGGCGGCTGAACCCCTTGGCGGGCACCTTCCAAATACTTTTGAAGCTGTTCTGCATAGCTTTGTCTCACTGCCTAACTTGGGCTTGCCCTTCGGCAAGAACGATCCGCAGAGTACGCTTGATTATTAACAACGCTGGCAGGCTTCCTGGTCACGAACACCATTTAAATAGGGAAGGGTTGCTGCTTTTCACACATTACTAAGAAAGAGTATTTTCCTCACCAACCATATATCCTGCAGCCTCTTGCCCTATGCACAAAGACGGTTCACAGGCATGGATACAACAATGTTAGAGGAAAAACATGTCAACAGGTAAAAATAATTTTCAGGTTCATTCCTTTGCAAACTTTCTGTTTTTGAGCCGCTCACAGAGGAAAAGGTGAAGAAAATGGTTAGAATCTGCCGTCTCAGATGTGGGATTCGGTTCAAAGTCACAAACACAATCTTGGGTTTCAAGCAGGACTCAGTAAGCCAACAGTTCTAAGACTGTTGTGTTGCTCTAGCTATCAGTGTTCTCCAGAGACTACTAGAACAGTAAGCAGTTTTCAATTTATGAAAGGGTTATGTTCCTAAATTTAAACCGGGAACATACTTTTCTTCAAACATATATGGTTGTTAAAAATTGAGGGATTATATATGTATAGTTAAAAAGAACTAATTTTAAGTGTTCAGCTGGTGAATTTTCTTCTATGTACATACCCAGGTAACCAACCGGATCAAGGTATAACACCCAGGAGGGCCCTCCATGCGCCTTCCCAGAGGTAACCTCTATTCTGAATTCCACCAGCAGAGATTAAATTTTTTAAGTGATTATTTTTATTGATATAGAACAGACATATGTTAGGTGCAAAAAGTGAGTGAATCTCAAGGGTAGAGTGAAACAAATATTTAGGGGCGCCTGGGTGGCTCATTTGGTTGAGCGACTGCCTTTGGCTCAGGTCAGGATCCTGGAGTCCTGGGATCGAGTCCCGCATCGGGCTCCCCGCTCGGCGGGGAGTCTGCTTCTCCCTCTGACCCTCCTCCCTCTCATGCTCTCTGTCTCTCATTCTCTCTCTCTCAAATAAATAAATAAAAAAAATCTTTAAAAAAAACAACAACAACAAATATTTAAATATGTATATACCCGTGTCACTATCATCAAGAACAGTATATAGAACATTCTCATATCCCAGAATGCTCCCTCATACCCCTTCCCAGTTAATAACTGGCTCTCCTGAAAAAAAAAGAAAAATTTAAAAAACAGGAGCCTGGCTGGCTCAGTCAGTAGAGCATGTGACTCTTGATCTCAGGGTCCTGAGTTCAAGCCCCATGTTGGGTGTAGAGACTACTTAAAAAAATAAATTAATAAAATAACTGGCTCTCCTGAAGTCATCCCTATTTGTAGGTCACCCTTGCTTAATTTTGCATGTTTGGGGGCTTTAGATATATCAAGTTGTTTAGTATGCATTCTTGTCTGGCTTTTGTTCAACACTGTGTCGTGTTTTACATATAACAGCAATTTGTCCTTTTTTTATTGCTCTGTTGTATTCTATGACTGTATCATAATTTAATTTTATTTCTACTACTCTTTTTTTCACTCTACTGTTATTTTTAATAAAAATTTTATTTATTTATTTATTTATTTATTTATTTATTTATTTATTTTAGAGAGAGAGAGAGCATGTGCGAGCAGAGGAAGGGGCAAAGGGAGAGGACCCCAAGCAGACTCCCCGATGAGCCAGGAGCCCGAAGCGGGGCTCGATCTCACGACCCTGAGTCGAAAGCAAGAGTTGGACGTTTAACTGACGGGAGCCACCCAGGTGCCCCTCTACAACTCTACTGTTGATGGACATTGGGGTTATTGCCTATTTTGGGCTATTATGTGTTAAGCTGCTAAGAACGTTCATTCATTCATTCATTCAATCATTCATTCATTCATTTGACAGAGAGAGACATAGCAAGAGAGGCAACACAAGCAGGGGGAGTGGGAGAGGGAGAAGCAGGCTTCCCGCGGAGCAGGGAGCCCGATGCGGGGCTCGATCCCAGGACCCTGGGATCATGACCTGAGCTGAAGGCAGACGCTTAACGACTGAGCCACCCAGATGCCCCAAGAACATTCTTGTACATGTCTTTTGGTAAACATTTATACTCGTTTCAGGAAGAGGTACAGGTGTATTAGAGCATATAATAGGAAAATTTGACCTGTTCTGGTAAGGCCAGGAAATTATTGCACTAAAATGCTTTTTGGGTAATAATGTTTACTGAATCTCAAACCTGGAGGTCAGGAACACATCTCCTATGACTAGGAAGTTAGTCCTGCCTTTTCTTTCAGTCCTAGAAGTGCTCAGGTTAAAGATGTTTGGCACTGGCTGTCACTTACGTATCTGGACTATTCATAAATGAGCAAGATAAAGCCCTGACTACACTCAAAATTAGGACAACTACTATTCTGTAGGTGATATGTCTTTTCCTTTTGCTGTCAGCATCCCGATCCCTTCACATGCTTGCGGAATTCCATAAGTGATGACTCTCAGTTGGAAGGCTCAGCCCAGGTACTGAAGCTTAAAAGGCCCTTGCTACCCCAGTCTCCTTTGTAACCAGATCACGGCAGGTGACCTGCTTGCACAAATGCACCTGTCGCGCTGAGTCACCTGAATCTGAGTTGGAGTGCTTCCAGTGTCCAAGCATGGCAGAGTTGGTGGTGCACCTGGCACACGGAGGGCAGCAGGAGCAGCAGAGCTGTTCCCAGCAGATGGGATTGTAGGTGTCATTTTGGACACTGCTCCTGTTGCAAGGCCTCCAACTCAGTTCCTCAGCCATCCCCGCCATGCTGTAAGCTAGACAGTACATGCTCATACATTCCTCTTGTCCTTAAATCAACCAGCTGTGGTTTCTGTGGCTTATAACTAAGACCCCTGACTGCTAAATCCTCCGAACCAAATTCTCCCATTAATGATGATTACAAATATATATTGTTTTTATAGAACTAGAACAAAAAAAACCCTAAAGACTGTATGAAGTCACAAAAGACTTTAACTAGCTAAAGCAAACTTGAGAAAGAACCACCAAGCTGGGGGCGCCTGGGTGGCTCAGTCAGTTAAGCGTCTGCCTTCAGGGACACCTGGGTGGCTCAATCGGTTAAGCCTCTGCCTTCGGCTCAGGTCATGATCCCAGGGTCCTGGGATCGAGTCCCACATCGGGCTCCTTGCTCAGTGAGGAGCCTGCTTCTCCCTCTGCCTCTGCCGCTCCCCCTGCTTGTGTTCTCTCTCTCACTCACTCTCTCTCTCTTTTTCAAATAAATAAATAAAAACTTAAAAAAAAAAAAAAAAGAAAAGAACCACCAAGCTGGAGTTACCGCAATACCAGATTTCAAGCCATACTACAAAGTTATAATAATCAAAACAGGAAGGTACTGGCAAAAAAAATAGACACGCAGATCAGTGGAACAGGATACAGAGCCCAGAAATAAACCCACCCTTCTATGGTCAATTAATGTACAACAAAGGATGCAAGAGTATACAATGGGAGTAAAGACAGTCTCTTCATAATGGTGCTGGGAAAACTGGAGGGTTACATGCAAAGAATGACACTGGACCATTGCCTTACACATAAAAATAAACATGAAGTGGATTAAAGACTTAAATCTGAGACCTGCAACCGTAGAACTCCTCAAAGAAAACATAGGCAGTATACTGATGGACATTAACCTTAGCAGTATTTTCCTGGATATGTCTCAGGAAATATGTTTCCCAGGCAAGGGAAACAAAAGCAAAAATAAATAACTGGGGCTACATTGAACTAAAAAACTTTTGCACAGTGAAGGAAACCATAAACAAAATGAAAAGGCAACCTATTGAATGGGAGAAGATACTTACTAAAGATATATCTGATAAAGAGTGAATCTCCTAAATATATAAAGAACTCATACAACACCAAAAACAAGAATCATCTGATTAAAAATGGGCAGAGAACCTGAATAGACGTTTTTTAAAAGATTTTTTTATTTTTAAGTAATCTCCACACCCAACGTGGAGCTCAAACTCACAACCCTGAGACCAAGAGTCACGTGCTCTAGTGCCTGAGCCAGCCAAGTGCCCCTGAATAGACATTTTTCCAATGAAGACATACAGATGGCCAACAGACACATGAAAAGATGCTTAGTATCACTATTCATTAGGGAAATGCAAATCAAAACCACAAGGAGCTATCACCTTATACCAGTCAGAATGGCTAGACCCCCAAAAAACAAGAAATGACAAGTGTTGGTGAAGTTGTGGAGAAAAGGGAGCCCTGGTGCACTGTTGATGGGAGGGTAAATTGGTGCAGCCAGTGTGGAAAACAGTATGGAGATTCCTCAGAAACCTTAAAATAGAAGTACCATATGATGTAGTAATTCTATTTCTGGGTATCCAAAGAAAGCGAACACACTAATTTGAAAATATATATGCACCCCTATGTGTATTGCAACATCATTTAAAGTAGCCAAGATATGGAAGCAACCTGGCTCCTTCGACAGATGAATAGATAAGATGTGGTGTACATATATAATGAAATATCACTCAGCCATAAAAAAAGAATGAAATCTTGCTATTTGCAGCGATCTGGATGGACCTGAGGGTACGATGCTAAGTGTACTAAATCAGAAAAAGACAAATACCATACAATTTCACTTATATGTGGAATCTGAAAACAAAACAAACAACAAAAACTAATAAATATAGAAAATAAAATCTTGGTTGCCTGAGGGGCGGGGGGCGAGTGGATAGGCAACTAGGTAAAGGGGATTAAAAGGTGCAAACTTCATTATAAAACAAATAAGTCACAGGGATGAAGAGTACAGCATAGGGAATGTAGTCAATAATACTGTAATAACTTGGGGCGCCTGGGTGGCTCAGATGGTTAAGCGTCTGCCTTCGGCTCAGGTCATGATCTCAGGGTCCTGGGATCGAGCCCCGCATCGGGCTCCCTGCTCCTCGGGAGCCTGCTTCTCCCTCTGCCTCTCTCTCTCTCTCTGTCTCTCATGAATGAATAAATAAAATTTTTAAAAAATAATAATAATAATACTGTAATAACTTTGTGGGGTGACTACACTGATCATGGAGAGCTTCCCACAATGTTTGTAACTGTTGAATCACTATGTTGCACACTGGAAACTAATATAACATCATGTTATATGATTAAACATATATATATTTATATATATATGTATATATCTCATTTTAATTGGTAGCTCAAAAGGGTCTTTGGTGTAAAAAGAGAAACCTTGTATGCTACTTATAATTCAAACTGTCCCGGTGAATGCCTAGGAGGGGTCCAACATCTTGCAATAACTATAGTTTCTTCAAAGCAATTAAATGGTAGGGTTATCCATTAAACAAATTACAGGGCAAACAGAATTACACATACCTGGAGGCGAGGTGCGTGATAAGCTGCTCCCAACTGGTGGCCTTTTCCCCTCTCCTTGTAAAGAAGAAAGTTAAGGTGCCCAAATTTGCATTTTGTTAGTTGGAAACTGTCTCTCCTGTTCTCCAGCTTTCTCTTCTCTTTCCTCCTTTTGCTTTGCATCTGACCTTGTGGCTTTGCCAAGTCTATCAGTTGAAATGGAAATGTTATTTGAATGTGTCAAAAGCCATTGTGGAGACAGTAGGCTGCACCAGAAGATACAGACTTCCAAAGAAGCCCCGATTATATGATAAATGTACTCATTAAGAACTCAAGTTATTCATAATGAACCGCACTTCTGCTAATGAAAAGTTATCGATTACATTATCAGAACCAAAAATGTAAAATTAAATGTAAGCATTTTCATAGAGAATTTGTTTACGATATGATTGAAGGTATTTTTTCTTTCTCATATGCTCTCATTGCTCAGAAGAGTTAGGTGACTTGCCTGAGGCCACACAGTTTGGACCTAGATTTAATTCCCATTCCTTGCTTTTTATAATGTGAACATCAATAACTTTAAAACAGGGACACCTGGGTGGCTCAGTCAGTTCAGCATCTGCTTTCCGCTCAGGTCATGATCCCGGGCTCCTGGGATCAAGCCCCTTGTCGGGCTCTCTGCTCAGGGGGGAGCCTGCTTCTCCCTCTCCCTCTGCATTTTCCCTCATCCCCCCATTCCCCCTGCCTTGTGTGTGCTCTCTCTGTGCCTCTCTCAAATAAATAAATAAAATCTTTAATGGAAAATAACTTTAAAAAATTATGTAACTGAATTGCATTAAAATGAAACAGAGAACATAAAAGCTCTAAATTCAGAAAAATTAAATGATCTAGTTTTAGTTAAAACACAACATACTATATAATAAAAAAAATGTTGTGAATACCAAAGCTCTTCTTTATGGAAGAAGTACATGCCTGAGCAAGATGAGAATGGAGGAATATGCTCCAAAATGTTACCAGGCACTGTATCTGCGGGGTGGAATTATGGGCAATTTTATTTGTGTGTGTTTGGGAGGAAAAGTATGAGCTTACCTTCATTTTCTAAATTTTCTGCAATAAATGCACTACCTATATACTTTCTGAAAAAGCCTTTTTTTTTTTTAAAGATTTTATTTATTTAACAGAGAGAGACATAGCGAGAGCAGGAACACAAGCAGGGGGAGTGGCAGAGGGAGAAGCAGGCTCCCCGCTGAGCCGGAAACCCGATGTGGAGCTCTATCCCAGGACCCTGGGATCATGACCTGAGCCGAAGGCAGACGCTTAACGACTGAGCCACCCAGGCGCCCGTGAAAAAGCCTTTTATTACTATTATTAGTGATTTTGATATGGTACCTTTAAAATAGCCAATTATTAACTCAATGAAATGTATATTTTGAATATCTAGTCACCAGTTACTGAGCAAGCATCTTCCTGGTATGTTACATACATCATTCTGTTTTAATTTTTTTTTTTAAAGATTTTATTTGTTTATTTGTCAGAGAGAGAGAGAAAGAGCACAAGCAGGGGGTACAGCAGGCAGGGGGAGAAGCAGGCTCCCCGCTGAGCAAGGAGCCTGATGCGGGACTCGATCCCAGGACCCTGAGATCATGACCTGAGCCGAAGGCGGCCGCTTAACCGACTGAGCCAAGCAGGTGTCCCTGTTTTATTTTTTTTTTTTTAAAGATTTTATTTATTTATTTGAGAGAGAGAAAGCACAGGCAGGGGGAGCGGCAGGCAGAGGGAGAGGGAGAAGCAGGCTTCCTGTGCAGCAGGGAGCCCGATGCAGGGCTCCATCCCAGGACCCTGGGATCATGACCTGAGCTGAAGGCAGATGCTTAACCGACTGAGCCACCCAGGCGTCCCATCCCCCAACACCCCCCCCCCCAGTTTTAATTTTTACAAAAGTTTCATCAGGTAATAGCGGTATCATCACGTCGCAGATAAGGAGGCTGATGCTGACAGAGGTTCAATGGTCAAGATCACACAGCAAGTAATGGAGTCTTGGTTGTGGCGAGCTCAAAGTCCACCTTCTTCGTCTGCTGGGCTGCACCAACCCTCCTACCTTCTGACCACTCCCAGCTTCGCTAGTATAGGAGAGTTGCTCTGTCACAGGCTGGTGTGGCCTCTCAGATACTCTTCTTTAAAAACACATTGAAGGTATTAAAGTAGACAATTTAAAAATGATTATACGTATCATAAGAAGACTGGAAGGATATGTTCCAAACAGTATATATTGCCAAGGAGTGGAATTGATAGTGGTGGGACTTTTATTTACTTATTTTTTAAAGTACTCTACCCCCAACATGGGACTTGAACTCAAGATCCCAAGATGAAGAGTCACATGCTCTACCGAATGAGCCAGCCAGGCACCCCAATAGTGGCGGAACTTCTATTTTCTAAGCTTTTATACTTACTAGTATTTTTTCCTAAAAAATTTTTCTGCAAGTTTTTTTTTTTAAAGATGAGAATCAGAAAAAAATTATAGATTTTTTCCTATATTGCCTATCTTTTGAACATTGGCCCGTCTCAGTATCAGGTTCAGTACACAAACCATTTCTAGAAATGTGCATAACAAAAACGTGTACGTCATCACCAAGCCCTGGCCTTCTCACTCAGATCTCCTCTTGGACAACAGCCTCAGGTTCCCTGCTTCACTGACTACTGTACCTTCAATGCTAGAACAGTGATCTGACCAACAAAAGCCTTTGGCACATAACTGGCAAATGCATGACTGAAGAATATGTACTTTCTTCTAAGTTTTAGATATATTGACATATTCTCCTATTAAGTTTCAAATTAGGATATATGTTAAAGTCATCTGGAAGAAGGAAAATGTACAGGGAAATATCTTTGCTTCTGGATCTCACAACTTGCTAAAGGTGGCTGTTATGGGTTGAATAGTATCCTCCCCCCTGCAAAAAAATGTTCTAACCTCTGGTACATCAAGATGTGATGTTATTTGGAAATAGGGTCCTTGCAGGGGTAATTAGTTAAGACGAAGTCATAGATGAGAGGGTGGGTCCATAATCCAATATGATTGGTGTCCTTATAAGAAGATAGCCAAGTGAAGACTGAAACACAAGGGAGAAGGCAATGTGAAGGCAGAGGATTGGGGTGATAAACACACAAGCCAAAGAATATCAAAGATTGCCAGCAAACCACCAAAGCTAGGAAGGATTATCCTACTTGTTTGAGAGAGCGCTTGGCCATGCTGACACCCTGATTTCAGACTTCTGCCTGCAGAACCGTGGGACAACAGATTTGTTGTTGTAAGCCACTCAGCTTGGGGTACACAGTGGCCTTGGCTTTGAATTTTTGCAAATAATGGGGGAGGAGGAAACTGTCACCTGAACATCATGACCTACAGGTTTTCAATGACTTTCCAGTTTGTTTTCTTTTTTTTTTTTTTTAAGATTTATTTATTTATTTGAGAGAGTGAGAATGAGAGAGAGTACATGAGAGGGGGGAGGGTCAGAGGGAGAAGCAGGCTCCCTGCCGAGCAGGGAGCCCGATGCGGGACTCGATCCCAGGACTCCAGGATCATGACCTGAGCGGAAGGCGGTCGCTTAACCAACTGAGCCACCCAGGCGCCCCCAGTTTGTTTTCTGATAATGGAAAATATTTTCAAGAACATGCCCAGTCAACCCAGGAATGCTAGAAAAACAAACAATGAAGGGCACACAGAAGAAACAAGTAGTTGAAATTTTAATATGCCTAGGTATTGACATAAAAAATTTTAAAAGTTAGTGTTACAACATTGGTTTTCAAAGATTAACATTTACGATTATAGTAAAATTCAGTTTCACAAAGTTAAATTTCTTTAACACTTCATTTCACAATGACTCTAACTCCTTACAATCTATCAAAATGGTATTATTTCATGGGTTGTTTTTTTTTTTCCTTTTTTTAAAGCATTGGTGTGCTTCTTAAGTAAAATGTTAACATGGGGCCCAAATATATAAAACAGAAAGTGAAGCTGTTCCAGTTAAGGGGGGGGCTTCGAGAGGGACCTCACACTTCCCCACATGTCACCTCTTCAGACACTTAGGGCGTTAAGCATACTCTGGGAGCCATGGCATTAAAATATTAACAATAGACACTAAATGAGATTTCAAAGATAAAGAAAAACTAGGAAGTCCATTCAGTATCCGACGCTTTTTAAGCCTCTTGCTTTTCCACATGCTTTTCTTTGGTTTCACTGCTTTAGAAAGTTCTCTGAACATTAACTGTCCGAATGGCAGCTACGGTGTACTTCTGCACCTAGGAAACTTGCCGCAAGATAGACGCTGCTAAATAGGATCCAAGAGCAATGATATTTAAACACATTTTTTTAAGGTAGTCCATTGTTTATACTAATAAAAATAAAACACTTCTCGTGGATAAAGCCCCACAGCCAAGAGAATGGTTGGGAAGATGAAGCATCACAATAAATCAAAAGGAGATTCTAAGTAAATGTAGGATCATGGGGCCTTAGCCAACAGGGCAGAAGAGGCAACAATGGTTACACAATCCTTGCACTGGGCATGTACGGGAAGGGCTGGGCTGCAGGGAGGTGGACCTCTGTGCAGTGATAGCGATTCACGATAGGAAGGGTGTGGTGGACCCCAGTGGGCGCAGAACCACAGGGAAGCATCTGCTTAAGGCTACATGTGGTAAGAGTTATTCACCACAAAAAAGGAAATGCATGAGACACGTGGGCCTTCTGGTTACCTGGTTGAGTGTGCTCATTAAAAGCCTTTCCTTGGCAGTTTGTTCATGTCACAATCACTTCTACAGAATGCACGCGCTAATGGACTGTGTGTAACGTGCCGGGGTCTCTTCTAAGTGCTTTACAAACATTACTCATTTCATCTTGATAACAACCTGACAAGGTAGGCACTACGGTTAGCTTCAGTTTTGCAGACAAGAAAATAAGCACAGAGAGGTCGAGCAACTTGCCCGAGATCGTTAAGACTTGAAAATGTTGATCTCGGGTTCAAGGCCCTTTCAAGAGAAGGCAGGACACCTAGGCTAGGAAGAGACGCGTGTGCTAGAAAAACCCCAGGAGTCGGCCTGAGTTAAAAAGGGAAAAGCAGCACCAGAATGATACTCCGTATGTTCATCACACTGTGAGGATATGATCTCTAAACGACTTTTACCTCTAACAGGATAAATATAAAGTGTACACAGATGGACACAGCATTTCTTCCATTCTGAGTAAAGGTCCTTGGTAAGTTTGAACTTGTTTTGAAATGTCTGAAGTGAAGTCATACTATCAAAGCATGGCATCCCAGCTAAACCAACTAGATGCTGATGCAGAGAGCACATACTTCTCTATCACAGACTAGCATGGAAAAGACAGTAAATAAATATTAAGTTTAATATAAAAAAAGTGTTTTCAAGTAAGGTTTTAAGAATAACCTTGTACATTCCAATTCATTACTTTATCATATTCTTGAATTCTTTGCTTTATGTGAGAAAGTTTATTCTTCAGATAATCACAGCGTTCTTTTTTTTCCAGAAATGTGGGATCCTGGAGGAGAAACACAACCAATATTTTAGCTTCTAGTTTCCTCAGTGAAGAACACAGAAACGTATCATCACCCGGAAAATGACCCTTCATCGCAGATTTCCTGCAACGGATTTTAAAATCTTCCTAAGAAGAATAACAGCTCTTTACATTTTTAAAGATGATTTTATTTTTTAGAATACTAAAAGTTTCACAGCAAAATTGAGTGGGAAATACAGAGAGCTGAGACAACTTTAACTTCAGTAGTTTAAAATATATCAAAGAGCAAATGATAAGTACAGAAAGGATTAATAAAAGCTCTCTCCAGTCTCTACTGATCTGTGCAATTACGGATGGAGTGAAAAATGTAAATCAACTTAATTTTTTTTGAAGGAAATTTCAGTGAAAAGTTCTATATTGGTGCTCATTTCTCTAGGTTGCTAAAAACCAGGATGTAACAGAATGTGTTCAGGACAGAGAAGAGAAGAAAAGGCATTCAGGAGCCACTCATGTTCTCTAGTAAGTAGCATCTGAAGAAATATTAAAAAAGAGCTACTTTAGCTGAAAGAATCTAAGGTCTGTCAGCTGTCACCACTGTACCTGGGTAAGAATATACTTTGAAGAAGAAAATGGGTTTACTCACATTCTTTTTTTTCTTAAACTCTTCATGGATTCTTGAAATTCTCTCATGTTCCTAAAAATAATATATTGTACACTTGAATTAAAACACCTGCATTTACTCAAATCATAGCTCAAGATTATCTAAGTACACTGGGAATTAGAACAGAAAATTTTTATCTAAGACTATAATTAAAGTATTCACACACTAAAATTCAATTCACTGGACAAAGATTAGAGGGCTTACTACCTGCCACACTCACTGGCATCTAGAGGTGAACACGAGAGAAAGGCCCCGCCTGCATGAAACCAGCACTGAGTCCCAGGGCCACTACATACCAGCTGTGTGACCCTGGGCAAGCCGTTTATCCCAGGACTCCGCTCTCTTACCAGTAACCCCAAGTACCTCATTAAGTTATGAGAAGGTTCACATATTTGAAATGATCCTTGTAAAGTGCTTGGTATGTAATAACCACATTACACGCTGGGATTAAGAGGTTGAGACTATTCGACTTTCAAAAATAACTAAATAAGGTTCCTTTGAACTAGGAACATATTTATAATAAATACGAAATTTGTTAATGGACTGAACAGTCTGTCCAAAGGGAACAGACTAAGGCAATTTATCCATGTAAAACCTGTGCTTTAGAGTTGCCAGACACTGTAAACCTAAGACATAAAATATAAAGTATAATGTTTAGTTCTAAAAGCCTCCCCTGAGAACGTTTCTCATCACCCACCCACATTCTCTTCGTGACATATTTTAATTCTTCTGTGCCTTTCACATGAGTTTCATTTGTGCTCTGATCACTGGCCAGCATCTAGGTGACGGGCTAATTCAGCTGTCACCTGTCTGAAGAGGGCCTGGACTCTTAACTAGCTGCCCGGGGCCAGTGGTGCAGTGATGGAGATGCAGGCAGGGATAAGAACAGCAAAACCTATCCAGAGGCGGTCTGAAAAACGAAATTTAAGACACTGAGGACCGGACAGATTATTTTGGGCAATATTCCTCTCTTACAGGCTTAGAAAAGTCATGTGATTAATTTTTCAAGGGCACACAAGCAGGTCTTTGGGAGAACCTATACCTCCAAACGAGCCCGCTGGGCTTTGGAACACCGCCCTGGGGACCTGCCGGGAAATGAACGGGCCTCCCCTCAGATTCCCATCCTTGGCAAACCTCAGCCTGTGGCCGACGAGAAGTTAACTTTTGTGATACAATTAATATTTCTGCTTTAGATCGGGACTTGAGGACACATGGAGACTAACTGTGGCCTTGTCATTTGGCTACTTACTTACCATGCTGTGTACAAACCACAGGAAGTGATTATTGTTGACATTGTACAGAAATATCACGGGGGGACCCAGTCTCAGCCCATACTACAATCAGGCCCTTCCCACCCATCAGTTGCAGACCCACATGGCTGAGCCCTTGCCCATCCACACAGAGCCCATAAACCAGAGCCCACTGGGTCCAGGCTCAAAAGACTACACGACTGGATTGTCAGTGTCCTGTCCGTCAACCAGCTTGCTCTTCCCAGCCTGTGCCCATCCAGTCTCCTGGGGCCTGCTCAATCCTTCTTGCACTCCTTCGAGGGCTAAAATTTGGGCGACCTCCTGGAACCGTGGACCTTGTTTATCTTTCAAATGGTACTAGGTGACTCTTGACCTGCAATATTTGCTGGATTTTTCGTGCTTCCTGGTACTGGCATCTCATAGGAAACACCATTCCTTTGCTCCAGGAGTGGGAAATTGTTACTGCTCTAGATATTTTGGCTTAGAGAGCTCATAATTATAACTGATTTAAATGTACACTTAAAAAAGTCTGTGGTCAAAACAAAGATGCCCAGTCAATATGGATCACAGGAGCAGAATACATATATATAAAATACATATATATATTAGTTATATACATACATTAACTTGCTTGACATTTGTTAAAAATGCTGTGAGTTTTAAAAATTTGAATTATAGGGGCGCCTGGGTGGTTCAGTCAGTTAAGCATCTGCCTTCAGCTCAGGTCATGATCCCAGGGTCCTGGGATCGAGCCCCGCATCGGGCTCCTTGCTCAGCGGGAAGCCTGCTTCTCCTTCTCCCCCTCCCCCTGCTGCTCCCCCTGCTTGTGCTCTCGTTCTGTGACAAATAAATAAATAAAAATTTTTATAAAAAATTTTTGAATTCTACAAATAATAGCTTAGATTAATACATCGTCTTTTAAAAGGTTAGGATATTACAAATGTTCATAGCATTATTTGTCACAGCCAAAAAGTGGAAACAACCGAAATGTCCATCAGTTAATAAATGGATAAACAAAATGTCGTATATACAAACAATAAATACCACAAAAAGGAATGAAATGCTGAATCTTGCTACAATATAAATAAATCTTAAAAACATTATGGAAAGGGGTGCCTGGTGGCTCAGTCGGTTAAGCGACTGCCTTCGGCTCAGGTCCTGTTCCCAGTGTCCTGGGATCGAGCCCTCTATTGGGCTCCCTGCTCTGTGGGGAGCCTGCTTCTCCCTCGGCCTCTGCCTGCTACTCTGCCTGCTTGTGCTCTCTCTGTGTCAAATAAATAAATAAAAATTCTTAAAAAAAAAAAAAAAAAGTTATGGAAAGTCAAACACAAAAGGCCACATAGTATATCATTCCATTTATATGAAATGTTCAAAATAAGCAAATCCGGGGCGCCTGGGTGGCTCAGTCGTTAAGTGTCTGCCTTCGGCTCAGGTCGTGATCCTAGGGTCTTGGGATCGAGCCCCACATCAGCTCCCTGCTCCGCGGGAAAGCCTGCTTCTCCCTCTCCTACTCCCCCTGCTTGTGTTCCCTCTCTCGCTATGTCTCTCTCTGTCAAATAAATAAATAAAATCTTAAAAAAACAAAACAAAACAAAATAAGCAAATCCACAGAGACAAAAAGTACATTAGTAGTTTCAGTGGTTGGAGAGGGGCAGGGATGGGGACTATGTGCTGATGGGTATGGGGTCTCTTTCTGGAGTGATGAGAATGTTCTGGAATTAGGGAGTGGTAATGGTTATACAACTTTGTGAATGTACTAAAACCCTGTGAACTGTTCAATCTGAATTTTACGGTTTGTGAATTGTGTCTCAATAAAAAATGTACATCTGATAAAAAAATGCCATGGATTACCAGGGCATCCTGATTTCAGAAATATTAAAATGCGATCCCCCCTCCCCCAACCTTAAACTCCAGAACATTACAGAAAGCGACTGAGTCCCTGGTGACTGCTGTGAGCTCTTCCCTGGCTCCCTCTGTCACTATCACGGTTATCAGTCTGTTGTGTGTGCCCAGCGGCTCAGATCTACTCTCTGTCCTTACGCACTGTGCTCTTTGGACCTGGGGTGCTAACTGCTTGGCTGTTACTTACCCCTGGAGAATCTGGAGAATGCATGTCCCCTGGTTGCTCCCCTACACCCTGCCCACCTCTTTGTGAATAAATCTTTTTTGAATTATCTTAGTTTGAGTGTGCCATCAGTCTCCTTCGGGACCCTGATGGACTCAGTATGTATCTTAGGCAAATTTGTATTTCACTTAAGTAAGAAAATAAAACAATTGTTTTATAACTGTTTAATAATTTAGGGCAAAAGACACGAAACTATATAATGTGAACTGTAATCCTGACTAGTGCCCTTGAAGATCTCAAATGACTTTCCTAGACACAGACAGCAAATGCA
Source organism: Mirounga leonina (assembly GCF_011800145.1). Taxonomy (NCBI): domain Eukaryota; kingdom Metazoa; phylum Chordata; class Mammalia; order Carnivora; family Phocidae; genus Mirounga; species Mirounga leonina. The sequence continues at coordinate 43,409,075 of NW_023270426.1, read as the reverse complement.
CATGGTTATTACACCCTCCCCACATTTACGTGAAGGTCGGATTTTATCCTTCCTTTTTCAGGGCTCCTCCTAGGCAGCTGCAGGCACTGACCTGTTGGTTTTCTGAACAACGTGGCAGTCTGCTCATCACTGCATCCAGCTCATCAAACTTCCTCAAGACGGCCTGGACTTCTGCAGAGAGCTCTTTGTACTCTGAAAACTGGTCTTGGAACACAGCTTTATAGCGTTCTCGTTCATCTTCTGTCTGAATCACAGGGTATTTTCTGATGGAAAAAATTAACCAGCGTTGTGACTTTTTCACAGAAAATAGGCTGAATGGGAAATCAGCCTAGCTTATTCCTCAGTGACCATGCCGTATCTTCAATTCAATATACTACCTCTCCAGGAATAAACAACTCTTTAAATACAAATGTTATTAAGCAGAGAAAATGAAATGCCCGAACGGGATCTCTCCGTTTCTACCTCAAAGAAGGATTTAAACAGACACTCACGCTACATAGTCAGGCATCACGATAGGCTTAGGGATGTGGCCTGGCGGGATGTGCCCACTCAGAAGTTCAGGTTTCATTTTTGTTGGTCTCAATTCTTTGAAATTAACTTCTTGGTCTCTCTGTCTGTCAGCACCGGTGGCCACATCACACTACAGTTTGGGAGAAAAAGAGGATTTATTTGTAAACAGAGGCCGAGGAAGAGGGGAAAAAAAAACCCCATGAATTTATCTTAGAAGAAAATGGTGGGGAGAAGCAGGAGGAAGAAAAGTAGAAGCAGCAATTAACATTTCACTTGAGAACTACATGTTTTATAGTCACAAAATTGTTCTGAATGTCTGTAATAGCTAAGGGGAACCACACTGAGGTACAGGAAGGAGTACACAACAGGTAAAACAATCGTGTGTATGTCAAATGTGGATGATGAAATGCTAAATGTGGGGTCTTAAGTACTTTATTTAGCATTTATGCCCCAACTAGCTATAAGAGAATACAAAATGTAGGGCGCCTGGGTGGCTCAGTCGGTGAAGCGTCTGCCTTCGGCTCAGGTCATGATCCCAGGGTCCTGGGCTAGAGCCCTGCATCGGGCTCCCTGCTCAGCGGAGAGTCTGCTTCTCCCTCTGCCCCTTCCCCAGCTTGTGATCTCTCTCTCTTTCTCTCTCAAATAAATAAATAAAATCTTAAAAAAAAAATACAAAATGTAGTTCAAAATAAGAAATTCAGGGGAAAAAATGGAACAAGGCTACTTAAATGGAAAGGGAAAAAATGTCATGGGGAACTTGAGATGAATCAACCACAAGCAGCCACCGAGTAGGTCATACAGGGAGACGGGTTACATTGTTTTCATTACCTGAAAAGGAAAGCAAGCAAACACAGAGGAAAGGTGGTGGAGGCCTTTCAGCTGTCCAAGAGTTCTGAGCCTGTGGTTCCCTCGTTTAAGTCACCCTGGTTTCTTAACTGGAAAGTTCTTAGAGGTGTTTTTAGCAAAAAATGGTACATTCAAAAGAGGAGAAGTAGCACAAGATGAAGTGGCCTGGAAAGGAAGTAGCAGGGCACAGGCCTCCAAGCTCGAAAATACTGATGCACAGGAAGCAGGACTGTCAATGCCCAGGGAAACCCACTCTGGAATGGGCGGGCTCACATGGACGTGCAGCACTGGGGAAAGACCGTTCAGGGGCCCCAATGGGCACTGCCCAGAACACCAACCACACTGGTGAGGCAGGTGGATGCCGGGAGAGGGGTTTCCATTTTACACGGGAACCAGCCAGGTTCAGAGAGATTAAGTAAATTTTCTAGGACCTCACAGCTGGGAAGTGGAAAAGCCATGATTAAAATCCAGAACTTTCTGGGGCATCTGGGTGGCTCAATCTGTTAAATGTCTGACTCCTGATCACAGCTCAGGTCTTGATCTCAGGGTTATGAGCTCAAGCCCTGCCCTGGGCTCCACGATGGGCATGGAGCCTACTTAAAACAAACAGGGGTGCCTGGGTGGCTCAGTTGGTTGAGTGTCTGCCTTCGGCTCGGGTCGTGATTTTGGGGTCCTGGAACTGAGCCCTACATCAGGCTCCCTGCTCAGCGGGGAATCTGCTTCTCCCTCTGCCGCTCCCCCCAGCTCGTGCTCTCTCTCAAAAAAACAAACGAACAAAACAACAGAACTTTTTGGCTTACTGATGCTTTAAATGAATAACACGAGAAAGGTTTACTTAAATGCATACTGTTCCATCCTAAAGTGTCCTGCAATTCCGGCAGCTCCCTAGAAATGGGAATTTCTAATGAGAAAATTAGAGCAGTAAGCGCCCCTCCACTGGCCCCTTGGGACTTCAGCACACACTTGTTGAATTAAACTTCTTGAACTAAACTGAGAGCAGCTTAGCAGGGCTCCCACTTGGCTGAAAACAAATGACACATTTTAAAACTTTGCTCTTTAGCTTGCCAGGCAGAGCTTTAAAATCCTTTTGTTTCCTGATTTCCCTATCTCTGAGGCTGCCTCTTGAGGTTTGGCTTCAGATTAGCTCATCCTAAAAATCACAAGCTTTTAACTCCCCAAACAGCGCAGCCCACACATTAACCGCGTCAGCCGGTGAGGCAGCTAACCAGCCCTGGGGAGGGTTATGAAGAGAAGCACAGCCCACGGCACCCAGGGCCACAGCAGGAAGGGGAACCAGATGGCCTTGGTGCAGGAGGCGCGTTGGCCACTGGGTCCCAAACAGCAAGAATGCAAGTGAGGAGCAGGAAACCCCGAGGAAAGGAGATTAAACTGGAGTTTTTCAGGGAACACCTTCTGAGGTTAGTATTTATTCTCCTTTGTCTCCACTATTTAAGATGCCATTTCTTCAAACTAAGGAATTCTTACCTGTTTGATCTTGATAATGAACCACAGTATTAAAAAGAGGAGAACGGGGACCCCCTGGGTGGCTCAGTCAGTTAAGCATCTGCCTTCAGCTCAGGTCATGATTCTGGGGTCCTGGGATCGAACCCCGCATGGGGCTCCCTGCTCAGCGGGGAGTCCGCTTCTCTCTCCCTCTGCCTTCCAGCTCCTCCCGCTTGTGCTCTCTCTCTCAAATAAATAAATAAAATCTTAATAAAATAAAACGAGGGGAACCTTTTTTGGCTTAAATAAATGGATTTCTATTTTATGGCATCCTTCTTTAGCTTCTAAATATTTTTTTAATTTTTAAAAAGATTTTATTTATTTGAGAGAGAAAGAGAGAGCATGAGAGGGGGGAGGGTCAGAGAGAGAAGCAAACTCCCTGTTCAGCAGGGAGCCCGATGCGGGACTTGATCCCGGGACTCCAGAATCATGACCTGAGCCAAAGGCAGTCGGCTTAACTAACTGAGCCACCCAGGCACCCTAGCTTCTAGATATTTAACAATCCATTTGCCACACAGCTGGCTGAGGGAGACGCTATGGAGCATGCTCACCCTTCAGAGCTTAACAGCAGCCCCAGGTTCAGAATTCCGGGTTAAAATCATAAATTCTGCCCAGGTAGAATTTTTTTCCCTAGGTAAAGTTTTTCAAGCAGGAACTATCATTTTCCTTATTTGCCCATTCCTAATTCCAAGATTCACTTTTTAATTTAAAAAGGGAGCTTTAAGAAGTCAGAATATTTTCAGAGACTATTTCATCTGCTTTAAATTTTTCTGTTTTTATGCTCTTAACATTTTCTTCCACTGTATTTGGGTGAACCTCACTGATCATCAATTCAGAAAACCTTACTGAGAAAAAAAAATCTGAAAGTACACATAAGACAAAGAATCAAAACCTTGTTAGGCTCTTATCAGAAGGATGAGTTGGGCTCCAGCCGTGGGACACACAACTTTCAAACAGTATTCCTGACTACAAACACACGGCCCCAGATTTCATACGACCTTTCTTTGCTTCTAGCGAAAAATGAGTCTCGTCAGCAAATATCAAAAAAGCTTTATTGTGACGCAAGAGAAAGTAATTAAAAAACGGGGTAAGTAATGCTATGGTTATAATTACTAAGCTTTTCAAATTAAAAAATGCACTGATGAGGAGGGTGGGGGATGGGCATAATGGGTGAATGTGAATGGGAGGTCCCCTTCCAGTTAACTTATTCAAGGGGATTAAAGACACAGCATAAGGAATACAGCCAATGTAATAGTGTTGTTTGGTGACACATGGCAGCTACACTTGTGGTGAGCATAACATAACATATAGAGAAGTTGAATCACCATGTTGTACACCTGAAACTAACGTAACATTGTGTGTCAACTAACTTCAATTAAAAAAATGCTTTAGATAAAAACGGACTGAATATGCTGCCAAGTTAGAAGTAGTGTGCATTTGTCCAAATGCTGAGCCTCTCTCCCTCTGAGCACACCATGCATTGATGCAGAGGCCCCGATCCCAAACCCACACCACCACCTTCAATGCTCAGACTGGATTCTGACTTTTCTAGCTTGGAAAAAAATCTGTCCAGCACTTAGGGATTTATTAGAATTTGTTTCTATCTCTGTTTGATCTTACTTTATGTCTGTATATTTCTTTTTAAAAATGATCTTATTTGCTCTTCAAAAAGTGTATTTGTTAAAATACAAAATAAGAAGTTACAGCCCAGTAAATAGTTCCAAACAAGGGACAGGAAACTTAAGTTCAGAGAGGGTAAGTAACTTCCTCAGAATCACAGAGCTAGTAGTAATCCAATTCAGATTTGCGTGATTCCAAACTTCATTTTGTCTTCATCATACTACACTGCCTCTCCTGTGGTAGCCTGCCAATTCCTCCCTAATAAGAACTGGGAAGGAAGCAAGTGAAAAACCAATGAGAAACTGGTGATCCAACCTTTTCTAAAAGGTTCCTAGTAGGTAAGTCCAATAGAGATTCCCCAATTAAGTCACGTGATTCCCTCACAGCGGTCTGCCTCTAGAATACACCTAAATGTTGATCCACTGTGATTCACTTCCCAGGGAAAGAGCCTTGTGAAAGGGTGCCCTTTGCATTCAGTTCCCTTATCTTGAAAGACTGTAAATTAATGGGATTGGTATGATTTTCAAAGCAGCCCTAGGAATAGGGGTTCTAACGCCATTAAGATTATTCCTGACTATTCCAGGACCTCTTGGGAGCTGGGACCCTGCAACACACCCTGGATATGCTGGTACCAGTCTTCCAGGTCAGCCTGAAAGAGGTACCCTAGCACTTGCTGGCAGAGCTCCCTAATCCTGTCCTACCTATGGAGCCTGCTTCAGCCACATTCTCACCAAACAATGACGCTGACCACTCTAGCTTTCGGGGCAATTCCCCAGTTCACCCAGGCCTTTCAGGCTGACTATTCTGCACTTTTTTAGGACTCTCACTAGGCTGTGATGCAGCCATGATGGTCATTCCTGGCCAGGGTGGGGTTCACGAGTTTCCCAGTCAGTCCCTCTGAGGGAGTAGGATTTATGAAAGGGTTAAGGCAGTACTGGCAATCTGGAATAAGAGTATTGGCAATGATCTGGCCAAACAACTCGCATGACTCCCAACTGGGAAGAGTGCTCTATTCATTTGGTCAAGGTCACCAACACTGGAAGGCAGCCCATGGGGTAAGATAGGGAAGCTGCACTTAAATCTCAGACAAAGGGCCAGTGTTACTAATTATTTAATTATTAATTATTTAAACATCAGCTCTACGTTGCTTATGTCAATTTTATTTGAAGTATTTATTAATTTAGTTTGTTAAAATCTTAAAAATTTTTTAATAGGTAATATATACACATGATATATAATTCAAAAGTCCAACAGGGTACAGAATGAAAAGTAAGTCTCCCTCTCCCCCTGTCTTCCCACAGTTAGGCACTGGCCCTCCTAAAGGGCAACTGCTATCTATCTATCCATCCATCTATCTATATAACAGTTTAAAAGTGAGCATCCATTTCGCTTACTGATTGTGACTACCCCTGAGTTAACGAGTCTAACTGAAATGCACATCCTGAAAGCAAGAATAAATAAATATTTAAAACTAAAGCACAAGGGAATTAGGAAGTTAAAACAAAGTACAATAAAAGCAAAAAAAAAAAAAAAAATCCACAGGTACACAGTCATGTGTGTGACTAATTCTATGAACAATGTTTCAAGTGCATAGGTTTGTAGCTCTAGGTCCACCCTACCCTGTGAAAGAGGAACTTCAATATTCTGTAGACCAACCAATCCCAGCCTCATTTATCCCATGCCTGGTTAGTCAGGGCTGCTCAAGCATCTCATGATTTCTAAAGATTTATGGATCCTGGCAAGGTGCAACTGCAAACTGCAATTCAGATGACTTAACATACATGTCAGAAGTTATTTAAGACAACTGACCCATTAAAAACTGTGGCTAATTACAGATCCCAATTGCTTTGACCAAGTAACAATGTTGAATTTGAGACATTATCATCCATAAATTGATTTCCCCAGGAGATAGCAGAGAACACAAATCTCTCTCTCTCTCTCCTTTTTTTTTTTTTTTTTGAGGAACACAAATCTTTAAGCAAGTTTAGTTTTATAGTTCTTGCTCACTCTCTCTTTCACACATACTAACACTTTGGGGTTTTCTTTTTCATTAGATTTGTAAGCCCTTGGGAAATGGAGATGATGTACCTTGTAGTATTCATATCACCAGGCCACAATCTAATTGGGACATGTTTGTTCACTGAATGAATGATGACACTGATGTATTAATCACAGTCTCTTGAACAAAGTGTCATTTGTCCACTTCATAAACCCCTTACTTTACCAGGAGCAAAAAATTTTCATACTGTATTTGTGTTATAGAGAATAAAGTTTAAAAAAACCTATAAAAGGTATTTTCAAAATGCATGCACTGAAAGGACTTGTATAAATTAGCAACTCAAAAAGTAGACAGGATACAAACAGTTAACAGGGAAGGAAAAGCAAACATAATATGTGAAAAATGCTCAATCTCACTCTTTATAAGAAAAATGCAAATTATAACTACCTTAGGTATCATTTTTCACCTATCAGGTTGACAGATGTCAAGAATTTTCCTAACACTGTTGGTCAAGGTGTAAGGAAGCCTATAGTGCTCCTGGGAGTGGAAATTGGTAAAACTTCTATCAGGCAATTTGGCAGTCAAAATAGACATATACGTTCATACAATGCAATACTATAGCTATAAAAAGAGAATGCGTAAGTTCTTCATGTAGTAATAAGTAAGTATCTTAGAAATGTATTGTTAAGAGAAAAAATAAGGGACATAACAGTGTGTATGGTATGCCAGCATTTGCGTGAAAGGGGGAGTAAAGTGTGTGTGTGTGTATACATGTACGTTACATATACAGATAATATAAACACACGTCTGAAAGGAAACACGTGGCACTGCTAACAATAGTTCCTTCCAAGCGGTAGAACTAGGAAGATGAGGCATGAGGTGTGAGAGAAGACTTTGTATTACAGACCCTCTGAATTTGAACCAAGTAAATACACTCCCTTTTCAAAGAAACAAATCCAAAGGTTGGATTCTCAACTTCTTGCTTAGAAATAATGCCCAATATCTTAAAAAAAGGACTTTTCAATGAGGTAAAATTATGATTATTAATATATATTAGGTTTTTTTTAAGATTTTATTTATTTATTTGACACAGAGAGAGAGAAAGAACGAGAGCACAAGCAAGGGGAGCAGCAGAGGGGGAGGGAGAAGCAGGCTCCCTGCGAGCAGGGAGCTTGATGTGGGGCTGGATCCCAGGATCCTGGGATCATGACCTGAGCTGAAGGCAGATGCTTAACTGACTGAGCCATCCAGGCATCCCAAAATATGTTTTTATATATATGTAAATAATTATAATAACATATCATTTAATCCTCTTGGCAAATATGTGAGGTAGGACTCAATTATTTTTTTTAAAGATTTAAAAAACATTTTTTTTTAGGAATCAATTATTATTATTCCAATGTTACAGATGAAGAAATCAAGGCATGGAAAGGTAAATACCTTGACTACTGCCATGATGTTAGTCAATTCTGGGCATAGGAATTTTCTTTCTGCCACAACAAAATTTAACATCTGAAAGCAAGGTGAGAAGGACAGAAAAAACAGCAAAGAACTGTAAAAAGACTAAAGAAAGTTTGAGAGAATCCCCTTGACTTAAAAAAATTTAATTTTATTTTTTTAATTAAATTAAACTTTTTAATTTAATTTTAAACATAAGGAGAACCTTGCATAATCTTTTAACTAACAAAATGAAAAGAAGCTATAAAAACTATAGAACTGATAGTTTTGCCCAGTATACACCATATGCATGTCCAATTTGGTCCTTTCATTATGAGAAAAAAGCTAAAAGTTGAACTGGATATTCAGTCAGGAACTCAATGTAACAGATACACTTTCACAGACAGATGATCTACTCTGTAGGTAAACAGAGAGGAGAGAAAGTATTGAACAATCTAGACATAAAATACAATGTGAACTTTATTCTTACCATTTTCCTTTTGGATGGCAAAGATGGCTCACTTATCTAGAACAAAAAAAAGAGTTAAAATGACTTTTCAGAGGGGTGTGAGGCTACTTTGTAAATATTTTCATCCATTTGCATTTATAATCCAATCTCAATTTCACAGACATTGATTCTCTACTTGACAGATGTCCCTCCTCCTCATCTGGGCAACTTTTGATGGGCTAGTGGAGAAGCAGAGGATGTGGGTTAACTGTAACTCCCTGTCCATCAGTCAGGAACACACAGCAGGGTTGGAGGTACAGACATGATAGAGACTATTAGGTAATTGCTTTGAATTACCTAGAGATTTTTATTTATTCTTGGCTCCTATTACCTTGTGCAATTAAATAATTTGAAACAGTTATAGTTATAAAATTAACAGAAAAAAACCCACAGGCCACTATAGCCTCTAACCTTTAAGAAGTTACAGCAACATACAAACTGGCACAACCTCCTACATGAGAGCTAATTCAAGTCTAATCAACCATTATAAAAAGTCTTATGGAGGCGCCTGGGTGGCTCAGTCGGTTGAGCGTCTGCCTTCGGCTCAGGTCACGATCCCGGGGTCCTGGGATCCAGCCCCACATCAAGCTCCCTGCTCGCAGGGAGCCTGCTTCTCTCCCTCTCCTCCCCGCTTGTGCGCGTGCTCGCTCTCTCTCTCAAATAAATAAATAAAATCTTTGGAAAAAAAAGTCTTATGGAAACAAGTTTTGAGAAAGGAGAAAGAAATGAATGTATTATGTTGGTAATTAAAGTCATACTCGTGGAATTTTGAAATGACATTAAGAAGTCTGTTGCTGGGACGCCTGGGTGGCTCAGTTGGTTAAGCGGCTGCCTTTGGCTCAGGGCATGATCCCAGTGTACTGGGATCGAGTCCCACATCGGGCTCCCTGTTCACCGGGGAGCGTGCTTCTCCCTCTGCCTGCCGCTCTCCCTGCTTGTGATCTGTCTCTCTCTGACAATAAATAAATAAAATCTTTAAAAAAAAAAAAGTCTGTTGTTATTAGACTTACAAAAAATCATTGACTAAGTGTATGTGTTTCATATCTGCACTTCACATTGATTAAAATTTGAAATTATTTTGTATACACAGATGTAAATTTAAGAAATATGCTTAATGTGCTGAGATAAATTTTTAGAAATAACTTGAATCTATGTTCTAGTAAGTCCTAGTAAGATTAATATATTTTGTGATGAGACAGTATGGATCACAATGAAACATGTTGAGGTTCTTTGTGTAACACATAAGGTACCTGTTAGAAAATTAGTGAAGTTTTTTGTTGTTGTTATGTGTAAAATTCCTACGAAAGATTAAATACAAAATATATAGGTGAGTAAAGAAATAGGTTACTGAGTAAATAAAGGCAGGACTTCATTTTTACCTATAGTTATGCCCATATATATAGTATTTGCAATTATATAGTATCTAGGAAATCTTTTAAAAGTGGGAAAAGAGGGTGCCAGGGTGGCTCAGTAGGCTAAGCGTCTACCTTCTGCTGAGGTCATGATCCCAGGGTCCTGGGATCAAGTCCCACATCGGGCTCCCTGCTCAGTGGGGAGTCTGCTTCTTTCTCTACCCTTCCCCATGCCCATACTTTCTCTGTATCTCACTCTCTCTCTAAAATAAAATATCTTAAAAAAAAAAAATGGGAAAAGAAAATGCATAATAAGTTGACTCAAAATTAAGAAAAAATTAGTAAGACATTGTTGGTAGCATAGGAAATTCTACTACACACTTCTCTGAAGAAAACAAAACATTAACTTATTTCAGGGTATAATGAAGCTAAAGGAACATACTCTAACATTTTTGCTACTGTTCAAATAAAATAGTTTTAAATATGGCTTTTATATAATCTTATCCTCCAGGTATTATTATTAATAATAATAATTCTCCTTCTCCTTCCTCTTATATTTAATTAGTTAAATCCTAGAAATAAAAACAAGTGCCAGGCTCCCATTCTAATTTGGGAACACACATCTTCCCAAAATAAGAATGAAACATCAAAATGCCTGGGCAAGTTTTCACAGAGTATGTTCATTACAACTCAGCCTCTCAATACTTAAAAAAACCAAACATGGTTCACTCTATTCTTACTTGACTTTATTTAAGTCACTGGAAGAAAGCGCTGCTCGTCGTTAACATGTATATGAGCACCTTCCTCCTATAACCGAAAAGTTTTGTTCTTTATTAAGCTTTACCACACTAAAGAATCAACCCTGTTCTCAAACTTACTTTAATGAGGAGATATTTATTGTACTCAAAGTGGTGTTATTTTGTTGCGGAAATTTGGTAGCTGTGTCTCCCCTTAAGCATCACAGACGTAGCGCAGCTAACAAACTATATACCATGTTCCGTATCTGGTGCCCAACGCAGTGCTATGCATCAGTGACACACCACAGTGGGTTATCCCACCAAAAGCAGATCGGACACTGAGCTAGGACTTTCGAATTTTAGATCATTTAAGAAACAAAAATGCCTTTTATAAAATCTTTGTTTCGACAACTATACATATCTAACAAGGGAGAAAATAACAGGAAACAAATGAAGGATGGTGAATGAATGAAGGATGAATGAAGGATGGTGAAATTCCTTACCTCCTGTTGTTCCATGTACTCCCTATGTCTCCGAGCTGCCTCGTGCCTCCATAACTTTAGGCAAACCAAAGCACTAATGAGATAAACAATCATGGTGACAAACAGGAAGATCATGGCTGCTATCTGTCCTCCTTCCACCCGGCAGAACACTGCATTCATCGGCGTATTAAACAACGGATAGTAGCAGAGTCCACCTCGGTTGGTATCATTCACATAGACTATGGCCGCAGCCATATACAAAATAAACAAGGCAACGTTAACTCCAAATTCAGTTAGAGGCCACCAATTAGAATCCAAAAGAATGGTCCGATAATACATGGACATGCCGAGAACCAGAATAATAACGGTGGCGATCCAAGCTAATCCAGCAACCACGAGTACAAACGGGGTTTTGGGGCCACTGTAGTAATAGCCCCCATAGGTACTGCCCAGGCCACCAATACCTCCCATGCCATAGGGCTGTGAGTAGCCAAACAGGTTATACCACTCGCTGTCCTTGTAAATGTAAGCTGTGACGCAGGCGAAGACACCAGCCCCCAAAAGCAGCTCCACCACACCCAGAATTCGCAGCAGGCCTGCCCACGACTTCATGTAGGCGTACCTCAGGTTATACTCTTCCACCTTCTCACTGTACGTTCGGGCGGTCTGGGTGTGTCGGCCTAGTGAGCCATAGGGGTCGTGGGGAAACATCGCCTCAGCCTCTTTCGGGGAATTAAAGGTTCCTTCTGGCCCTCCGCAAGGATCTTTGTAGGAGCTAGGGGGTGAGCGGTGGTTTGGTCTTGCTGGAGAAGCTGGAGGCGAACACTCCACTCCATCCGAGATGTATCTGATGTCAGACACCGGCTTATCCCATCCCGGGTCCTTTTTCTTCCCTCTGAAGAAGTTCTTCCAGGACTCAGGGACAAAGCGCCTTACGGGTTTGAGATCTGGTGCTATGGCCGGTTCCTCGGTGTCACTTGAGTAGAAGTCTGGGCCGAATGGTGGCTGTAATGGGAGAGGGGGTGGTGGCAAGGGATCAGCGCTCACGGCCAGCTCACTGTCACGAAGAGTCTGGAGGGTTCCTATGGTGCCATCTTGATAGGGTGAGTCCCTTGGGACTTCATCATAGTGCCTGTCCCGATTCCTGGATCTTCCATCATTTGACGACATTTGTGACTTTTACACCTGTGGCCAAGATTAAAGTTATCACTTATGCCTAGTTATTTATTCTTTCAATGATGCTGGGATTTTATTCACTTAATGGTAGATGATTGTATTTAGGAAACCAATATGGTCAGGTCTAATTATCATGATATGTAAAAATCATAATATAAATATTTTAAACATGTACCACATAATAGCCAGGGATAACATCATCATTCTGTATGATTTTTAAGGGCAATCAAAATTAAAATCTTAGTTCTGAATTAAAACATTTGTAAGTCTAATTTACCTATGAGTGCAGTAAACGTGTAGAAACCACGTAAGAAGCTAAATTTTAATCATACAGGATACTAACACATCCCAAGTAGAATCCTTTCCTCAAACACCTAAATCAAAATATTTAATAGTTTGAGCATACCAAAGTCTGATGAGCCAGCAAATACTCTTCATTTTCATTACCTCAAATCTCCTTTGGAATGGCTTGGGAGAAGCAGTCTGTTAAATACAGGGATTGAAGAGCCCCTTTCTTTCTCAAATCAGGGAAGTCAGTTTAGGGGAGTTGTTTCTTCCACTCTAAAATATTAATACTTGATACTCGATTTTAAAAATTGAATTCTCACGGCGCCTGGGGGGCTCAGATGGTTAAGCGTCTGCCTTCGGCTCAGGTCGTGATCCCAGGGTGCTGGGATCGAGCCCCGCATCGGGCTCCCTGCTCGGCGGGAAGCCTGCTTCTCCCTCTCCCTCTGCTTCTCCCCCTGCTCATGTTCTCTCTCTCTCGCTCTCTGTATCTCTGTCTCGAATGAATAATTAAAAAAATCTTAAAAACAAAAAAAGGAAATGCATTTCTCTTTTAAAAAATTGAATTCTCGGGGCACCTGGGTGGCTCAGTCGTTAAGTGTCTGCCTTTGGCTCAGGTCATGGTCCCAAGGTCCTGGGATCGAGCCCCGCATCAGGCTCCCTGCTCTGCGGGAAGCCTGCTTCTCCCTCTCCCACCCCCCTGCTTGTGTTCCCTCTCTCGCTGTGTCTCTCGCTGTCAAATAAATAAATAAAATCTTAAAAAAAAAAAAAATTGAATTCTCAGAGAAAAAAAAAATCACTGAAGGTTAAGATTCCCCAAAAGTACAACACAGAGCAACTGTGTATGTCATGGGTAGCACTCTTCTCAGAGTGGCCACCTAAAGGCGATTTGCTGTTGCCGTAACAACACTCAGACAGTATCTCAGAGGGGATTTGATCCACCTAAAAAAATAAGGCAGAGAAAAAGCACTTTCACTAAACCTGTTAATTTCCTTCACAAAATCAGTGAACCTGGACATGTATACAAAAAGGACACTACTCGCTAATGTAACTTAAACAGGCACAATAAATTTCTCCCTCATATTGCTTATAAGCGAGTACTTACTGAAAACTCACTGGGCATACAGCATGTACTTGGCACTATGAAGGTCTCTAAGTTTAAATGGAGAATCCCACCTTTGTGGTGTTGAACCATTTAGAAACTCCTCAGGCTTTGTTTTTTTGTTTTAGTTGAGAGAGAGAGAGAGAGAGCAGAGGAAGAGAGAATCTTAAGCAGGCTCCACACCCAGTGGGGAGCCTAATGTGGGGCTCGATCTCATGACTTGAGATCATAACCTGAGCCGGATGCTTAACTGACTGAGCCACCCAAGTGCCCCCCCCCCCGCCAAGGCTTTGTTTTATTTCATTTTGTAAAATGGAGACCTATCGTTCAACAAATTTACCAAACATCTGCCATGCACCAGGTATGCTAAAAGTGTTATCAGTGAGCAAAAGCAACTGAAATCCCTGCGTTCATGGAACTTAAGTCTCAGTGGGGGGATTAGAGATGACAGATAAGGGAAGTGAAATACATCAGATGCTAAGGAACAAAGTTAAGAATGGTGATAAGGAGCACTTTGCTGGTCAGGTGTTACAATTTTAAATAGAATGACTGGGAAGTCTTCACAGAGAATGTGACATCTGAATATAGAAATGAAGGGGGTGAAGGAGGAAGTCAGACAGCTATCAGGGAAAGTGGTCCAGGCAGATGGAACAGCTAGTCAAAAGCCTTGAGGCCGGAGTGCCTGGCAAGTTCAAGAACTATTAAGTCATGGAGGCCAGTGGGGCAGCAGCAGAGTGAGTGAGAGGGTAAGCAGCAGAATTAAGTCTGAATCATTAGGGAGGGCCTTGAAAACCACTGGAAAGGATTTTGGCTTTTACTGGGAGTGAGATGAGAAGACAAGGGAGCATTCTGAGTAGAGCACTGACGGGATCTGACGTGTTTTAATGGGATCACTCTGGATGCTATGTTGAGAGTACACTCCAGGAGACAAGGGAGACAGGAGGCCGCGGACTAAATCCAGTGGACCATGGTGGTAGCAATGAAGATAGAAAGAAGTCACATTTTTTTTTAAAGATTTTATTTATTTATTCATGAGAGATAGAGAGGGAGAGAGAGAGGGGTAGAGGCAGAGGGAGAAGCAGGCTCCCCGCGGAGCAGGGAGCCCGATGCAAGACTCGATCCCAGGACCCTGGGATCATGACCTGAGCTGAAGGCAGACGCTTAACCGACTGAGCCACCCAGGCGTCCCCGAAGTCACATTTTTTAATACAGGGAATTAAACATTTTTATTATATAAAATTGCAAACATAATAAAAAGTGAAAAGAATAGTATCATGAACCCTATGTACCCATCAACCAACTTCAATAATTATCAATTTATGACCAATCCTGTTTCATCTATCCCTCCTACCTATTCCTTCTGCCAATAGATTGCTTTGAAGCAAATCTCAGACGTCCAATAATTTCATATGCAACATTTCTCCCCCCCTCCAAACTGGAGATGGCCCTGGGACAAGCAGCCTGAAGAGTTTGAGATACCCATTAGAAATCCAGGTGGAGACGTCCAGGCGGAAATGTACATACAGAAGGGTAGGTACTACCATAGAGTAGATCCTGTCACCCACGGAATGGGTGAAAATGGAGAGTTCTAAATTTCTGGGTCTTCTAATGGGGTAACCCAATTTTAGACAATTACTGTGCTAGTTCCAGCATGGTGCCCAGTGCAAAGTAGGAGCTCTATAAATGATAGCAATAAGCAGTTATTTTTGTCTCGGTCATTTATCTCATCTGCATCTAAAAACATTTTATTTTACTTTTTAAAAGACTTTATTTAAATTTACTTGACAGAGAGACAGAGAGAGAACACGTAAGGGAAGCCGAAAGCCGAGGGAGAGGCAGAAGCAGGTTCCCTCAATCCCAGGACCCTGGGATCATGACCGGAAGTGAAGGCAGAGGCTTAACCAACTGAGCCACGCAGGCGCCCCGTGTCTAAAAACATTTAAATTCTAGAAATGCACAGTACGACTACAGTTTTGAAATACACTTTCCTAAGAAAAGTAGAAAAAAAAAGCACATAAATAACTTCAGCAAGTTTTATATAACTCAATATCCCGTTGCTTAACACACTGGTAAAAAAAAAAAGTGTGCTTCACTGTAATGGATTTACTTTATCTTCACCTGTGTAAAGTGGCTCATTTGAATTAGAACACCTTATCAATGTTTACATACTAAGAATTTTTAAATAAGCAAAAAAAAAAAACATGTGGAGAATCATGGAATAACAAAATACGTGATTTTAGAAGGGAATGGTGAGCGGTATTTGACGACATCGTCGTTATCTGGTACCCTCGTGTATCTTTGAGGGTGTCACTGAGCCCTCTTGGATTCAGCACGCTGAGGCACAGTGGGGTCTTTGTTTTGGACAAGCCCCGGGGCTCTGGCTCCATCCTGTAGGAACACACAGCTCTGAAAGCCATAGCGTGGGAGGATAAATGGTCTCCCCCAAGAAAGTGACACGGGAACCTTTCTCGGTCGCCTTTACAAAAACAGAAGCCTCGCCTTAGCGAGCTTTAAAGTTTTGCTGGGCCCACGAGATGTTTCCGGGCTCCTTGGGAGCAGGGAAAGGCCCGAGGGTTTTAACTCAACCCACGCGTGAGTGACAAGGGACACCGACCATCCGCGCTGGGGTCGCTCCCGAGCCCGCCGCTCGGCGTCCGGTCCCACCCATCTCTCCCAATCATCGCGTCTGCCCACCCCAGGGAGCACTCGGTCAGCGCGCCCGACAGAAGACCCGCTCTCGGTCCGTCGAGACGACGCCCCAAAGCGGCCGGAACTAGGTCCTTGCGCAGGTCGGGCTCGGAGGATCCCGGCGCCGGGGAGGGGCGGCGGCCGGGCGCGCTTCACCGCGCACCTGTGGCCCCTGGGTGAAAGCGGGCTGGCTGAGCGGCTCTCCTGACGCGCAGGCCCCGCTCTCCCCGGGGCCCTCACCTCTTCGCGCGCCGCGGTCCGGCCTCGGCCTCGGCCGCGGGCTATGGCGGGGCTGAGTGGCGAGCGCCGCGGGCCGGGGCGCGCGCTGCGGGGCACGGGGCCCCGCTTCCGCACCCGCGCACCTGCCGGGGGGCCGCCGGGCCCCTCCCCGTCCACCGCCGCCTCACGTGCCCCCCCCCCCCCCCCGCCCCACTCACCTGCGCGGTAGCGGGGACGAGCGCACACGCCGCCCACGGGACTGAAACCCGGCTCAGCTCCCGGGGCGGAGCCCAGCCAAGTTCGCCCCGCCCGGCTTTGTCAGGCTCGGACTCCCGCTCCCGGCCCGGGAGGGTCGGAGCCCGCCCCGCACCTCGGAGCGGCGGATACAAACCCAGCTCCGCCCGCGCCACGGCGCGCGCACACGGCTAGGAAAGGTATTAGAGGTGTGATTAGTCCGCCGGAGAGTTCTCATCACAAGGTTGCCATTCTCTTCCCTATTTTTGAAAAGTTAACAACGGATAAAGGAGAGTCGTGTACTATGCCCAATGATACCTGGCCGACAGTACATGTTAGGAAATGGTAAAAGAAGAAACGAAAAGAAGTTCAACATTTTAATTTTGATATAAATTAAATACTTTCCAAAAAGCATCTAAAATAGTCCACTGTACAGCATATAAAAATGGTATTTGAGAAGTTAGAGACCATAGAGAAACTGTGGATAAGGCACAAAGTTTATTTACACTCATAATTGTATACTAAACTGTTTCATAATTCGTATTTACAACCCCATAAAGTTTTAGTATTCTGAATTATTCCTTCACATTCTTTGATATTTGGCATAATGTTCACTCTTCATTCACACTGACCTCCTCTCCCAACACAACTCACAAGACTAAATAAATACTAGAGAAAAAAATTAAGATATTATTTGAAGCTTGATCTGTTTACTTCAAAATGACAGAGAAATCAGGTTCTTGTGCTACAAGAGTGAAGAATTAAACTGTCATTCACTTGAAAAGTATATTATCTCTGTTCAGATACCACTGAATAAAATGCACATGAACCTGCCAAGCAACAACATGACCCGCAGGCTGGTTTCTAGGTCCCATCGCTCTCATAGTCTTCTATTACCAGCTCTTCTTCCTCCATGTCTCCCTGTGCGGAAAAGGGCTGAGGCTGGCTGGCAGGCAGCTCACTCCCACTATTTTGACTCAAAGGCAGACAGCAAGTTTCAGGTTCGGCGGTTTGTGTGGGTTCACCCAGAGCTTCCTCTGCAGGCTGCCCTCCATTAAGCAGGGCTTCATCTCCACTGTCGGGGTCTAACAATCCAGGTTCCCTGTCCGTCAGGGCTTCCATTTTCAACCTGCCAGATTCATAATGCAGGCATCAATAATAACCAAGAAGACGGATACCTTTAAGTTATACCATGCGTGTGAGAATTATGAAGCCATCTCTTAACTTACCTTGACGTGCTCACTGTTTAGCCAAGCCCTTTGGTTTATTTAATGGTATAAACAAAAGCACAAGGTAAATGACAAAATGTGAAAAAATCATTACAACTTACAATACAAATGACTTAATTAATGTCTTTGCTAAAGAGTTCTTACAAATTAAAAGAAAAATTAAATAGAATAGAAAAATGGGTAGGGCACCTGGGTGGCTCAGCTGATTAAGCGTCAGGCTCCTGATTTTGGCTCAGGTCATGATCTCAGGATCGTGAGATCAGGCTCCACACTAAGAGTGGAACCTGCTTATATTTTCTCTCTTCCTAGCCCTCTGCCCCTCCTTTACCTTGTGAGAGCACATGCATGCACTCTCTCTCTCTTAAAAAAAAAAAAAGAAAAATGGGCATAAAACATGGACAATTTACATAAAAAATACAAATGGTAACTAAATTGTTCAACCTAATTAGTAATTTTAAAAATTGAAATTAAAATAATGAACCACTACCATCATCTTTAAAACTGGCAAAGACCTTTTATTTATTTAGTTATTAAAGTTTTATTTATTTAAGTAATCTCTACAGCCAACGTGGGGCTCAAACACACAGCCCTGAGATCAAGAGTTGCATGCTCTTCTGACTAAGCCAGCCAGGTGCCCAAGACCTTTTAAAAAGATTTTAATAAAACCAGTGTCAAGAGCTAGGAGAAAAGAATATACTGATACACTGTAAGTGGACATAAAATTGGCAAAATATTCCTGGAAGTAATCTGGCAATAGAGAGGAAAGGCTTCAGAAAAGTGTATATCCATTGATTCTGCAAGTTTTTCGGAATACATCCTATGTAAATAGCATTTGATGTTCACAATGATTAAAGCTATGAGGAAAACTGTGATAAAGTTGGAAATAAGCTAAATATACACAAATAAGGTGTAGGCTTTATTACAGGAAACTAGAGAACTACTGAATATTAACTATCAAGCTGAATATTAATATTTAGTACTGTCAACATGAATCAATGATAATGTTAAATATGGTCATCATGATTATTGATTTAAATAAGCTCTACACCCAGTGTGGGACTCGAACTTATGACCGTGAGATCAAGAGTCTCATGCTCTATCTTGACTGTGCCAGCCAGGCATCCCTAAATATGGTCATCATGAATGACTGCAATAAGTAGCACTGACAAATCCTGTCTCCCAAGTTAGATCCGGTAGTTGAACCAATAAAAACAGTTAAAAAGCCTTTTTAAATAAAATGCCAAGTACATAATTTGACCTTACAAATAAGTAAAGTAGAAATGAAATACAGGTGTTGTGTTAATCACTGATATTAGCCCAGAAGTGATTTTGCAATAAAAGGAACAGCACAGATAATGATTTACCTCTCTATATCTAAAAAAACTACATTTTTAAAAATTTGTCTGAATCTTCTAAGAGAAGGAAGTTTACAAAAAAAAAAAAAAAAAAGCGTGCTTTTGTGGTAGTTCCTGGTCACTGCAGCCTTTAAACACAGGCTAAGAACACCTCTGGGCAGGAAAGGTGAAAAGGGGTTTTCACATAGGCAAGATTTGCTAAATGGAGGATTTTAAAAATCCCCTTGCTTTTATGATTCCATATATGAGCTAGTGAAAATATACTGTTATATGTAATAAAATGGTGGATCTACAATGCAATCATATGACCATTAATCACTGGGAATTATATGTATCTCTTGGATTTTACAGATAAATTTTACTGGCTGTATACTGAATAAATTAGGTAACATTCAGTGGACGTTTCAGTAACAGGTCTTGAAACAGGTTTTGAAAATTAAAACAATCAGCTTACCTTCCAAAGTGTCGTTTCAGAGGAAGCCTTCCAATATCTTGGATAAAAGAAATTTGAGCTGAAACAGAGATTTTAAAAAAGCTTTAAACAGACAATTCTCTGAAGATAAACAAATGGACAACAAACACATGAAAGGATGCTCAAAATCACGAATCCTTTGGAAAATTCAAATGAAAACCATGGGATACCATTTCACATCCTTTAGGATGTCTGTTAGAAAAAAAAAGGTTTCACAAAGATGTGGAGAAACTGAAACCCTTGGGAATTGCTGGTGGAAATGTAAAACGTATAACTGCTTTGGAAAATGGTAAAGCAGCTCCTTAAAAAATTAAAGACAGCATTACTATATGACCTAGCAATTCCACTTCTGGGTATATACCCCAAAGAACTGACAGCATGGTCTTAAAGAGTAATTTGTACACCCATGTTCATAACAGCATTGTTCACAATAGCCAAAAGGTGGAAGCAACTTATGTGTCCATCAGCAGATGGATAAACAAAATGTGGTATATACACACAATGTGAGGTTATTCAGCCTTAAAAAGGAAATTCTGATATATATATAATATTATATATATTTATTTTATTTTATTTGGGGCAGAGGAAGGGGCAGAAGGAGAGGGAGAGAGAGAATCTTAAGCAGGCTCCACACCCAGTGCAGAGCCTCAAGTGGGGCTCAATCTCACGATGCTGAGATCATGACCTGAGCCAAAACCAAGAGTCAGACGTTTAACCAACCGAGCCACTTAGGCCCCTCAATACATGCTATAATATAGATATACTTTGATGACATGCTATGTGAAATAAGTCAATTACGAAAGGACAAACACTGTTATGAGTCCACTATGTGAGGTACCTAGAGTAATCAAATTCAGAGACAGAAGATAGATGATGGGCAGGGAGTGGGAGGTAGTGTTCAACATGTGGTTTCAATTTTGCAAGATGACAAAGTTCTAGGGATTGGTTATACAAGGTGAATACGCTTATCACCACTGAACTACATACTTAAACATGGTTTAAGTTGATAAATTTTTATATTCCGAAGAAACATTTATTGAGGAAAATCTAACTGCAAGAGTCTGTGGCATTTGAACCAGGACTCACTCCTTTGCTTCCTCAGCTTTAAGGAGACTTCACGCCAGTGGGTGCAGCCAAGGACCCATAGGACTCCCTTCCTCCTGTGGCCAGCCAAGAATTCAGGACTCCCTTTCTCCAACCCAAACCATGGAAGCTCTATCCTAGTAGCGCAACAGGCTGAGAATACTGCCTCCTCCTTGAACTGCAATGGCCCTCGCCCAAGTTCATTCATAGGGCAGGGGGCCCATGCTGTGAGGGGCCCAGCCATGATGATCAGAGGCTACCTCCACTTGAGCACTCACCCGGAACAGTGACTCACAACAGGGGCTCAACAGATCTGAACTGGCAGAAGAAAGAATAAGTCAACCTGAACAAGACTGATAAATATTGCAGAATCAAAGAAAAGGGAGAAAATGAAAGAAGAGAAATAAACAAAGCTATCAGAGGTATGTGGGATACCTTTAAGCATTCCAACAAACACTAACAGAGGACCACAATAAAAAACAAAGAGAAAGGAGTAAAAAATAATGTCTAAAATGACATAGTAAATAAAGAAAAGGGGGGAAAATGGTAAGAAAAACCAAAACATCTTTTTTTTTTTTAAAGGTTTTATTTATTTATTTGACAGAGAGAGAGAGACACAGCGAGAGAGGGAACACAAGCAGGGGGAGTGGGAGAGGGAGAAGCAGACTCCCTGCTGAGCAGGGAGCCCGATGCGGGACTCGATCCAGGGACTCCAGGATCATGACCTGAGCCGAAGGCAGTCGCTTAACCAACTGAGCCACCCAGGCGCCCCAAAACATCTTTTTTTTTTTAAGTAGACTTCACACCCAATGTTGGGGCTTGAACTCCCACCCCAAGATCAAGAGTTGCATGTTTTTGGGGGCACCTGGGTTGCGCAGTGGGTTGAGCGCCCAACTCCTGGTTTCCGCTCAGGTCATGATCTCAGGGTTGTGGGATGGAGCCTAAGAGCTCCATGCTCAGTGCTGAGTCTGCTTAAGACTCTGCTCCCTCTTCCCCTCTTCTTCCCCCCTGCCCCGCCCCTCTCGCATGTGCTCTCTCTCAAATAAATAAATACTAAAAAAAAAAAAAAAAAAGTTGCATGCTCTAACAACTGAGCCAGCCAGGCGCCCCCAAGACATCTTATTTTTGACTGAATTTTATGAACCCTTCAAAGTTTGTAAACCAACACTATGAGAGCTCTTGGATACTTACCTTTTTTAAAGATCCACTACAGAACAGAATCAGGATTTTTTTAAAAACCAGCTTTTTGATATGGAAAACTGAGTTTGTGATCCTGTAATCTGAATTTTTAACTAGTGGATAAATGATTCTCCAGATAATTTCAGTGTAAGTAGTCTAAACCAGTACTAGATACTAAACTGGGAAAGGTTAGAATAAACTCTGTTGTGTTAGGCTGAAATTCAATGTATTGGTGTGAACTCATGGTTTACACACACACACACACTTCCTAGCTCTGTTCCACTGAAACAGCCTAGACACAATGATACTCCAGTAGCAAGGACCATACCTTGTATCCAGATCCTAAATTCTTTTTTTTTTTTTTTAAGTAGGCCCTACGCCCAACATGGAGATTGAACTCACAACCCCTAGATCAAGAGTCACATGCTCTATCGACTGAGCCAGCGAGGCACCCCCAGATCCTAAATTCTACATACTATTTCCGCTATAAGGAACCAGGGCTCCTGAAGTATAAAATGATCCTGGATTTCTGATATTTATAAAAGGGACATCAGAGAGAGCTCTCTCTTTGCTCTGCTCTCTGCCATGTGAGAATATAAAATGGCTGGATCTGCTTGTATCTTGATTTTGGACTTTCCAACCTCCAGAGCTGATTTAGTACTTATTTATAAAATATGGAGTGCTATCCATGGTAAGTGCCATATGCCAATTAAAGCATATGCCTAATATTTGTATACGCACAGAAAAAAGTCTGGAAGAATTCACACCAACCTTTCAAAAGGAATTACCTGTGGTTATAGGGAACTTTTAATTTTTACTTTATATACTTCTGTATTGCTTTATTCCTTTTTAAATCAAAAACACGTATTCTGGATCAAAAAATAAAGGGAAAAAAACTTAGCTCACTAGAATATAGCAACGAGTTGACCTACAGAAAGATAAAGTTATAAAACACTACTTCTTGGGATAACTAAAAACCCATGTTATTACCTGGATTTCTCATTGGTATGGTTAGCAAGGTAAGGTATGGCAACAGCTGAGTTTGGAGGCATAAAGCTGGTAAGCAGAAGTCAGAAAAAAGTGCTTTTGCTGCCAAGCAATTTTCCCGATACTGTACAGAAAAAAAAAAAAGATGAAATGAAAACTAAAGTAAAAAAATATGGAGATGTATCCCTAGACAAACTAAGTTTACTATATCACAAATTGTGTTTATATACCACATACTTTTAAGAGTTTATCTAATTAGTTTTTTATTACTGTCCTAGCCTTACCTAATAAAGGATTTTACCTATAAAACTATTTCATATTTGACATAATAGCAATAAGAATATTTTTTTTTAAATTTTATTTATTTATTCATGAGAGAGAGAGAGAGAGAGAGGCAGAGGCAGAGGGAGAAGCAGGCTCCCCGCAGAGCAGGGAGACCAATGCAGGACTCGATCCCAGGACCCTGGGATCATGACCTGAGCTGAAGGCAGATGCTTAACAGATTGAGCCACCCAGGCGTCCCAGCAATAAAAATTTTTTAAGAGACCTAAGGTAGAAAGAAAAAAAAACTTAAAAATGAAAGGAATTTTGTTTATGAGCATACATCATAAATTATGGGAGGATATTGTTTCTCAGTAAAAAAATATATATTCTTCAGTTAACATGGGTACAATGCTAGTAGGCTGAGGAGGAGAGAAGCACAATCTGCCTTCAAGGAGCTTACAGCTTTACAGAGACAATCTGTATGTAACTATAAGGCAAATTAATTTTCATGCTATAAAAAGCAAAGCAAGTCAATAAGGGACATAAATTGATTAAAAGTCATGAAATTCTCCAAGAAATCTGTTGGAAAAAATGTTAGGTAATGAATTACAGGCTTATATTTAGCCATATGATTTACGAACTGGAAGACATCTTAGAGATAATGTAGTCCAGAGACCACAAATTCAGATGCTGTAGGAGACAGGTGGGTATATAAATCAGTGCAGTGAGACAGCTGGGGAAAATAGTACCCACCACTCCCATCTTCAAGGGGCAGATGCTACTTGGCTTGATCAGATTGCTGCCATGTAAAAATATAGGCCAGTGCTGCCTTACTTTGCATTCTTTTCAGGAGAGTCCAGGAATTCTGAGCCAGAAATCCATATATGAATTTTAATTACCATGCTCATTTTTTAAAAGACTGGAAATTCACGAAAAAAAATCTTTTTGTGTGCAGTATTCAACATGGGGGGCCATCTATTTTTGATTTCTAATCCAATCCTCCACATTTAAAGCTGTGGAAACTAAGTGCACATTAGGTAAAATAATGCATCTAGATGGTGAGAGGCAAGTCAAGGATTTATTTTTCCTTCCCTTTTTTTTTTTAAGGGAGTTTTTTTTTTTTTTTTTTTTAAGATTTTATTTATTTATTTGACAGAGAGAGACACAGCGAGAGAGGGAACACAAGCAGGGGGAGTGAGAGAGGGAGAAGCAGGCTTCCCGCGGAGCAGGGAGCCCAATGCGGGGCTCGATCCCAGGACCCTGGGACCATGACCTGAGCCGAAGGCAGACGCTTAACGGCCTGAGCCACCCAGGCGCCCCCCTTTTTTTTTTAAAGTAATCTCTAGGGGCACCTGGGTGGCTCAGATGGTTAAGCATCTGCCTTTGGCTCAGGTCATGATCTCAGGGTCCTGGGATCGAGCCCCGCATCGGGCTCCCTGCTCCGCGGGAAGCCTGCTTCTCCCTCTCCCTCTACTGTTCCCCCTGCTTGTGCTCTCTTGCTCTCTCTGTCAAATAAATAAATAAAATCTTAAAAAAAAAATTAATCTCTATACCCAACGTGGGGCTTGAACTCACGACCCTGAGATTGAGTCACATGCTCTTCCAAATGAGCCAGCCAGGTGCCCCTATTTTTAATTAAAACTAAAAGATAATTATAATGATACTGTGAATTCAATAATAATCATCTAATAAGTATGATAATGTTTTCAAATTTTGAGTGTTTTCCTTAAAAATAATGAGGCATTTAAGACCATCCTTTTTGGGGCGCCTGGGTGGCTCAGTCGTTAGGCGTCTGCCTTCGGCTCGGGTCATGATCCCAGGGTCCTGGGATCGAACCCCGCATCGGGCTCCCTGCTCCACGGGAAGCCTGCTTCTCCCTCTCCCATTCCCCCTGCTTGTATTCCCTCTCTCGCTGTGTCTCTTTCTGTCAAATAAATAAATAAAATCTTAAAAAAAAAAAAAAGACCATCCTTTTTATGTCTTACTATAATTCTAAGAAAATTGTGGCTGTTAGCAACTATTGCTTACTATAATAAAACACTTTTTATTTATAAAACTTATAAAGAAATAACAGCTTTATTGAGATATAATTCACACACCATAAAGTTTACCTATTAAAAGTACACAATTCTTTTTTTACCTTTTTATTTATGAGAAACCACTGGGGTTTGTGCAAGGGTCGAAAACTTGATCCTCCTCCTTGGCAATGAGCAAATCCTCGGGCTTTGTTGGAATGTATCACACCTCTCGTAGCTATGGATGTACTATATTGCCTGAGTAAAGAGCGTGTCTAAAAAGGAGACAAAATGTAAAATAAAGAAAATAAGAGATTTACAATGCAGTGCTATTGGTACTGCTGACACCAAAAAACCACTAATCAGATTTACTTAATGTATGTTCACTTTTTTTTTTTTTAAGATTTATTGATTTATTTTAGAGAGAGTGTGCACATGTGTGAGGGGAGGGGCGGAGGGAGAGAATCTTCAAACAGACTCTGCCGAGCGTGGGGTGGATGCAGGGCTCTATCCCATGAACTATGAGATCACAGCCCGAGCTGAAAGCAAGAGTTGCTCAACCAATCAAGCCACCCAGGCGCCCCAAATGTATGTTCACTTTTTCCAATATTACCAAAGCCCTGAAAATAATATGCTACAAAATTACCTAAATCAAATTCAACTGAGACACAACAATTAACTGGTATGTGTGAACTCTGAATGGATCTTGGATGCGGGTGGTGAAAACAACTTAAAATACATTTTTTTAAAAAGACTTTATTTTTTATTGCTTCTTAGCCTTTTGGCTAAGATCAAGTTAAGATTTTATTTTTGAGTAATCTCTACATGTGGGGCTCAAACTTACAACCCCGAGATCAAGAGTTGCATGCTTTACCGACTGAGCCAGCCAGGTTCCCCTTAAAATACATTTTTTTTAAAGATTTTATTTATTTATTTGAGAGAGAGAGAGACAACAAGAGGGGGAACACAGGCAGGGGGAGTGGGAGAGTGGGAGTGGGAGAGGGAGAAGCAGGCTCTCTGCTGAGCAGGGAGCCTGATGCGGGGCTGGATCCCAGGACCCTGGGATCATGACCTGAGCCGAAGGCAGATGCTTAACGACTGAACCACCCAGACAGCTGATGAAATCAGAATAAGGATAATGTTACTGAATTAATGCTAGTTTCCTTAAGTGTGATAAACATTCTGTGGTTGTAATAGGGCACTGTCCTTATGCATGCTTAAGTATTAAGTGATGTGGTACCTGCTATTACTTTCCAATTATTGGGCCAAAACAAGTGTATAAACACACAGAGGTTAAGCAAATGTGGCAAAATATGAAAAAGTGGTGAAGAAAAGCTAAGGCTATACAGGCATTCATCATACTATTCTTTCAACTTGCCTATAGGTTAGAAAATTTCAAAATAAAAAAGAATATAAGAAAAATTAAGCAAATGCAACTGCTGAATAGTGAAACTAAATATAACACAGAAACCATATCATACATGTTTTTTATTGTATCTTTCCTAATTTTAATTATTAATGCTATTTCAATATTTATAATATAGAAACATTAACATATCAAAAACAGTGTTGTGCAAAAGAACTTTCTGTAACAGAAATGTTCTGTTATTTAACAAACTGTTCAACACAGTAGCTGTTTAACACAGTAGTTACTAGCCACATGTAGCCATCAAATGCTGGGAATGTGGCTAGTCTGTCTGAGGAACTGAATTTTATTGACTTATTTATGTATTTATTTAAAGATTGTATTTATTTATTTGACAGAGGGCTAGAGAGAAAAGTGGGGGAAACAGTACAGGGAAAGGGAGAAGCAGACTCCCCACTGAGCAAGGAACCCGATGCAGGGACCCTGAGATCATGACCTGAGCCAAAGGCAGACACTTAACCGACTGAGCCACCCAGGCGCCCCTGAATTTTAAATTAAATTTAATTTAACCTAATGTAAATAGTCGTATGTGGCTAGTGGCTATTACATTGGTCAGAGCAGTGTTAGAATGTTATGGAAAAATATAAATTTTACAGTGAATAATTTCAAATTTGTAAAAAAATTTATTTAAAAAGTAAAAGAAAGTATAAAAAGCACACTTCTCCTTCTACTTTTCAATGGTTGTCAAAATTTCTGAATATATATATTAATTTCATAATCAGAAAATAACTTTAGAAAAAATTAGTGTTATCACCAAAAAAGTCAGATTAACCACTGTCATTACAAACACTGGATTGGATGAATTAATTTTATTATTGTTATTAAGAAGTTACATAAGTTACATAAGGGGCCCCTGGGTGCCTCAGTCAGTTAAGCGTCTGCCTTCGGCTCAGGTCATGATCCCGGGGTCCTGGGATCGAGTCCTGCATCGGGTTTTCTGCTCAGTGGGGAGTCTGCTTCTCCCTCTGCCCCTCTCCCCTGCTCGTGCTCTCTCTCTCAAAAATAAATAAATAAAATCTTAAAAAAAAAAAGAAGTTATGTAAGATGTCAAATGAGGAATAAAAGTAAACTTTCTCAATTCTGAGGAAACATTCATAAACAAAAACAGTTAGTCAAATGGTCTTACATTCCAGTCACCACTGAGGGTATCTGCAAAACTCAGAAAGTCACTGGCTCTCACAAGATCATCTACTTCCACGAAGAAATCTATGTAGTTTTGGTGAAGATATAAATTAAATAACTCTCCTGGCATGTGTGACATTTCTACTACTTCCTATAAAAAGAAGCAAACACATATAATTTAGGCAAAAATGCAGTGGTTAAATGTATACATCCATAAATGTAAATAATATATATCCTGTAAAAAGTACTAAATGTTTAATTAAAGACTTTACCTCAGGTTGAACAAGTAAGGTATCCCGCTCATACTCTGATAAATGCGAAGGCAACTGAGGGGAATCCAATTCTGTTAAAGATGCTCCTATAAAAAAATTTCTGGAATTATTAAAAATACCACCACCTACAGTTACATAGAACCACTCATTTGAAGGTTTTTTCAAAACTTTAGGCACATAATACCAAACATACTAAGCAAGATGTTAAAAATAAAAAAACAAAGTAAGTGGAGGCTTATGTGAGTTACCTCACTATTACAGTGCCTTGCTGCTGTATATAAAATGAGTTGTCTCATTATCACTATTCTTAAAAAATCAAATTAGAATTCTGATGTCTGGATTATGGCTTTTCTAGAAATAAAATATTCCAACTCACAAAGCACTCTGCAACATTTCACCTTTTCAGCTCTGCATTGCTTTCTTCTTTTGATCCTCATTCTCAATATAAAAATCTTTACTATTTTCTTTACTATGTAGGATGAGGCTGCTTTCTGCATGGGACAACAGGAACCCTGTTCCTTGATGCAAGAAGTTATAAATGAATGTTGAGAAGGCAAACAAAAAAATAGAAGGAAAAGAATCAGTGGGAATAGCCACTGAGGTTCGGAGGTAAGAGACCCAAGGACAGAGGTGCATCTTACTTCCACCTAAGTGTCCCTGTTTCATTTTGTTCAGGTGGCAGGAAGGTTTCCATTTAGAAATCCCAAATTTTCAACCATCTGGAAAGAAGAAACTGAGAGATATTAGCCTAAAACAAGAAGGATGCCTGGAGTGAGAAGACAATGAAGCAGAAATAGAGAAACAACAGAAGACAAAGAGGCAAGGAAGATAAGATGGAAAACAGGTATGTGAGGCACTCGAGTTTTATAGGACGATAAAAACAGCTGTTTATTTATTTTTTTAAAGATTTTTTATTTATATATTTGAGACAGAGAGAATGAGAGAGAGAGCACATGAGAGGGGGGAGGGTCAGAGGGAGAAGCAGGCTCCTCGCTGAGCAGGGAGCCCGATGCGGGACTCGATCCAGGGACTCCAGGATCATGACCTGAGCCGAGGGCAGTCGCCCAACCAACTGAGCCACCCAGGCGCCCTAAAAACAGCTGTTTAAAACAGCTAGGTTTTTGGCAACCAGAAAACAGTCTCAGATAATAAGAGGTGTGATAAGCATGAAGCTTCAACAAATGTCTGTCCACATACTGTTTGTGATCCACCGAAGCAGCTATTTTACAAGAGGTTTGAAAAACTATCTGAGAGGAAATTAAGGACATGACACATATAACTTTTCTCAATGGTCCATTATGATGATTTACTTTGTGCTATAACAGATAAAACGGTTCCAAACTACAGCAACAGTTTCCTTCAAAATTTGGTAAGAATTGTTTCAATCTATATAAAGGCATGTCAGATGCCCACCCACCCCCCACCCCCAATCCTAATTCTCTTCCTTCAGGATCCGCAGACTAAGAACTGATGTTTTCTACATGAAAAACAGAAGTCTGGGATTTTTTTGAAGGGAAAAACAATCTGGGAGCTTAGAGATCAGTGATCCGAGTGGAGGGACTGAGGGGAAGCAGGCATTAAAGAAAGAAGAGGGAAACAGAACATTTCTGGCTGGGGAGAGGGCAGGTAGTAAAGAGAAATGTAAGGAGTTCCAAAGAAGCCTGAAGCTACCTGGCAATTTGTCTAGGGTCCTGGTGTCCAGAGTTCAAGCCTAAGAGGGCTTTGGGCTACCAACACCTGCCACTAAAATTCTAGAGAAACTGATGTCTTACCTGCAGCAAACTATACTTTTAAATAAGATTTACAGACATGGATATAGTCTACAGTAGTTTTTACATTTAGTCCTGTCCATAGTCCAAAAATACTCTATCTACATACATTTACTGGCTAGGTCTTAGGCCTTGCCAAACAGTATCAGACCTAGCCCTAGATGTGAAATATGTGACATTTTCAAAAGCTGGTATTTAATTTCAGTTGTAAGACTAATACCTAACAGATTTTTTAAAAAACATATCAGATTTTCTTACTTTTACAATATAATATTTTCCCCAGAGCTCTGAAGAGAAAAAGAGAAACATCTTTGCCACCAATAGCTTGGACCTCTTGGTTTTCAAAAACCCTATCAGTTTTTTTCCTTTGTTTTGATTTTGACAGCGCAGCATCTGATTTTATTGAAGACACTCCTTTCTTCCTTGGCCATAAACGATTTTCTCCTAAATAATATACACCCAAGAGACAATATTGAAAATAAAATTAAAATATGAAAAATAAAACTGACATTTTATGTAAGTTACACTAAATAGTCAAATTAAAATATATTTTTTCTAATAAACCGTAATTACAAAATTTGTGAACTCAGTTGTCTTTGGGTTGCTACACTATTAAAATGGAATAAAACATCATCTAAAAGTACCTTATGACACAGATTTCAAATTTTCATCCATAAACACATTCTCTAATATAGGCCTATCATTTTGAATTCTCATGGTACTGCTGGTGCAAGGTACTGTTCTTGGTGTATGATATGTATTAGCCAACTAAATCCTCAAAATAACTTGATTAGGTGAGAACTATTATTACACACATCAAAGACAGGAGTAGGACATAAAAAGAGATTAAGTAACTGCCTCAAGGTCATCAGCTAGTAAGTGATTTGAATCCAGGCAGTACAGTTCTGTAGTGCATGTTCAACAACTATTCTGTATTATCTCTCTACTGATTTGGGGAGTCTTTAATTTATGAATATGCCTGTGTTGAAATTTCATTGGTAAATCTACTGTTCAAAACTCAGAATGCATCACTTAAGAAAAGTAGCCTGGAAGAGCAAAAAGAACATCGAATCTGGGTTTGATTCTTTTTTTTTTTTTTTTTTAAGATTTTTATTTATTTATTCATGAGAGACAGAGAGAGAGAGGCAGAGGGAGAAGCAGGCTCCCAAGGAGCAGGGAGCCCGATGCGGGACTCGATCCCAGGACCCTGGGATCATGACCTGAGCCGAAGGCAGACGTTCAACCATCTGAGCCACCCAGGCGCCCTGGGTTTGATTATTATTGTTTATCTCATTAAGCTGGTCAAGAATTAAATGAAGCAATATATGCTTACTAATACAGTTCCTGACCCACTCAAAAAATATTTTCTTCCCTTTAAAATTTCTGAGCTCAGAGTAATAAGGTTATAAATGACAGGACTGCAGACTGGCCTACTTCAGCCTTCCCAACCCATAATTCCAGTAGTGAACCTAAGCACCATTTACACTTATGTTTCTATAGGAATAAGCAGAATTCTGGTTTCGGTTGTATTACGCTGCCTATTTACTCTTCTCTACAGTTATTTTGAAAAACAAAAGATATAAACTAAACAAACAGGTTATATTTGTAGGTAGATGCTAGGATTGCAGGTGGATTTTGAGAGCTCCAAAGATGGCTTTTAATTTTTCAAGGTCAATTTTTCAATGTGAAACATCAAGTAGGGTGCTTGTTAAATGTTTTCTGATGAGAACCATGTACAAGAAACCATGTGCTATCTCTCTCTTTCTCTATTTTTTCGTATTTATTTGAGGGGCGCCTGGGTGGCTCAGTCGTTGGGCGTCTGCCTTCAGCTCAGGTCATGGTCTCAGGGTCCTGGGATCGAGCCCCACATCGGGCTCCCTGCTCCGCAGGAAGCCTGCTTCTCCCTCTGCCTCTCTCTCTCTCTCTCTCTCTCTCTCTCTGTCTGTCTCTCATGAATAGATAAAATCTTTAAAAAAATTTTTTTTTCTTTGCGAATTGGAAAGATGTGTATTTGAATGCCCGGCAGGCATTATGCGGCAGCCATACAAACCTCAACAGTTTGTGTTAAAAATAACAGAAGACATGGGCGCCTGGGTGGCTCAGTTGGTTAAGCGACTGCCTTCAGCTCAGGTCATGATCCCAGGGTCCTGGGATCGAGTCCTGAATCGGGCTCCCTGCTCCGCAGGAAGCCTGCTTCTCCCTCTCCCACTCCCCTTGCTTGTGTTCCCTCTCTCGCTGTGTCTCTGTCAAATAAATAAAATCTTTAAAAAAAAAAAGATTTATTTATTTGAGAGCGAGGGAGAACGAGCATGCAAACACACGAGTAGGGGGAGGCGCAGAGGGAGAGAACCTTGAAGCAGACTCCCTGCTGAGCGCCAAGCCCCACATGGGGCTCCATCCATGACCCAGGAGATCATGACCTGAGCCAAAATCAGGAGTCAGTCGCTCAACCTACTGAGCCACCTAGGCGCCACTTTCTCTTATTTTTAAGTAGGCTCCATGCCCAACGTGGAGCCCAACACAGGGCTTGAACTCAGGACCCTGAGATTAAGACCTGAGCTAAGATTAAGAGTCAGATGCTTAACCGATTGAGCCACAAAGGCGCCCCTGTGCTATCTCTTTTAATATAGCATGACACTGCACCTTTTTTACAACAAAGGTAAGTCAATTTATTAAATATATCATACAAATTAAAAATATAAAAGTAAATCTACGTAAGCAAAATACTATGTATTTAAAAGATTTATTTATTTTGGAGATAGAACACATGCACATGCACTCAGCGGGGAGAGGGACAGGAGAACCTCAAGCAGGTTCCATGCCCAGTATGCAACCCCATGTGGGGCTTGATCTCACAACCCTGAGATCATGACCTGAGCTGAAATCAGGAGTCAGATGCTTAACCAACAGAGCCATCCATTAATGAATTAAAATTCATTAATAGCTGACCATTTCCTGACTCCTTAATATATATCAAGCACTGGAATAAACACTCTACAAGTATTAACTCACTTTCACACAAGTCTGTAAGAGAGGTTCTCATATAAAAGGTGAGGATATGCAGGCACAAAATGATTGTCATTTGCAAGATTATTCACCAGTAAACGGCAGAGCCAGGATTTTCACCCAGGAAGTCTCATCCAAATTAACTTTAAAAAGTAAAGTAGCAAACCACATAAATCAATCAGGTTTTGTCTCAGGTACACAGATATATACAATGACATATTCACAGGGGTGTGTGTATGTACGTGTACATACATGATTTTATAGAACGGTCTCAAAAAGAACAGTAGATGGAGATATATATCAGTAAGTTAAAATGTTTAGTTTGATTCAGATTCATGAACAAT
The DNA here is from genome assembly GCF_011800145.1 of Mirounga leonina. Lineage (NCBI taxonomy): Eukaryota > Metazoa > Chordata > Mammalia > Carnivora > Phocidae > Mirounga > Mirounga leonina. The sequence goes on along the minus strand of NW_023270426.1, from coordinate 43,375,854 downwards.
TAAGAGAAAGTCGCCTACACAATGCAGTAAGAATTTATCTTTCATAGTTACCTTTTGAAGAAGAAAACTGGAGGCTGTTTATTGCACTTCTGATATCACCAGAACATCCTTGACAGAGCAACTCTAGAGAACTTTTATCAGGGATAATAATATTTCCTCCATTCTAAAATGAAAAATATTAAAGTTTAAAAAACTAGTTTCTAAAACCAAAAAAACACTCCCTCATTCTCTCAACTAAATGAAAAAGTACATTAGAATCTTTTAAAGATGCTAAAAAGCTTCCATGTTAAACGCCAATCTGCTCAGAAAGTCAATGATTTATCATAGCTTAAGATAAATTCAAGAGTATAAAATAATTTTACTTATTTACTTGGACTGTTATATTTTGAAGTTCTTACTATAATATATATCCATACATATATACGAATTATTACTCCCTTGTCAGTTCAAGTATAAGACCAGAAAAATTTATCTATCCCTCTCCACCTTAAGAAACTCCTAATGGTTTACTGACAACATGACTTAAGTTGAATCCAGGTCATGATCTCAGGGTCCTGGGATTGAGTCCTGCAGTGGGCTCCATGCTCAGTGGGAGTCTGCTTGAGATTCTCTCCCTCTGCCCCTCCCCCTGCTTGTGCACACATGCACCCGTTCTCTAATAAATAAATATATCTTTAAAAAAGATATATATATTTGTGTAGAAGGAAAATTCCCTCCAAAGTGTCTCTAACAATTACTAATTTTAATTTTTTTCTTTTTTTTTTTTTTTTAAGATTTTATTTATTTGACAGAGAGAGACACAGCGAGAGAGGGAACACAAGAAGGGGGAATGGGAGAGGGAGAAGCAGGCTTCCCGCCTAGCAGGGAGCCCAATGTGGGGCTCGATCCCAGGACTCTGGGATCATGACCTGAGCCGAAGGCAGACACTTAACAACCGAGCCACCCAGGCGCCCCTAATTTAATTTTTTCTACCAGTGGTATGTGAGAGTGCCCATTTTTTCTTTATTTTTGGCAATCTTGTTTATTGATCTCTTAAAACTTTTGCAAACTGATACATGAAAAATGGTGTCTGGTTTATTTATTTAATTTATTTTTAAAGATTTTATTTATTTTTTGACAGAGCAAGACAGTGAGAGAGGGAACACAAGCAGGGGGAGTGGGAGAGGGAGAAGCAGGCTTCCCGCCGAGCAGGGACCCCAATGTGGGGCTCGATCCCAGGACCCTGGGATCATGACCTGAGCCGAAGGCAGATGCTTAATGACTGAGCCACCCACGCGCCCCATGGTGTCTGGTTTAAGTATTAATTTTCTTTGATTCCTAGTAGGGCCAAACACCTCTCATGTTTATAGCCATTTGTATTACTCTGTGTATTGGCTTCTCTGTTCTTAGAATTTTTATTGATTTATTTTTTTAAAGATTTTATTTATTTATTTTTGCGAGAGAGCGAGCGAGCGAGTGAGAAAGCACAAGAGGGATGAGGGGCAGAGGGATAAGCACACTCCCTGCTGAGCAGGGATCCCAAGGTGAAGCTCGGTCCTGGGACTCCAGGATCATGAACTCAGGCAAAGGCAGATGCTTAACCAACCGAGCCACCCAGGCACCCGTTTTTAGCCTTTTTAGGTAGGCACATTTTTATATATTCATGTGTTAATACTTTGTTACATAACTTGCAAATATTTTCTTCCATTCTCATGCTTGTCTTTTAACTTAGCTTACCATGCCTTCTATCATTTCCTAAGCTTTTCATTTTTTTGAAGTAAATCCAATGTTTTTAGGGCTTTTGTTTCTTACTTAGGAATACTTTCCTTCAAACCAAAGTCAGTACTTTTTCTTAATACTATTCTCATTTTGGGGCACCTGGGTGGCTCAGTAGATTAAGGATCTGCCTTCCGCTCAGGTCATGATTTCCAGGTCCTGGGATGGAGCCCCAGGTCAGGCTTCCTGCTCAGCAGGGAGTACGCTTTTCCCTCTCTTCCCCTCTGTCCCTCCCTACTGCTCATTCTCTCTCTCAAATAAATAAATAAAATCTTAAAAAAAAAATACTATTGTCATTTTGGTTTTTGCAATAAGATCTTTAATCTACCTAGAAATTATTATTATTTTTCTAAAGATTATTTATTTTAGAGAGAGAGAGTGCATGCGCAAGGGGAGAGGGGGCAGAGGGCAAGATTCTCAAGCACTGAGCGCACAGCCCAATGCAGGGCTCATCTAAGGACCCTGAGATCATGACCTGAGCCAAAATCAAGTCAGAGGCTTAACCAACTGAGCCACCTAGGCGCCCCTAGAAATTATTTTTGTGCATAGTATAAAGATGCAACCTTATGTTTTTCCATATGGATATCCAATTGTGCAAATACCATTTATTAATTATAATAGTCTCCTCTTTCCCCAGTGATGTAAAATACTATTTCCATTATACAGAAAATTGCCATTTACACATACTGATCTATTTCTGTGCTGTCTTACTGAATCCTTCCTTTTGTCCGTTACTGTGTCAATAGTACACAGCTTGTAATATTTATAGTTTTACATTATGTTCCAATACATAGACAGCAAGTCTCTCTTCATTATTCTTTTACAAAATTTTCTTGCTCATATCTGTGAATTTTCTCTTCCAAATAAACTTCATTTTTATTGTGAATACATTTCTTTAATTTAAAATTGTTTCAAGAAGAGTATTTGTTTTTGAAAAATTCTAGTTTGGATTACTTGCCAAAAAGGAAATGTAATTTTTTTTTTAAAGATTTCATCCATTTATTTGAAAGAGAGATAGTGTAAGAGAGAGAGCATGAGTGGGGGGAAGGGCAGAGGGAGAAGCAGACTCTTCATTGAACAGGGAGGCTGACGCAGGGCTTGATCCCAGGACCCTAGAATCATGACCTGAGCTGAAGGCAGACGCTTAACGGACTGAACCACCCAGGTGCCCCAGGAAATGTAATTTGAAATTATGATCCTTGGTAGCTGAAGGAAATACCATGGATGTTAATCACTTTGAACACACAAATGTGGTTGAAATGTGTGATCACACTTTACATACTTAATGATATTACAAAGAATAAAGATCTTTTTTTCTTGTAAAAACAGAAAAACATCTAATTAAACTCAAAAAAGCCCAAACCTAACATACTCACCATTCTTTCTTTCAACTAGATCACTTAAGATGTCAACACTCTTTTTTAAATCATTAACTGAGCTACAGAATGCCAGAGATTAAAATGTTTTGATTTTCCTCTACCATCATTATCATCCTTGGAGACCCCAGACAGTATCTCAACATTTGATCTTATAAAAGCTTGAAAGACTTGAATAGTGTGCTGGTTGTTGCTCCTGTGATGTAACAGTATCAACAATAATATCAAAAGTATACTAGTTCTAGGGGCACCTGGCTGACTCAGTCAGTAGAGCATTTGACTCTTGATCTTCGGGTTGTAAGTTCGAGCCCCGTGACGGGTGTAGAGGTTATTTAAATATTAAAAAATCTTAAAAAAAAGAAAAATACTAGTTCTAACATTCTTGCAGGTCCATTAGTTAAGGTACAGCATGTTAACTTGGTAACAAAAAAGTCGCAGTATCTCTTTTTACTATTCCAACACAACTTGCTAAAGTGAATGCCATTTGCAATTTAACTACTTAGTCTTAAAAAAAAAATTTGAGTTAATGTGTTAAGGTGCTATGGTGTTGATTATTTTTATTAATGCTCAATGTTTCTTTAATAAATATTTAAAAGCTGTAATTTGTAGTTATGCTCCTGGTACAGAACGTAGTTTCTTTTTTTTAAAGACATTAAAAAAAAAAATCACAAGTAATCCTACTATCCAGAACCAATCACACTCAGCATTTTTATGTACTTTCTTCTAGTACGTACAGGTTCAAGTATATATGTGCATTCTGCTGTTACTGAAAATTGTTTTTTTTAGCACAGTGAAATGGAGTGAGAATGAAACTGCAAACCTATCTGATACTTAATAGTTGTGGGATATTATGCAAGTTATTTCCCCCCAAAAGCTGTTTCCTTATCTGTAAAATAGGGATTATGTACCAATTTTGTATGGTTGTGGTGAAATTTAATAAGATCAGGTATGTAGGGGTGCCTGGGTGGCTCAGTCGGTTGAGCGTCTACCTTCAGCTCGGGTCGTGATCCCGGGGTCCTGGGATCGAGCCCCGTATCGGGCTCCCTTCTCGGCGGGAAGCCTGCTTCTCCCTCTCCCACTCCCCCTGCTTGTGTTCCCTCTCTTGCTGTGTCTCTCTGTCAGATAAATAAATAAAATCTAAAAAAAAAAAAAAAAAAGATCAGGTATGTAAAAATACTTTGCATAGTGCCTGACATTTATCAAGGGCTGAAGACAGAATTTCTATTGTTAGCATTGTTAACTTCATTTATTTATTTAAAGTAATCTCTACACAGAATGAGGTCACAGCCCTGCGATAAAAGTTCCACACTTCCAAATGAGCCAGCCAGGCGCCCCTGCATCTTGTTATTTATAACTTGACATTAAATTGTATTTCCTCATGTCACTAAATATTCTCAAAACACTAATCAATTACATGATACCTCACCATAATAACTGCTCCCTCTATTACTGGATTCAGTTTCTTTCTAATTTTTCACTATTAATAGTTTTTATTTATTCCACTAAGTGCTCTACATAATTTTGTTTAATCCTCAAAGCAAACTCTCGCTTGGAGATTTCCCTCAGTTACTATGATCCAAGTGATGCAAAAAAAAAAACCAAACCCTTACATTTCATGCAAGATCTAGTTGATCTGTAGTAGTAGGGCCTCTTAGAATCATGCTGCTGGGAGAAGTTCCATCAATTTATTTTAACATTATGTTGATTTGAAAGATAGAAAAAAAAAAAAAGATGTATTAAAAATGACCGCTGGGGGGCGCCTGGGTGGCTCAGTCATTAAGCGTCTGCCTTCCGCTCAGGTCATGATCCCAGAGTCCTGGGACCGAGCCCCGCATCGGGCTCCCTGCTCACTGGGAAGCCTGCTTCTCCTTCTTCCACTCCCCCTGCTTGTGTTCCTGCTCTCGCTATCTCTCTCTCTCTGTCAAAAAAATAAATAAAATCTTAAAATAAAAAAAAATGACAGCTAGGACGCCTGGGTGGCTCAGTCAGTTATGCGTCTGCCTTCGGCTCAGGTCATGATCCCAGGGTGCTGGGACTGAATCCCTCATCGGGCTCCTTGCTCAGTGGGGAGCCTGCTTCTCCCTCTGCCTGCCTCTGTCTCTCTGACAAATAAATAAGTAAAATCTTTGAAAAAAAAATGACAGCTGTTTTATAAGAATATTAATATACATACTACTACTGAACTGTACACTTAAAAATGGCTAAGATGGTATAGTTGATAATACTGTATAACTACTTGAAAGCTGCTGAGTAGATCTTAAATATTCTCACCACAAAAAAGAAATGGTAATTACATGAAGTGATGGAGGTGTTGTATAATACTATAGCGGTGATCATTCTGCAATACGTAAGTATATCAAATCAATGTGCTGTACACCTTCAACTTACTAAACTTAAATAATATTATATGTCAAGTGTATCTTCATAACGTCAGAAAATAAATGGTTAAGATAGTAAATTTTGATGTTTCTTACCACAATAAACATACTATTAAATTAAAAAAAAAATTGACAACAGGACAAAAGTAGAGTTGGACTGTTGATAACTAATGTACCTAGATGCCAGGAAACAGTTTCTTGATAATAGACACAATTTATAGCACTAAGCCAAGCAAAGGGAAATTTACTTCAATGTGAAAGAGAAAGCTAGGTTTAATAATAGAGAAAGGGATTTTTTCTTTTTTTTTTTTTTTTTTAAAGATTTTATTTATTTGACAGAGAGAGATACAGCGAGAGAGGGAACACAAGCAGGGGGAGTGGGAGAGGGAGAAGCAGGCTTCCCGCCGAGCAGGGAGCCCGGTGCGGGGTTCGATCCCAGGACCCTGGGATCATGACCTGAGCCGAAGGCAGACGCTTAACGACTGAGCCACCCAGGCGCCCCAAGGTTAGGGATTTTTTTTTTTTTTTTTTTTTTAAAGATTTTATTTATTTATTTGAGACAGAGAGAATGAGAGAGAGAGAGCACATGAGACGGGGGAGGGTCAGAGGGAGAAGCAGACTCCCTGCCGAGCAGGGAGCCCGATGTGGGACTCGATCCCGGGACTCCAGGATCATGACCTGAGCCGAAGGCAGTCGCTTAACCAACTGAGCCACCCAGGCGCCCAAGGTTAGGGATTTTTAAGATCAGTATTTCCTGCCTTTTCTAGAATGATAGGCCTGACAAATGTAAACAAATATTTTAATTCTAAAAAGTGAAATAATATGTTTCTAACTCCAAGTGTGGCTTTCTAAAATTACAATGTAAGATTCAAATTAATCAGTTCTTAAGAGACTTACCTTGTTAGCTTCCATTGTCACTATTCGATTAAGAAATTTCATCATAATTGTTGGTGCCACAGGATTAAAACTGTTAAAAGTTTTATAAAGAAAGTGTTTAGATGATCAACTTATAAACATAACATGTATGTGAGCATTACAAGCAGAAATTTCGTTCTTACCTAATGTTTGCTATAGCACACTCTTCCTGAATTTCTTTGGGAAACAGTAACCTTTGATTATTATCTCCACTGAGACTGTCAGAAATTATAAATATTAGAGGACATCGACCAGTGTGCACATATTTCCTAGAATAGAGTATAGCAATGTTGAAATATAAGCTATTGCCATTTTATTCAAAGTTTGAGAAAATTTCACTGAAACTCACCTGAGAATTTCATGTAAAGTATGAGAATTTCGATAAAACTGGTTAGGTAAATCCTATTGAAAAATGATAAATATTATTGTTTTATTATTGTATAAATTTATAGAAGATTCATATTTACCATATTAGGGAAAAAACGTTACCTTTTCAATGTATTGCAACTAAAACTTTTACAGAAATTAAGGAAAACGTGAAAAAGTAGATGTCCAAACAATAAAATCTATCAATGGGAAACCCAATTTTCAATCAAATTTCTTATGATTACTACTAGTCACAGTATTGTCACTAAGACATAATTTTCCAAATTATTTCTTTTGCTTTTCTATACTGAAGGCATTAAAATTTTAAATTTCATTAACCTATAGCTACTCTATTCAAGTTTACTGAAAAAGACCTGAGGTTTCTGCTATCACCGAGCTTTTACATTACGTTTTATCACTATTAATACTATGGAGAGAGTTAATGGCACTATCAATAAGATATATCTTGCAGTTATTTACTCAATAGTTACACCAGGATCTCAAAATTTGTCCATACTTCAACCAGAATTATCCTCTTATCAGTTCTTAGTTCATCTCCAAGCATTTGTAGTTTGTTATACTTTGTTGCTCTTAGTAGAAACTCTTTAAAAACTGCTATCTGAGACTGGTAGGGAAATACATGGAAACTGGATTCTGAAAGAAAACATATTTAACACTTTTACTTTCAACATATTATATATATATCAAAATTACACATACATATATAACACACACATATATGTTACTGAATATATTTGCATATACCTGAAGGAGCTTACAACATTGTAGATTTTTCTATTTAGGCAAAACTGTACATATTTTTTTTTTCAAGATTTTATTTATTTACTTATTAGAGCGCGAGCAAGAGAGAAACAGCATGAGAGGGGAGAGGGTCAGAGGGAGAAGTAGGCTCCCCACTGAGCCGGGAGCCTGATGTGGGACTCGATCCCAGGACTCCGGGATCACAACCCAAGCCGAAGGCAGTCGCTTAACCAACCGAGCCACCCAGGCGCCCAAAAACTGCACAAATTTAAAATAGGATATTCATTTCAAAAGATAAGAGTCATCATGGATCACAGTGAATTTTCTGTAACAATGAATGTTAATATGGAATTAACTGACTTTAGAACACAGCTGTCAATGTAATAGTTACACAACTGGTAAAAACATTTATATCTTTTTTTTTTTTTTTAAAGACTTTATTTATTTGACAGAGAGAGACAGCAAGAGAGGGAACACAAGCAAGGGGAGTGGGAGAGGGAGAAGCAGGCTTCCTGCCGAGCAGGGAACCCGATGCAGGGCTCGATCCCAGGACCCTGGGATCAAGACCTGAGCCGAAGGCAGACGCTTAACGACTGAGCCACCCAGGCGCCCCAAACATTTATATCTTTGCCTCTACAATGAAAATACTCCAAATGAGTTGTGTTGATGATGAATCAATTAGTCAGACTTAATCCTCAAAGAATCCCATTCTCCTCTACTAGAAGCAAGCTTCCCCTCTTCTCCTGAAAATACTTTTCTGAAACTGGGAAGTATGAAAGAAAATGGTCTCATATAGTTTAATCTGATTGCTACTCTCATTTTGTGAAGCTTTTGATAGTGGGCAGATGCCAATCTAGCATAGGGGTGACAACATATATTTTCTCACAAAAACATATACCCAAAAGGATCTTAGGCATCTCAAGAATATAGATGGGGAATTCATTTCAAACCTCCTTTAAACATACATAGACTTTAGGGGCGCCTGGGTGGCTCAGTCGTTAAGCGTCTGTCTTCGGCTCAGGTCATGATCCCAGGGTCCTGGGATCGAGCCCCGCGTCGGGCTCCCTGCTCTGCGGGAAGCCTGTTTCTCCCTCTCCCACTCCCCCTGCTTGTGTTCCCTCTCTTGCTGTGTCTCTCTCTGTCAAATAAATAAATAAAATCTTAAAAAAAACAAAACAAAACAAAACATACATAGACTTTTCCCACTATTTCCACTACCTTCATAGCAAATCTTACCAGGATTAAGTATCTCCTTGAAATCATCTTTTTGGAAGTCTGGTAAAATTGGATTAATCCACTCTTGTACTTGAATACCATGCTCCTTTGATAGTATTTTTATAGTTGTTGTTTTTCCACATCCAGGAGGACCTGTTATTAATAAAATAGACCCACCCTAAAACCAAAAACAAACATTAATCAAAAATCAAAATCACTGCTAGAATATTATGTTTGAATTTTCTTTCAAATATAAATTACTTCTATAAATATTTATTAAATATCTGGTATAAGCTGACTAAATTTTACACTGTTGTTAGCTGGATTATACCATCTTTAGATAAAAGAGGATAATCTTATTTCCTAAACTTTAAGCATAACTTCTGATAGTTCTTCAATTCTTGCATTATGTCCCTCCCAAGGACTACTTAGTAGTCAAAGTAAAACAACTAAACTTCAGCTAGATTAAGGAGGTAATGTCTGAAACAAGTATTTTTAGAGGTTACCTGAACTCAAAATTCAATCTTAATACAGACCTCTTTGGATTATATGCTTTAATATTAAACAAGTATAATATTCTTATGGGAAGATGGTAGTTAGGATATCAGAATCTTTAAGAAATGTGTAATAAGAAACATATTTTCCAGAGACAGAACTCCAAAGAGAGACTAGAGGTGGCAGGTCACAATAATTATCTTCTCGTATAATAAATCTGATAAAAAAGTTAAAGCTTAATAAAAAAGTTAAAGCTAAAAAAAAGTATCAGGGGAAGATGATTTCCTACATTCCCTGGTGGGCTATAATCCTTGCTCAACTGTTTACCTTTGCTAATATAAATAAGGGCCTTCTACGTGGCCCCAGAAGACAACCAGTCTCACTTTTTAAAATGTATGAGTGCATGAGTTATAGTGGTATCAGCCATGACTTTAATGATTCAATAATATATATTAAATATGGTATCTCTGAACAAAAACAAATAGAAAACAAGGTTATATACTGATGAGTTGACGTAAATGTGACCAGAGGAAGACCATTTTGCAGGAATCTAACCCCTTATTTCTCTTAGGAACTATGACTCATTATTTGCTTATTGTTTCTAGTAACTTTACAGGACATACCTAATGTAAATAATGAGAACTGACTACTTCCAAGCAGATTACTTTTAAAAAAAGAAAAGGAAGATCAAGCATGGGCACCCATGTATGTTTCTTATACAACAGAATCAAGTGTCTTGTTTTTTGACACAGTGAGTAGAGCTACATAGCAAAAGTTTTGCTTCCAATAAGAGAAGTGCGAGATAGTCTATCAGAACACTAAAACATGAAGACTTCTGTTAATATTCCCATCATTTACATTATAATAGTTTTCTTTTTTTTAAATTGAAGTATAAATGGCATATGGCATCCTAATAGTTTCATATGTACATATTTTTTCGATTCTATATTTTTATGTCATTAAAATATTCTAAGTCTAGTTATCATCTGTCACCATACAAAGTTACTGCAATATTACTGACCATATCCCCTATGCTGTACATTTCCATCACACTATAACAGTTTTATCATATTTTGAAGATGTTGCCCTGAAAAATTAAAGTCAGTGTATATTTTAAGTACTTATGATAAATTTAAGAAAAAATAATTTTAGCTTGCCCATAGAAAAATCTACAAGTTATCAAATTTCTTTTTTTTAAAGATTTTATTTATTTGAGAGAGAGAGACAGAGTGAGAGAGGGAACACAAGCAGGGGGAGTGGGAGAGGGAGAAGCAGGCTTCCCGCTGAGCAGGGAGCCCGATGCGGGGCTCGATCCCAGGACCCTGGGACTATGACCTGAGCCGAAGGCAGACGCTTAACGATTGAGCCACCCAGGCACCCCTCAAAAATATTTTTGAATAAAAATGTCTTATAATTACTGTTATCATTGAACTTTTGTATAATAAAGAATATTATGATTGGTGAGAATCTAACTTCTTAGAAGGAAGAAGCTTTTATTTTCTTAAAGATTTTAGGTATTTGTCCAAGAGAGAGGAGAGAGTGCGCACAAGCAAGGGGAGCAGCAGGAAGAGGGAGAAGCCAATTCCCCGCTGAGCGAGAAGCCTGATGCAGGACTCAATCCCAGGAACGCTGATCCCACAACCCCTAACCAACTGAGCCGCCCAGGCGTCCCAATAAATAAAATCTTAAAAAAAAAAAAATCATCACCATTTCACAATTTTAACAAAATAACTGATTCAGGCAAGGACTGAAAATGGACACTAAAGCACTTATGTGAAAGACTGCTGGGGAACTGGACATTTAACACTGTGAAATTATCTCTATGCCCATAGATTATGTTGCAGTTGCAAGGGAAAATTTCTGACTATTATTGGGGCGCCTGGGTGGCTCAGTCAGTTAAGTGTCTGCCTTTGGCTGAGGTCATGATCCTAGGGTCCTGGGATTAAGCCCCTAGTTGGTAGGTTCCCTACTCAGCAGGGAGTTTGCTTCTCCCTCTCCCTGCCCCCAACTCATGCTAATAAATGAATAGAATCTTAAAAAAAAAGATTTTTGACTATTATTTCCTTAACTTAGTAATCAAATGTAACATGAAAGACAGCAGAAGAACCAAACATATTTTCTGATATGGTGTAATATAAAACATACACCATGACCTAGAAAGTATATATATATTTTTAAAGATTTTATTTATTTATTTGGGAGAAAGAGACACACCAAGAGAGGGAACACAAGCAGGTGGAGTGGGAGAGGGAGAAGCAGGCTTCCTGCAGAGAGGGGAGCCCGACGCGGGGCTCAATCCCAGGACACTGGGATCATGACCTGAGCCAAAGGCAGATGCTTAACAACTGAGCCACCCAGGCGCCCCGACCTAAAAAGTATTCTTACAAAAATGTTGAACTTGAGTCTAATCAAACCCTTGATTCAAATTTCCAGGCCACAGGAAATGCAAGGTAGAAGAACAAGTTAGTCATCACAATGAGGAAACAACCTGACAAATCCAGAATGTGAGAGTTCTATATGTCACCTGGCCTGGACTCTTCAGTAAGTCAATGTCTTAGAGAAAAAAAGAGGGTAAAAGAGAATCATTCTAGATTTTAATAGCCCTAAGAGGTGTAAGAATCAAATGCAACATGTAGTCCTTTATTAGATCCTGGTTGTAACAAATCCACCATAAATGACATTTTGCAGACAAATAGAGAAATGTGAATATGAAACGAGCATTAGATAAAATTAAGGAATTAATTTTGTGGGGCGCCTGGGTAGCTCAGTCGTTAAGCATCTGCCTTCGGCTCAGGTCATGACCCCAGGGTCCTGGGATCGAGCCCCGCGTCGGGCTCCCTGCTCCACGGGAAGCTTGCTTCTCCCTCTCCCACTCTCCCTGCTTGTGTTCCCTCTCTCGCTGTGTCTCTCTCTGTCAAATAAATAAATAAAATCTTAAAAAAAAAAAAAAGGAATTAATTTTTTTAGACAGAATAATGGTATATATAGTTAATTAGGAAAAATGCCTTATTTAAAAAAAAAAGAGGCATACTGATGTTTCCAGAAGTCTGACTAAAATGTCACATATTCATAATTGAATATTTAAGAGTGAAAATGATGGTTACATAATAGGCATAAGAGTATTCATTTATTATTCTACTTTCCTTTATGTTTGGAGAATCTCAAAGTTTAAAAAGAGAAAGAATATTCTAGCTTGGAGGCTAAAAGTAATTACAGAAGTAGGAAGTGAAACAAAAAACATCTGCCTTAAAATGAATGATGACTGTTTTAGGCTGTATTTAGTACAAAAACTAATATGTAATTTGCCTGCTTGCTTCAGCATGAGATAATCTGATGTGCTAAATATACTAGAACCCTAACTGGTTTATTACGCTTTATGATGATGATGAGACATAAATGGGGAAAAGAAGTACAAGTAAAGGAGAAAACTCAAAATCTCTGAGTCTTTTAGTGAAGTTTGTAGTAGTAAATCAGAGACTTTTTTATTATAGGTGATCTGGACTTAACAGAGTCATCATAAAAGTTTGACTTCTGGGTGCCTGGGTGGCTCAGTCGATTAAACATGTGACTTCGGCTCAGGTCATGATCCCAGAGTCCTGGGATCAATCCCCACACAGGCTCCCTGCTCCGTGGGGAGGCTGCTTCTCCCTCTCCCTCTGCCTGCCGCTCCCCCTGCTTGTGAGTACTTTCTCTTTCTCTGTCAAATAAATAAATCTTTTTAAAAAGTTTAACTTCTTACAACCAACTGTAAATCAGAGGAACATTTGATGTTACATATTTTAAAACACATTTCTTATTGAATTACCTGTTTTGGTTGCCCTTCTAAGACTTTAGCTTTTAACCAGGTTTCAACTTCTTCAATTTTCTTTTTATGCACAGCAAGTTCATGCTAAAAATTTCAAGTTTAAAATAAAACATTTTAACTCAAGAATTTTTGGTATAGCAGCACACATTAATCTAAATTAAGCACTTTTAATGAAAAAACTAGCAAACAACATGATACAAGAATTAAAAAGTCTTTGCTATTACACTTCATTTTTTATATTGAAAAATTCCGTTCTTAAAACTGACACCATTGTATGAGAATTTGGGGCAGGTTTGGAATTACATAATTTTTTAAAATCCTGAAATACATTTTGGGAAGGGAATAAACAGGGAGAGATATTACACTTAAGAAAAAAATAAAATTCTATATTGGGATTAAATTAAATCTATGACAAATAACCAATGGTACAATTTCAGAATAACTTGAGAAATGCTGAGTCATGGAACATAAAAAAACTAGGAATTACTGTTTTTTTTTAATTCATTCAGAAAAATATTTTATGAGTAATAATCTGAAAATATACATTCCTCTTCTTCCGGAAGTTAAATTATGTGCACCTGTTTGCATCCTTTTTAGTACCTGAGTTTCTGGCTTGTATTTATCCACCCATGGTTCATTTTCAGACAGATACTCTTTTGAATTTTCTAGACCATAAATCTTTTCTGAGGAAGATGGCTCTTCTCTTTTTCTAGCTAGAAATCTGCTACTTTCTAATCTGGAAGGCACATTTTTCCTTCTGTGACTTGAGTTATTCACACCTAATGATGTGGCAGTAATAGAGATGCCTGTAGTCTCTGAAAAATCATCAAATGATGGGTCTACCCAGTCTGTTACCTGAAAAAAAAGAAAGCATGTAAATATTACATTATCTACATCTGTTCCCCATATAAGTAAATTACTCTACAAAAAAAATATATATATTCATATATCTGCAACATTTTAAATCAAAACCTCACAAATTAGTTCTTTAAATAAAGCTGGCACTATATGTATTATTTACTTCATAGTAGGTACATATGCATACTTGTCCACTTAACCAGGGTAATGACAAATGCCATATAAAGGAATATAGAATACAAACTTAATTCTTTTTACTAATTATAATCTTCCTAGTACAGAATAGGCTGATTCTTCTTAAGCTCATTTGTAGGTCTGAAACACAAATATTAAAATTATGTGTCAAAAAAGAAGCAAAACAAAGAAATAAAATCTTATTTTAACCATATATAACCATAAGAGTAAACCTTCTGCCTTGACCAGGTTAATACATTCACAAACTAAGAACCATTGCATATATCCAAATAATCCCTATCAGCTTTAGGACTCTGAGAAGATAGAGCCTAATAATCCTGATGCTACGAATAATTTGTAATTATGACTTGATTTTATTTCTCTTCAGCCCACTAAAGCAAATAGTACTTTCATAAAAGGGAGGCAGGCTTTCCAGGGAGGATGATTTGTTTCCCAGATTTGTCTAAGAAAACAGAACTGGGATAATAGAGTAGCAAAATCAGTGAGTTCTACTTCATGTTCTTCTGGTCTACAGAAACTGCTGATCTCTCCACATTTCCCTTCATCATTACCCTTTCTTTAGAATCCTTTGTAAGGATACACAGAGAAAGATGATGAATTAAGCAGTTTGAACCTAAAAATACTTGGAAGTATTAAAAAGGTTTTTTTAGTAACTAAAATTTTTAAGATGAATTTTCTTAATATTCCTACAGTATAAATCTAGAAAAACCTAGCTTAGTACGTGACTTTTGAATTCCTTGGCTAGCTAGTAAGGTGGAACCAAGATTATATTTTCCTTGAAGAATACTCAGCCATAGTTGTGAACCATTTATTAGACAATGCTAAGGAAAAGCAAGTTGGGGAGTAGAACTATTTCAGGAATGAAAGTCACACTTCACTCCCCCTTTAAAGACAGAAGATAGGAATATTATCAGTGAGTAAAGAAATGAAGACCTATGGAAAAAAATTTCAGTCATAGCCAAATAATTCATTTCCTCTTCTTCAAAAGACTGTCTATAGTACTACAATTTTGGCTCTTTGCTTCTAATTTTAAGAGTTTAGGGGGACCTGGTTGGCTCAGTCCGTTAAGCATCTGCTTTCGGCTCAGGTTGTGATCCCAGGGTCCTGGGATTGAGCCCCACCTCCGGCTCCCTGCTCAGCGGCGAGCCTACTTCTCCCTCTCTCTCTGCTCCTCCCCTCAGCTCCTGCTTGCTCGCTCTCTTTCTCAAATAAATAAATAAAATATAAAAAAACAAACAAGGGGGGCACCTGGGTGGCTCTCAGTTGAGCTCCGACTCTTGGTTTTGGCTCAGGTTGTGATCTCAGGGTCATGAGATTGAGCCCCGAGGTGGCTCCATGCTCAGCACAGAGCCCGTTTAAGACTCCCTCTCCTTCTGCGCCCCCTCCCCCCCCCAGCTTGCATAGGCTCTCTCTCTCAAAATAATAAAAAAATTAAAAAAAATAAATCTTTAAAAAAAGAGAGAATATGTAAAAATACCATGTTATAGTAAAACTTTTGATAGCAAATCTGATCTTGCCATTCTGATCTGTAAGTTACTTATACATTTTATAGTTTTATTTCTTACATAAATGTGGACTCCTATTTACTGGGAAAAAAACAAACAGCAAAGTTTAATAATTTACTTAAGATCAGAGAAAAATATGACCCACCAGTAGGAAAATAACAACCCAGCAAATGAGCATGATACACACTGACCCCCATCCTACTCTACCACTAGCCTTGCTGAGAACTGGCACACGAAAACATATGATTTTTAAGAGGCAGGGCTTGTGGTTAAGCTTTATTTTTATTCATCTGTTTTTTAAAGATTTTATTTATTTATTTATTTGAAAGAGAGAGAGACAGTGAGGAGAGGGACAGAGTGGGAGGGAGAGAAAGGGAGAGAATCCCAAACAGACACCGCACTGAATGCGGAATCTGCCACAGAGCTCAATCCCATAACCCTGAGATCATGACCTGAGCCAAAACCAAGAGTCAGATGCTCATCAACTGAACCACTGGCGCCCCTTATTGTTACACTTTAACGCTAACTATGACTCATATGTTTCTCTTTCTTCTATTGATCTTTCATTCCAGAGTTTTCAGCCTTTCTTTGTGACTGGAATTGCAAACACCTTTTTAAAAATTAAGGTTGTGCTTTTAGTCATTTCACGACTTATTATTACAATTTTTAGATCACCAATTACAACAGATACTGGACATTGTTACTTTGATGGCAATAACAAGTCATTAAGAACATACACAAAAATTACCATTCTTTTTTGGGCAATTATTACATGGCCATTTTAGTGTATCATACCTTTGTGGAAGATACCTTTGGTCTAAGAAAAGTTTTTGACATTATAAACTTTAATAGTTCCCATCCGTAGTATACAACCTGTAGTACATTAAAGTATAATTCACCTAAGGAAACAAAAGAAAAAAATGTCAAGTTAGGAAAAACTATAAAATAGATGTAATATAAACTGATATAATCCACAGTATGATAAAGGCTCAAGAACTAATGAGATCACATAGTAAACATAAAGAAGTCAAAATGCTAAAATAAAGTTTACTTTTAATCACTATAACTGTCAATCCACATGTGGTGGTATTAACAGTCTTTCATACGGACTCAAGAACATATTAGAGAAAACAGAAAAAACACCTATTCGACATTCTGTAAGAAAATCAGACAATTCTATTTGTGCAGCTTCTATGCTGAAAGTTAAAATTTCCCTCATTTTAAATCACAGTTCCAGGGGTTTTTTTCCCGCAAAATTTCAAAAAACTCACCATGTAACAAATTCAGACTTTCACTTACTTTGGAAAAAAACTTTAAATCTAAGTGTATATTTCTTCGTAACTCTTTTCCTTACTTGAACATATTAGGAAATTTGGGGGCAACACTCTTTTCCGACTTCAATAACTCTCCAATGTTTACATAAACTAGTGAATTCACCAGTTTGAAGTGAGCTCGAAGCAATGCTTTTTAAGGTCCGCAAACTTGTAAACTGGAAGGTGTATTGGACTTTTAAGGTTTGGATGCACATACGGTATATAACGTGCAAAAGCCTCCATACACGAAAAAATAAATTGTACACACACACACAAACTATTCACATTAAATAGATTTTTGCTTTGGAGATTCAAAGAGATACATGGGTGGAAAAAACACTTATTGACTAAATATAGTTGGCAGGTCGAAATAAAAGACGCAAACTTTTTACGGTTAGGACTGCAGTCGCTCTTCAGAAACAAGACTGACAATTACCTCCTTTAAAAAAGAAGATAACTGTCCCGGATGATGTCAGGTTCCTGAAATGAGACGTCAGAGGTAGAAAAGACCTTCAAGAAGACTTCTAGCCTACCCACCACCCGCCCTCACACACTGCACTGGGGATACTAAGCCCAGACATTCGTCCAACGTAATGCTACCAATCAGCGCAGCGAGAGGAGCTCGCATGTCCCGACTCCAGGCCAGAATTCTGCACCCCCACCCTCTATCCCCAAATGGGATGGGCAGGTCGGGAGGAGGAGCGAAGAGAGCTCGGGAGGCGTTAAGGCAGAGATGGGTTCGCGTCTCTAGAACATACACAGACCAAAGCCGCAGCCGCGGCGGCCTTACTTTCCGGGAGCTTCATCCCCTCGTGGGCGGAGAGAAGCGAAGGAGCCAGGCTCTGCTCCAGCAGAAAGGCAACCACCCGGCCCTACCCGGGCTCAGCGCCGAGCCTCTCGGAGGTCCCGCCTCCCGGGGACTTTCTAGGCCGGTCGGCGCTTCGGCGACACAGGCAGAAGGGCGGCCGCCAACGGCGCCAGTGGCTTAGGTATCTACCGCATTGCCTGACCCGAAGCGCGGACCCGACCTGTGCCCCTGCCTTGGACTCTTGCGCTGCAAGCGTGCTATAGAAGGCCAGGTAACCACTGCTCAGTGACTAGGCGGTGGAGACGGGCCGCGAGCGCCGCACAAGGCCTCGAAGCCCCCGGGGCCACTGGCGCTTGCCGCAGCTCGCCGCTTCCGGCTCCTCCCTGTTGTGCGTAAAGCGCGTGGGCCTGGACGCCCGGAGCCAGCGCGGTGAGGACCATGTTGCTTCCGAACATCCTGCTCACCGGTCAGGCGCGCGGCGGGGAGGCGCTGGGCGGCGGGATAGTCCGGGGGCGCGGAGTGCCGTGGGGCGTCGGGCGCCTGAAGGGGTGCCGTTCGGTGTTCTGTTTCGAGGCTAGTGGGGGGCCGCGCGGCGTGGCAGGTGTCGGGGCCTCGAGACCGGTTCCTCCGACCGTTGCGGGAGGCGGGGTAGGGGGCGGGGAATGTTGGTTTTGTTGGCCCGAGGCCGCTCGGGGAGAGAGGGAGACCTGTTCGGGTCCCCTTTCTGGCAAACTGCCGAATCTTTCGGAATCTGGTTTTTGTTTGTAAAATTCTGTTAATTTCTTATTTAGCAGGGTTGTCTGTAGAACTTTAGCGAGATAATGTAATTTACTCTCTGACCCTTACTAGGTCTTTTAATGCTGGACGCCTTGTCCTTAGGCCTTCATGGGCTGTATTTCATTTTCCTTTGTATCTGACAATCACATTTGGGTGAAAGGGTTCGAATATTTATAGGGTAGGGTAATTAACTTGCCGTGTACGTTTGTTGAATTAGCATCAGAAGCTTTTTTACTGTAAAATTCCCGGGGTGATAGCCGTCTTTCGTAGTGGTTAAATTTTTTCCATAAGTAATTTCTTAATTTTTTTTAAAGATTCTATTTATTTATTTGACAGAGAGACAGTGAGAGAGGGAACATAAGCGCAAGGAGTGGGAGAGGGAGAAGCAGGCTTCCCGCCGAGCAGGGAGCCCGATGCGGGGCTCGATCCCAGGATCCTGGGATCATGACCTGAGCCGAAGGCAGACTTTTAACGACTGAGCTACCCAGGCGCCCCAGTAATTTCTTAACTTTTTAAAAATTAAAGCAAACAGATGATGGTAATTTGAGATGGCTAGTGTTACTCTGGGAGTATCTGTTATGGTGGCAGGCAGTCTGCGAATTGGTATCAGAATCCCCCAAGCCCCACTCCTGACACATCAAATACACTTGGTGAGATTCTGTTATGCAACAGGCTTTGAGTAGTTTTTGATTAGGTTATAGTGTGTATTAATTCACAGAGAATTGCTAATTAGGACATTTTTCATTTCAGTTGTTGAAAACTTTAAAAGGGGTAGATAGGTGGCTAAAGTCTAACAAGTATCTGTGGCTTGTCTTACAGGTACACCAGGGGTTGGAAAAACCACGCTAGGCAAAGAACTTGCATCAAGATCAGGACTGAAATACATTAATGTGGGTGATTTAGCTCGAGAAGGTAAGGGATACACTGGCGTTGAGTAGGTAATGGAATGTTAGTACTATACTTGTGAGAGGGTACAAAAAGCAGAGACAGAGTGCCATTAAGGAATTTATGCTCTGTTGGAAACCGGTAGAAAGAAAACGTAATATGTATGTAGTACTATGTCTTGGTTGTTTTGACCATTCTACCCCATCCTGCCCCACTTTGTTGGCCAGTAGTTCTTCTGAATGGTAATAATTGGGAAGGCTTCCATGAAGAGATGGGACTTGGGGAGAATGTTTTTGAGATGGGCAAACACATAAAGGTTTGGATGGTACCAAGCATATTTGTGGAGATGGTGAGTATAGAGCTCACTGGAAGGACAGATTATTTTGAACTCAGTCAGTAGGACATGACTTGTTCTATGGTTTCTTCTTAGCTTCGTTTGATAGTTCATGCCTGCGCACAACTGCACATTATTCTAAAGTGATAAATGTTTTTATTTTACCTTGTTTTCTCCCAGTCTTTTATGACTCCCTTATTTGTGTCTTCATTTTTTTATTCTGTAATGATTTGTACAGGATAGAAATTCAATAAATTTAAAGGGAACTTTTAAGTGTGCCTCTTTAAATTAAGAAAATACAACATTTAACAATTTTAAATGTATTTTCAAAAACTTAACAGTATTTAAAATTTTTGAAGTTCCTGACAGTTGCTACTAAAGTAACTATTTCAGATTTGATCTAATGTACATATTTTTTTCAAATGATCTAAAGTCTGATCAACGGATATCATGGAGTCTGGCAAGATGGCTTCTCCCAAGAGCATGCCGAAAGATGCACAGATGATGGCACAAATCCTGAAGGATATGGGGATTACAGAATATGAGCCAAGAGTTATAAATCAGATGTTGGAGTTTGCCTTCCGATATGTGACCACAATTCTAGATGATGCAAAAATTTATTCAAGCCATGCTAAGAAAGCCACTGTTGATGCAGATGATGTGCGATTGGCCATCCAGTGTCGTGCTGATCAGTCTTTTACCTCTCCTCCCCCAAGAGATTTTTTATTAGATATTGCAAGGCAAAGAAATCAAACTCCTTTGCCATTAATCAAGCCATATTCAGGCCCCAGGTTGCCACCTGATAGATACTGCCTGACTGCTCCAAACTATAGACTTAAGTCTTTACAAAAAAAGGCATCTACTTCTGCGGGAAGAATAACAGTTCCACGGTTAAGTGTTGGTTCAGTTACTAGCAGACCAAGTACTCCCACACTTGGCACACCAACCCCACAAACCATGTCTGTGTCAACTAAAGTAGGGACTCCAATGTCCCTCACAGGGCAAAGGTTTACAGTACAGATGCCCACTTCACAGTCCCCAACTGTAAAAGCATCAATTCCTGCAACATCCGCAGTTCAGAATGTTCTGATTAATCCATCATTAATTGGGTCTAAAAACATTCTTATTACCACTAACATGGTGTCATCACAAAATACTGCCAATGAATCATCAAATGCATTGAAAAGAAAACGAGAAGATGATGATGATGACGATGATGATGACGATGATGACTATGATAATTTGTAATCTAGCCTTGATGCTTGTAACATGTATACTTGGTCTTGAAACCATTGTACTGAGATTAAACATGCATGCTGGGTATTTTCAAGTTGTGTTGTAGAAAACTTAAATGGCATTTAATGAGTAAATATGGTTATCCTTTCCGCTTGAGATGTTGGGTTTTCTTTAATAGGATTAGTAATGGTTATTCATCATCCTTTAAGTGTAAAAATAAAAATGTTCATCAATTTGATCATCGGTACTTTGGCAGTAATGTTTTTAGAAGCAGTTTTCTTACGTGTCAACAACAGGAATAACAACTTGAAGTTGTGATCTGTTCATAAACAGTAAAGTGGTACTTCTAGTGTCTTCAGATGTTTATTTTTTTTTCTTTTAAGATTTTATTTGAGAGGGAGCGAAGACAGACAGAGTGGTGAGGAGGAGCAGAGGAAGAGGGAGTAGCAGACTCCATGCTGAGTGCAGAGCCCGACGTGGGGCTTGATCTCATGACCCTGAGATCATGACCTGAGCTCAGATCAAGAGTCAGACGCTTGACTGACTGAGCCACCCAGGGGCCCCTTCAGATGTTTGGATCACAGTATGATCTCTGGTATATAAGTCACTCTTATGGCTCCATTTCTAAGATTGCTGAAGTGTTAACCATGTCTCTTTTTTGGAGAGTCCACTTCATCTGTTTGGATTTCTCTTCTTCAGTCACTCAGCCTCTTCCTTGGTGCTATTTTTCTATCTCTAGTTATATTTAAGGACCCTTGGTGTGTCTCCCAGAATGTCCCCACTTTAAAAATTTTTTTCCATTATCCCTTTTTGCAGCTCACTTTTGCACGTCTTAGCTTTGTCATATTTTTGGTACTCTAAGTCAGTATCACGCTCATGTTTTTAATCCAGGTCTGGTATTTAAGTATAGTTAATAAAACTTAGGTATTTGCTTGCTGTTTTCATGGCTAGTCAGTCTCCCATTTTATACCTATATAAAATCTGGTTTTCTTCCTTTGCCTTTTGAACTTTACAGTCTCTGACAAGTGATTTCAGAGTCACATAGTTGTCAATTTCAGTCTTCCAATTTATCTTACCCACTGAATTTAACATTTTTAAACTTAATAAAGTTGCTATATAACCTACTACGAATAGTACTGAGGAACAGTAACACTAGACATTTGGTTCCTTTCATACTTGTACTCGACACTGTGTTAGCCAGTGTATGTACACTTAACTGCGTATAGTCCCAAATGTCCTCTGTGGTTTTTAAAGATTTTATTTATCTATTTGAGAGAGAGTGTGCACACACAAAGCAGGGGGAGGGGCAGAGGGAGAAGCAGGCTCCCCGCTGAGCAGGGAACTGGATTGGGGGGCGGGCCTCGATCCCAGGACCCTGGGCTCATGACCTGAGCCGAAGGCAGATGCTTAACTGATTGAGCCACTCAGGCGCCCCTAGATGAGGTTCTTTATAAGGTTGTTCATAATGTGCTAGATTGGTTTTTTTTCCCCCCAGATGCCATTTGAATATATCTAAAAATCTTTTTTTTAATATCTGAAATTCTTAACTAGAAAATATGCCAAAATCTTAACTAGAAAATATACTGAGACACCTGTCCTCATTTTTCTCAAATAGTGATATATTTTAAGGGAAACCATGTAAACATCTATAAAGCAGTGGTTCTGAGATAAGTGTGATTTTGTCCTTCAGGGGACATTTGGCAATTTCTGGAGATTTGATAGTCAAGACTGGGGTTGAGGTCAGGGATTCTATTGAATATCCCACAATTCACAGAACAGCCCTCCACTCCTATAAAATCAAGCTCAAAATGTCAGTAGTATTTGAGATTATGAAACCCTGGTATAAAGAAGACAAAAAGCCACCCTGATTTTAAATAAATGTGTCTAAATGGAGTTTATTGCCATTCTAGTAATCCTGTTGAATGTAAGAGATCATTCGTAGGCCATTTGGAACCAAGGAAGGAAAAATTAGGTGGGGAATTAAGTTTAATAAAATTATTGGAATTCGTAAATATGGTGTGGCTAAGGATGCTTTTCTTACCCTTGTTATTCCCAGTCTCAAGATTCTTCCTCACTTGATATCCTTTCCCATATGCAATCACTTACTTACACTTACCAGCACCCCTAATTTTCCTGCCACAAGTTTATCAGTCTTCAGCCTCTGTTCGTAAACCCCAGGATTCCCATAGGTCTAGGCAAAGTATTATATTAACATTGGATCCATTGGAAACTGGTTGTAAAGCACAGCTGAGCCCTCAACACTTAAAATCTTGATCTTTTTCTAATCCAGGAGTTGGCAGGCTGCTGCTGTTTTTTATAGGAACCACACTAGCTGAAGACTAGCCCACAAAGCCTGAAGTATTTACTGTCTGGCCTTTTACAGAAAAAGTTTGCCATCCTGGTTCTAACCTCTTTATCCCGTTTTTTCCCTCCACTGGAAGGCTTTGAAACGAACCTCTATGGGCCCCTCCAGCACTGCTGTCTCCCAGTCTGCATGTGATCCTCTCCCTCGCACCATATACTTTTTTTTAAAAGATTTTATTTGAGAGAGACAGAGAGCATGAGGAGGAGAGGGACAGAGGGAGAAGCAGACTCCCTGCTGAGCAGGGAACCCTATGCGGGGCTTAATCCTGGGGTCACAGCTGGACAGGTGCTTAACTGAGCCACCCAGGCGCCCCCCCCCATATACTTCTTTCCCCACGATTTCAATGCAGCTATATTGTAATTTTGCCCCTCCCTTTAGTAATCTCATCCACTCTGGACCAGTCACTCCCTTTTAAAAGAGCCTAACTCCAAGACACCTACGAAAGGTAGCCACCTTGGTAGTTCCCAGACCTCTCCAAACTAATAGACTTAAAAAGCACATGCTCTGAGGGCGCCTGGGTGGCTCAGTTGGTTAAGCGACTGCCTTCGGCTCAGGTCATGATCCTGGAGTCTCTCTGGATTGAGTACCGCATTGGGCTCCCTGCTCGGCAGGGAGTCTGCTTCTCCCTCTTACCCTCCCCCATCTCATGTGCTCTCTCTCTGTCTCTCTCATTCTCTCAAATAAATTTTAAAAATCTTAAAAAAAAAAAAACGCATGCTCTGAAGTCCTACCTGAACTTGCCCACTCGTGATTCCTGTTCCCCACACATAGAGACACAATTCAAACACTACACAGATGCATTTGCCCTGTAAATCTTGATGGTTTGCCTAAATATGATCCTCATCCCATTTTAAAGCCCATTTCTGCTGAATCTCCTACTGTTTAGTATCTTTTCCTTCCCTCTTTATTACTGTCCTTTAAAAAAAAAGGGGGGGGGCGCCTGGGTGGCTCAGTTGGTTGGGCGACTGCCTTCGGCTCAGGTCATGATCCTGGAGTCCCGGGATCGAGTCCCGCATCGGGCTCCCTGCTCGGCGGGGAGTCTGCTTCTCCCTCTGACCCTCCCCCCTCTCATGTGCTCTCTCTCTCATTCTCTCTCAAATAAATAAAAATCTTAAAAAAAAAAAAAGAGGGAAAAGGAATAAATAAGACTTGAACTTTTTCTGATAAAGTCCATCTTCCATAATATATAGATGATGAACGGTCATACTTTGCCTTCAGCGTTCCCTGCAGCCACTCATCCTGAGTCCCCTTCAGTCTATGCACAGCGCACTTACTGTTCCTCAGATACTGGAAATTGACCTCCATGTCTTTATATGTGCTATTCTATTTTAAGAGATTTATTTATTCATTTGAGAGAGCGAGAATGAGAGAGAGAGAGCACACATGAGAGGGGGGAGGGTCAGAGGGAGAAGCAGACTTGATCCCAGGCCTCCAGGATCATGACCTGAGCCAAAGGCAGTCACTTAACCAACTGAGCCACCCAGGTGCCCTGCTCTTCCTTAAAAGGCCCACTCAAATGTCACATTTTGTTGCTAACTTTTCTAAGTAGATTTCATTGTGCTTTATCTACATAAAAGGTCAGGTATTGGGCGCCTGGGTGGCTCAGTTGGTTAAGCGACTGCCTTCGGCTCAGGTCATGATCCTGGAGTCCCTGGATCGAGTCCCCCATCGGGCTCCCTGCTCGGCAGGGAGTCTGCTTCACCCTCTCATGCTCTATCTCATTCTCTGTCTCAAATAAATAAATAAAATCTTTAAAAAAAAAAAAAAAGGTCAGGTATTAAAGTACTCAATCCTTCCAAGCCAATTAACTTCTTGTACTAGTTGCGTCACAGACATAAGCTTCTTGTTGGATTGAAGTAAATAAATATATTTCCAAAGTAAGAAATCTGAAGGTCACCTGGCTGGCTCTGTGGATAGAGAATGCAACTCTTGATCTCAGGGTTGAGTTCAGGCCCCATGTTGGGCATGGAGCCTACTTAAAAAAAAAATTAGGGGTACCTGGGTGGCTCAGTCAGTTAAGCGTCTGCCTTCGGTTTGGGTCATGGTTCCAGGGTCCTGGGATTGAGCCCCACAGTGGGCTCCCTGCTTAACAGGGAGTCTGCTTCTCCTTCTGCTCCTCCCCCCTCACTGCTTGTGGCCTCTGTCTCTCTCAAATAAATAAAAATCTTTTTAAAAAATTGTATAAAGTAAGAAATCTGAAAATGTTTTAGTATTGGCAACAGCACCAAAATAGATAGCTAGCATCCCAGTATCATTAAATAACAGCTTTCGGGGCGCCTGGGTGGCTCAGTTGGTTAGAGCCGACTGTCTTCGGCTCAGGTCATGATCCTGGAGTCCCGGGATCGAGTCCCGCATCAGGCTCCCTGCTCGGCAGGGGGTCTGCTTCTCCCTCTGACCCTCCTCCCTCTCATGCTCTCTCTCATTCTCTCTGTCTCAAATAAATAAATAAAATCTTAAAAAAAAAAAATAACAGCTTTCATGTGAGTGTATAAATTCTAGGATGGCAGTTAAAGAAAATGTAATGATTTTATAGTTTAACAACAGCTGGGAAGATCTTTTGAAGTAAGAACTTACCATTTAACTGGCCCCACAATCATTTTTCTTCTGCAACTAACCTAACTTTAAATAAATCATAAAAATTTGTTGAGAAAATTAATTTTCTAAGCTTTTGGTAGTTTAATCAATTCAAGCCTTTTCATCTCTTCTAGATTAGGACCCTATACATATACAACTCTAAATTTGACTTCCAACTGAAACTTTCTAAAGTAGCATATGTTAAAAAAAATTAAAAGCATACATTTTTCCCTTTTTTGGGGAAATTTGAAATGAAGTTTAGAATCCATTTCTCCATTCCCTGTGGTACAGGTTATAATAATCAGTCATCTAAAATTCTGCAGTAGCCTTGATCTGGTGTCCCTGCTTCTGGATTTGCTTCTTTTCAATTCATTCGCTACACAGAAATCAAAATTATTTTTAAATATTTGTAATTGATCATGTCATTTCATGATTAAAATGCTTTAATGATTTTACTTTGCCTTGGGATAAAGTCTAACTCTGCAACCTTTAAGGCTCTTTTTGATCTGGCCTCAATTTACCTGACCCTTTATCATCTATTTTCCAACTAGTCTAAGAGACTTTCCCTCCCTTGGGTCCTCCCCTCCTAATTCTCTCTGGCTTTGAATATCTTTTTTCTGTGTTGAAAATGGTCCTCCCTACTTTTTCCCTCCGGTTACTGCTTCAAGTCTCCCCTTAAGTCACTTGCTCCAGGAAGTCTCCCCTGACATCCCATGTTTATGTTCCTAACATAATAGGTGTCCATACTTTTGCTCTTAAAACACCAGGAATCGTAAACATTAAAGTATTATCCTAGTATAATTTCTAGGTTACTTGTCTGTCCTCTCTCATTTTATTGTAAACTCTTTGAGGGAAAGACAATGTTTGCCTTCCTGGTCATTTTGCTAACTATTAAATCCTTATTAACCCTACAGACACTTATACATGGTATTTGATAAATGTTTTTTTTTTTTAAGTGAACATTTGAAAGCTTGGATTACACTACTAAACTACATTAACATGATTTAAGAAATCCTGCATTTCAGCATTGCAGTATAAAGACTTTAATTCTAAGTTAATATTGCAGTAGTTGTCTTTATTTTTGACAGCATGTATTTTTTTTTACTATGTTATGTTAATCACCATACATTACATTAGTTTTTGATATAGTGTTCCATGATTCATTGTTTGCGTATAACACCCAGTGCTCCATGCAGTACGTGCCCTCTTTAATACCCATCACCAGGCTAACCCATTCCCCCACCTGCCTCCCCTTTAGAACCCTCAGTTTGTTCCTCGGAGTCCATAGTCTCTCATGGTTCATTTTCCCCTTCGATTTCCCCCCCCTTCATTTTTCCCTTCCTTCTATCTTCTTCTTTTTTTTATTAACATAAAATATATTATTTGTTTCAGAGGTACAGTTCTGAGATTCAACAGTCTTACACAATTCACAGCGCTCACCATAGCACATACCCTCCCCAATGTCTATCACCCAGCCAGCCCATCCTCCCACCCCCCACCACGCCAGGAACCGTGTTTGTTTCCTGAGATTAAGAATTCCTCATATCAGTGAGGTCATATGATACATGTCTTTCTCTGATTGACTTATTTTGCTCAGCATAATACCCTCCAGTTTCATCCACATCATTGCAGATGGCAAGATTTCATTCCTTTTGATGGCTGCATAATATTCCATTGTGTGTATATATATATATATATATATATACACCACATCTTCTTTATCCATTCCTCTGTCAATAGACATCTTGGCTCTTTCCACAGTTTGGCTGTTGTGGACATTGCTGACAGCATATATTTTTAATGATTTCACTAGTCTAAAAGTCAAGGGTTTAAAATGTGAAGGAACAGGGCGCCTGGGTGGCTCAGTTGGTTAAGTGACTGCCTTCGGCTCAGGTCATGATCCTGGAGTCCCGGGATCGAGTCCCGCATCAGGCTCCCTGCTTAGCGGGGAGTCTGCTTCTCCCTCTGACCCTCCCCGCTCTCATGTGCTCTCTCTCTCACTCTCTCAAATAAATGAATAAATAAAATCTTCTATAAAAAAATGTGAAGGAACATCAGTATTTATCTACTTCAGATTCCAACATAGTACAGAATCAGCAGTAGGTATTAGATTTTGTTACATTGTAAAAATAACACAGAAGGGGCGTCTGGGTAGCTCAGTTGTTAGGCGTCTACCTTCGGCTCAGGTCATGATCCCAGGGTCCTGCGATTGAGCCCCGCATCGGGCTCCCTGCTCCGCAGGAAGCCTGCTTCTCCCTCTCCCACTCCCCCTGCTTGTGTTCCCTCTCTAGCTGTGTGTCTCTCTCTCTCAAATAAATAAAATCTTTAAAAAATAATAATACACAGAAAAAGTACTCCAAATCCTAATTTATTTCCATCTTTTGTTTTTCTTCTAATCTTTGGCCCTGTTGCAGACAACTTTGAATTCTGCTTTTTATGTTTTATCCTTTGTGTTATAAGTATTTATCATGTACAACCTAGTCTATACTACATAATACTACCTTAATATTTACTTTAATTATATTTCATCAAATTAGAAAACCGAGATTTAAGTATTTCCTTATTGTTGAATGTTTTTTATCATTTTATCACTTAAAATTTTTTCAGGTTAGAAGTAAATGGTAGAGGAAATCTGTGAATGGCACATTTTTCTTTTTTTTTTTTAAAGATTTTATTTATTTATTTGACAGAGAAGAGAGATAGTGAGAGCAAGAACATAAACAGGGGGAGTGGGAGAGGGAGAAGCAGGCTTCCTGCTGAGCAGGGAGCCTGTTATCGAGGCGCTCAGTCTCACAACCCTGAGATCATGACCTGAACCAAAATCAAAAGTTGGATGCTTAACCGACTGAGCCACCCAGGTGTCCCTAACCTTTGCCAAAATACCTAAAGGAGGGGCGCCTGGGTGGCTCAGTCGTTAAGCGTCTGCCTTCGGCTCAGGTCATGATCCCAGAGTCCTGGGATCGAGCCCCGCATCGGGCTTCCTGCTCAGGGGGAAGCCTGCTCCTCCCTCTCCCACTCCCCCTGCTTGTGTTCCCTCTCTCACTGTGTCTCTCTCTGTGAAATAAATAAAATCTTAAAAAAAAAAATACCCAAAGGAAAGATGTAGGAAGACTATAGCATGCTCTTAGAGATGGCTAAAAGGATGGTCTAAGCCTGCCTTCTTACCAGTCTCTTAGAGATTCAGGTGAGGGTGGGATTATGTTTATTTATGTGGGAGAGAGCAGGAGCACAAGTAGGGGTGGAGAGGAGGGGCAGAGGGAGAGGAACAAGCAGACTCCCTGCTGAGCAGGGAACCTGGGGAGCTTGGGGAGCTCAAAGCAGGACTGGATCCCAGGACTCTGGGATCATGACCTGAGCTGAAGGCAGATGCTTAACCGACTGAGCCACCCAGGTGCTCCTATGTGTCACCTTCTAAAGCAAGACATCTTTGAAAGGCAGTTTTGATTTGTTGGAAAATTCTAATGTGAGATTTAAATCTGCCTTCTTTAAAACTGCCCATCATTCTTGTTTTGCTTCCTAAAGTAAGATGTTTATTTAACCTGTGGGTTTGGGGAATACTGGAAATCTAGAAGTAACAACACTGTTCAGGAGCACTTGGGTTCTGACTCTTCTTCCCCAGTCCCCACGGAGATGTCACCTCTGTGACAGAGGGCTCATTCTTAGAAACAAGAATCTGTTGTTGCTTTTACTAAATTCCATCTCCTTAGCCTTATAAATGTGATACTTAATCTGCTGTTAATGTGTGTGTTTGTATTCATGTGTCCCCTCTTCCCACCAAACAGTAGCTCAACAAAAATAAAATACAATCCTCTTCTAACAGCCCCACAAATTCTGAAATTGTTTTTCAGTTGGTTTCAATTTTGATAACTAAAATTGGTATCAGATAGATTGCTATCCAAGTTTCCTTTCAGATAAAATTCTAATTTATCAGTATTGCTCTTTGCATTTGGTGTCCATGTGACATCTACTGTAGTCCACTTCAGTCTCTAAAAGAGTAATTGATGATATATTTCCTCTCCTAGTGTCTAAAATTAATTGAAGACTACTGAGTTACTTAGAAAATACTACTTTACTTTAATATGCCAATGTAAATCTCTTTTAGGGCAGTTGTATGATGGCTATGATGAAGAGTATGAATGCCCCATTTTAGATGAAGACAGAGTAAGTACAATTTTTTTTTTAATAAAGTATACTTCTTTTTTTGTTTGTTTTTAAAGAGAGAGAGAGAGAGAACACAAGGGGAGGGGCAGGAGCAGAGGGAGAGGGAGAGAGAATCTTAAGCAGGCTCCATGTCCAGCACGGAGCCTGACACGGGGCTTGATCTCACAACCCTGAGACCACGACCTGAGCCAAATAAAATATTGGACAATAACCAACTGAGCCACCCAGGTGCCCCTATAAAGTATACTTCTTAAAATTTAATAGGAAAGTTGACCTCATTTTTTTTAAGGAGCATTCTTTTTTTCCCTTTCTCACAGGTAGTTGATGAATTAGAAAACCAAATGAGCGAAGGTGGAGTTATTGTTGATTACCATGGTTGTGATTTCTTTCCTGAACGCTGGTTTCATATAGTGTTTGTGCTGCAAGCAGATAACAGTGTATTGTACAAAAGACTTGAAACAAGGTAAGAAAGGAAAAACGTTGAATTCTTTTTTTCTTTTTTTTTTAAGATTTTATTTATTTATTTGACAGAGGCAGTGAGAGAGGGAACACAAGCAGTGGGAGTGGGGGAGGGAGAAGCAGGCTTCCCGCCGAGCAGGGAGCCCGATGCGGGGCTCGATCCCAGGACCCTGGGACCATGACCTGAGCCGAAGGCAGACGCTTAACGACTGAGCCACCCAGGCGCCCCAAAAACGTTGAATTCTTAAAGTATGATATAAACCTTTATTCGGATTCCTGAAATTGGCCAGTATTACCATGATAAAGGATTCTATTTGAAAATGTGATTTTTGGTCTCTCATTATAAACCATGTCTATATGGTACCAATGTTCTGAATCCAAAAGAAAAAGATTCATGTGTAAAACACAGGCAGTAGTTTATAACTGAGTAAATGAATACTGCAATTGACAGTTTGATTCAGTAAAATATACTATACAGCAACCCTATTTAGTCATGCTCTTTCCTTAATGTAAAACCTTGCTGGGAGAACAGCCAAGCCAAGAACATACTCTTGACTACTGATTGAACATTACCCTCTCACATTATCCCCTCAACATGAATGGGAGAGTTTATGAAAAACGGACATGATAAATCAACATTTCACCACCTTTAAAATATATTTGAGTTGGTTCCTCCAAGAGGGCATCAGACTTAATCCAGAATAACCAAAAAAGAGAAAATTTTTATGGGAAACGTTTTTCCACTGTCTTTTGATTCAAGCTGGGAAAGATGGAGGTTCTACAAGGATTTACAAGACAATCTCAGGAGGAAAGCTCCAAAAGTTTGCCCCTAAATTCAGGATTAGAATTTGAAGGTCTCACTGACGGTGGTAGTCAGCTGTCACTAACCATCACTGCGTGGGATACTTGCAAAATCCTTGCACCAAGGAATATAGTAGCAAATACAAAGGGAGAGTTGGAGCTAGACCTAAAACTTTAATCATCTTTCTTTTGGCAGTGAAAAGCCATTAAAAGTATTTTAAATGGGAAGAGAGACCATAATGGTACACATCCTTTTCTCAAGCCAATTTAAAATTTTTATTAAAAATTAGTGTTTTGGGACACCTGGCTGGCTCAGTACAGCATGTGACTTTTTTTTTAAGATTTTATTTATTTATTCGAGAGAGAGAGAGACAGCGAGAGCAGGAACACAAGCAGGGGCATAGGGAGAGGGAGAAGCAGGCTCCCCGCTGAACAGAGAGCCCGATGCGGGGCTCGATTCCAGGACCCTGGGATCATGATCTGAGCTGAAGGCAGCCGCTTAACCGACTGAGCCACCCAGGCGCCCCACAGCATGTGACTCTTGTTCTTGGGGTTGTAAGTTAGAGCCCAGGTTGGGTGTAGAGATTACTTAAAAATAAAATCTTAAAAAAAAAAATCACTGTTTTATGTAAATAGCCAGACTGACAAGGTCTGAAAAAGCTATGAGAGCTAGTCTTCTGTTTTTAGCCACTGAAAAAGTTACAAAGTAATCACCTTTAAAAAAACAGCTTTACTGAGATAATTTCACATACATAAAATGTACCCATTTGAAGTATACAATTCAGTGGTTTTTAGTATGTTCACAGAATTATGCATCCATTACTACAACCAATTTTAGAAAATGCTCATTGTCCCCCTCCTCCCCCAAAACCCGTACCCATTAGCCGTCACTCTCCATATATCCCCAGTCCCCCAGTCCTAGGCGACTGGTAATTTACCTTCTATCTCTGTGGATCTGCCTATTCTGGACATTTTATATAAATGAAATCAGTGTGTGGTCTTTTGTGGCTTTTATTTAGCATAATGTTTCAGGGTTCATCTGTGTTGCAGCATGTATCAGTACTTCATTTCTTTTTTTTATCAAATACTATTCCATCGTATGGATATACCATATTTTATTTATCCATTGATCAGATTATAGATGTTTGGGTTGTTTCCATTTTTGGCTATTATAAATAATACTGCTATGAATATCCGTGCCTGTGGTTTTGTGTGGACATTATGTGTTCATTTATCTTGGATATGGAATTTAAGAATGGGACTGCTGGGTGATATGGTAACACGTGTTTAGCCTTTTGAGGAACTGTTAGACTGTTTTCCAGAGTGGCTGCACCAATTTACCTTCCCAAGAGCAATGTATGAAGCCTCTAGTATTTCCACATCCTTGAGAACACTGGTTATCTGTCTTTTTGATTGTAGCCTTCCCAGTGGATATAAAGTAGTATCTCATTGTGGTTTTGATTTGCATTTCCTTGATCACTATGATTTTGAACATTTTTTCATTTGCTTACTGTCCATTTGTATGTCTTCTTGGGAGAAAGAGCTCTTCAGATTCTTTGCCCAATTTTTTATTGGGTTATTCTTTCTTTTTAAGTAAGTTATAAGAGTTCTTTTTGTATTTTAGATGCAAATCTCTTATCAGATACTTGATGTGCAAAAATTTTCTCCCATTCTGTTGTATTTTCATAAAGCTAATCACCTTCTAAGTAGTTCAATTTAATCTTGTTACAAGGTTGAACTAATTTAAATTTGAATATTTTCTTTATCTTTTTCATTAGCTAATTGGCTAATTTACATATCTGCCTAAAGATTATGTAAGTTAATTTCTTTAAATGTCTTTGGAATTGGGAAAGCATAAATAGATCTATCTGTATGATCAAGTACCCAATTATATATATAGTATATATAGTATTCCCATCATAAGTATTCCATTTTTTAAATAGATTTTAAGTAATCTCTGCATCCAATGTGGGGCTTATAATCCCGAGATCAAGAGTCACATGCTCCACTGACTGAGCCAGCCAGGCGCACCCCCATGAGTATTTCATTTTTATATGCCATCTAGTTATTTTATCTGTCTATATCTTAGCTCCTCTAATGCTTTTGAAATCTAGGACCACAGCTATAGACTTATTTCAAAGCTCAATATCTGTGGTATGTAGATATGTTTGCTAATTGAGTGGATGACGAATTGTGGGGAGAAAATTAAGATAAACCTAAACACTGGACCTTAGTTTAACCCTCTTGTCAAAAAAGTCTCTCATATTTACAGGTGCCAGTCTTATTTTCTCAAGGTAAATAGACTACAAGAAGTATTTTTGCATGATTTTTCATGTATTTAAAAGTGCCCAGTTTCTAGTATGTTTCTAAACTTCCAGTTAATGTCATTCAGTTTGCTTTTTGTTTTCTCCTCATTGCCTTCCAGGGGTTATAATGAAAAGAAACTAAAAGAAAATATTCAGTGTGAAATTTTTCAAGTTCTTTATGAAGAAGCATTAGCATCCTACAAGGAAGAAATAGTACATCAACTGCCCAGCAATAAACCAGAAGATCTAGAGGATAATATCAATCAGATATTGAAGTGGATTGAGCAGTGGATCAAGGATCATAGCTCCTGACTTATAAGACTGGCCACTTTACAACCACTCTTGTTATATCCCTGCCATAATGAATAAATTGTCCAGTTATCAGTAAAACTTTCTTATTAAGATTGTGCTGCAGGACTAGTAGATGGATAATCTAAAGGTTTATGTTTGGGCTTTTTTTCTCCACGAGAAAGCAAAACATTCTCAAGTATAGTATATATAGTATCATTAAGGATTTAAAGTAAAAACTGTCATCTTAAATGCTTCAACTGCTGAAGAATAAATAAATCTGACCAAATGGGTGGCTATCTTCTAAGCTGGTTACAAAAGAAAATGAAGATGATCCCTTAAAATAAAACTTAAGACTAAGGATAAAACATCAGAGTTTTTCATTTTTATTTCTTAAAAAAACAAACACATGATTAAGTGGTAATGCTTATACTCTGTATAAAAACCAAAAGGTACAAAAGAGTATCCTGGAAAGGTAGGTTTCCCTTCCAGGCCGTCCCTATTCTTCAGCCACCCAGACCCCCCCCCTCCCATTAGGAAGTAATGTTGCTGGTTTCCGGTGTCTCTTTTCAAGAGATTTTATGCCTGGGAAGTGTGTGTTTGTGTATGGTAGTTTCTTTAAGCATGTGGAAGCATGCTGTGTATGCTGTTCTGTTTTGTTTTGTTTTTTTCATTTAATATGTTATGGAGAGCGTATCATCTCAGAACATACAGACCTCCCTATTCTTTTAAATTAAGGTAAAACTCACCATTTAAAAGTGCACAATTGACTGGCTTTTATTATACTCACAAGAATGTGCAGCCATCACACATTAACTGTTACTATCTAATTCCATATATAACATTTTATCACCCCACCCAAAAGAAGTCCCGTACTATTAGCAGTCACTTCCCATTTTTCCCTTCTCTCAGCCCCTTGGAATCACTGATTTGTCTATATGGAATGTGCATATTCTGGGCATTTCATATAAGTGGAATCATACACTATGTGGTCTTTTGTGCCTGGCTTCTCTGACTTAGCATAATATTTTAAGAGTCATCCATGTCGTAGCCTGTACCAGCACCTCATTTTTATAATCAAATCATATTCCACTGTATGTACCACCTTTTGTTGATGCATTCCATCAGTTACATGATTGGGTTGTATCCATTCTGGGTATTATGAATAATGCTCTGAACATACGTGTACATGTTTTTTTGTGGATGTAGGTTTTCAATTCTCTCGGGTATACAGGGAAATTGCTGGGTCATACTGCAACTGAGTTTAACTTTTTGAGGAAATACCAAACTGTTTTTGCAAAGTGGTTGCATTACTTTACATTCCCACCATCTATGTAATAGGGATCTAATTTCTCCACGTCCCTTGCCAACACTTGCTACTGTATATCTAATAG
The DNA here is from genome assembly GCF_011800145.1 of Mirounga leonina. Classification (NCBI taxonomy): domain Eukaryota; kingdom Metazoa; phylum Chordata; class Mammalia; order Carnivora; family Phocidae; genus Mirounga; species Mirounga leonina. The sequence goes on along the minus strand of NW_023270426.1, from coordinate 43,340,528 downwards.
TCATCCTGTGGATGAAATTGTCGTATTTCGTTCTGGTCTTCAGTGGTCTTCATTTTGGTTCATTTTGGGGCAGGTGGGGGGATGGAGGGGCAGCACGAGACAAATTCTCAAGCAGGCTCCACGCCCAGCAGAGCCGGATGCTGAGCTGGATCTCACAACGCTGAGATCATGACCTGAGGCAAAATCAGGAGTCAGAGGCTTAACTGACTGAACCACCCATGCACCCTGGGCTGTTTTTCATATGCCTATTAGAATATGATTCCTATGGGGCACCTGGGTGGCTCAGTCATTAAGCATCTGCCTTCAGCTCAGGTTATGATCCCAGGGTCCTGGGATCGAGCCCCGCATTGGGCTCCCTGCTCAGCGGGAAGCCTGCTTCTCCCTCTCCCACTTCCCCTGCTTGTGTTCCCTCTCTCGCTGTCTGTCAAAATAAATAAATAAAATCTTAAAAAAAAAAAAAAGAGTATCATTCCTACATCTTCTTTGGATCCCTAATCTTTTTTTTTTTAAGTTTTATTTAAGTAATCTCTATACCCAGTGTAGATTAAGAGTCCGAGATTACTATTTTTAGTAATACTAATGGCTGTCTGAAAAGACGGTATTCTTTTCATTACTGGGATTCACTAAATTATCAAATGATTGCTAATTATCTTAACACTAAAATTGATTCATCATAAAGGTTTTCCTTCAACAGAAGGGAGATTATGATCTATTAGGGAGTTTAATATGGAGCTATACACCTTTTGGGAATTTTGTAAATATACTTACTAATTTCAGTCCTACGTTTTCATGTGAACTAGTAACAATTCTTTAACATCTTACAGTTATTTGAAGAAGGTCTTAGGGACGCCTGGGTGGCTCAGTCAGTTAAGCCTCTGCCTTAGCTTGGGTCATGATCCCAGGATGCTGGGATCGAGTCTTGCATCAGGCTCCTTGCTTAGCTGGGAGCCTACTTCTCCCTCTGCCTCTAGCCCTCCCCCTGCTTGTGCTCTCTCTCCTCTTTCTCTCAAATAAATAAATAAAATCCTTAAAAAAAATTAATAAGGTCTTAGAAATAGCCCCATTTACTGTTTGGTTTTATTCAAACCTAATTGTTAACTTTTTTATTAAATAGACTAATTTAAAACAAACTTAAGGAGAGGGGCACCTGGGTGGCTCAGTCACTTAAGTGTCTGCCTTCAGCTCAGGTCATGATCTCAGGGTCCTGTGATGGAACCCCACATCGGGCTCCCTGCTCAGCGGGGAGTCTGCTTCTCCTTTTCCCTCTCCCTCTGCCCCTCCCTTCCACTTGTGCACCCTCAATCTCTCTCAGATAAATCTTAAAAAAAAAAAAAAAAGAGATAAAGTGTACCAAATTTTAAATTTTTTCCTTTTTTCTTTTCTTTCTGTTTTTTAATAGGGGAGAGCACGAACACAGTCCCCCACTACCACAAATTATGCAGTTGAGTTTGCCACATTTGGGGAAATCGCAGGGGTCAGCACATCTGGAGTGCAATGGACGAGCTGGGAAAACCACCTGGTATCATGGTATCTCCCCTGCCAGGTTTAGTATAAAAGTGTATCAAATTTTTAATCATTTTCTATTTCTGTAAATGAGACTTCTTAGTAAGATTTATTCAGTTCCTCATGAGTGCCTTAATAAGCTTAGGTGTATGCATAACCACTATTTTCCTTTTGCCCGCCCTCGTTGGTATATATATTCTTGTGCGGGCTTTGAAAAAGGGGTTTGGCCTCACTTCATCTATATTTCTTCTTACCACCAATCCCTGACCAACATTTAAATTTTTTTTTTTTAAGATTTTATTTATTTATTTGACAGAGAGAGACACAGCGAGAGAGGGAACACAAGCAGGGAGAGTGGGAGAGGGAGAAGCAGGCTTCCCACGGAGCAGGGAGCCCGACGCAGGGTTCCATCCCAGGACCCCGGGATCATGACCTGAGCCGAAGGCAGATGCTTAACGACTGAGCCATCCAGGCACCCTAAATTTGTTGGTTTTTAACAAAAAGTGATAGGGGTCAAAACTGCCAAGAAACATATATCCTTTCCTATGGAGTGTGGAAAGTCCCAAGGTTAAAAAAAAAAAAAAAAAATCACAGTTCTTAGTAACTTTAACTGCTGTATATGTGAAAAACAATGTCATGAAAATTATTTATATATACCTAGACTTTTATTTAAAATTTCGTTCCTTAACCCTTTTTATAACATAAATCCCTTTGACAGTCTGATGTAAGCTATGAACACACTTCCTCCAAGGAAGACAGATACACATATATTACTATAAAATGTTTTTTAGGTTTTTCAAAGACTCACAGACCCCTGAAATCCATTCAGAGGTTTATTGTCTAAGGGGCTTATTTTTACGGAAGGGAGGATTCAAAAAATTACAACGTTGGGGCACCTGGGTGGCTCAGCTCTTGATCCTGAAGTTGTGAGTTGCAGCGCCACACTGGATGTAGAGATTACTTAAAAATAAACTTTAAGGGGCACTTGGGCAGCTCAGTTGGTTAAGCGTCTGCCTTTGGCTCAGGTTATGATCTTGGGGCCCTGGGATAGACACCTGCATCGAGCCCCAAACCAGGCTACCAGCTCAGTGGGGAGTCTGCTTCTTCCTCTCCTTCTGCCCCTTCCCCCCACTCGTGATCTCCCTCCCTCTCTCTCTCTCTCAAATAAAGTCTTAAAAAACTTTTTTTTTAAAAAAGTGAACCTCAAACTTAACTACATACCATATTAATGCAAAATGTTTCAGAGACCCAAATGTAAAACCTAAAATATATAAAAATTCTAGTTGAAAACTAAGTAAAAAATTTTAGTGTTCTTTGATTAGGCAAAGATTTCTCTGATAGAACATAAAAAACACAAGCCAAAGAAAAAAGAATCGATAAATTTGACTTCATCAAAATTTAAAGCTCTTCCTCTCTTCAAAAGACACTATTAAGGGATGCCAGGCTGGCTCAGTTGGTAGGGCATGCGACTCTTGATCTCAGGGTCATGAGTTCGAGCCCCACATTGGGTGTGGAGCCTACTTAAAAAAAAAAATAAATACTGTTAAGCAGAAGCCACTGATTGGGAGAAATGTAAAACAAATATATGAAACAGATTTGTCTTGAAAATATACAAGGTACTCTCAAAACAATAAGAAAATGAAAAACTTGATATAAAATATCAACAAAATTAGCAAACCTTTATCTAGATTGACCAAGAAAAAAGAGAAGACTCAAATTACTACAATCAAGAATGAAAGAGGCAATATTACTACTGATTTAACAAATCAGATTATAAAGGAGTACTATGAACAACTATATGCCTAAAAAGTAATTCCGATGAAATGGGCAAATTCCTAGAACTTCACAAGTATTGAAACTTACTCAAGAAGAAATACAAAATATGAATAGACCTATAACAAAGAGAATGAATTAGTAGTTTTTTAACTATTTAAGAGAAATGACAGGGGTGCCTGGATGGCTCAGTTGGTTAAGCACCTGCCTTCAGCTCAGGTCTCAATCCCAGGATCTTGGGACTGAGCCCCACATTGTGCTCCCTGCTCAGTGGAGAGCCTGCTTCTCCCTCTCTCTCTGACCCCACCCTCGCTTGTGCTCTCTTTCTCTCACTTGCTCTATCTCAAATAAATAAAATCTTGAAAAAAACCTTTTTTTTACTGTATTAATCTTGACTCTTGATTTATTTAGTAGTATAATAAGTTTTTAAAAAGTATATTTCAGGGGCACCTGGGTGGCACAGTCAGTTAAGCGTCCAATTCTTGGTTTCAGCTCAGGGCATGATCCCAGAGTCCCGGGATGGAGCCCCACATCGGGCTCTCTGCTCAGCAGGGAGCCTCCTTCACCCTCTCCCTCTGCCTGTCGCTCCCCCTGCTTGTGCTCTATCTCTCTCTGTCAAATAAATAAATAAAATCTTTAAAAATAAACAAATAAATAAAATCTTAAAAAACAAAAATAAAGACATTAAGAAGACATAAGTAAATGAAAGACATCCCATGTTCATGGATTATAAGACTTATTGTTAAGATAGTAGTACTTGCCCACTGATCTACAGATTTAACCCAATCTATATCACAATCCTTGCTGGTTTCTTTGCAGAAATTGATAAGCTGATCCTAAAAATCATATAGAAATTCAAGGGACTCAGAATGTCAATACAAAGTTGGAGAAGTCACATTTGCTCATTTACAAACTTATTACAAAGTGACATTAATCAAGACAGTGTAATCAAGATCTGCAACATATATATGCGCCACACAGTGTAGCCTAAGAATAGATCTGAAGGATCAATAGAGTAGAACTGAAAGACCAGAAATAAATCTTCACATTTATGGACAGTTCATTTTCTTCTACATGGTTGCTAAGAAAACTGAAGGTGGAAAGAACAATCCTTTTCACAAATGGTGCTGGCACACCTGGAAAACTACACACAAAAGAATGAAGATGGGGGCGCCTGGGTGGCTCAGTTGGTTAAGCGACTGCCTTCCGCTCAGGTCATGATCCTGGAGTCCCGGGATCGAGTCCCACATCGGGCTCCCTGCTCAGCGGGGAGTCTGCTTCTCCCTCTGACCCTCCCCTTCTCATACTCTCTCTCTCTCTCAAATAAATAAATAAAATCTTTAAAAAAAAAAAAAAGAATGAAGATGGATCCCTTTCTTACACATATGTGAAAATTAACTCTTAAGAATCATAGACCTAAATGTAAGCGCTAAAACAATATAAAAGAAAACAGGAGTAAACCTTTGACCTTGGGCTATGCAAAGCCTTCTTAGGTAAAATAATAAAAGAAGTAACAAAAGAAAAAATAAATTGGACTTCATCAAAATTTTTTAAATTGTGTACTTCAAAAGACACCCTCAAATCTCAGTGTAGCTTCATCAATCATAACAAATACGTAACTTTTGTGAGATGCTGATAATGGGGGAGGCTGTCCATGTGTGCATGCAGGAAGCATATAGGGAATCTTCATACCTTCCTCTACCGTACTGTGAACCAAAAACTGCTCTAAAAAATAAAGTCTTAAAAAAAAAGATACTGGGCGCCTGGGTGGCTCAGTTGGTTAAGCGACTGCCTTCGGCTCAGGTCATGATCCCGGAGTCCTGGGATCAAGTCCCCCATCGGGCTCCCTGCTCGGCGGGGAGTCTGCTTCTACCTCTAACCCTACCCCCTCTTGCGCTCTCTCTCTCTCTCTCACTCTCTCTCTCTCTCAAATAAATAAATAAAATCTTTAAAAAAAATAAAAAAATAAAAATAAAAAAAAGATACCATCAGGGGCACCTGGCTGGCTCAGTCCATAGAGCCTGTGACTCCTGATCTCAGAGTTGTGAGGTCAAGCCCCATGTTGGGCATAGAGTTTATGTTCAAAAAAAAAAAAACACCATCAAGAAAGTGAAAAGACAGGGCGCCTGGGTGGCTCAGTCATTAAGCGTCTGCCTTCGGCTCAGGTCATGGTCCCAGGGTCCTGGGATCGAGCCCCACATCAGGCTCCCTGCTCTGCAGGAAGCCTGCTTCTTCCTCTCCCACTCCCCCTGCTTGTGTTCCCTTTCTCACTATGTCTCTCTCTGTCAAATAAATAAAATCTTAAAAAAAAAAAAAAAAAGAAAGTGAAAAGATAATCCACAAAATGGTAGAAAATATTTGCAAATCATAAATCTGATAACAGTCAAGTATCCAAAATATATAAATAATTCTCACAATTCAATCTTTTTTTTTTTTTTAAGATTTTATTTATTTATTTGACAGAGACAGAGAAAGCAAGAGCAGGAACACAAGCAGTGGGAGAGGGAGAGCAGGCTTCCCATGGAGCAGGGAGCCCCATGCGAGCTCAATCCCAGTACCCTGGGATCATGACCTGAGCCCAAGGCAGACGCTTAATGACTGAGCCACTCAGGCACCCTCACAATTCAAACTTAAAAAGATATATAACCCAACTGAAAAATGGGACAGTAGATTTGAAGATATTTCTTCAAAGAAAATATATAAATGGCCAGTAAACACATGAAAAGAAGCACATCATTAGTCATTAGAGAAATGCAAATTAAAACCACCATGAGATACCACTTCACACCCGTTAAGATAGCTATTATTAAAAACAAACAAACAAAACCCCAGAAAGTAACAAGTGTTGGTGAGGATGTGAAGTTGAAACTAGCTAGTGTTAATGTGAAATGGTGCAACTGCCTTCAAAAACCTTTTGGCAGTTCCTCAAAATGTTAATCATAAAGTATTATATGGCCCAGCAACTCCATTCCTAGGAATATACCTGAGAGGAATAAACACACACATCCGTCCACACAAAAACTTATTGATGAATATTCACAGCAGCATGATTCATAATAGCCCCAAACTGGAAAAAAACCCAATCCAATGTCCATCAACAGATGAATGGGTAAATAAAAGTGATACACCCATAAAATTGAATATTATTTGGCCATAAAAACAATGAAGTACTGATACATGCTACAGTTTCACGGTGTATCTTGAAAACATAATGCTAAGTGAAAGAAGCCAGTCACAAAAGACTATATATTGAATGATTCCATTTATAAGAAATGTCCAGAACAAGCAAATATTTAAAGACAGTAGAGTAGTGGCTTTTCCAGGGCTGGGGCAGTTGAAGGAAAATGACAAGTGATTACTAATGGATAAGGGGTTTCTTTTTGGAGTGATAAAAATATTCTAAAATTGGTTGTGCTGGGGCACCTGGGTGGCTGTCAGTTAAGCATCTGACTTCAGCTCGGGTCATGATCTCTGGGTTATGAGATTGAGCCCCCAGATGGGCTTCCTGCTCAGTGGGGAGTCTGCTTGTCCCTCCCTACTCTCCCCTTCCCCTGCTGGAGCTCTCTCAAATAAATAAAATCTTAAATAAATAAAATTGGGACGCCTGGGTGGCTCAGTCAGTTAAGTGTCTGCCTTTGGCTCAGGTCATGGTCTCAGGGTCCTGGGATGGAGTCCCACCTCAGGCTCCCTGCTCAGTGGGAAGCCTGATTCTCCCTCTGTCTGCTGCTCCCCCTGCTTGTGCTTTCTCTTTCTGACAAATAAACAAAATCTTTAAAAAAATAAAAATAAAAATAACTGGTTGTGCTGATTACATAACTGAATTACTAAAAAATCAGAGCTGTATACTTTAAATTGTATGCTATGTGGATAAGAGCTAAATAAAGCTGTTAAATAATACACATCAGATTTGAAATGTACGTTTTTAAAGACATTCAGCACACATTTGTTATGCAATAGTTTACCAGCATAGCACATAGTGATGAAAACCAACTTCAGACTCATGTCTTACTTATTTTAAAGATTTTATTTATTTATTTGACAGAAAAGAGAGTGAGCACAAGCAAGGGGAGCAGGAGAAGCAGGCTCCCCACTGAGCAGGGGGCTCGATGCCAGGACCCTGGTATCACGACCTGAACTGAAGGCAAACACTTAACCGACTGAGTCACCCAGGCGCCGGGACTCGTCTTTTTTAAATAAAAATTTTATATGCATGCATTCAAAGTTCTGCTTTCTGGAAAAGTCTGACAAAGAAAATAGAGTTAAAGTTTTTCTAGGGGTAAAGTTTTGAAATATTTTTAGGGTAAAGAAGGCTATTTTAAATAGTTCAAAGTTTAAAAAAAAAAAAACTATTTTTGGTTTCCAAAGCTACTGAATATGCTAGATAGTAGGCAAACTGACTTTAAAGCTATAAATATATTAATCTCTTATGATAATCTTAAATCCCCCGAGGATCTAACATGCACACAGCATTGATCTTGTTCTAAGTCTGGTTTTCCATTTGTGTAGGTTATGCTTCCTTGGGGAAGTGGGCGGTTAAGGGAAATGTGGGCTGGATCTGGAGAAAAGGAAGAATAAAGGAAGTCTGCTACTGTGAAGAAGGGGCTCATTAGCTTGTTTCTAATCCAGAGAAATCTTTAAATCCTGCCAAGTTTCTGGACCACCACGAAGTCCCTTCAGTTACTTCAAGGACGTCGGATATTAGAAAATACTACCAAAATCACTTCCCCCAGGTAAAGAAGCTATTGACTTGGCACGTTCCGGGGGGGCTGGTGGGAGCTAGGGCCCGTCTCCGGAAATCCACGGGGCTCGTTCCCAGCAGCAGCTCTCCAGGCCCCCTCCTGTTCCTTCCCACTGCCACGCCTTTGCCCCAGCAGTTCGTCTCGCCCGCAAAGCCCTCCTCATTTCTTGCACGGAAAGCCTGCTTTCCCGGTCCACCTACACCGCAGACCCTCAGTTCGCATCCAGCTTCCTCTTACGGGACCCCTGGACACTTCGTGTTTCAGCCATCTCATTTCTACCTTTACTGACGCATACACGGGCTTGTCCTAAGGCTCGCGCTACCATTTCTAATTCGGTCACTCGTAGTGGGCAAATCTTGGGACCTGCAGCTGGACGGAGCCTGCGGCGGGCGCGGGGGGCCGCGGAGGCGTCCCAGACGACGCCGGGGGCCACGGCGGCCGCGCCCCTCCTTCCGGTCCGGGCGGCGCGCGCGGTCACGTGGCTGGAGGGCGGCGGCGCGCGCGGCGTAGACGCTCGGCGCCAGGTGAGCGCGCTGGGTGGGGAGGGGTGGGGGGCGGGGGCGGCGGGGGTTCTACGCGCCGGGTCGGAGTCTGGGATCCCGTCCCCGCGATCGGCGCTGCGGAGGTGCGGGGCCAGGCGCGGCAGGTGGGGACGGCCGGGGGACGGGGAGGCCCACGGGCCCGGGCTGCGCGGATTCGTGGAAACTCGGCAGGTTGTGGACAAGCTGGCACACCGGCTACTTTTGCCCTAACCGCTAGTTTAATGGCCTTTTCTCACGTTGAAAAAATAAGGAATAGATTTGAAAGATTCTGTTTCTGCTTTCCGCCCCCCTCCTCCTTTATTTTTCCTATTAGTGTTGAGCCTTAAAATTACAGCGCATTAAATGCAATGTAGTGTCCTGCAACAGAAAAAGGACATCAGTAGAAAAACTGAGGAAATCCTAATAAAGTTTGTAGTTTGGTTAATAGCATGTATCAATATTAACTTATTAATTATGATAAACGTACCCTAATATTAACAGAGGAGTCTCAGCAAAGGATATACAGGAACTCTCTGCACTGTCTTTGCAACGTAATGTAAATCTAAAGTTATTTTCACAGAAAGTTGAAAAATAAAATGCCAGAGAGTGGTGTAACAAGCCATTGTTCACCAGGGAGGGCCCACATTAGTTCCTCTTTGTGGAACCTGCCAGGAATTAGGTATCTGTTTGACCAACCTGTTTGCTAGGGCAAGAGTTGTCAGGCTAGTGGGTGTGGATGCTTCTACTCCCAAGTTTTCTGGGCAGGAGTCTTTTTCTTTCAGTTCCGTCTATCACATTTCTGTGGATACTCCTTGCAGGAGGGGCATGTGTGATAAAAATGTCAGGAAGGACCATTAAAAAGGTACAGAGATGCCTGGCTGGCTCAGAAGAGCATGTGACATTGCATCTTGGGGTCGTGAGTTCGAGCCCCAGGTTGGGTGTAGAGATTACTTAAATAAAAACTTTAAAAAATGGGGCGCCTGGGTGGCTTAGTCATTAAGCGTCTGCCTTCAGGTCAGGTCATGATCCTGGGGTCCTGGGATCAAGTCCCACGTCGCGCTCCCTGCTCAGCGGGGAGCCTGCTTTTCCCTCTCCCACTCCCCCTGCTTGTGTTCCCTCTCTTGCTGTGTCTCTCTCTGTCAAAATAAATAAAATCTTTAAAAAAAATTTTTTTTTTTTTTAAATGGGAGGCATGCTTGGCTCAGTCAGCTAATCATCTTACTCTTGGTTTCTGTTCAGGTCATGATCTCATGGATCATGAGATCGAGCCCTGTGTTCGGCTCCACACTCAGCGGGAGTCTGCTTGAAGATTCTCTCCCTCTGCCCCTCCTCCCACTTGCTCTCTGTCTCTCAATAAATCTTTTTTTTTTTAATTTAAGATTTTTTTTATTTATTTGACAGAGAGACACAGCGAGAGAGGGAACACAAGCAGGGGTGTGGGAGAGGGAGAAGCAGGCTTCCCGCGGAGCAGGGAGCCCGACGTGGGACTCGATCCCAGGATCCCGGGATCATGACCTGAGCCGAAGGCAGACGCTTAACGACTGAGCCACCCAGGCGCCCCAACTCTCGATAAATCTTAAAAAAATAAAAAGGTACAATACAGAGCTAGGGAGCTCAGAGGTAGGAGAAATCACGTCTGGCTCAGGAGTGTCAGGAGGGCTGCTGGAGGGAGTGGCTGTCATGAGCTGATGGGGACTTAGAGGAGAGAGCATTCCTGGCGTGGAGAAGAGCGCCGGCAGCGCCTTGAAGGTGACTGCACAGAGAAGGCCCGGGTGCAGGTGCAGTCCTTAATGGAAGCACAGAGCCTGTCCAGGGAGCAGTGACAGCTGAAATGGGAAGTAAAAACTGAAGTCTCATTGTAGATAACAGGGTGACACTTTAATTATATATGCCACAGGAGCCATGGAACATCTTAGGGTAAGAGAGGGTTATCACTAGATCTGTGCTTGGAGCAACAGTGTATAGGATGGCTTGGAGTAGAACAACTAGGGAACTATTGGTTTAGCCCAGGAGAGGTAATAAATTCAGCCAGGGCTGCAAAGTTAATATCCAAAGAAAGATATGGTTTGGGGAGATTTTGTGGGCCTAGAGGACTTGGTAACTGAAGGGATCAAGGAAAAGAGAACTTCCAAAGTTTTGGATCTGGGTGTTTTGGAGTATGAATGATACATATGCAGAAACAGAGGACCCAGGATGAGATCTTGGGTGGGGCGGGGGGGCACTGATTTCTTTTTTGAACAGCTGTGTTTGAATTGCTGGCAGGACATCCAGCTGGAAATGTGTTGTAATTGTGTTTAACATTTGAAGCCAAATGTACACAGCAGGGACGGAAAGAGGAAAAGGAGCCTGAGCAGGCCGGCAGGAGGCAGTCAGTCATTCCTGTGGGGCTGAAGGGCTAAGGTCACTGGGGGCCTGCTCGTAGCAAATCGGTAGTGTCACAGATTCTGCACAGGTGGGAGAGGCTGTGGAGCAAGCCTAGATCTCGGATTTAGCAATTAGGAAGTCAGTGGCCACTTTTCAGAGAGTTGTTTTAGTGCAGATGTAGGAAGATTGCTCATTGCCATCTGTTCATCCTATGGCCTCTCCCAAGTGACCAGAACACTGGGCCAGGAGCCAGAGATATGGCTTCTAAATATGGCCACTACCTGTGTAATTTTGGGAAAGTCATGTATAGCTGTACTAGCAAAGAAAAATAAAACTGGAAGAACCCTTTTATTCCTAGCAACAACAGTCCATTGAACTAGTGTTCTACAGGGCACACTGGGAAATGCTGATACAGAACCAGAATTTTAGAGCCTTAAAGAAACAAAAAACCATCTTATCCAATCCTCCCATTTAACAAAAAAACTGATACTCAAATTCTAAATCAATAAACATTGATTTCAAATACATCGATGGTACCCAAAACAACCCTATAAAGTAGTAATGCTTAAGCCCATTTTGGAGATTGGAAAACACGCTCCGAGAAGTTAAAGGACTTGCCCAAGATGATAGAGCAGCAAGTGGTGGAGTGAAATTTGAACTCAGACCTCCTGAGTCAGGGCCTTCTCTCTCACATATCCTGCTGCCTGCCTGGTTTTCAACTGGCTACTGGAACATTAGTAACTTAGAACATTTTCCCTTTTTTAGAAGGCATGTGTTCAAAAATAAAAAAATAAAATAAAAAAATAAAATAAAAAAATAAAAATAAAAATAAAAAAAAAAGGGCGCCTGGGTGGCTCAGTTGGTTAAGCGACTGCCTTCGGCTCAGGTCATGATCCTGGAGTCCCGGGATCGAGTCCCGCATCGGGCTCCCTGCTTGGCAGGGAGCCTGCTTCTGCCTCTGACCCTCCCCCCTCTCATGTGCACTCTCTCAGTCTCTCTGTCTCAAAAAAAATAAAAATAAATAAAAATAAATAAAAATAAAAATAAAAAAGAAGGCATGTGTTCTAAAAGTCGTTTAGTTTGACTTCATTACATATGAATATTAGTAAATAAAACATGAGAGAGTACACAGCTGGCCGTTCCCAAGTTATATTTTTAAAAACGGTAGAGTACTGGATCATGGGAAAGCTCATTATGTTCAGCTGTGAACAGCAGAAAGACAACGATGATACCTGATTTTATGTGGCACATTAAAAAATATTCTTAGCTAATCCTGCGGTTGCTTACTCTTTCCTCATGCTACTTTTTTCCTTTGTGTTGACCAATTCCATTTTCTCCACTGCTGGCTGCCCAGTCCTGATCACACCGTCCTTAACAGAGGTGTGAGATTGCATTTATAAGCAGGAATTTGTGATAGAGGTAAAACACAGCTTCTTAGGGAGTAATTTCCTGTCTATCTTGACAAGTAAAAATAGATAAACTTACTTATTTCAGAAAGGAGCCAAGATGATTTTATAAAAATTTGGGGGAAAAAATGACTTTTATTTTCAGTTCTGTTTGATGTCATAAATAATAGAAATGTGGTAATTTCATTCACATTCCCAGAAAGCAGTGGCTAAGAGTGTCACAGTGTCTCTGACATGAGGGATCAGGATTCAAAATCTGGTTCTATCTCTTGTTAGCTATGTTACTTAACCTCTCTGTGCTTAAGTTTAATTATCTAGACTTAAACAATAACAGGAGTGTCTTGCAAAGTAAAAATTAAATAGAATAAGTAAAACACTTAAATAGTGCCTAGCACATAGAAATAAGCAACAAGTACTATTATTACATCACTGAAAAAAAACTGGAGCTGATTTAAAGCATCTAGTTTAATAATTTGCTTATCTAGGAGGGTTACAACTGATGAACACATTTCTCATCTTGTTCCCTAATCCAGTTAAAGATCCCTTATTCTTTTTTGTTTAAACATTTTTTCACATTCTTAAGGTATAATTTACATACAATAAAATGCACCATTGTAAGGATGATGAGTTTTGACAAACCATCACTCTGGTCAAGATAGAAGACTTTTCTATCACCCCCAAAAAGTTTGTTCATGCTCTCTGAAGGCAGCCTTTCACCCTAGGCAACCACTGATCTGTGTCTGTTATGCATATTAATTTGGCCAGGATTTCACACAGCATGTCTTCCTCTGTTTGCATAATGTCTCTAAGATACATCCACGTTGTCACATACATTAGAAATTCATTATTTATTGCTGAATATATTCTGTTGTATGGACTTACCAGTTTGTTTTTCTGTTGATGGACATTTGGGTTATTTCCAGTTTGGGGCCAATCTGAGTAATGCTATGACCATTCATGCACACACCTTTGTCTGAGCATATGTTTTCATTTCCCTTGGGTAAATATCAAAAATGCAATTGCTGGATCACCTGTTTAAAAGAAACCGTCAAACTTTTCCATAGGGGTTGTACCATTTTATACCCCCGCCAACTGTGTATGTCCCCATCCGCAGCAACACAGAATTGCCAGTGGTATGTAACAGAATCTCATTAGAGTTTAAATCTACAATTCCCTGACAACTAATGATGAGCGTCTTTCTGTCCGTGTACCTTCTTTTATGATGTTATCTTTTCAAATCTGTAAGGGATTTTGCTTTCAAATATTGAAAAAATATGGTACTGGGGCGCCTGGGTGGCTCAGTCCATTAGGCATCTGCCTTCGGCTCAGGTCATGATCACCGTCCCGGGTCCGGCTCCCTCTTCTGCAGGGAGTCTGCTTCTCCCTCTGCCTGCCGCTCCCCCTGCTTGTGCACTCACTCTCTCTCAAATAAATAAAATCTTAAAAAAAAAAAAAAAGTATAAAACAACAGAAACCCCTTCAAACATGGTCAGATTTATCTGGCATCTATGTGTGGTTTTCTTTCTTTTTTTTTTTTTTCCAAGATTTTATTTATTTGAGAGAGAGAGAACACAGAGGGAGAGTGAGAGGAAGAAGCAGACTCCCTGCTGAGCAGGGAGCCCGATGTGGGACTCAATCCCGGGAGCCTGGGATCATGACCTGAGCTGAAGGCCAACACTTAAACGACTGAGCCACCCAGGCACCCTATGTGTGGTTTTAATAGTGGAAGAATAAGAGAAACATCTCACTAAAAAAATGCAACACTTAGATTTAATTGTTTTTTAAAGTCCTGGTAAGCAATTATGTAAACAGCAGGATATTTAGAAAAGATGTCAGATGTATTTTTTTTTAATGAGTCTTGAGAAAAGGATGAGATGTTTCTAAACAACTGCATCAAAACAGCGCTTTTGAAATGCCTGGTGGCCAAAGTCCTTCTCAACCGTCCTCTGTGCAGGAGGAACAAGGCTGAGCAGTTAAGGTGCTTTCCAGCCACCAGGTAGGTGCCTACAGTGGTCAGTGGTCTCCCCACAGGGAGGGCTCAGTGGTGGGCACTGTATGGCATTTTATCTGGAGTGTTTTCTTCTGGGAAGAAGGGCAGGCACTTAGCTCCACGGTATGCAGGGTGGAGCCTTGCTGAGGTGACTGTTTTTCTGCCGGACAGGCGAGTATTTCAGTTTGTTTGTTTATTCCTTCCTTCATTCACTTATTTAAGAAGTATTTCTTGAGTACCAGTTATGTCCCAGATACTGTCTTAGGCATTGGGAACGCAGTGATGATCCAAACAGACAAAATTTTCTATTCCGCTTAGGGCCATCTGGAGCAGGTCTGGACTCCGGCAGAGGAAAAGTTTCAGGTTGCCCTACTTTTGAGAGGCATCACAGGCCGGTCAGAACCAACTCCTACTTTCCTAGGCTCCCACTTTTGTACTCCCTTCCCCCTTTCGGTGGCATGATTAGAAAAATGAGTAAAATAGGGAGGGGTATGTTAGAAGGTCCTAAGTGCTAAGGGGCAAAATAAAGCAGAGAAGTGGGAGAAGGAGGAGTTGGCAATTTCAGACCCGGTGTCAGTCACGTAGGTGCCACTGAAGGAAAGACCCAAAGGAGGTGAAGAACCAGGTGAGCAACTGTCTGGGGAAGAGCATCCCAGGAGAACTGTGTCTTCATAGAAACAGAAGATGAACCAAGTAGAGCTAGAGGAGAGATTCTAAGCACCGAGCCCCTGAAGTGCATGAAGGGCCATGAAGGGACAGAGGCGGGGTGGTCTCCATAGTCACTGCAAGTCCCCGTTTTCAGAGACTTCTTGAATTCTATATAGTTCTTCGCTTGTGAAAGCCATACCCTTTCTTCTCTTCCCTTGGCAAAAGCTGATCTGCTTTCTCCTGATCAGGAGATGGTTAGATTCAGTTAAAAGGTTTTCCTGCTTCCTTACAATTCACTGCAATCTTTGAAATAAGAGGTTGGATCTTCTCCGACCTAAAAGGCCCTTAAATGTTAAATAACTTGGACTGGATTGTAAGGGCTCTTTGTGTGCCAGTGCCTCGCTGGGATAGCCATGCCTGTATAATAGAGAAAGAAACTTTTCTCCCCACCAAAACCCAACTTTATTATACTGATGGTTTTTAAACTATTTCTCTGAATCACAGATAACAACCTGGTTTTCCTTATGTTAAATACGGCATCTGGCTGATGAGCAGGGTTGTGAGGCCGCCGAGTGAGGCAGAGGTGTGGACCTGGGAAACAGAGGACGATGACATGGCAGAAGGCGACTTAGGGTATGGCCTCGGAAGAAGGCCCGGCGGTATTTACGAAGTGCAAGTTTCACACCTACCGACATCAAGAAAAAGATCTGATGGCAAGAACTTCAGCCCGCCCCCACTTCCAGGAAAGGGGGAAGAAAGAAGTGGTGCCATTTTTCAGTATTCCAGGCATAAGAGCTTGCAAGATACATACCCTGCAGAGCCCAGAACTTCCCACTACGCACGACAGAGTAGCAGTGGTAAGAATGCTTAGTGCCCTCTCCTTTCTCCTCCTCTCCTGTGAATTTCATCAGTGCTTTCACCCTTCCAACACCAGACAATAGGTCACTGTAGTGTGTGGAAATTCATCTTTACTCAACCAACTACCACTTGGTGATAGTATAAAAGTAACCCATGTTTCTATTTCCAACTATTGTATGAATGGAGGAGTGTAGCAGTTATTCTGCATTAATACACATATGTTAGTGATATTGGTGATTACCTACCTTGCTTTTGTGTGTGTGTGATTTAGTGGTATGCGTCATCCATTTTTTTTTTTTTTTAATTCAAGTATTTATTGGGTACCTCTTAGGTGCCAGGGGCTGTTCTAGGCTCTGGGAACATTAGTGAACAAAATAGTCTCCATGTCATGCAGTTCACATTCTAGTAGAGGAGTGAAAAAATTAATCTACCAGTCAACAGCTATGTAACATCAGGCAGTAGTAAGTGCAGGAACACTGAATATTTGGAGGGGTTGGCGCATGCTCTTTCAGGCAAGGGTCGGGGTACCTATCTAAGGAGGTGGCTTTTGAGCACCAGAATGAAATGATGTCCAGGCCTGGTACTTATCTGGGGAAGGTGTGTTCCAGGCAAAACATGTATGCTTCCAGTTATTTTACAAATGTCATGAAATCTTCCCCCTAAAAATTAATCTTTTTTAAAAGTAATCTCTACTCAGTGTGGGTAGTGCAACCCAGAGATCAAGAGTTGCACGTTCCACTGACTGAGGCAGCCAGGTGCCCTTCGAAAAATTCATCTTAATTTATCAGAAAAAAAAATAAATTATGCCATATATTAAAAAAAGAATAAAATTCAGAATCACGGTGTGATAGAATGTTACAACTCCAAAATGGTTGGGAACCCAGGGGTGACTCCATGCCTACCTGGTGGCACAGCTCTTGTCTGGCTGAATCTTCTATAATCCATGTGGTAAAACTTCCCCCACGCAAGTGGAACAAACACAAATTAGAACAACATGAGAATAATTTAAGAAACACGGTTTTTAGATTTACAGAAAACATGCTGCAGATGTGGATCTTATCCCCCATCTTTCAAAATCCTTCTTGAAATTAGGACAGGATTATTTATATATTTTTCTTTCAGTTCCTATCATGCATAGAGGTTGGGTTCTGTTTTGCAAGCAAGATGTTGAAAACCGCACATATTGCTAAAATGCCTTTATAAGAACATGAGGAAACCACTGGGATATAAAAAAAATGTAACAGTAAAAGTATGAGCTCCTGTCTTGTTGGGTTATGGACTTTTATCTTAAGTTATCTTGATCCTACCTAAGGATATTGTATTGGTTTCTTGTCACTAATAGGTAATTTCCAAATTACCACAAATTTATTGCCTTAAGATAACACAAATTTATTATCTTACAGTTCTGCAGGTCAGAAATCCAAAACAGGTTTTACTGGGCTAAAATCCAGATGTCGGCAGAGCTGCGTTCCTTCTGGAGACTCTATTCCTGAGAATAGTATCCATTCCTGAGCCTTTTTCAGCTTCTAGAGCCCACCTACATTCCTTGGCTCGTGGCCACCTTCCTCCATCTTCAAAGCCAGCAATGGCTGGTCAAGTCTTTCTCATGCTGTTTCACCCTGACACTGATTTTCCTGCCTCCCTCTTTCATTCATAAGGACCCTTTGTTGAGTACAGTGGGGTCACCTGAATAATCAAGGATAATCTCCTACTCCTTAACTTAATCAAACAAAGTCCCTTTTGCCATGTATTCACAGGTTCTGGGGATTAAGATGTGGTCATCTTTAGGACCATTATTCTGCCTAGCACAAGTATTACTACAACAGAACTTGTCATTGCCAACCCAGTGTCACTTGTCTCTCCTTGGAGCTTTGTGCCATCAGAATAAAAACAAGATTTAGTTTTTGCCTCGGATACTGTCATACTGAAAGTTCAGAACAGCAAAGAAGATATTGTTTTGAGAAGTTTTTAATGTCCCTCAAAATACTCTTTCTAAAAAATCTTTTCTTCCTTTTACTTCTTCTTAGTCTTCTTGCTTGTAATTTACCACTTTCATGTTTTTCTATTGCCAGTGAGACCACAATGAAAAGGAAGCTCCTGGGAAGCTCAGTTTAATGTCTCAATTGATCACAGTAAGGAGAGAATAATTGAAGTTACAGGAGACTTCTAGTCATTCTCCTTGGAAAGAAATTAAATTCAGGTTATTTCTTAGATATTTCGTATCACTATATTGATCAAACTTAAGCCAAACCACCAAAGTTTATTTCACTGACCAACATTCATGTTTTTAAATACTGTTTTGTATGTAATAATTAACCAATTCATTAACAACAGTTTTATTAGAGAGTCCCTTTTTAAGGAGTATTTTTATTCAAAAGTATGTATCTTTTCATTTGTGCAATGTTTTAAGCTACCTATTTTTATCATTATGTGGCTTATTACAATTCTTTCCTCTTGACAAAAAATTGTATTTGATATTTTGTAAACAGATGTCCTGTATTCAACTGGTTAAAAAAAAAGTATTTGTTTTGTTTTGTTTTGTTTCCTAATAGATTCTAATTCAGAATTGTCAAATGTAGAATTAAAGCGACGTCTTCAGGATACTCTAGAGGTAAGTACTCCAGCTAATATAAAAATTCTCCTGTGAACAAAGCCCACTGATATTTTAAATAATGCTGGCTTTCCAGATATGCTCAGTGAGCCACAGTGTAAAGCTCATAACTTTCAACTGTCCTCCTCTATCTCTTATCTTCCTCATCTCTCAAGAAAGCTATTTACGTAAACAGGCCCTCCAGCTCGCCTTTCGCCCGGAACCTTTCACAAGAGAGTTACAGACTTCCCTCCATCTGTCTTCCCTGTGTGTATGGCTTGAAATAAACTGACTTAATTTAACCTCTTTGAAGTCAGAGGACAGCAGGCTTCCCAGGTGCTCTGAGTCCAGCCTGCTGCTGGGAGTAGGAGTATGTGTGCAAGGTCCCTATCTTTCCGGGAACAGGAAGACCGAATGTGAATTTGTAACTCTTCTGGTGAAAGCTACCGAGCTACCGTTTTGTTTTCTAGGGCTGCTGTAGCAAAGCACCACCAACAGGTGGTTTGAAACTACAGAGATTTATTCTCTCTCAGTTCTGGAGGCTAGAAATCTGGAATCAAGATGTCAGTTGGCCATGTTCCCTCTGGAAGGTCGAGGAGAATCCTTCTTTGCCTCGTCCTAGCTTCTGGTGGTTGCCCCTGACATTCTTGGCATTCCTTGGCTTATAGCCACATCACTGCAGTCTTTGCCTCTCTTTTCACATGGCCTTCTCCCCTTTGTGTCTGTACCCAAACTTCCCTTGTCTTAGGACATAAGTCATTGCATGAGGCCTACCCTAATCCAGTATGACCTCATCTTAATCTGATTATATCTGCAAAGACCCTGTCTCCAGATAAGGTCACATTCTTAGTACCAGGAGTTAGGATTTGGACAAAACTTTCCTTGGTGGGAAGGACATAATTCAACTGATGATAGCCACTAGCTCTGTGGGTGAGCACGTGCTTATTGTCGGTGCTGTAAAGATTATTTTCAGATTATTAGCTGTGTGGTCTGGAAGGGTAAAAGCAGGTCTGGGCTTTTAGTTACAATGGGTACCTGATGGTGAGAGTTTCAGTCTAAAGCCTGCCTGGGCCGCTTAGGAAGCCTGGAGGAATTCCCAGCCTCTTTTGTAAGGTCAGAGCACTTAGGTTTAGAGCGCTTAGGTTCAGAGTGCTTGCTGAGTGTCAGAGTGTTGAGCTTACATGTAAAATATCCAAATTGATCATTTTGGGGGTTGCATATCTTACAGATATGTAGACTAATTTTACTTCTCCTCTCAGGAGGTAGAAATTTTAAAAACTGAACTTGAGGCATCTCAAAGACAACTAGAAGGTAAAGAGGAAGCGCTAAAAATTCTTCAAAGCATGGTAAGAAGTTATTTTTAAATTTTGGTCACTTACACATTCCAATCATAGGTAGTATGGTTTTATCTTTTAAAACAAAAGCGTCAGTGCTTAATATAGGGTTGTTTTTTTTTTGAGGTGCAGATTTTTAAAACAGTTTTATTGAGGTAAAATTTATATGCCATGGATTTCACTTGTTTTCAATGTACAACTTATTTTTGCTAACCTTAGAGTTGCATAACCATTACCATAATCTAATTTTGAATATTTTCAATATTCCCCAAAAGGAAGCTCTAACCCATTAGCAGTCATTCCCCATTCACATCCCCAACCCCAGACAACCACTAATCTCCTTACTGTCTTTTGGATTTGTCTTTTCTATTTCATGTAAATGGAATGATATAATATGTGTCTGGATTCCTTTAATTAACATGTTTTTGAGGCTCATGCATGGTGTGGCATGTGTCAGTACTTTCTTCCTTTTTACTGCCTAATATTCTATTGTATGGCTATGCCGTATTTTATTTATCCATTCACCATTTGATGGGCACTTACACTGTTTCCTCTTTTGGGCTCTGATGAATAACACTGCTTTATTTGTTCATGTGCCAGTCTTGTGTGGAAAGTTCATTCATTCATTCTCATACTCATCAGGAGAGTCAAACCAAAATCTTTTGACGTGTGAACTATCAAATTCTCTATAAAAGGTGGTCTCTGTGGAAATTCTCTGGTTTTCTATCATCTTAAAATAAAAATGTGAACCTTACTGTGCATATAGGAGTAATGAGAAATTTAATTTATACTGATGGGCTTCTTATTCTTCTTAGGCAATTTTTGGCAAAGCCACAAGTCACACCCAAATGATGCTGCAAAAAACTATGGAACAAAAGAGATCCTTGGAGAAGGTATTTGCCACTTTTAGTGTAGACTTGTTCAGTCCACCAAGCTTTCAAATAGAATTTCCTTTAAAAATCACCATACTAGATGGATATGTCATTTGCGCATACCCTCTTTTAGTTGGGCTTCTGTTTTATACAGTCCCTTCCCTTTTGGAGCTTACAATACAAAACATACTATTACACGGGCAAAGAATTAAGATTTCTTTTACTGCCTCATTTTAAGGTAGTAGGAGGCTTGCCAAGTTGACACTATTTTTCTTCTTTTTCCTTTTTTCTTTCTCCTCTTGCCTGGCAGAGCCTGCCTCTTTCTGACCATCTCATCGTCACTAAACGGTAGTTAGGAATCACCTTGGAAGGTCTTGTTCCTGTGCCTGTTGTAGCCTCTCTTGATGGCAGTGTCCTGGGCTCAAACTCCCGGGCACGTGTTTTGCTTGTGGTCTGTATGGGTTGGGGATGGGGCAATGAGAAATCCAGCTTCCGAGCAGCAAAATTTGAAGCTGTTTCTTATAATAAGCAAGCTTTGGCAAAGCTTTTCTTGAGTGCTAAAAAGGCATGTTACATGTGCTTACAAATGTCACAGACTCTTTTTGAACAATAATTAGTTTCTCTTTAACCTATCCCTTTAAGTGACTGATGATTTATTTCAGCTATTCACAGTGTCCTGAAGTGATCTGTAGTAATTTTCCATGAAAAGTGCTATTTTCTTTCTACAGGAAATAAATGCCCTGCAGTGGGAAATAGAGTTTGATCAGAATAGATTTAAAAATATAGAGGAATCATGGACCCAAAAATATGACAGGTTTGTATATTCTTATTCTATAGTTTTTCTTTGGAAATCTTTTTTTTTAATTAAAAATTATTTATTTATTTATTTGAGAGAGAGAATGAGAGAGAGAGAGCACATGAGAGGGGGGAGGGTCAGAGGGAGAAGCAGACTCCCTGCCGAGCAGGGAGCCCGATGTGGGATTCGATCCTGGGACTCCAGGATCATGACCTGAACCGAAGGTAGTCGCTTAGCCAACTGAGCCACCCAGGTGCCCCTCTTTGGAAATCTTTGAAGTGTGTATAAGTTACCTGTATTTTTATTATTTTTAATATTTATTTATTTGAGTAATCTCTACTCCCAACATGGGGCTTGAACTCATGACCGCGAGATCATGACCTGAGCCGAAGGCAGACGCTTAACGACTGAGCCACCCAGGCGCCCCAAGGTTAGGGATTTTTAAGATCAGTATTTCCTGGGCATCTTGTGGGGGAGATGCTTTGAGATTATGTAGTTTATCAGATTTTCACCCACTAGTTTTTACATCCACAGATTATTCTGCCTGAAGCAATCATTACTGTGATGGTTGCCAAATGGTAATTTGCTAATTCTGTTACTTCTTCTGCATTTATTTGCTGGCATTTTACTATACTAAAGAGCTTTTTTTCTCCATTTGTTTATACCAAAATGGATTCATGAATTCTTGCATTATTCAACTGGTTAAAAGCCATTACTATTGTAATTTCTTTTGTTGCTTAAAATTTTCCAATTTGGGGAGCACCTGGTGGTGCAGTGGGTTAAACATCTGACTCTTTTTAGTTTCAGCTCAAGTCATAATCTCAGGGTTGTGAGACTGAGTCCTGCATCAGGCTCTGCACTCAGTGGGGAGTCTGCTTCAGATTCTTTCTCTCCCTCTCCTTCCTTTCTCTTCCCTCCTCCCCTGGGTGTGCGTGTGCTTTTGCTCTCTCTCTAAAAAAAATATATAAATCTTAAAAAAAATTTCCAACTTTGGTCAGTGGGAGCCCCTTCAAGCTGGCTCCTGTGGCTTTCTGACACCTCCCTATTATTGTTTGAGCACTTTGCTTTCTGGTATAAGATATTCTAGGCTGTTATGCATAAAATATTAAGCATTTCTTCAGGGATCCCTGGTTCCTTTTAGTGGGGAATGGTGTTTAGAAATCAGGATCTTGGGATGCCTGGGTCGCTCAGTCGTTAAGTGTCTGCCTTCGGCTCAGGTCATGATCCCAGGATCCTGGGATCGAGCCCCGCATCGGGGTCCCTGCTCGGTGGGAAGCCTGCTTCTCCCTCTCCCGCTACCCCTGCTTGTGCTCCCTCTCTCGCTGTGTCTCTCTCTGTCAAATAAATAAATAAAAATAAAATCTTAAAAAAAAAGAAATCAAGGTCTTAGTGCTAAGTGTGCTCATTGCTACTGGAAGTCATTGCTAAAAGGTCTCAGAGGACAGAGCTGGAAATACACACCCACACTGACACAGACCTAAACCTCGCTCTCTCTGTTCAAAACCCTGAGTTCAGGCCCCTATCTCCAATTGCAGACCACCACCACAGCGTTAATTTTAGCCTTGCTCCTTGCCACATTTGTAACTTCCACAGTGAGAAACATGGCTCTTTTAACCCAATGTTTACTTATTCATTCTGTCATACAATATGCAGAAAGTAGCTTTAGAATTGCTAATATACACCATTACAGAATCAAACCTAGAGTTCAGTATTTGTTTATAGTTTTTTTTCTAGCCTGAGGAGATCCAGTCAATACACCATGTTCAAAACTTGTTTAGTTTCTTGGGGCACCTGGATGGCTAAGTTGGTTGAGTGTCTGACTCCTGATTTCAGCTCAGGTCATGATCTCAGGGTCATGAGATTAAGCCCTGTGCCGGGCTCCATGCTCAGCAAGGAGTCTGCTTGAGTTTCTGTCCCTCTCCCTCTGCCCCGCCCCACCCCCTGTGCTTACTTGCGCTCTTTCAAATAAATAATTCTTTAAAAAAAATAAAACTTGTTTACTTTTTTCTCTTCAGTGTGGTTATACTGTTCATTTAAGTTCATTTGTTTCTATCTATATTCGATCTTAGGTTTTTTTCACCATCCTTGTTGATTTAGTTATTCGTCTTTATTTTTGACTTTGTAAAACATTCCCATGCTTCCAAAAGTCAGAACTATGCTGAGAGGTATACTCAGAAATGTCATTTTCCCCCCATTCCCAACCTCCTGTCATCCTTCCTTTTCCTCACCATCTGTAGATAACCAGTCTATTTTCTGATTTATCCTTCCTGTGTTTCCTTTTGCACAAATGGGCATATATGTCTGTTCTCTTATTTCTCCTTCTTTCTTACACCAAAGAACAGTTGACTGTAGATAGTCTTTTAAACTGTTTTTTCTGTTTAACAATATATCCTGGAAACCAATCCATTGTGTGGATGTGCCATAGTGTACTCAACCATTCTCCTTGATAGGCACTTAGATTGTTTCCAGTATTTTGCAGTATAAACTATGTATCTTTTTATGCAAGTTCTTGGAGGTGGCCTAAGTTTATAGGTGGTGGTTAAGATGATTAAAACTTTAGTAAAGAAAATGAATATTTAAAAGGATGCCTCAGAGATACTTCTGATTCTTTTATTATTTTTATTTTTTTAAATCTTATATGAGAGAGAGCATGATGAGCAGGGGCAAGAGGAGAGGGAGAAGCAGGCTCCCCACTGAGCAGGGAGCCCAATGCAGGGCTTGATCCCAGAACTGAGAGATCATGACCTGAGCCGAAGGCAGATGGCTCAACTGAGCCACCCAGGCGCCCCATTTTTTTTTTTTTTTTTTAAGATTTTACTTGTTTGAGAGAGTGTGTGTGTACACAAGCAGGGAGAGGGGGAGGGATAGAGGGAAAAGCAGACTCCCCATTAAGTGCAGAGCCCGACTTGGGTCTTGGTCCCAGGACCCTGAGATCATGACCTGAAGTCAAGATGCTTAACTGACTGAGCCACCCAGGTGCCCCTGATTCTCTCTTTTTTTTTTTATTTTAATTAATTAAAGGGAGAGGGAGAAAGAGAATCTTAAGCAGGCTCCATGCCCAGTGTGGAGCCTGACATGGGGTTTGATATAACAACACTGAGGCTCATGACCTGAGCTGAAATCAAGGGTCGGACAGATGCTTAACCCATTGAGCTGCCCAGGCACCCCTATTAATTTTTATTTTAAGTAGACTCCACACCCAATATGGGGCCTGTACTCATGACCCTGAGATCAAGAGTCATATGCTCTACCCACTGAACCAGCCAGGCCCCCTCCCTTTTTATTATTTTATTATTTTTTAATTTGAGATACTTCCGATTCTTTCTCAGCTAAATACACAGACGAATTAAAAGTATGTTCAAAATCTTACCACACTTTTTTTTTTTTAAGATTTTTATTTATTTATTTGACAGAGGGAGAGACAGCAAGAGCAGGAACACAAGCAGGGGGAGTGGGAGAGGGAGAAGCAGGCTTCCCGCCGAACAGGGAGCCTGATGTGGGGCTCGAACCAAGGACCCCGGGATCATGACCTGAGCCAAAGGCAGACGCTTAACCATCTGAGCCACCCAGGCGCCCCATTACCACACTCTTTTAAATTGTTTTTGTTTTGTGACACATATATGTTCTAGACTGTTTTGAAGTAGGAAAAATTTTATTTGGGTTTTTGTGTTCTAATTATGGGATAAAAATATTCTCATTCAACCATGAAGTGTTAATGTTTTAGTTATTTGGAGGGTACTTTTTTCCAGGCTAAACTGTGAAAATGCAGTCCTCCAAGAAACTCTAAATGTAAAAACAGAAGAAATTAAAATGCTCAAGTCGGAAAATGCACGTAAGTGAAGAGTGGTATTTTGATGATTCTTTAAAAATACTGTTACAAGATCATTTTTAAATAGAGTATCCTACGTTAAGAACATACATATTGATAGACAAAGTGCTATTATTTCAAAGTAATATGCTTTAAGGATAATAGAAGATATCCATCTTTTAGGGTTTTTGCAATTTAAAAACATTTTTAGGTGAAATTCAATTAACAAAATTAACCAACCATTCAAAAGTAAATAATTCATAACACCCACAATGTTTGCAACCATCTCGTTCCAAAAGATTTTCATCACTCCAAAATAAAACCCTATATCCATTAACTATTTCTCCCCATTCTCCCTTTATCCTTTAGTTTTTATACTCCTTGTAAAACAAGATTGTAGAGCATCTGATGCTGAGGAACCTTAGTTGGTATATATTTTATTGGAATACTAGTAGTAACTGTGTAATTCAACATTACTTTCTCTCAAAAATATCTTTTGTGACTTTATTGCTAAGATTAATATTCTTAATTTTTCAAGATGACTCATTAAAAACTTGAAATTTCTTACATATATGTGTATACATATATACCCTTTATGTAGTGAGCCATCTTATGACAAAAGTTAGTAAAAGAATAGTAAGGTGTTTTAAGAATATTAAGATGGCATCAACTTTTTATAAAATTTTAAGAGATGTTGGTTCTTCCTTCTTAGCAGAAACTGTTTTAAAGTAGTGGCTTGAAAGGGACAAAGTTCTAAATCATGTCATGGACCTGAGAGGGGCACTTTCTGTAGTTCAGTAAGGCAGGGTCCCTGGGTGAGAATTGCACACAGAAAGTGGTGCTTCCCAACACCAGTGATTCGAGCAGATGGGAGATCTCTCCTGTGTTAGGTTAGTTCAGGACAGAAGTTGCCCATAGCCACATCCCCTCCCCCTCTACCACCTCACCCTGCAACAAGAGAGGGAAAGTTACTATTTTCTGCTCAGTAGATCGCAGGACCCTTCTTGTTCTAAATGTTTGGTTGAGAGCCTCTTGTGAAAGCTCTTAACAGAAGTCCGATAAAGTTTGTATAGCTGGTACATTTGACGTTAAGGTAGGAGATCTCATCATCTGGTTGTCTTACTATCCAGCAAGTGCAAATAATTTGCACTTGTATGTTCTCTTTGAAAATCCTGCAAATTTTCTTTGAGCAAATGAAGACCAGACTTCGTTTGCAAAATTAAAATACTTCAATGTTAAAAA
Organism: Mirounga leonina; assembly: GCF_011800145.1. Taxonomy (NCBI): domain Eukaryota; kingdom Metazoa; phylum Chordata; class Mammalia; order Carnivora; family Phocidae; genus Mirounga; species Mirounga leonina. The sequence goes on along the minus strand of NW_023270426.1, from coordinate 43,314,084 downwards.
CAGTCCTATTTAATCTAGTGTTATATATGTATTATCTCACTTGATACCTTTTTTCAGGATGGGGCCAGATGTAGTAGGTAATGTCTGTGTATAAGCATTGCTTATAAGAAATGAGTGCATGATGCTGGTGTAACTCAACTGGGTGAGGCTGGAGTTAAATTTCATAACTAACACTCTGCTCTTTGGCCCTTCCTAGTTTTAAATCAACAGTATTTAGAGGCCCTCGCCATGCTTGATGTCAAACAGCAGATGGTGGCTCCGGAAAACGTGTGCCATGATAAAAGTGGTTTTACAGAGGTTTCAGGTCTTGAGGTAGGTAAGCAGGTAAGAAAATTGAACAAGAGGGAAGTTTTCTACTTTCCTTTTCCCCATCACCTGCTCCATGTTCTAGAATAGCATTATACTTAGCAGTTTGAGAGTGAGGGTAAGGAGAGGCCCATCGGTTTCCCCAGGGCAGTTCTTCAGCCTTACTGGCACCATGCCCGTCCATGCACTATATTCTTGGACACTAGAAGATGTGCGGGCCACCTCCTGCCCCTTTTATTTCTTATTTTTATAGCTTTAGCAGAAGCTGTGTTAGCTGTGTCTCACATTACATGATGATAGGTATTTTTTAGAAGTGGAAGGATGATGATTCTCCTGACGTATTAGAAATCATTCATCATTTCTGAGCATGCACCTCTCCCTGGTGGGAACTGGAAGGAGTAAGTACTGGGCAGCAGGACCAAGCTCAGTCACAAGAAGTAACAGTGGGTGTTAATATTTACTTCATTAGGTCAAGTTGCTGCCAGGGATACAGAACTATACAAAACTGGTGCCCACTTAAAGGTTTTGGAGAAGGAAAAGCAAGGTAGAATTCCTTTAAGGTTTTGTTCCAAGTAGTAACATTGTTTCCTCATTTGTAATTTCCACTTGGATCTTGAAATCCTCCTCCCAGCTTTCTTTTAGTTTTTTCTTCTTTCTTTCCAGGTTCTTTGAATGATGCTTGAATAGAAATGTGTATGTGTGTGTGCGCCCTTATGTTTGTGTGCAGCTAGGCAGTACGGCACTTAGTAACAGGAATAATGCTTTTGGATTTGAAGCTTGCTGTCCTCGGAGCCTGCCTCTGCCATGGCCCTAGAGGGAGGCCCTGTGATTGTGCCAAAATGGCAGCGTCTGCTCGCGGAATGCTTCTTAAGCTCAAACAGGAGGTACTGTATTATCAAAACACTGAAGCTTTGGTTTTGTTTCTCTAGTAATAGAATAAAGGAAAATATCTGCAATAATTAGCTCATTTTGGTAGTCATTGGCTATGGAACTTATTTGTAGTTTTATGTGATAGAATTAACTTATAAATTTAATTTTATTTTTATTTACACGGTTCCAAAATACAAATAGTACCTGGCACAATATGGTGGCAACATAAAGTTGTTTGCCTCAGCTTGTACTTAACATTGCCTAAATTTTTCTTTTCTCTATAAATGGCCCTCAAAATTACTATATTGCACACTCATGCTTAAAATCACTAGGATCCACAACTCTGATAAATGGGGAGATAAACACGAAGCTTATTAGAAAAGCAGCAAGGTACAGTGGAAAGAACCTTTGTACCAGCCAGATCTAAGTTTAAGTCTTAGCTCTAGTATTTTCTAGCTGTGTGGGTTTGGATACACATTAGAGAGTAATAACTAGTTATTGCGCTGTTGCGATGATACAGAGGAAGCAGACATTTAATGTTTAGCACAGCGCCATGCAGATGCCTGGCATTTAATCAAACAGCGTTTGCCATTATCATTAGTTTTAATAACAAATACGGAACATGGACCATAATTTTAAAAATATTTTACCTTTATTGAAGAATGGAATTTTAAGTCTTCAGATATAGGAAAAATAACATAAACATTGGCAATTCATTAAGAAAAGCCTAAGATTACACAGATCAGAGTCAGGGTCAGCCATGGCGGACATGTAAAAAGTGATACTCGTAATTATTTTCAGTGATATTGCCTGGAATGGCCCAAGGCGGAACTGAAATGCAGCCTTTGGTGTCCTCCTTTCTTACTCTCTGGGCAGGACACACACAGGGCCTGCCTAGGGTAATGTGGTGAGGTCCAAGAAATGGATTAACAAGGAATGATCAGGCACCACAAGGGAAACGTCTGGTAATTTAGCTCAGAGTGGGCAGCTACTATAGAGGGTAATTAGCAAGTACTAATTAGTTTAAGCAGATGGACTAGATCAGACACTAGAACCATGCTTAGGCAGGGAGACTACATTTGCTAATCTGATTCAGTATTCAGGCAAGAATTGTTATGTTTTGCCTCTGACACCTCTCAAACTTTCTTTCAAAACTAGCTGGGACTTTTGCAGAAGAGTAAAGAAGAAGCCTACATAATGGCAGATGCATTCAGAATTGCATTTGAGCAACAATTAATGAGGAAAAATGACCAGGCACTGAGATGGACACAAATGGATAAAATGTATACAAAAGCAACAAAATGGATAAATTGGAAGCACCTTAAGGAGGATGGTAAATATGAGTTATAATGGCAATAATCAGGTGTAATTTTAGTTGTTTTTGGTAATAATCAAGTTGATTAAGCATAGTTAATGTAATGGAGAGTATAACTGAAATATCAAAGATAGTTGTGATTTATTACAGAATTTAGTAACTGTGGTTAAAAATGGGGTCACTGGATGTTACATATGCAGATGAGGTAATAGGATCACCAAAACCTTAAAATAACAGAATCTCTTTTTTACTATTCATCTGTCTCATTTAAACAAGACTACGTTTCGTGGGAAAACTTTGTAAAAATGCCAGATGAGTAAAGGGAAATTGCCTAGGAAGTAATAATGAAAATAGTGAGGGGCGCCTGGGTGGCTCAGTCGTTAAGCGTCTGCCTTCGGCTCAGGTCATGATCTCAGAGTCCTGGGATCGAGCCCCGCATCGGGCTCCTCGCTCTGCGGGAGGCCTGCTTCTCCCTCTCCCACTCCCCCTGCTTGTGTTCCCTCTCTCGCTGTGTCTATCTCTGTCAAATGAATAAATAAAATCTTTAAAAAAAAAAAAAATAGTGAAACCCAACATTAAATGTATCTAATTAAACTTTGTTGAAATATGTAAAGAGATATTGAGGGGTAGAGGAAAAATTTTAAGTTGGAAATATTAATATTCATGGGGTGCCTGGGTGGCTCAGTTGGTTAAGTGACTGCTTTCGGCTCGGGTCATGATCCTGGAGTCCCAGGATGGAGTCCCGCATCAGGCTCCCCTCTGACCCTACCCCCTCTCATGCACTTTCTCTCTCAAATAAATAAATAAAATCTTAAAAAAAAAAAGAAATATTAATACTCATAAAAATGAAACAAGTTAAGGTTTAGGTTTTGGTTCACAAACCTATCAAAGTTCATGGACATGGCCATTTTTTTAGTACTGTTGTACTAGTGGAAAACAAAATATATAAAAATGTCATCAAAGAATAAAATTACAGTTGAAGTATATCATCCAATATAATCAAAGTACCTGTTATTTTTTAGAAATGTTAGTTCCTCTAAATGGTCAGTATCAGTTTTTATTTATTAGTATTATTCAGTGCAACTTCTAGTGCTTCAATTTAAAATTCTAATTTGAAACCTTTTCTTAGTCAAGAAAGATCACAGTGAAGTTTATAAGTTTAAATGTTATAATATTAAAATTCTGAGATGACTGTATTTCTAAATATTTTTTAGTATGTCAAAATCCATAATCCTAATTCCAGTATCTCTCATTCTCAGATGAATTTGGGTTAATAAGAATCTTATATTAAAAATTAAACTTTTAATAATAGATACCTATTTTGCTTTAAATATTTTTTTTCAATAGTACATATTCCTAATAGCATACATGTTATGTGTTGTGAAATTTTAGCTTCATTAACTAAACTTTACCTGTCTCTTTGCTGAAATGGTAAAAAGTGCTAAGCTTACAGGGATAATAAAAATAGAAGCAGTACACAAGAAGTATGTAAGTAGGGGCGCCTGGGTGGCTCAGATGGTTAAGCGTCTGCCTTCGGCTCAGGTCATGATCCCAGGGTCCTGGGATCGAGTCCCACATCGGGCTCCCGGCTCAGCAGGGAGCCTGCTTCTCCCTCTGACCCTCTCCCCTCATGCCGTTTCTCTCTCGCTCGCTCTCTAAAAAATAAATAAAATCTTAAAAAAAAAAAAATAAGTATGAAAGTAGACAGAAGCAGATCATATGAGTTACATATTGAGACTTTTCATCTGGGAGAAGTCAGGGAAACACAGGAAAACGTATTTCTCAACATTCATTCTTAAAGAGGCATTCCACACTGTCCTGAAATTAACTTTTAAAAAGTTTTCGGACATGAGACTTATAAAAGAAATCACTGAGCTGGCTAATATAATGTCTAAGTCCTTAACTATCATTTATGATAAATACAAAATCAGTATTTATATGACTGTTACTTATAATAATCCCTTAGTAAAAGCTGAAGGTATAACCTTAATGTCCAGCTCAAGGTAGGTGATTCTGCTAGGGAAATAAGCACAGTCCATATACTTAGGCTTTTAGGAATCGATGGAAAATCTTTAGAGTATCAAGGACAACAAATGTGTAGGTGATCTTCAGGCACCTCTTCTAAATTAGTCCGCTGATAGGAGTTGGGACTGCTCAATTTTCAAAGATACTGTCTTTGAGGATAGCCTTGGTGTTCTGTGACATAAACTAAAGGCAAACCCCTTTGGAAATCTGATCTTAACTGCTTGTTTTTACAGAAGGTAAGGAGAAAAGTTAGGGGAGAAAGAAAAGGGAAAGGCCTGGTTAATCCTAGGAAAGCAGCCACGTTCTTTCACCTGGCATAGTAGACCCAAGGGTGTGCATGGAAGTAGGCCACAAGGGTAGTGGTAGGTAGAAAAGGCTGGGTTTTTCCTAAGAGGTAGATTTGTATACATTCAGCACTTGAGTATGTATTCATTTCATATACCAGAACTCCTGCCTTTCCTAGCTAATAAGGAACCTCAAGAAATTCCCCATAAAAAATATGATTTGATAGGTATAGCTCCTGATCTGTTTTCCATTAAGACCCTGAAGAGACTGGAAGCAGTAAAATAACTGATTCATCTCGGAAAGACCTTTACAAGTCCATACAAGTGTCAGTAGCTCTTTGTCAGTTTTTCAGTGATGAGACTGATTTTATTCATTTATTTCAATAATCTAAAGGTACAGGATGACTGTCACAGGTCATTTTCTTATATGTGGTTAACACGTTAAGAAGACATCAACTTTTGTCATTGATACGCAGCTTAGACGAGTTCTGAAAGATAGGTTATAAGCATATTTCTTTTTTTTAGACTGCCAAATAGACATTCATCCACTTGTCTGGCCTTTCTCCTTTTGCCACAGTTGCTGGAGGAAGAGGTCATGAGTGAGCTCGTCACTGCAGTTTATCAGGATTGGGTGTAAAGAGAAATGTCTCTTATCTGTTCTCAGTTTTCCATTAGACCATTTACAGAGCATTCCGAAGGCATTCTTGATGTTTTCTTTGTATAAATCCGCAATTTTTGTACCGTCTGCTATACAACTGCATTCTTTCTATGAAGAACATCATCAGTGTACACATTTCAGGATGTGGCCTCTTAAACATTATGTCCATACCTGGGCTAGTTTTCACAACTGTGGCTATGTTATTTTTTAATTGTGATAAAATATATACATAAAATTTACCATTTTAACCATTTTTAAATATTCACATTTTGGTAACCATCACGACCATTCATCTCTACAACTTTTTCATCTTCCCAAACAGAAACTTTACCCATTAAACACTAACTGCCCACTCCCTTCTCCCAGCATCCCCCCTGCTCTATTATTTAATGGCACCGCAATCCTGAGGCATAGGTACTATTATTCTTATTCTAGAGGTGAGGAAACAAAGCTCAGAGACCTTGTCCAAGGTCATTTAGTAAGTGGTTAAATGAGGATTCAAGTCCAGGTCTTTCTGCTCTAAAACAGAATTTGCATGGTTCAGAGCCAGGTTTTGTTGGGTGTGCACAGTGTTCTCAAATAACAGGGGTGCGTAAGTGGCTGACATTCAACATTGGGAGATTTCACATACAAAACTGGATTGCTGCCTCCTCTGGAAAGCTGCTGATAATGTGGGCTGCATGCTGTCCCCAGGAGCAGCTGTACGATGAGACAGAGCGGCAGGCAGGGCATTGCACTGGGTCTTACACTGTGGCCCTCTCAACCTCCGTTTGCCATCCTGGCTCTAAAGTCTGTGTTCTCCCAGTACACACTGTGATGCCTGACTCACTAGAGGTCTCCTGAAGAGAACCACCTCCTGGCTGATTTACAAATGAATTGTCCCTGGTTCATACTTACCTCTATTCCTGGAACTACATTAGTGAGTGTGTTTTTATGTCTCAGTTGGATTTGCATGTTCAATTTTAGGGTTACCATCACAAGGAAGTAAGAAGACCTTAGGGCAGAAACTGCTGGGGATGCTCCCTTCAGAAAACAGTTCTAAGAAGACCGATGACCAGAATAACCCTCAGGAGGTCTTTAAGATGCTAACAGAGTTGGTTAGTATCTTTGCTTTCCTTTTGTTAGAGGTTGTGGTTAAGTTAATCTTTCTGCTTCCTATTAATTAAACTCTTTTTTTTTTATTTAATTCTTTAGCACTCTATACTTGCCTTTTATGCCCTTTTCCCAGCTGAGGTACCATCCTCCAGTTTTGATCTTCATCTCCTTAAATTCCCTGCATGCTCTTCCCACTTCTCCCATCCATGTTCTTCCTGTACAAGTTTAAAGCTTCACTTCTGAAAAGAGGGGGCTCCCCTGTAATTAACTGCAGGCACCTCTGTCATCTGCATGTATGCATACAATCCATGCCACTCAGGAATTTTTAAGGTGTACAAGGCAACTTTCTCACACATTATATCCTTTAATCATCACTACAACCCTGAAAATCAGTCCTATTATCCCCATTTCATATATTACTAAACTAAAAGACCCATGCTATATGAACATATTTATCTATAGAAGTGTTCAAGTTATTCTCAAATAAATATATAAAAACAATTTCACATATAAATAACTTCAACATTCTCTTGCAGAGGTAAGTACATGTTAATATTATATACACATAGGGCGCCTGGGTGGCTCAGTTGGTTAAGCGACTGCCTTCGGCTCAGGTCATGATCCTGGAGTCCCGAGATCGAGTCCCGCATCGGGCTCCCTGCTCGGCAGGGAGTCCGCTTCTCCCTCTGACCCTCCTCCCTCTCATGCTCTCATTCTCTCTGTCTCAAATAAATAAATAAAATCTTAAAAAAAAAAAAAATTACATACACATATATACACACACACCCCATGTATATGTTTTTCCCCTTTCTTCAGATGATCTACAAAAATTTCAGCAGAAGGAATGCTGCTTTCTGTTCTTCCTTAAAAAAAAAAAGCCTCAGTAATGTGTACCGTATTATTTGGGAATCAGTAAACAATTATTTACATTGACTGACTTGACAGACTGAAGACAGAACATTTATTGACTAACTGGCGTATTTTTATTTAATCTTTTTTTTAAAAAAGATTTATATATTTATTTTATAGAGAGAAAACATACAGGTTGGGGGGGGTAGAGGGCGAGAGAATCTCCAGCAGACTCCCCAGTGAGCGTGATGAGCACTGAACGTGGGGCTCGGCCTGATCTCATGACCCAAGCTGAAACCAAGACTCAGATGCTTAAATGACTGAGCCACCCAGGTACCCATAACTGGTATAATTTTAAATTTTTGTATATGCAGTTGAATGATAAAGAAGAAGCTCTGGCTCATCAAAGAAAAGTTAGTTACATGCTTGCTCGGGCACTGGAAGAGAGAGACACCACCTCAAATGAGAATAAAGAAAAAAGTCCCGTGAAAGACAATTTTCCATTAAAAAACCTCTGGGGGAAATCTTCAGAATTCCCTGAACTGCATGATCCTGTATTTTCAAGTGTTCAAATTTTAAATTCTGCGGGCTGCATTTGTTCAATCCAGCACCTTCACAGAGATCAAAACTGCACAAGAACTCTCAAAAGATCCTGTTCTTTGCCATCAAATATCATATTTTGAAAATAAACCAGTTGAAATCAGAACCAAGAGCTGTTTCTATCAAGAGACTTTAAAAAAGGACTTAACAAATGTTGCTACATCATTAGAAGTTGTGCAGCTTAAATACTCATTTTCTACAAGAAATTTATTAGTATTATGTTGACATATTTTATAAATTACATTACCATACCTTATTATATTTTCAGTATTTGCCAACATCTTAAAAACAACAAAATGATTTTTGAGAAAAATAGTTACTTACTTAGATTGACTAAAGGGATCTTTGACTGGCTTAAGTAACAATATAAATTAATGCTCTAAGAAGTAACAATGCCTAGGAGTGACTGAATGTTAATTTTTAGATTACATATATTTTGTTTTATTGTATTTTTCAGGATTTTTCATTTGCCACAGGAAGTTTAATAATTTCCTTAACTTCAATTAAAAAGTTATTATGGTGGGACTTTGGCAGAAGTATATTCAAAACATTGTTAGTTACCTTTATAGCTTCTTTTTTTGTTGGGGTGGTGACACTTTGTAGCCAGATCTACACATAATTCTAGCACTCAAACCATTCTGATTTACCTTCTTGGTTTTGATGCTGAATTTTAAGCCCTTTAATTTTTTCTTTCTTTCTATAAATGTTACATAGTAAAGATCTTTAATAACTTCTGGGAATGTTACTATATTAATAACATCACATGTCAAAGGAACTGTATTACATTATTAGAAATTTTAATAAAACTTTTATCTAGTTATGATCTCTAGTAAAAAAAAATACATACATGGCTTGGCTACGTTAACTACTACTTAAATAGATGAGGTAACAACAGGGTAAAATGAGGTAACAACGAAGTATAAACTATTGTTGTGTTAAAGCAACACCATTTAGTTGGAATTAATAAATATTAATAAAAGATGAAAACTTGGCAAATAAATTTTGCAAAAAGGAGTAATGATGAGGAACTAGTGTTACTAGATATTAAAAATGCATTGTCCTGGGGCACCTGGGTGGCTCAGTTGGTTGAGCGACTGCCTTGGGCTCAGGTCGTGATCCTGGGGTCCCGGGATCGAGTCCTGCATCGGGCTCCCTGCTCGGCAGGGAGTCTGCTTCTCCCTCTCCCGCTCCCCCCTCTTGTGCTCTTTCTCTCTCTCACTCTCTGTCTCAAATAAATAAATAAAATCTTTAAAAAAATGCATTGTCCTGATAGTAATATAAAGCTACGTTATTTAAAACAATGTGGTACCAGTAGGTCAATGGAACAGGATAAAGACCACACACAGATTTAATACATGTAATGATTTAATATGTGTAATGATTTAATATGAAATAAAAGGTAAGAAAAGGAAAGATTTGGTAATGCTCAACAATAACAAACCTGGAAGTGTAAAAAAAAAAAAAAATCAAATAAAAAAGGTTCTTTTTTAATGTGTGTGTGTATAATATGTGTATATATATAAAATGCAAGTTCATATAAATTGATAAACTTTGGAACACTCTAACTGAAAAAGAATCTAAATCAACAGTTCACAAAAGGGATTACATATGGTTAGCAAATGTGAGGAGCTATTCAACCACAGTAGAAATTTTAAAAATGTAAATTAGAATGAGATACCAAATTAGCAAAGATCACAAAGATTATGTGAGTACTAGAAATGATGAGGTGAAACAGATCCTTTCATACAGTGTTGATGGGACTGTGTATATTTGAGACCCTGCATTCAATCTTGGGGGGTATACACTCAGAAGTGAAACTGCTAGATCATATGAAAATGCTCTTTAAAAATTTTTAAGGAAAGGCCAAAGTTTTCCACAGCAGTGACACCATTTTACATTCCAACTGATAATGCACAAGGGTCCCAACTTCTCCACATCCTCATCAACACTTGTTATTTTCTGGGATTTTTTTTTTTTTTTTTTTTTTATAGTAAAGATCCTAACTGGTATGAAGTGATATCTCATTGTGGTTTTGACTTGCATTTCCCTAATGATTAGTGATGTTGAGCATCTTTTCATGTGCTTATTGGCCATTTCTATATCATCTTTGGTGAAATGTCTATTCAAGTCCTTTGCCCATTTTTTAATATTTTTTTATTGTTGAGCTTTCTTATCAGATATATGATTTGCATCTTTTCACTCTGTGCTTATCACTCCTTTGATACATACAAGTTTTAAATCCTGATGTAGTCTATTTTGTCTTTTTAAAGAAAGCAGAGTTTTCTCTCTTGGTAGCAAAGAAACCAGATTCTAAGCACACCTGTTGGCTTATAGATGGAGAATACCATGTGACAAGGCATGTGGACTGCCTTAAGAAGCTGGGAAAGGCCTCTGGCTGACAGCTACCAGGACAAGAAGCACGTGCATTAAAATTACATGAAATGAATGAGTTTGGAAGCCAATTCTTCCCTAGAAACTCAGATCAACTGACATCTTGATTTTGACCTATGCAAAAAACACAGTTGGGCCAGGTCAGACATCTGGCTTACAGAACTGTGAGCTAGTAAATTTGTGTTACTTTAAGCTGCTATATTTATGGTAATTTTTATACAGAACAAGAAAAATAACAGTCCATAAAGCATGAGTATGTAGTGTTATATACATAATATATATTTTTATATATTAAATGGATATTAAATAAACTAGATTTATATGTATTAACATGGAAGGAATTAAAGTTTTGAGTAAAAAAAATTATGAGATGTACAGCCTATCACTCATAAAATTTTGAGACCCAAAACAATATGGTGTATTATTACACGTATTTTTATAAAATAGCAGTATAAAATCATGGAAGGACACACTCATTTCCTAAGAGTCACTCTCCTTTCGGGAAGGTGAAAAGGAAAAGAATGGAATGACATATTAAAGGACCTCAATTTCATTTGTAATTTTTTCTTCTTTTTTTCCTATTTAGTATATTAACATTTGTTAACTCTAGGTAGGAGGTATATGCTACATTTCTACTCCTGCTTCAATTTTTGAATACTACCCCTGCTACTACAAATCTGTGGCCAGATCACCAAAGTAACTGATGATTATTTTTATTAAGGTTTCCTTAATGCATTTTCAATTCTACATTTCAGAGAATTGAACTTAATCTTACTTTTGCACTCTCATCAAAAAAATCAGAATTAAGTTTGTTTTAAAATACATTTAATAAAAATAATCCAGTTTTACATATTTTACATGTGTGGAATATTTACAAATTCCTTCTACAGCATTTACTAAACGTTTACTATTTCTCCATTATTTGCCTTGACTATTTCCTTCAGTAGTAAAATACTGTCCAGTGATCTCTGTAACTAAAAAATTAGCTTCTTGGGTAATCCTCCTAGGTGAAAAAAAAATGAGGTTGTTCACATTTAATCTTAACAGCAATTCTAACCAGTCACTGCATTCCAACTACATTCATTTTACTTGCTTTGATTTGCTAATAAGACTTATTTAACATTAAGCATACAGTATACCAGTAAAAATTTATGAAGAAAATAAGGTACATATTGGTAAGTTCTCGCAACTCTGAGGTATACTCAGAAGTGCCCATATCCTTTTAAAAAGCTTGATTTAATTATTTTCAGTGGAAACAAATAACACTAAAATACCACATTCTGTACCACACTTACGAAACAGCTCACAATCTACATTTCTTAGCTGCCCCTCGGTCACTAGCTATATATTACCTACTTGGGAGTTTTCTGAATTCATTTCTTATGAAAATGAAAGTTTTACCTTGTTCCAAGGCCTGTGTTCTCTTCCGTTTTGTTGCTACAGCTGGATTTGACTGCTCCTTTAGAGTTTCCAATGGACAGTTTGGTCTTGGCAGCTGACATCCAGGTGTTGGCCCTGGCCGATTACTGAAATATTTAGTTTTCAATGCCTTGAAAAAGGAAACATACCAAGGAAAGTAGCGTTTTAAGTGAGTATCTGAACCGTGTTTAAGGAAATCTAACCTCCAGGGGCACCTGGGTGGCTCAGTCGTTAAGAGTCTGCCTTCGGCTCGGGTCATGATCCCAGGGTCCTGGGATCGAGCCCCGCATCGGGCTCCCTGCTTGGCTGGAAGCCTGCTTCTCCCTCTCCCACTCCCCCTGCTTGTGTTCCCTCTCTCACTAGATCTCCCTCTGTTCAAAAAAAATCTTAAAAGAAAATCTACCCTCCAGAATTTTGGGAATATTAAAAACACTATGTGAATACCCCACTTCCAAAACGAAATTAATTTCAAGAATTTAGATGAGCACATTACTACAAATAGACATAAAAGAGCTTAAGATCAGCTGATAATTCCATTACCATAAGAAAAAGACACTAAAGATTTTATTTGACAAAGCCAGAACACATTTTAAAAAATGTATTCTATCAAAATACAACTCACATAAGTTGTCACAACTAGTATTTTTCTATAAATTTCGAGTTTTACTATTAATGAAAACAACTTTCTAGATAATCTGACCTAGTCTCAAGTTTCTTATGATGGAGCTAATAAATATATGTGTATGGATGGAAAGGTAACGAGGTATTCTAATGGTAAAAATATCTAGCATGTATGTATTAATGTAGCATCATGTACTGCAAAAAAGAGATGGCCTATAGAAATAAATGTAGTAAACAGTGATTTGGTAGTCTGTAATAAAATTAAGTGGAAAAAAATCCACCTTGTATTCTTGGTATATTGTACATTAACATCATTTGTTAGATATGAAAACTTGTGACATTTCATTTTAATCAGTCTTACTTTATGAAGCCAAATCATTGTACTGTGATGCATTCCTTCATTTCCCTGCTCCAATTTTAAGTGTTTGTGACATTATCCTTTTTTGTTTTGTGCTTGTTTTGAAAACAAAGAAATTGGATTTTGCCCCCCAATCCGCAGGGCTTTTATTTTTTTCTTTGGTAACATTTCTCCCTTCTTTTATAAGAGCAGATATTCTTGGTCTTCCTAATGTTTTCTGAGTTTGATTCTTATTTCCCTTAAACAAGGGTATCAGTATTTGTTCTATTTACAGTATCTTTCAATCTCTTGTAAGCATAAGTTGTATTAAGAACTATACGGGGTGCCTGGGTTGCTCAGTTGGTTGAGTGTCTGCCTTCAGCTCAGGTCATGATCCCGGGGTCCTGGGATCAGGCTGCATGTTGGGCTCTCTGCTCAGCAGGGAGCCTACTTCTCCCTCTCCCTCTGTCTACCGCTCTGCCTGCTTGTGCTCTCTCTGTCAAATAAATAAATAAAACCTTAAAACAAAAAACAAAACGAAAAAAACTATGATTTTTGGGGTGCCTGGCTCGTTCAGTCACGAGAGCACACAGCTCTTGATCTCGGGGATTTGAGTTCGAGCCCCACATAGGGTGTAGAGATTACTTAAAAATAAAATCTTTAGGGCACCTGGGTGGCTCAGTCGTTAAGCGTCTGCCTTCGGCTCAGGTCATGATCCCAGGGTCCTGGGATTGAGTCCCGCATCGGGCTCCCTGCTCTGTGGGGAGCCTGCTTCTCCCTCTCCTCCCCACTTGTCCTCTCTATCTCACTATCTCTGTCTCTCTCTCAAATAAATAAAATCTAAAAAATAAAATAAAATAAAATAAATAAAATCTTTAAAAAAGAAAAGAACTGTATTATTTTCTTCCCCATTATCACTTTCTGACTATGACAATGATCAGGATGCATACTGGGACTGTATTTCATGGGGAAAAAAACCAAAACACTTTTGGCATTAGGCTAGCACAAACCTAATTGAAATAACCATTATCTTAACAAGTACAGAACCCTTATTTTTTCTTCTCTAGGTAAACTACTTGAAAGCCAATTAATTATGAAATAAATATATATTTATATGTTCCTTAACAAAAGTAAATTCTCCTGTTGTTATGTGTGCTTGATGTAATTTAATATCAGACTGAACAGCTTGTAGCCTGGGGACAAGATAAAATTTGTTATTCCTTAAAACAAAAACACATCTTTACAGTACTTAAAGAATGTTAGAATATCTTAAGAAATTCTACTTTTATCTATGCCAGAATTAAGATTATCCTCATATTTCCTAATATAAGAAAGATATGCTAAAATACCTGTGTTGCTGTAATTCGAGTACATGGGTTAAATAAGAATAAGCCTTGTATGAGATCTAGCAAGTCGTCTCCTGCTGCAATGAAGATGTGTTGTAACGGGATTCCAGGAAAACTCTTAAATGTCACGAAATCTGGAAGACTACACATGTCCTGTAAAAATATTTATAATTCAAACTTAAGGATTGAAAGGCATATAGTTCTGAAATGAAGAACTAAAACTGTCAAATGGAGAATGTAATGATTTCCATTGAATTGCTGTGCACCATTGTCAGAAATCATTTGGTCAGATTCAGTGGCCATCCGGGGCACTGGACTTTCCATCCTGGAACCATGGCCCAGTTTGTTCATAATCTTGTGGAGAAGACCTGGTGTTGTGAACGCTGCTATGACTTACTTCAAAACTTTGATTGACCACATTTTGGCACTATGGCAAGGTTGAACTGGTTCCTCTAACACCTGCTGAGATTCCTATAGCTATTCAGAGCTTGAAAAAATTTTTACCACAGTTTCAATCAGAAGGTAGAGTCTGATTAAAATTTCTCTTTTCTAGTATTTATTCTCAGGAGATGGGCTGTAATAGGGTTAGGAAAATCTAAAGGTTTACAATTTTAATTTAAGAATAAACAAATGAGGGGTGCCTGAGTGGCTCAGTCAGTTAGGTGTCTGCCCTTGGCTCAGGTCATGATCTCAGGGTCCTGGGATGGAGTCCTGCATCAGGCTCCCTGCTCAGTGGGGAGTCTGCTTCTCCCTCTCTCTCTGTCCCTACCCCCGACCCCCTACCCCCTTCCTCATGCTCTTTTTCTCAAATAAATAAAAATTTTAAGAATGAACAAGTGAGATTATCTTACTGAACTATAATATATAAAATTTAGCAACTTAAATTGGTGTAAATTTTACCCAAGATTTTTCTTTTTTGTAGACAAGGTAATGGGTTAAAAATATTCATGGTACTGAGACATCTTAACTGTTGGTGAAAATTCTATAAATACACCCTAAATCCACCGAGATGTTGATAAACATGAAATACCCATCAAATGAATTATCATGCAGCTGTTAAAAAGAAAAAGGTTAGTAATAAATATTAAGTAAAAAGAGCAAGTTGGTTGCAAAACAATTATATGGTATGATCCCATTTTTATTAAGACAAGACAGAAAATGCAACTCTATGTTTATGTGCTTGTATATGTATCCTCATAGCGAGACTTTCCACCAAACTGACAGTGATTAACCCTGGAATGGGAACTACTGGGATGGAGAAAGGGCAACATGTACAAAGAAGGCTGGACGGTATACCACAATTTTAACTTTCTATTTGATATAAATTTTTCAGAGTATATATTACTAGTAAATTAAGACAATGAATACATTTAAGTAATATCTACATGACATCAACATGAAGAATCCTAACTAAATTTCAAAGAACATGTATGAAGGCTTACAGGCCACTGTTCCTCAGTTGGTGTGCCCAAAGTTTCAAATATTCTTGTTAGTTGATCAAGGTCTGAATCTCCTGGCAAAAAAGGAACCTGAAAGAGTGAGATGCAGGTATTTCAAGGTGGTTTATAATAGTTACACAAATAATACTATAAATTTAATAAAAAACCTAAACTGTGGGGCACCTGGGTGGCTCAGTCGGTTAAGCATCTGCCTTCGGCTTAGGTCATGATCCCAAGGTCCTGGGATTGAGCCCTGCATTGGGCTCCCTGCTCAGCAGGAAGCCTGCTTCTCCCTCTCCCACTCCCCCTACTTGTGTTCCCTCTCTCGCTATGTCTCACTCTGGCTATTAAATAAATAAAATCTTAAAAAAAATACAAAACTAAACTGTTTAACAAAAATCAAAATGTAGTCTGAGGTATACTAGATGTGGCACTGGATCCTACCACTGCTAACCAAATAAAGAGCATCATGTTTCCCATTTTATTCACTCCAGAGATCTTTAATAAACACCATGTAATAGGTACTGTGCTAACTAATTAAACCCTAGGCATTTAAAGAGGGAACAAGACAAGGACACTTGGGTGGCTCAGTCAGGTGAGTGTCCAACTTTTGATCTCAGTTCAGGTTTTGATCTCAGGGTTGCAAGTTCAAGCCCCACACTGGGCTCCACATTGGGCATGGAGCATACTTAAAAAAAAGTGAACAAGACAGTCCTTGCTCTCCCATAGGGTGCATGTAGGGAATGCTGGTAATACAACTAAAGGGGCATCTGCCAGATGATGTTTTCAGTGAGAGCAGGATACTAGCATACACAGAACAGCACCTAGCCCACTCTAATAGGTCAAGGAAGGCTTCCTAGAGGAAGCAGCAGAGAAAGCTGAAAGATGAGAGTTAGCCAGAGGAAAAGTGTTAAGATGGAGGAAAACTATTCTAGCTAAAGTATAGGAGCAACGGTTGCCAGGCAGAAGAACATCTATATTACAATCTTATTTATTTTTTTTTATTTTATTTTTTATTTAATTTTTATTTTATTTTTAAAGATTTTATTTATTTATTTGATAGAGAGAGAATGAGAGACAGAGAGCATGAGAGGGAAGAGGGTCAGAGGGAGAAGCAGACCCCCTGCTGAGCAGGGAGTTCGATGTGGGACTCAATCCAGGGACTCCAGGATCATGACCTGAGCCGAAGGCAGTCGCCCAACCAACTGAGCCACCCAGGCGCCCTACAATCTTATTTAAATAATATCTTGGCATACTATTTCTCTGAAGAGGTATAATGCAAACTTTAAAAGGAAAAGTGATTACAAGTTAAAAATTAGAAACTAATAAATAATTAAAATCCTTGCTATACACAGACATTATTTCCCAATTCATTCTCAAACATCTAAGTAAATACATAGGAGAGTAAAAAAGAGTTTGCTCTGTGAATAACAGAGGCCTTCCATACTGTTAGAGGCCTTGAGAAAGTTTATCAACTCAATGAGAAGATAAGATCAAGTACCAGCTTTCCAACATTTCTATTACTGTGGACCACTACCACCACCTCCACCAACCCCTGTCAAAAAAGCATTTAACTCTACCAGTTATCAATTTATTCCAACCTCACCCTTTTTGCCTTTTCTGAGAAAACAGATGTGGACCTTTAAATGTGTTTCTTTTGGCAGCTGAAACATTATAGGAAGACTTCTGCTTCCTGGTTCTAGCTTATATGCCCAGTCGACTCCTGGGGCACTCTCAGCTTCTCTAGCAACAGGTTCCCATAACGGTGGGCACCTTCTTCAGTGCCCAGTGCACAGAGCCGCTTCCCTCTACAGAGGGTTGTGTAGCAGAGTGCCTCCAGAAAACCATCTCTCCCAGAATAGCTTTCCTCTGCATGTAAGAGGACAGATTTTCAACAAGTTCTGCCAACACAGCTCTACAGCAACTTCTCTATCATCCAGTGTGCCACATTGTGCCCTTTCCAAGGTCTCAGTCCCAGCGTCCTCTTCCTTGGGTGCTCTCAGTCCTAGGGTGGCTGCTCCTTTTGACTATTCATATATTCTTTAAAATATTCTCTTTGCTTGCTTTCTTTTTAAGATTTATTTATTTTAGCGAGAGACAGAACTTGCACTCGTGGGGGGGGCGGGTAGGCAGAGGGAGAGAGAGTCTTAAGCAGACTCAGTGCTGAGCACAGAGCCCAATACCTGAGATTGCAACCTGGCAGAAACCAGGAGTCAGACACTTAACCAAACGCACCACCCAAGAACCCCTCTCTTTACTTTTTATTAGTCAATCCTTCATTATTCCAACAGCTAATCATAGTTAACTCTTAATATTAAACTTCCCTCTTTAATATGTGGTTTCTATTTTCTAACTGGATCCAGATTTAATACAATCCCTATGTATAACACTGGACTATTATGTATATATGAAATGTGCACCCAAAAAAAGAAACCTGAAATTAACACTGCATGACTATTTTTAGGCATGCTAATATTTTCTTCTCATACTTCAGAAGATAATCTCCTACTCTGCAGACTACTAAAGTAAATTGTACTGTTAAGATCTGAAGAGGGGGGCCTGGGTGGCTCAATCGGTTAAGCATCTGCCTTCAGCTCAGGTCACGATTCCAGGTTCCTGGGATCAAGCCCCGTGCTGAGCTCCCTTTCCTTTTGCTCCCCTCTCCACTTGTGCTCTCTCAAATAAATAAATAAAATCTTAAAAAAAAAAGATCTGAAGAAAGGGACACTCATCATCATAGCCTTATAATTTTGTGGGCAAGCTGGCAATTTAATCAGATTTTAAGGATGGGTGTTTTAGTATGATGTAAAAAAAAAAAAAATTTTTTTTTTTAGTATTTATTTACGTAATCTCTATACCCAATGTGGGGCTCAAACTCATGATCCTGAGATCAAGAGTCACACACTCCAAGGTGCCTGTGTGGCAGTCAGTTAAGTGTCCGACTCTTGGTTTCAGCTCAAGTTGTGATCTCAGGTTTGTGAGATCAAGCCCTGCATTGGGCTCTGCACTCAGCATGGAGTCTGCATGAGATTCTCTCTTTCCCTCTGCCCCTCCTGCTCATGCTGTCTCTCTAGATAAATCTTAAAAAAAAAAAAAATCACACACTCCTCCAACTGAGCCAGTGAGGCGTCCCATGATGTAAAATCATGGATCTCAACTTGAATAAACCAACTATAAAAGACATTTATGAGAAAAAGTGGGAAATCTGAACACGGACTGGTATTGATTTATCATCCTTCCTTTTCTTGAGAGGATAATGGTATTGTAGCCATAATAAAAAAAATTCTTATCTTTTAGAGACATAGTAGTATGAAGAAAATAGCATATCTGGGATTTGTGGCAAAAAAAAAATGTGGTGTAAGAGAATTATAAAATAAAGCTGGTCATGGGTTAAAAACTGTTGAAGCTTATTGGTGGGCACACTGAGGCTCATTTTTCTCCCCAGAGACTCCCCTGCTGAAACTCTCATCCCTTCTGCTTCAATCTGGACTAGTTGCTTTCTGGGCCTGATGCACACCTGCTTCCTCAGAACTTCCTTTCACTATTAAATGAGGAATTCTATTCACCCCTTTTCTGTACTCAATCTCATGTTCTTGGGATCCTACATCTTTCTTTTTTTTTTTTTAAAAACTTTATTTATTGGAGAGAGAGAGGGACAGTGACAGAGAGCACACAGGTGGGGAGGAGAGGGAGAAGCAGGTTCCGCACTGAGCAGGGAGGCCAACGTGGGGCTCAATCCCAGGACTCTGGGATCATGACCTGAGCCGAAGGCAGATGGTTAACCTACTGAGCCACTCAGGCGCCCCTCGGGATCCCACATCTTTCTCTTGATTTACTGTCATGTAATAGTGAGCACAGCTTCCAATAAATTCCTAAGAAAGGAAGCAGATGTAAAATTTTTAGTGTTATAAATTGTATTTATTCTCAAAGCTAACTGAAAATACAAAAGGGCACAAAATTCTAGGTTGAAAATTATTTTCCTCCACAATGTGTTCTATTGTCTTCCAGATTTCAGTGTTACTATTAAGAAGTCAGATGCCATTCTTTTCCCTAATCCTTCATTATGGTTTCTATGTAAGCTCTCTGGTTTTCCTCTCTGTGGAAATAAAGTATTTTTCTTATACTCTGGTACCCTGAAATTTCACAATATGCCTTGGCATGGGTCTTTTTTCATTCACCGTGCAGTCTTTTTGGCACTTTAAGTCAATTCATATCCACCAATGCTGAGATATTGTCTTGTGAATTTCCTATCTTACATTTTCTTTGTTCTTTTTTGTTATATTCTAGGATCAATCCTGGATCAATCTGCTAGTTTTATTTTTTGGTCCTACTTGATGAAAGAATTCTTTAGCTAATTTTCCAATCTTTCCACTGTTTCTATTTGCTTTTAGTTACCCTATCTGGAAATTTTCAAGTATCCCTTATTCTTTGACTGTTCCTTTAGTAATAGAGCATCATGTTCTTGTTTTACAGATGCAGTATATTCTCTTAGTTCTCTGAAGGTGTGGTAGGGGTGGAGGGTTAATTTTCTCCTGCTACCTATTTTTCCCAAGTTTCTTTTTTATTTATTTTTTAAAAGATTTTATTTATTTGAAAGAGAGTGAGAAAGAGAGCATGAGCAGGGAGAGGGGCAGAGGAGAGGGAGAAGCAGACTCCCCGCTGAGCAGGGAGCCGGAGCGGGACCCTGGGATCATGACCTGCGCTGAAGGCAGACACTTAACCGACTGAGCCACCCAGGCATCCCATATCTAATGATCCTTGCCAATTACCTTATAATTCCTACATGCTGGAAGCCTTCATTAAGTATCTGGAAATCCTTGATAACTATGTAGTTATCACTGACTAACCATTCAAGGGTAAGGTATTAAAAACATTGATTAGAACTCAGAGGCTTTCTCTAGAAAGACTGGGTGGGGAGTTTAATGCCAGTTATCTGTGGATCTATTCTCTGGGGCCACTCAGTTCTTCCAGTAAAGGATCCTCTAATCTTTTGCCTGGGTTAAAGAGTTACTACAGCTTATTATAAAGGCTACCAGCATTCTGGGAGCTGAGCAGGGACCTACATTGAAGGTTTTACTGTTCAGTATACAGACTTTTATGTAATTTGCATGTTTTCACCCACATCCTCCACTGTCTCTAAGAATGGCTATGTCTGGAGATTTGTGTTTCAATTTCTTTAGAAAATAAACCTGTCTCTAGTGGAGGTATAAATAAGGTGGAAGTACAGTTGGACAAAGGGAAGTGACCTAGCTGTGTAGAGGGACCCTGGTATTAACGACCCATATACAATTTTTTTTTGACCAACCCAGTTTTTAGTCTTATACCTCATTATTGTCATCAATGATCACAGGTGCTTCTCAATAACTAAGCAACTTTAGCATTCTGTGTGCCAAGCCAAAACTGCCTCTAGTTGGCTTCTTTTTCTGTAAAATTTAAGCCGCCTTCATTTCTGGTTTTACATCTTCTGGCATAGTATTATGGGCATCTCCTAGTTTCAAACATGGCATTTATATACCTTTTTCAAGATAATTTATAAGGGTGAGGGGGGAGTTTTTGCCCTGCCATATTGAAAATCTTTAAGATATAATTATCACTTGGGCGCCTGGGTGGCTCAGTCGGTTAAGCAGCCGCCTTCAGCTCATGATCCCAGGGTCCTGGCATCGAGTCCCACATCAGGCTCCCTGCTCAGCAGGGAATCTGTTCTCCCTCTCCCTCTGCCCCTCACCCCTGCTAGTACTCGCTCTCTCAAATAAATAAAATCTTAAAAAAAAAAGAATGAAAGAGAGTGTGAACAGAGGGACAAGGGTGGGGAGGGGTAGAGAGAGAAAGAGAATCCCAAGCAGGCTCCACACGACCCTAAGATAATGAACTGAACTGAAATCAAGAGTCGGACACTTAACGGAGACACTAAGGCGCCCCTCCAACCTGTTGTTGTTTTTTTTAAAGATTTTATTTATTTATTTAATTGACAGAGAGAGAGAGAGAGAGAGACAGCAACAGAGGGAACAAGCAGGAGGAGTGGGAGAGGGAGAAGCAGACTCCCTGCCGAGCAAGGAGCCCGATGTGGGGCTCGATCCCAGGACCCCGGGATCATGACCTGAGCCGAAGGCAGACGCTTAATGACTGAGCCACCCAGGCGCCCTGTTCATTTTTAACTTGTCTCTCTCCACTTACTTTCTCAATGGAATGATAATTCATAACATTAGGGGCTATTTTTTTTTTTTAAAGATTTTATTTATTTGACAGAGAGAGACACAGTGAGAGAGGGAACACAAGCAGGGGGAGTGGGAGAGGGAGAAGCAGGCTTCCCGCTGAGCAGGGAGCCCGATGCGGGGCTCGATCCCAGAACCCTGGGATCATGACCTGAGCCGAAGGCAGACACCCAACGACTGAGCCATCCAGGTGCCCCAGGGGCTATGGTTATATCCTGGTAATGAATGAACTGTGTTTGGGGGAGCTGACAGATTCTCAAATGTAAACTCTGTGTTTTCGTGAGTAGCAGAGCTGTCACATAGCTCATCCACAGGACCCATCACTAGCACAGGGATTACTATTCATCTTCAAATCTAAATGTGTGTTTCTTCTGCAAGCACCCAAAGAAGCAAGCTTCTCCAAATGATGCAGAGAACTCACACCAAACTAAAAAAGATGTTTGAGAAGGTAACTTTTCTTTGTGGCATATAGAAGCTATTTTCTGTGTTCAAGGAACTAAAAACCTGTTTTTTATGTCTCGGGTTCACATTTCTTTAAATACATATCACTTGAGAAGAAGAGTAGGGGTTGGAAACTGGAAGGCAGGGAGGAAAACACTCTCAGCTTCAGAAGGATTCCCCAATATTCCTTTGCCTTCATCATTCAGAAAGGCTAAACTAAACTTTATAGCTCAAGAAAAGTCTCTAAGGCACCATCTTTATCTCCAGTGCGGGTAGCAAGACGATGTTTTATTTTAAGATGGTTCCAGTCCAGAGAAATGCTACAGGACCACCACATCTACTTAGTTTGAACAGAACTAAAATAATCTTACACACACTCTGCTGAGAATGCAGCTGTGGTGGCTGGTGTTACATATCTCCTAAAGTGTAATTTTTAACAGCCCCAAACAAAAAAAGTCCCAGGACTACAAAAGTGCATCCTAACACTTTTAGTTACAGCAAAGATGTTACAATATTACAGCCTGATGAGTTTTATTATAATTTTATTTTAGATTATAGAAACGAGTTATAATAAAATCTTTATTGTCCTCAATGAGAGGTCTTCTCATCTCACGTTAACAAAAAGGTTTGCTTTGGAGGAGGTGGCTTTTTTTTTAAATGGTCTGTTTTTTGGCCATTTTTGGAAGAATGGTGCTCCTCTCTAAGAATTATCTATGGGAAGATAATTCTTACACAAGTTATACAAATAGCTATTACAATATTGTAGTGTATACATCAATCCTAGACTTACCCTTAGAAGCAGCTCTGCTAATATACAGCCAACAGCCCACATGTCCACACCTACACCATACATTCTAGCTCCAAAGAGTAACTCAGGGGCCCGATACCACCTGAAGAACAAAAAGAAATAATGTAATCTTAAAATGGAATTATTAAAGTATTTCTTGGAGAAAACTCCTCAGCAAAACATCATCCCACTGATGAAATTCACTTTTATGGATATATTAACTCAAGAAAAACTGGCTATAAAACCTAGCAGTTCCAGGGCTCCTGGGTGGTTCAGTTGGTTAAGCGTCTGCCTTTGGCTCGGGTCATGATCCCAGGTCCTGGGCTCGAGTCCTGCATCGGGCGCCCTGCTCAATGGGGAGCCTGCTTTTCCCTCTGCCTCTGCCTCTCTTCTCTGATGAATAAATAAATAAAAAATCTTAAAAAAACAAAACAAAAACAAGCAGTTCTATACTGAAGATTATACACATCCTTGGTCCATTTACTCTCCCAATCATAGATGTTTAACACCTTCTCTCTCCTGAAACTCTCAACACCGTCCTTCCTCTAAGCCAATGACCTTACTTCCGACTTCACTGAAAAAAAATCCAAGTAATGGGGGAAAAAAAAAAAGGGAAAAAGAAAAAAAATTTCCATGGACTCACCTATGGTCATTTATAATTCACACAGTCTGCCTTTCCCAACTACAGATGAACTGTCCTAAACTGTTTTAATGCTAATATGTCAACTTGGGGAACCAGGTAGCATGGTACCATTTTCAAAGATACTGAAATTCTCTGTCTCCTACATCAATGTTTTCTTCTTCACTAGACTTTTCCCACTAACATTCGAACATACCATAATTTCTTCAGCCTTAAAAAATTAACTAAAAACAAAGTAACAAACAAGAAAAACTTCTTTAGGCCCAACTTCCTCTAACAGCTACCTCCACATTCTCTGGTTATTCTGAAAAGCTGTCTGTTCTTACTGTCTCCAATTCCTATTTTCTTATCCTTTTAAACCCTTGCAGGGGGTGCCTGGCTGGCTCAGTTGGTACAACATGTGACTCTTGATCTCACGGTCCTGAGTTCAAACTCCACCTTAGGCCTACATAGAGCTTACTTAAAACAAAAAAAAGCCAAACAGGGATGGCTGGGTGGCTCAGTCGGGTTAAACGTCTGTCTTCAGCTCAGGTCATGATCTCAGGGTCCTGGGATCAAGTCCCACATCAGACTCCCTGCTCAGCAGGGAGTCTGCATCTCCCTCTCCCTCTTCCCCCATGCTCATGCTCTCTCAAATAAATAAATAAAATCTTTAAAAAATTAAAAAACAAATTAATCCTGCACAATATAAACTTTCCGTTTTTTAAGTGATTCTTACCTGGTTACAACCTGATGTGTATAAGCTCTATTGGGGCTCCCAAATGATTTGGCCAGGCCAAAATCTGCCAGTTTTAGAACTCCATTTTCATCTAGCAACAAGTTGTTTGGTTTTAGATCCTGTATCATTGAGGTTTTAAATAAACAAGTAAGCAGGTGAGAGAGAATACCATAATGATATATTTAGTTGGCTTCACTTTAAACTTTGCAAAAAATAGGGTAAAACCCTAAATTTAAACAATAATCAGTATTTTTTTCATTGACGTTAAAATCTTACCAAAGCAAAATAAGATTGGTTATATTACTTAGTGAGACCTTGGATCAAGATCTTGGGTCACTGAGCTTCAATTTACCTACTTCATAGGGTTGCTGTGAGAATTAAATTTAACATTTTTCTATAAAGAGCCTACTGTAGTGACTAAGAACTCAATAAACAGTTGCTGCTATTTATTAAGAGTAATACATATTAACTTCAGTAAATAAAAATATTATGCACTTACAGAGGATGAGGAATATATTCCTCAAAATCTATACTAAAAAGATACTAACAATAACCTAAAAGGGATTCCAAGTTTAAGGTCTGAGAATTACGGACTATAAATTATATATTCTTAGCGATTTATCTAAATAGAGTGCCTAAGAACATCTACCTATTGAGATTTTCAGCCTTGTTTCAATAGCTGAATGTTTCTAACATTGACTCAACCATTTCAGAAACTTTCATTACTTCATAAAATTTTAGAGTTACTAGAAATATTTTTTTTCTAAAAATATTTTAGCATTGTATAATTTAATCCAGACTCTTGCTATATTTTTTTTCTGTTACAACAGTATAAGTATAGCACAAGAACACCGGACTTAAAGCCAAAAATGTAGATTCCAATACTCTGTCAGTTACCAGCTACTGACCTTGAAAAAATATATGTAACCTTGGTCAGGTGATGTAGCAACTTAGCTCTTCACCTATGAAAAAAATGAAGAACTGGGTCTCTTCCATTTCTAAATTTTACATAGTATTTTAGAGTCTTCATGTCACCACCTGGTGGAACAACTGAAGGGAACACCCAGAGGAAGGTGGGAAAAAATGGCCTGGCTCTATTTTTATTTTAACAATATACATATTTAGACTATTTATGTAATAATTGACTATATAAAACTTGACTAAAACATAAAGAATCAATCATACTTGGTTAAAAACCTTACCCTATGTAGAATCCAATGTTGATGTAAATATTCTAACCCTTGAAGAGTCATCAGCATGTAGGCTTTGATGTGTGATGGTGTCAGCACAAGACTATTATCCTTTATTATAACCTGTAAATCCAGTACATAATATACAATTATTCCAAATAAATCACACCATATAAAATCACATACAGACATAAAATGAATTTATCTACCATACAGGAGAATCTCAAGAAACACTGCCTAACTCTCCCCTTAGGAGGCACTGTCAGAATTTCCAGTTATATGGTTAGGGAAAGTATCTCTCCTGGTGCTTTCTCTCTTACTTCTTTGTAAAAGGCACTAACATACTGAACATCTGTTGTTTTGCTTGCCTGACGATGTACAGCCCCTTCTGATAATAGCATTCAGCATTCCTCTGGGAAACCACCTGGTTAAAATAGGACTGACCACGACCTGTGGCCTCTAGAGGTAGATACATGACTCCCGCATAGCCAACCACCACACTGAAGCCTACTGTCCAGAAGATTGGTTTAGGGATGGACATGTGATCCAAGCCAAGCTAATCAAACAGGCCAAATACTTCTGCTAGAATCAAAGCGAACAAATCACCTTCTTTCCTTACAGATTATTAAACTCTTAAGGATATAAGCATGAGGTGCCTGAGCCACTATATTGAGAAATTATGCCCATGAAGGAAGGGGAAACAAAGAAGAAAACAGAGCTGAATTAAAGTGCAAGACTGAGTTCTCATGGCATTATCTGAGAACTGTGCTTAAAGCCAATTTATTCCTAAACTTACAAGTTATATGAGCTAAAAGTTCCCATTTTCTTTTAGAAATCAGATTTAGATAAAAGGTATCCAAATTGTAAAGAAGTAAAACTTTCACTATTTGCAGATGACAATGATTTATATAGAAAACGCTAAAAACTCCACCAAAAAAACCACTAGTACTGATCAATGAATTCAGTAAGGTTGCAAGATACAAAATCAATATACAGAAATCTGTTGCATTTCTATATACTGATAATGAAGTAACAGTAAGAGAAATTAAAAGAGGGGCGCCTGGGTGGCTCAGCCGTTAAGCATCTGCCTTCGGCTCAGGTCATGAACCAGGGTCCTGGGATCGAGCCCCGCATCGGGCTCCCTGCTTGGCGGGAAGCCTGCTTCTCCCTCTCCCCACTCCTCCTGCTTGTGTTCCCTCTCTTGCTATGTCTCTATCTGTCAAATAAATAAAATCTTTAAAAAAAAAGAGAGAGAGAGAGAAATTAAGAGAACAATCCCATTTACAAAAAAAAAAGAAAAGAAAGCAATCAGATTTAGGCAAAATATGCCCTTTTCAGTGCAGAGTTCCATGAGTTTTAACAAAGACATCCAGTTGTGTAACCACTACCATAATCAAGATAGAGTTCTTTAACTCCCACCCCCACCCCAATCGCCTCAGGCCCCTCTATACCCAATACTTTCTTCTACTCCCAACCCTGGCCACCACTGATCTGATCTGTTTCTTTAGCTTCACCTTTTCCAGAACATCATATAAATGGAATCATACAATATATAGCCTTTTGAGCCTGAGTTCTTTCATTTAGCACAATACATTTGAGATTCCTCTATACTATTTTATGTATGGGCAGTTCATTTCTTTTTATCCCCAAACAGTATTCCATTTTATAGCTATACCACAGTTTGTTTATACATTCACTAGATGAAAGGTATTTGAATTGTTTCCAGTTTGGGCAATAATGAATAAAGCTGAACATCTATGTACCAACTGATTTCTGTGTAGACATATTTTGGTTTCTCTTAGATAAACACCTGGCAGTGGTATGGCCAGATCATTCTTTAGCTGTGTATTTAACTGTTTAAGAAACTGCCAAACTATTTTCCAAACTGGCTGCACCATTTTGCATTCTCACCAGCACTGTATGAGAATTTCAGTTGTTCAACATCCTTGAATTGTCAGTTTTTGAGATTCAATTAGTATTAAGGAAAAGCATAAGATCTTATTTTCTCAAAAATAAAACAAAAAACTTGGTTTTCAAAAGGAGGATATTCTGTGATAATATGGAAAAGGAACTCTAAATTCTCAAAGGCCTAATATTCATTTCTTTAAAAATAATGTCAATAAAGGTATAGGGAACTTGGCAGACAGAAATGCTTTGAAATCCCAATCTCTATATTTAACACTGGGCTAAATGATTCAGAAGAGAAAAGGAAATAAACATTTAGGTTCTCTTTTGATAAAAAGAGAAAAGAAAGTCCTCTGGGAATCCTAATCTTACCTCTAGATCAGTTTCCATAAAATCAAAGACAAGGCTAATATTAGATTTATGTCCAAAAGCATCAAGGAGCTGCAAAGCAAAAATAAATAAATAAATAGATAGATAAATAAAATGTGATTTTTCCATAAAATACTCAAAAATATTATACCAACTAAAGTAATCTTTAAAAATTTAAACAAGCATGTGGCCTGCTGATAATTCCCTGCTAAATTTGAATTATTTTATTAAATTTGACATTTATCCTTTTTCTTGCTAGGAATTAGTAATTTGAAGCACAAAAATACTAAACTTTATTTTTTTAAAAGATTTTCTTTATTTATTTGAGAGAGCAAGACAGAGAGCACAAGCAGGGGGAGGGGCAGAGGGAGAGGGAGAAGCTGACTCCCCACTGAACCGGGAGCCTGATGCCGGGCTCCATTCCAGGACTCAAAGATCATGACCTGAGCCAAAGTCAGACACCTAACAACCAACTGAGCCACCTAGGTGCACCTAAACGTTACTATTTTTAAAAAGTCGGGGCACCTGGGTGGCTCAGTCATGAAACGTCTGCCTTCAGCTCAGGTCATGATCCCAGGGTGCTGGGATCGAGCCCCGCATCGGGCTCCCTGCTCAGCAGGGAGCCTGCTTCTCCCTCTCCCACTCCCTCTGCTTGTGTTCCCTCTCTCGCTGTGTTTCTGTCAAATAAATAAATAAAATCTTTAAAAATAAATAAATAAATAAAAATAAAAAGTCACTAAATACTTAAGCTCTCCTCCAAAATTTTGAGTTATAATTAAGAAGTAAATTAATGAAAACCTCATCTCAGTCTCCAATTCTGCGCTCAGTATTTAAGAAAATCCTATAAACAGCAGTGGCAGCTATCATTCATTGTATGCACCCTCTATGCCAGGCTCTATTTCCAGGTACTTTACATTTTACATGCATTCAATCAATTAAGTAGTCTCACCACAACCCTCTGAGGTGGAATTATGGCACCAAGTTGTAGGGGAGCTTACTCAAGATCTTATGCATGCTAGGGCTCTCTACGCTTCAAAATGATTTTTGACAAAATTAGGCCGTATGCCAATACTAAATTTATTTCATCAGCTGTATAGCTTTAAAGACACTGCCTAGGGATGCCTGGGTGACTCAGTCGGTTAAGTGTCTGCCTTTGGTTCAGGTCATGACCCCAGGATCCTGGGATGGAGTCCCACATT
Source organism: Mirounga leonina (assembly GCF_011800145.1). Lineage (NCBI taxonomy): Eukaryota > Metazoa > Chordata > Mammalia > Carnivora > Phocidae > Mirounga > Mirounga leonina. The sequence goes on along the minus strand of NW_023270426.1, from coordinate 43,285,068 downwards.
CGGGTTCCCTGCTCAGCGGGAGTCTGCTTCTCCCTCTGCCCCTCCCCCCTGCTTGTGCAGGCTCTCTTCCTCTCTCTCTCAAAATAAATAAAATCTTAAAAAATAATAAGAATAAATAAATAAAGACACTGCCTACAGTATCAATTAAAATAGAAAATACATATTAGCCTGATAAACTTTTAAGCTTTTTTGAAAGGTTCACCTAAAATAATTCATCTTGCTGAGCTTTCAATCAACATCTACCACATTCAGAAATGACAGGGTCCCAGGACGCCTGGGTGGCTCAGTCAGTTAAGCGTCCGCCTTCGGCTCAGGTTATGATCCCAGGGTGCTGGGATCGAGCCCCGCATCGGGCTCCCTGCTCAGGAGGGAGCCTGCTTCTCCTTCTCCCTCTGTCTACCACTCTGCCTACTTGTGCTCTCTGTTAAATAAATAAAATCTTAAAAAAAAGAAATGACAGGGTCCCAAATCCCAGAAACAACTTAGATCATACTCACACCAATTATATTTGGATGACTTAGCTCCTGTAATAATTTTATCTCTCTTAAGGCTGTTCTATTTATACCTACATGAAAAGGCAAAGCACAATGTGAAAAATAATTCTGACATCTCAAATCTTATAAACATATTTTTGGGGATAGGTTAGTCTTTCAGGAAATAGCAGTGAATATAAGAAAAATAAGGACTATTTTGACAATTTTTTTTGATATCTGGTTTTCTTTTATATTACTTCATTTTCAAAAGAGCTTAACAATGACTATGATAAATGGTGATAAAAAGTATTCACTTTATACCATATCACTTGAGAAGACTGCTGGAATAACAATGTGATAGTGTGTTATTAAAGCAATAAGTCAACAGCTTCCTCTTTCTCGCATTATGTTAGAAACAGATTCTTTTTTTTTTTAGAAACAGATTCTTGATGCTAACAACAAAGTAGTGGTAAGACAATATCTTTCCCAATACAAAGGACAAAACTCAAAATTAAAAATAAGATGTGGTACTGTTAAATAGAAGAAGCGTCCTTTTTATAAAAACTAGTTCTTGATGACTAAACAAGACTTAGCATACTAGTACAAAATGCTATGGAGGAAGGGTAAAACCATGTTTTCTTCCATTTATCTATTTCAGTGTGAGCTTTCTGTACCTCCATGAAGTTGTATCCTGAATTTTCAAAGTAATTAGAAGCTCAGAAAAAGAATAAACAACTGCTTGCAACACCTTAAAGAGTAATGAAGACAGCAAAACAAGCCACTAATAACCTTGTTGCCTTACATTTACTCAGATGACTTGGATGACTTACAGGACTCTTAACATCCAAATGGTAGATATCACAAATATCCTGTCTCTATCCTGAGTTTACTCTTCTATCACCCTGCAATAACTCTATCTAGAACCACTCATAACTCTAATACGTTGCTAACTTCCTTAGTGAGAATAAAAACTTTTCCTGTTCTGTCAGATTACATGGAGTACTCACCATCTTTAGCTTCTGATCTATGTCCAAGTTTAATCTGCGGGGGGGGGGAACCCAAATACATTAAAAATGTTAAATTATTTATACTTAATTCATAACATATAAACACTTCAGAAACTTAGCCACAGTAAAAACACGTAGCAACTTATATGCAAGAAGGGAGTGGAAATCATGAATTTGAAAGGCAAAATTAACAATATAAGAAAGGACCAAGTACCTATCATTCCTTGCCCCTTAGTTTTTGAATTACATTCAAGTAATGGAATTAAGAAAATAAATGTCTCCTTTATCTTTGCAAGATTAAATGTACAAAAGTAACTGAGGGCATACTGACTAATAAACAACAACAAAAAATGACTTCAAGTTAGCCTACTTGGGAGGAAATATATGACATATAAACATAACATGTTTAATACGCCCAACAACATGTTCTTAGGGAACACATTTTCCAAAAACCAAAATTACAAATTATGATCGATATGGTTAAACTGTTACTATTAATACACATAACAAAACAAAACAAAAAAAGCACAACAAATTGCATTAATAGGTTCAGGCTTACACCAGTCTCTTACTCACTGCTTTATATAATGACTACATGTAACCAAAAATACAAAAAAAAAAAAAAATTACTTCTGGAAAAACACAGCTATTCTACCTTTAAAAATATCTCCCAGGGGCACCTGGGTGGCTCAGTCGTTAAGCGTCTGCCTTCGGCTCAGGTCATGATCCCAGGGTCCTGGGATAAAGCCCCGCATCGGGCTCCCTGCTCGGCGGGAAGCCTGCTTCTCCCTCTCCCACTCCCCCTGCTTGTGTTCCCTCTCTCTCTGTCAAATAAATAAATAAAATCTTTAAAAAAAATAAAAATATCTCCCAGCTAAATGCAAACTGGTACAGCCACAGTGGAAAACAGTATGGAGATTCTTAAAAAATTAAAAATGTAATTACCATATGATCCAGTAATTCCCCTACTGGGTATATAACCAAAGAATACGAAAACACTAATTCAAAAAGATATATGCACCCTATGTTTATTGTAGCATTATTTACAATAGCCAAACTATGAAAGCAACCCAAATGTCCATCTTTATCCATTAATCTCTCGATGGACATTTGGGTTGCTTTCGTAGTTTGGCTATACACACACACACACACACACACACACACAATGAAATATTAGCCACAAAAAAGAACGAAATCTTGCCATTTGTGACACGAATGGATCTAGAGGGTATAACACTAAGTGAAATAAGAGAAAGACAAATACCATATGATTTCATTCATATGTGGAATTTAAGAAACAAAACTAACAAAGAAAAGAGACAAACCAAGAAACAGTTAACTACAAAGAACAGATGGCTATCAGAGGGGAGGTGCGTGGGGGGATGGGGGAAATAGGTGAAGGGGATTAAGACTACACATCATGATGGACACTGACTAATGTATAGAATTGCTGAATCACTGTACTGTACACCTGAAACTAATGTATCACTTTATGTTAACTATGCTGGAATTAAAATTAAAAAAATAAGATTCCTGGTAATGATAAAAATAGATTAAAAGATATAAATAAATATATACATATCTCCCAGCGATATACTACAAACACAACTTTTTACTTAAAGGTAAACTACTATAACACCAAAAAAATAAGGCACTCAGTAATAAATCTGACAAAATCTGCAAAGCTTTCCAAAACTAAATAATAAAACAATATGAAAACATGCTTAAAAATGAGACTAAAATAACACATTCATGGATAGTAAGACTCAGTAATCATAAATATGTCAATTTTTTTTAAGTTCAACCAAATCTAAAGCTCAACAGCATTTTTTAAAGAACACTGACAAATCAATTCTAAATTTTATATGGAAAAGTAAGGATCTAAGAACAATTTTAAAATTTTTTACATTTTATAAACACAATAAAAATACATTGTTTTCACGAAGCCATCTACTTCCTCACCCAGATTAAACAACTATCAATATTTTGCCACACTTACTTCATTATTCATCCTCCCCTTTCTGCTGGCTAAAATGTTTTATAACAAACCTGAGATTTCATGTCATTTCATCCCCATGTACTTAGGTAAGCATCTCTAAAACACGGGACATTTTCTTACATATTCAAAATGCCATTTTCATACTTAATAATAATGCCATAGCAGTAGGTAATACCTAGTTCATATCTAATTCTCCTGATTGTCTGAAATTTCCCAACTAGCAGATAAAGTAGCCAAGAGATAATTTTGAAGAAAAACAGGTATGTTTATCTTATCAGATTTCAAGGCTTTTGAAAGACAGTAGTAATTAAATACACTATAGTATCTGAGCAGGGATGGAAAAAAAAAAATCAATGGAAAAAAAGTGTGCCCAGAAATGGCTCCAAGTATATACTGGAACTCGGCATTACAACTAATGCAGAACTTTTGTGTTACAACTCACCAGGAAAAGGACAGACTATCAATAATGCTGGGACAGCGAGGAAAAAATATTGGATCGCCATATTACACAAAGTAGAAAAATTAATTCCAGATGGAATAAAGACCTAAATGTGAACAGCAATACTTTAAAATTTTTAGAATATAGAATCCTTAATAAACGAGGTGGCAAGCAGACAAAAAAGAAAACCATAAAGCAAAAAAATGGATAAACTCAACCAGAACAGAATTATAAATTTCTGTGCCCCAGAAGATACTATATATAAACTAAAAGTCTAGGCAAAGACTGGGAGAAGATATCTGAAGTGCAGATTTCTGACAAAGGATCAATGTCCAGAATATAATAAAAAATTCCACTAATCAACAGGAAGAAAAAAATTTAAGCACCCTAACAGAAAAACCGGTAGGAGAAAGTCTAAAAAGCCAATAAATCTAAGAAAAGATGATCAATCTAACTGGTATTCAGAGAAATATTAATTGAAACAATCATATGCCAATTTTGATCCAGGTAACTGACAAATGTAAAATTTGACAATACAAACATGGTAAAAACGTGGAAGGAGGTTAAATTAGTCCAAGCACTTTGAAGAGCAATGACAATATGTGGTGAGGCTGATGCTGTATATTCCCTAAAACAGGCATGTCTGTAGGGCTGTATAAAGGGAAAACATAAAAAATAACAAAATAGCTTAAGTGTGTGCATCAAGAATTTGGGCAGGCAAATTTTAGTGTAGTTATATGATGGAATTTAATTATCAATGATCATATATAAACCACATCTACATGTATCCATGTAGAAGATTTCAGAAATAACGCGGATTCAGAAAAACAAACTGCAAAAGAATATTTACATATGGGGGGGTGGGCAGGCAGGTGGGCAGGCAGGCAGGCGGGCGGGCAGGCGGGCAGACAGCCAGCCATTGAAAGAAATAACCTAGAAGGCCACCAATAGAGGACTGGTTAAATAAATGGGGAAACATAAATTGAGTATGATCTTTTTAAAAAGATGAGGCAGAGATCAATGATTTTTTTAATAAATTTCAAAAGAAATGAAATTTTACACTTACCTCTAAACATACTTTAAAAGTCTAAGATACAATAGGTGAAAGAATATTGAATATTCATTTTTTGTAAAATTAAACATAAATGTTAGTAAATGAACAAGTGTAATACTTTATAGCAGAAAGACTAGATAATGTCTAAAATGAGGTAGGGGCAAGCACTCAAGAAATAACGATATAGGGTGCCTGGGTGGCTCAGTTGGTTAAGCGACTGCCTTCGGCTCAGGTCATGATCCTGGAGTCCCGGGATCGAGTCCCGCATCGGGCTCCCTGCTCGGCAGGGAGCCTGCTTCTCCCTCTGACCCTCTTCCCTCTCATGCTCTCTCTATCTCATTCTCTCTCTCAAATAAATAAATAAAATCTTTAAAAATAAATAAATAAATAAATAAATAAATAAAAATAAAAAAAGAAATAACGATATAAGCACATTATTTAATGTAATAGAAGTAAATACCAGAGGAAAACTATAGGAGTTGTGATTGCTCTAAGGAGTGAAAAACTGGGCTAGAGGAACCAAGCACCTTAAAAAGCCTGGGCCTTTTAACTGATTTTTAAAACCACAAAGCAGCATTATTTGAAATAAAAATTAAATGTAAAAGAAGATTCCATTGTGAGTAACCTTCAAGGGGTAAAAGTCTATCAAAGAGAAACAGGAGGGGCACCTGCATGGCTCAGTGGGTTAAGCGTCTGCCTTGGGCTCAGGTCATGATCTCTGGGTGCTGGGATGGGCCAGAGTAGGGCTTCCTGCTCAGCAGGGAGGCTTCTCCCTCTGCCCCTACCCCCACTCTCAAATAAAAATCTTAAAAAAAAAGAGAGAAAGGATGGATTCTAAATCCTAACTTATGTTAAAAAAAAAAAGCAACCCCCCCCCCCCCAACAAAACAAATCCCACTAGGACTTTCAAACAACTACATTAACTCAGTATGCCAACAATGAAGATTATATCAGTCGGGTTAATACATTTTTTTTTAGGTTAATACATTTTTAATCAATGTCCTAAGTATAATTTGAGTGGAAGTAAACAGACAATAAGCTCACAGATAAGAGGATTTCAGATTTTGATAAATGTTATGAAGATAATGGAGAAATAGGGCAAGGAACACTAGGGAAGTAGGGAGGCACACCTATTTTAACTAGAGGCCTCTATGTGGGGGAGACATTTGAGTGAAATCTAAAACTTGCCAAATTTTAGAGAAAAATATACTAGCCAGAAGGCAGGCAAATCCAACGATCCTGGGAATGCACTGAATTTAATGTGTTCAAAGGACAGAAAGGTCAGTGTGACCAGAACATAATGGACCACGGGTAGAATAAAAAAGGTAACTTTAGAAAGGGTCAGAATAGATAAGAATTTTTACACAGGAGTAGCTACAATGCTGGATTATAGAATTTAAGTTGGAAAACAGAGATGAGAGAAATCAGAAAAAGTAAAAAGATAACAACAGCAGGAATAATTGTGGAGAGGGTGACAGGGAGTGGGTGTAAGTGAATCAGGGGACTAGGCTTCAAAGGAGTTAGGAATTTTGAAGGAGAAATAAATTCAAATAGCAACAGGAACAATAAGGAGGTGAGGACACCTGGGTGGCCCAGAGTCCTGGGACCCAGCCCTATGTGGGGGCTCCCCGCTTTAGCGGGGAGCCTGCTTCTCCCCCTACTTGTGCAGTGCGCGCTCTCTGACAAATAAAATGAGGAGGTGGAGGTCACCTACCCCACCAAGAGACCTTGAGATATGACAAAAACCTCTCTTTGAGAGGATTACTGATTTCAGTAGCATGGGAAAGAACAAGCAACCTGGCAGCAAAACACCTGGATTTAAATCCTAGTTTTAGTATTAGTATCTGTGTCATTTTGACAAGTTACTCAATCTCTCTTGGTCTCAGGTACCTCAAGTGTAAAATAAGGATACTTCCCCTACTTCACATGGCTATATTGAAGGCTAAGTGAAAAGAATGTAAGTGAAAGTGCCTGACATGTGGAAAATTAGCTACATATGACCCAAGCTTCTTTAATGAATGCAAGTAAAAAAGCTACTAAAAAGGCACATCAGTGTTAATGCTCACGAAAGCCTTTCATGGAAAATCTGTACACAGAAAACACAGATGATACACATGAGGGATGCAGGTGTGGCAGAAACCGTGACCTGGGAATATCACGGCACTAAATAGTTCTGAGGACCCAACAGATGGGTACTTGGTCCCCTTGCCTACGTCTGAGTTTATAAAGTAATATATAGCTTCCTCTTCATTTCAATTCCAATTAATGGGACAACAAAACTAGTTCAACCCGAGTTCCATCCTGAACACAAGCACTAATAAATTGTTTTCTCTGAAAACGACATAAATATCTCATTAGCAGAGCACTGTTGAGAGTTGTAAAAAGCCCAGGCATCAGCTCATACATACAAACATCTTCAGGGACTCAAGGAAAAATAACAGTAACTCACTTTCTTAATGGCGACAATTTGGTTGGTGTTCTTGTCTCTGGCCTTGTAAACCGTGGCAAACTAGAGAGAAAAACAGAAATAATCCTAAGTTTGTGGGAGCTTTGTGTTTGTGTTTGCCTTTTTACTTATTTAGTTTGGAGAAGCAAAGAGCCCGGGATTCCTGGATCGGATCCGTGGCGGCGTGGAACGTGGTGAGGCAGGCCACTTCCCGTTCCAGTCTATCCTTCAGAAAGGACAGGGCCCCGAGGGGCCTGGGTGGCTCAGTCCTTAAGCGTCTGCCTTCGGCCCAGGTCATGATCCCGGGATCTTGGGATCGAGCCCCGCATCGGGCTCCCTGCTCCGAGGGAAGCCTGCCTCTCCCTCTCCCACTCCCCCTGCTTGTGTTCCCTCTCTCGCTGTCTCTGGCAAATAAATAAATAAAATCTTCAAAAAAAAGAAAAAAAAAGGACAGGGCCGCTTAGGGGTTCCCCTCGAGGGCACACACAAGGGGCAGCAGGTGCGTCTGGGCAGCCTCGCCCAAAAAGGAGTAGCCAGGTCAGTCCTCTCAGTTGCACCAGAAAATCTGTGAGGGTGTGAGGCGGCTCCGCGTTCTCTGTTCAGAGACCTCCGAATCCCGCCGAGAGCCTCACCTGTCCCTCCCCGAGGAAGTCCAGTTTTTCATAACGCTTTGCTCGCGACTTCACGTCCACCGCCATCCGTCCCACGAAACTCGACTCCAACAGAAAGGGGCAAGCTTCCGAGACACCAGGAATTTAAAGCTACCTTAAAGCCTCCAACAGCCACTTCCGTTGAGTGGGCGCCGACGCTTTATTAGCTCCGCCCCGACTTCCGGTTTGGGCTTGGGCGCTGCTAAATAAGTCCGGCTAGAGCCCGCCCTACGGAAGCTGAGCGAGGCAGCGTTCGACGGCTTTTCTGCGCAGTCCCCGCCCTGTCGCTCCGTAGCCTGTTGGTGCCGGAAGCGGAGTGTTTTCGCAGGTGATTCTGTCACCCTGTTACCGTTATTAACTTCGATATTCCCTTCACTACCGGGGACAGGTCAGCGTTCTGATAGGATATTCTGAGTTCGGGATTTAATGGGTGTGTATGAGTGTGGAAGGCTTGACCTTATCCCTGATCTCGCTTTCTGGTTCTTGCTCAAGGGCGTCCGTCGCCACGGTTGCTATGGACGCTTAGCGTCGCAATCTCAGGTTACTTGGAAGAGAGCCCAGTTCTTAAGGGCTGGTCTAGAGGCTCTCTTAATTCATTCCTTTGTGAAATACTCCTGGGGAAACAAAATCCAAGTCCACTGAAGAATTTCGTGCTGTGGAACAGACTTCTGGTCATCAGTTTTATATTCTGTAAAATGGTAATAATAGGCGACATCATAACTGGTTGTGAAGACTAAATGAAACACCCAGAAAGTTTAGACATAGTAAGTGCTCAATTAAGTGTTAATTGAGTACTCAACCTTGATTCTCATAAGTTTTCATGCAAATCAACACGTTAAATACATTAATTCACTTACTCATCAAATATGTATATAGAGCGCTTACTATGTGCCAGGCTCTGTTGCAGACTGAGAAAGCAGCAGGGAAAAAGACAAAGATCCATGCTTTCCAATGGAATGAGATAAAATATGTTATGATACATACTGTTAAGTTCTACAGAGATAAAGCAGGGGAAGGGGAGGGCTTGCAGTTTAAAACAGGGTGTTAAAAGACGTCACTGAAAAGCCACTGCAAAAAAAAAAAAAAAAGGGCACTGCAGTTTTCTGCAAAGTGGTATGATCTGACTTAATGTTTTAGAAAGTTCACTAATGGCTGTTTTGAGAGACCCAATATAGACTTAGAAAGCAAAAAAAGCAAGGCCAGTGAGAGAATTATTGCAGTTATCCCGATGGCTATATAACATTTTATCAATTTGACTTCTAGCCAATAGGATTTGCTGACAGACTGGATATGGGTTGTGGCAGAAAAACCCCCGATAATTCCAAGGTTTTGAACTGAAGCATTTGATGTTTCTAAGAGTTGAGAATATTCATTTTCAGAGGTGTTGAAGAAGGCAGCAGAATATTAAGGTTCATAATTTAGTCACGGTAACACAGAGTCAGGGTTGAGTTCTTGCTCTGGATCTAGACTACTTGCATTTGAATACTGACCTCACAAGTGTTCAGTCACTAGATTTATTACTTGGGCAAAATATTTAACCTTTTCGTTCCTAGTTTTCTAATATTTAATAGGACTACTCATTGGGTTGCTGCAAGGCTTAAATGTTTTACATTTCCAAAATCCTTAGAAAAGTGTCTGACAGTGCTCAGTTAGCTATCATGTAACTATTACTGGTCACCTTCCAGCTCTTTGTCACTTGGGTTTTTATTGAGTTTTAATATGTTCATAGACAAAATTCTCATACATTACACAAAACACCATCTTTACTATTTTTCTCTTATGTCAAGATATACCTAATGATACATGGTATCATAGAACTTAGGTCGAAGTTCCTTCTGAAAGTTATCACTTCAACAGTAATCTAACCTCACTTGTAGTAGAAATAAGTAGTGAGCTAAATGTGATGGTACACTTGTGAGGCTAGAGGTTCCAAAGTGTATCATGGCATATGAATTGATAATAACTGCATTATACTATGATGCTAAGTAAATTCTGATTTGGGGACATTTTAAGTATGGTAAAAAAGGCAGTTATTTAGGTAATATTCTGGGTTTACTGGGTCACTGTATTTATAAAATGCCATTCAGCATCTGTATAGCATTGTCCAGTTTACAAAGCACTTGCACATATTAGCTATAGCCAGCTTTCAAGGTGGTCCCAATGAATCTTTCCTTCTGGTATCAATGCACTTGTGTAGTCTATTCCCACAGTGAAACAAACTGTTCTGTGTTACCTGTAGAATATGGCAGAATTCAGTACGTGTAATTTTTAAGATCATAAAAGGCATTGCTTCTTTTGCTTTGCATGCTTAGATCATTTGCTCTGAGGGAAGTCAGCCATCATGTCAAGAATTCAATCAGGTAGCCGTGTGAAGAGGCCTATGTGAGGAGCACCTGGGGCCTCCTGCCAACAGGCAGCATCAACTTGCCAATCATGAGTGAGCCACCCTGGAGGTAGATCATATAGCTCCAATCAAGCCTTCAATAACTGCAGCCCCAGCTGGCATCTGATTACAACCTCCTGAAAGACCGGGAGCAGAACTGCACAGCCAAACTGCTCCAGAATTCCAGACCCATAGAAACAATGAGCTATTAAGTGATTATTATTGTTTTTAGCCATATTTTGGGCTTTCAGGCATTAAGTTTTGATTTGCTACAAAGTAATACACAATAGGGACACCTGGGGGGCTCAGTTGGTTAAGCATCTACCTTCAGCTCAGGTCATGATCCCAGGGTCCTGGGATCGACCCCGCATCGGGCTCCCTGCTCTGCAGAGAGCCTGCTGCAGCTCCCTCTGCCTCTGCCTGCCACTTCCAGGGTTGTGCTCTGACAAATAAATAAAAATTAAAAAGAAAAGTAATACACAATTCACTAATGGATCCTATCATATTGTACAGTATTAGGGAGGAAAACTGAAGCTTGAACAAATTCAGCACTTGGCAGGTGATTATATATGTATTTAAGTGCTTATCTCCTAAATGAAAATACAGCCTATTTATTTAAAGCTAGGCCAGAATTCCTCCTATACCATCTCTTTGGGAGCTCATCCTACGACACCAATTCCCACTGAACATGCCTTTTTGCCATACTTATGCTCACTAATTCTGTAAAAGTGGTAATTTTTTTCATTGCGACATTCATGGTAGGAGCTGTAGTAAAGATGGACTTCAGACGGTTCTAGTATTGGGGCTTCTGACTGCTGGCCCACAGTAACACAGAAGTCACTCTTCATTACCTGAACCCACTCTGTTTCGGAAAGCAAAAATATTGGCTTCCTTTTACTGAAATGAAAAAATTAGGGAGAAAAAATAGAATAGTGCTAACTTTTATGAATATTTTCCAATTAAGTTTTTAAAATGATAACAGAAAAATCATGAATCACATTGTTTTTCTGAGTCACCAGAACAGCTTACTGCTAGTACCAAACACCTGTCTCATATTCGACTTGGGCAACATCTATACTAGGCCACAACAGAGAATTTACAAGAGAAGCAGATCAACTAAGGAATAGCAAAAAAAAAAAAAAAAAAAAAAAAAAAGCATGGGGCGCCTGGGTGGCTCAGTCATTAAGCAACTGCCTTCGGCTCAGGTCATGGTCCCGGGGTCCTGGGATCGAGTCCCGCATCGGGCTCCCTGCTCCGCGGGAGGCCTGCTTCTCCCTCTCTCACTCCCCTCACTCTGTCAAATAAATAAAATCTTTTAAAAAAAAAAAGCAAAGCTTAGTTCACAGGCAAATGAGCAATACTCAACAACAATTCGACTTTTTTTTTTTTTTTAAAGATTTTAAATTTAGGGGCGCCTGGGTGGCTCAGTCGTTAAGCATCTGCCTTCGGCTCAGGTCATGATCCCAGGGTCCTGGGATCGAGCCCCGCATCGGGCTCCCTGCTCGGCGGGAAGCCTGCTTCTCCCTCTCCCACTCCCCCTGCTTGTGTTCCCTCTCTCGCTGTCTCTCTCTCTGTCAAATAAATAAATAAAATCTTTAAAAAAAAAGATTTTAAATTTATTTCAGAGACAGAGATAGAAACAGAGATCAAGAGTGAGTGGGGAGGGGAGCCTGGACAGCTCAGTTGGTTAAGCGACTGCCTTCAGCTCAGGTCATGATCCTGGAGTCCCTGGATGGAGTCCGCATCAGGCTCCCTGCTCGGCAAGGAGCCTGCTTCTCCCTCTGACCCTCCCCCCTCTCATGTGCTTGCTCTCATTCTCTCTCTCTCAAATAAATAAAAATCTTTAAAAAAAAAAGTGAGTGAGTGGGGAGGAGAGAGAGAAGCAGGCTCCCCACTGAGCAGGGAGCCCAATACGGGGCTCTATCCCAGGACCCCGGGATCACGACCCCAACGGAAGGCAGGCGCTGGACCAAGCGAGCCACCCAGGCGCCCCTCGACTCTGTCTAATGCCCAAAAGCTACCCTTACTATTAGGGGTGACTTCTTTAAAGCATATTCTAGAAATCATTCAAGGTATGGAAGAAAATTTATTTAGCTTTGTGAGGCTTTACTTTCACAATTAATACCTACCCTTGGCACTGTAAGACCCTATTAAAGTTTCATAAATTGCCTCAGTAAGGTAAATATTTAGGTTGATTTTATGAGACTTTCAGACATTAAGTTTGAGAAAGTTAGTGGTTTCCAGAATTTGCACAGATGATAATTAAAACAGTAAAATAAAGAATAAGACTTTCTTAACACCCCTAATAACATAGTAAGTTGCAATTTCTAATCAAACACTATTTCTACGTTATATTCATTTTGATCTCTTATTTTCCATTTTAAACTCTGGTATTTTCTTCTGAATATAGGTTACAAATAATCTTTTGTATTAACTCCCAGTTTTAATACCACAAAGTCACCTATTTTACCTTGACTATATTTTTATCATTTAGGGTAGGACACACTTTTTAAACTAGTTATACTCCAGTAACTTTGTGAATGAAAAAAAGGGGAAGAAAACGAAGAACAAATAATGGAGTCATTCTTTCACTGATCCTCATCCAATTTCAGGAAAATCAATTCCCAAAAGCAGCAATTCTAATAAATCTTTCCATGTCTAAAAAGAAACTGAAACAAAAGGGAAATCATGGGAAACCTGTGATAGTTTACTAGATATTGTGTGCTTTTAGTAGCTCAACACTGGTAATACTTGATAATCGAGAGTAAATTAATAGGCTAACATTTAGGGCGCCTGGGTGGCTCAGTTGGTTAAGCGACTGCCTTCGGCTCAGGTCATGATCCTGGAGTCCAGGGATCGAGTCCGTATCGGCCTCCTTGCTCAGCAGGGGGTCTGCTTCTCCCTCTGACCCTCCCCCCTCTCATGTGCTCTCTCTCTCTCATTCTCTCTCTCAAATAAATAAATAAAATCTTAAAAAAAAAAAAAGGCTAACATTTAAAAATGTATACTTTAATAAGCATATAAACAATTAGGTAAGCTTGTGGAGAAGCTGACCAAGACACATATATTAGGAGATACAACTGTCCATCTAAATTTTCTAGATTTCTTTTTTTTTTGCAGAGTATTTATTCAAGTTGTTTACTATATAATTTCTCGTGTGCCATTTTGGAAGTCCTTTATTGTAAAGACTAGTCTTTTGTCTGATGACAAGCAGCAGCCACACTGTCAGTGATTATTCTGGACCTCCACGCTGAAAAGGAAAAAACAAAGCAAAACGATTAGGTGTTAAATTTACAGAAGAAATGTTCTCATGGCCACTATATGAATTTACACTATTTTAAGCAAATGATCTTTAGGCGTTTAAAAAAAAAGTTTCGGTTTTCCTCTTAAGCACTCCTATCAATGTTATGAACAATTTTTGATCTGAAAAGGACTCAAGGTTGACCCTGATTGGTGGTCCTCAAATTTCATGGTCTCAGCAGCCCTTCACACCAAAAAATTACCAAGGATTCTACCGAGCTTTTTTCATGTGGTTATGGCTATTGCTACTTCCCATATTCTACTTCCACACATATATTCCTTCATGTACTTTTACTGAGGGCTTGTACATGGTTTATTTCTCATAGTCCTGGTCTACCCGACTATTTTGGTCTTAGCTACTGACCCACCATGACAAGGTGATGGAAAGAGCAAGTAAATCAGCCTATGAAATTCCAAAAGCCAAAAATGTTCATGTGTTTTGCACAGTACTAAGATAAAGAGCAATAACATACTTGGATAAATTCAATTTCTTCTTGAGATACAAGTTTCCTTCTGTATTTCTGAGGTAATGTTTTTATTATTTCTGCAGTGTCTGGTGGGCCCTGATGCACCAGCAAATCTGGGGATTTACTTCCCTTAGAATGCTGTGAAATTGAAGAAGAGTGAGACGGTAGTCCTGCTGATCTCAAAACTTCTGATACTGAAAAATATTAGAGAAATAAATTGTTCAGGTGTCTTAAAATACTATTTTGAGTTATCTATTATTGAGTAAGCAAGTCATTCTTCAAATGCTAAGTGTAATTCTGAGAGGTACTACTGAGTAACTTAGTTGAGTACCTATATTTAATTTCATAAAGTTCTTTTTAAATAAGGAAGTAGCTGGGGCACCTGGATGGCTCAGTCAGTTGAGCGTCTGCCTTTGGCTCAGGTTATGATCCCGGGGTCCTGGGATCGAGTCCCGCATTGGGCTCCCTGCTCAGCAGGAAGCCTGCTTCTCCCTCTCCTCCCCGCTCATGCTCTATCTTTGTCTCTCTCAAATAAATAACTGAAATATTAAAAAAAAAAAGGAGGTAGCTTTAAGTGAATGAATTACTAAATCAAACAAGTTTATAAAATAAAATTTCTAGGTAGTGGAGTTCAACCCATATGGATAATCTACCTGACTTAAGTTTTGTCAAATGGGGGCACCTGGGTGGCTCAGTCGGTTATGCATCTGCCTTCGGCTCAGGTCATGATCCCGGGGTCCTGGGATCGAGCCCCACATCAGGCTCTCTGCTAGGCGGGAAGCCTGCTTCTCCCTCTCCCGCTCCCTCTGCCCCTTCTCCAGCTTGTGCTCTCTCTCTCTCGCTCACTCTCTGTCTCTCAAATAAATAAATAAAAAATCTTAAAAAAAAAAAAAAGTTTTGTCAAATGGTGGCATTTACAGTTAAAAATATCCCTATAAGGGGCACCTGGCTGGCTCAGTCGCTTAAGCGATTGCCTTTGGCTCAGGTCATGATCCCAAGGTCCTGGGATGGAGCCCCGAATTGTGCACCCTTGCTCAGCAGGAAGCATGCTTCTCCCTCTCCCACTCCCCATTTGTGCTCTCTTTCTGTCAAATAAATAAATAAAATCTTAAAAAAAAAAAAAAGGATGGAAATATATATATATATATCTCCCTACAAAATTTGATAAACTCCTCCCTGAATTAAAGATCAAATATCTTATAATAAAGACAGGGACAATCATAATGATCACTGAGTAATGTATAGAATTGTTGAATCACTATACTGGACACTGTAAGTTAACTATACTGGAAATAAAAAAAAAAACAGGGACAAAGGATCGGGTAAAAAGGAGGGGCAAAAGAAAAACAGGTCTTGTTCAGAATCTTCAGAATGTTCAGAATCTTCGTTAGGAAATGATTGCTCAGGGCTAAGGCAGTCTTTATTGAGTGAATGAATGAGTGAAAGAAAAGAAGGTCAGCTGGGAGAAAAATATAGGAATGGCTACTGTTCCTCACAATCTCTCCAATGTAAGCATAGGAGAGTCTTTTAAAGGACAGAAGAAAGGAAAGAACAAAAATTTCCCTATATAAAATCGTTATCATTAAAAAAATCAGAGATATGTTCTGTTGAGTCACTACCTTTTTAAATGGAGGTAATAAGTTAATTTCTACTTGCATGAAACCTAGCAGACCATTGTGATCTAAGCTACAATGGTCTCGCTGATTTTAAAATGAGAAATAATGCCTATAATATTCATATATACATATGCCTGTACATATATTTTTTTAAAAATCTGAAGTACAACTTACCGTTAGGTTTAGGATTGTCTCTTCTGTCAGGGAACCTTATTAATGGAGTATGTGGCTTGACTACCTAAAAAAAAAAAAATCCATGGAAAAAAAAAGATGAAGCACTAAAATAAACTCGTTAACTATAAAAGAAGCAACCTACTGGGCTTCATAGATACTTTTGTTAAAATTAACTTAGTATTTGACAGCAACTTTATTTTATTTTTTTTTAATAATTTTTTTTTTTTTAAGATTTTTATTTATTTATTTGAGACTGAGAGAATGAGAGAGACAGAGAGCACATGAGAGGGGGGAGGGTCAGAGGGAGAAGCAGACTCCCTGCCGAGCAGGGAGCCCGATGCGGACTCGATCCCGGGACTCCAGGATCATGACCTGAGCCGAAGGCAGTCGCTTAACCAACTGAGCCACCCAGGCGCCCTTGACAGCAACTTTAAATTTTCCTATTTTACTCTTCCCCAACCAGGAAAGCTGGTCTATGAACTATTAAGTTGTTTATCTGTTCTTCACAATAACTTTGGACTTTTCACATTATAAGACATTTTACTATACTACCAACTGACCTCAGAAACAACCCTATGAAAAAGATGACACAGATTTTATGTTGCATGATATATATTGCCCTGCTGCCTGGTAAGAATTCAAAGTTTCCTGACTTGTATTGAGTGTTGTTTTCCTACTATGTCAATATCTAGCAGTGTAAAACAGGGTAAGAAGCATACTGAAAATTAGGTCATTAAGAAAATACTTTTCCTGGGAGGCTCAGTTGGTTAACCATCTGCCTTCAGCTGAGGTCATGGTCCCAGGGTGAGAGACTGAGTTCCCCATCAGCGAGGAGCCTGCTTTTCCCTATGCCCCCCGCTCCCCCTGCTTGTGTGGGCTCTCACTCACTGACAAATTTTTAAAGGAAAATACTTTTTCTGACTACAAAAGTAACACATGTTCTGTGTGAAAAATTCGGAAGAAATCGAAAAAAGCACAAGTAAGAAAATACTATCTATAATCCCCAACCCCCATAAAACAGACTTAAACATTTGTTAGCACATTTGGTTTGAGGGCTATACCCACAGAAATATGTATTTTTAGAATATTGTTTTTATAACAAATATTTGCAGAGTATTAATGTTTTATCCCTAAAATTCCAGATAATGCTACAGAGGAACTTAAATGGACATTTCAATATGAAATTATCTGAATACACAATGCTAAGACTCTAATGAACAGTACTATTTGCATCTAATCTCTGAGTTGCTCTGTAACTAATGATATTGAGATGTGTGTTTATTTGCAAAATATCTGTATATATGTACTATATATTATATATTTTATATGACTACAGAAGTAAATAGGCTTGTTGGGACTCACCTGAAACCACAATTGTGCTGCTGAGAGAAAATGCTGGAATAGAGTTGTCTTCCTCAGCATAAGGGCACACACAAGTCTTTCATGGTAAAAAACAAAACTCTGGGGCGCTTGGGGGCTCAGTCGTTAAGCGTCTGCCTTCGGCTCAGGTCGTGATCCCAGGGTCCTGGGATAGAGCCTCATATTGGGCTCCCTTCTCAGCGGGGAGCCTGCTTCTCCCTCTGCCTGCCCCTCCCTCTGCTTGTGCGCTCTCTCTGTCCTCATGAATAAATAAATAAAAATCTTAAAAAAAACAACAAAACTCTAATGTAATATTGCGTGTCAACTATACTTAAATAAAAATTTTTAAAAAACCAATTCTCCCTCTAGTGACTTTTTCCCTTTTCATAGCCAAGGTTCTTGAAAGAATGTTCTTCTAGCCATCCACGCTCAATACCCCATTTAAAAGTTTTTAAAATGTTCAACAGCTTTCAAAATAAACTTCAAACTCCACATCTGTCCTTCACAAGGCCCATCCTGATCTGGCATTTCCTTACCTCTCAAGCCTCATTCCCCACCACTGTCTTATAGACCTTTTATTCCAGGTATTCTTTTTTTTTTATTGCAGGTATTCTGAAGTACTTTTCTGTTCCCTATTCATCATGCCATTCAATCCACAGCTTGTGTTCTCTGCCAGGAAATCTATCCTCAGTCCCGCCCCACTTCCATGCCTCATGCTTTCATCTGGTTTTGTTTTGTTTTGTTTTTAAGATTTTATTTATTTATTTGAGAGAGAGCAAAGGGGGCCGAGAGAGAGCACGAACAGGGAAAGGAGCAGAGGGAGAAGCAGACTCCCCACTGAGCAGGACACCCGAAGCGGGGCTCGATGCAAACACCCTGGTATCATGACCTGAGCTGAAGGCAGACACCTAACAGACTGAGCCATCCAGGTGCCCCTCATCTGTTTATCTTTTAAAACAATCAAATATCACTCCCCTCTAAAAAGCTTTCCTGATTTCAAAGTCTGATTTTAAAACTCCTCCTTTGTGTTTCCACGGCATCCTGAACATTTTAAGAATACTATGTAGAGGACAGATCAATGAGCCAATGATTATAGGACAGCTAAGCTCCTGAAAGGGCAGAGTCAGAGAAATTGGCATTTCTGCAGTAGTTCCTGGTACATACTAAAGGCTCAGGAAACATTTGCCAAGTGAGTGAATAGAGACCATTTGTAAGTTAGGACTAACTATGTATGTATACACATACTTACACAACTGTACGTACACAGAGAATCCATTTCAGCATTACTTTTGCACACTTAAAAATATGATGTAATATGCCCTTATAGATTAAATTTCCAGTTTCATGTCCTTTTTTTTAAAGATTTTTTAAAATTTATTTATTTGACAGAGAGATAGCATAAGTAGGCAGAGCGGCAGGCAGAGAGAAAGGGAGAAGCAGTCTCTCTGCTGAGCAGGGAGCCCGATGCAGCGGGGCTCGATCCCAGGACCCTGGGATCATGACCTGAGCCGAAGGCAGCCGCTTAACCGACTGAGTCACCCAGGCGCCCCTCGTGTCCACCTTTTAAAAGATTTTATTTATTTATTTGAGAGAAGGAGAGAGAGAGAGAGAGAGAGAGAATGAGCAGGGGGAGGGGCAGAGGGAAATAGACAAGCAGACTCCCCGCTGAACAGGGAGCCCAATGCAGGGCTTGATCCAGGACCCTGAGATCATGACCTGAGCTGAAATCAGATGCTTAACTGACTGAGCCACCCAGGTGCCCCTGGTATCCCCTTAAAAGAAATTTTTCTAAATACACGAAAGTAGAGAAAGTACTATAATAAACCCTAATAAACAAAAAATAAAATAAATCCTGACAAACACATTATACAATTTCAACAGTAATATAATCTTATTTTATCACCCCTTCCCCCATTAAACAAATCCCAACCATCTCCTCTTACCTGTTAATACCTTCCATATGTATCACTAACAGAAAACAGATTTTTGTGAAATCACAGCCCCAATACATTTTACCACAATTCACAAGTTAAAAATAATTCTTCAATATCATCTAATACTTAGCTTATGCTCAAATTTTCCTCTCTCAAAATTTGCTTTTTAAACTCTAAATGTAAACACAAAGAAGCAACTCTAACTGTATATTAGTTGGGTAACATAACTAAGAGAATAAAAAAGAGCTAATCCAAATAACTTTCATAGGGCTTAGACTATACTTCAGTCTAAAGGCAATGGTAATAATAATAATAATAATAAATACAAAGAAATTTTGAACTTCTCAGTTTGGTGTTGGGAGTTGTATAAATACAGCAATTTTGAAACCATTTTCTATCTACTGTAGGACTGAGCCAATGAGTACATACATTTATATTGATATTTGGGGGAGCCAGGGATTTGCCTGTGGGAGAAAGAAAATAAAAGTGTGGGATTGGGGGGGGAAGAGAAGGAAGAATGCTGGGGTGTTCAGACTGGAATCTAAGGGATCAGTATAAATTCATGATAAATGCCATGTTTATTCAGCCTGTCCCATTAATGGATATTTGGGTTGTTTCCAGTCTTTATTACAAATAATGCATACAGTAAATATCCTCATACTATTCTTATCTGTGCCAGTATATCTGTGGGATAGATTCCTAGGAAAGAGATTGCTGGGTCAAAAGATAAAAAACTAATTTTGAGAGCTACTCCTAGATTTTCTTTCACAGAGGTTCTACTGTTTTACATTCCCATATTGGTTCCTAGAGCGACCGATAAGTGCCTGCTTACACACAGCCTTCCCAACAGACTTATGTTATCTAACTTGTACATTTTTAATAAAATCTAAGTGAGGAAAAATGTTATCTCCATGTAGTTGTAATTCTCACTTATTGTGAGGCTGTCCAGTTTTTCATATGGTTAAGAGCCATTTTCATTTCTTCACCTGTGAAGAGTACATTCACAGCTCTTGCCTATTTTTCTATGCTTACAAATTCTTTATATAGTATGGTTATTAACCCTTTTTCTGTTGCAAATTTTTTACCTAGTTTTTTTTTTTTTAGTCGAATGCTTTTTAATTTTTTGAATGAGTAAAGGTGTTTTTTTCTTTCTAGTATGGCCCAAATTGTCAGTTTTTTCCCCTTACTGTATCTTGATTTTAAAGCATAGTTGGGAAAGTTTTCACTGTTCCCAGGTTATAAAGAAAGTCTTGTTTTCATTTGGTATTGCATGGTTTTGTTTCTTTTAATTTTCAATTTTGAAATAATTATGGAGTCATAGGAAGTTGCAAGAAATGTACAGGGAAATTGCAGGTACCTTCATTCAGTTTCCTACTACAGTAATATCTTACAGAACTATAGCACAGTAACAAAACCAGGAAACTGACATTGGTACAGTCCATATAGCTTATTTAATCAGTTTTATATGCACTCATTTGTGCATGTATAATTCTTTGCAACTTTGGCTTCATTTTTTACATTAAAATATCAGATCCAGGGGCGCCTGGGTGGCTCAGTTGGTTGGGCGACTGCCTTCGGCTCAGGTCATGATCCTGGAGTCCCTGGATCGAGTCCCGCAGCAGGGAGCCTGCTTCTGCCTCTGACCCTCCCCCCTCTCATGTGCTCTCTCTCTCTCTCATTCTCTCTGTCTCAAATAAAAAAATATATATATATCAGATCCATATGCAATTTATCACTTCCTCCCCAACAAACCCCTGGCAACCACTGATCTTTTTACTGTCTCCATAGTTTTGTCTTTTCCAGAATGTCACGTATTTGGAATCATTCAGTAAGTAGTCTTTTCAGTTCGGTTTCTTTCACTTAGTAACATGCATATAAGTTTCCTCCATGTCTTTTCATGGCTTGATAGCAAATTTCTTTTTAGTGTTGGATAATAGTCCATTGTCTGGATGTACCACAGTTTATGTTATCTATTTACCTACTACTAAAGGATATCTTGGTTGCTTCCAAATTTTTACAGTTATGAATAAAAGCTGCTATAAATATCCATGTGCAGGTTTCTATGTAGACGTAAGTTTTGAACTCATTTGGGTGAACAGCGAAGTGCAATTGTTTGATCATATAGTAAAAGTATATCAAGTTTTTATTTTTTTTAATTAATTAATTTTTTTAAAAGATTTTATTTATTTATTTGAGAGAGAGAATGAGAGAGAGCACGTGAGAGGGGGGAGGGTCAGAGGGAGAAGCAGACTCCCTGCCGAGCAGGGAGCCCGATGCGGGACTCGATCCAGGGACTCCAGGATCATGACCTGAGCCAAAGGCAGTCGCTTAACCAACTGAGCCACCCAGGCGCCCCTATATCAAGTTTTTAAAGAAACTGCCAAACTGCCTTCCAAAGAGGCTGTACCATATTGCATTCTCACCAGGAGTGAACGAGAGTACCTAATGCTCCAGATCTTTGCCAGCATTTGATGTTCTTCTGGATTTTGGCCACTCTAAGAGGTATGAAGTAGTATTTCATTGTTGTCTTAATTTGCAAATCCATGATGACATATGATGATGAGCATCTTTTCATATGCCTGTGTGTGATCTGTCTTCTTTGATGAGGGGTCTGTTCAGGTCTTGAAGCCATTTTGTTGTTGTTGTCTTTATGTAGGCTCCACAGCCCAGGGCAGGGCTCACACTCAAACTCAGGACCCTATCAAGACCTGAGCTGAGATCAAGAGCCAGACACTTAACGGAATGAGCCACGCAGGCACCCTGCCCATTTTTATTTTTAATTTTTTTTTAAAGATTTTATTTATTTATTTATTAGAGAGCGAGCGAGAGAGAAACAGCATGAGAGGGGAGAGGGTCAGAGGAAGAAGCAGGCTCCCCGCTGAGCCGGGAGCCCGATGTGGGACTCGATCCCAGGACCCTGGGATCATGACCTGAGCCGAAGGCAGTCGCTTAACCAACTGGGCCACCCAGGCACCCACCCTGCCCATTTTTAAATCAGGTTTTCTTATTGTTAAGTTTTAAGAGTTCTTTGTATAATTTGGATAATGGTCCTTTATTAAATGTTTTTCGCATATATTTTCTCCCAGTCTGTGGCTTGTCATCTCACTATCTTAACTGTCTTTTGCAGACAAGAAGATTTTAACTTGAATAACATTCAGCTTATCAATTATTTCTTTCACATATCATGTCTTTGGTGTTGTATCTAAAAAGTCATAGCCAGGGACACCTGGGTGGCTCAGTTGGTTGGGCGTTTCCCTTCAGCTCAGGTCATGATCCCAAGGTCCTGGGATCCAGTCCTGAATTGGGCTTCCTGCTCAACGGGGAACCTGCTTCTCCCTCTGCCCCTCCCCCTACCTCTGTCCCTCCCCCTGCTTCTGCTCATCCGTGCTTGGGCATCAAGCCATGAAAAGACATGGAGGAAACTTATATGCATGTTACTCTCTCTCTCTCTCTCTGTCAAAATAAATAAATAAAATCTTTGGGGGGGAATAAATAAATAAATAATAAAAAGTCACAGCCAAACCCAATATCATCTACATTTTTTCTTATGTTATTTTCTAGTTTTGCACTTTACATACAATTCTATGATCCATTTTGAGTCAATTTTTGTGAAGGGTATAAGGTCTATGTCTAGATTCATTTTTTTCCAAGTGGATATCCAGTTGTTCCACAACATTTATTTATTTATTTATTTTTAAAGATTTTATTTATTTGACAGAGAGAGACACAGCGAGAGAGGGAACACAAGCAGGGGGCGTGGGAGAGGGAGAAGCAGGCTTCCCGCGGAGCAGGGAGCCCGACGCGGGGCTCAATCCCAGGACCCTGGGATCATGACCTGAGACGAAGGCAGACGCTTAACAACTGAGCCACCCAGGCGCCCCTGTTCCACAACATTTATTGAAAAGACTATCTTTTCACCATCTATTGCGTTTGCTCCTTTGTCACAGATCAGTTAAATAGCTTTTAATTTTTAATTTTACCTTTCTAAGTCTCTTAGTTTTAGGTATGCCTCATATATAGCATAGCATTGGATAGGCATTTCTTAGCCAATTTGAGAATAATAATTTGATTTAGACCATTTACATTTACAGATATAATTCACAAGTTTGGTATATTTTGTCACATCATTTTATGATTATTTAAAAATAAATTCCTTGGGGCGCCTGGGTGGCTCAGTCGTTAAGCGTCTGCCTTTGGCTCGGGTCCATGATCCCAGGGTCCTGGGATCGAGCCCCGCATTGGGCTCCCTGCTCTGTGGGAAGCCTGCTTCTCCCTCTCCCACTCCCCCTGCTGTGTTCCCTCTCTTGCTGTGTCTCTCTCTGTCAAATAAATAAATAAATAATCTTTTAAAAAAATAAAAATAAATTCCTTTGTCATATTACCTTTTTCTTTGCTTTCGTTTGTGGGATTTTTTTTAATTTGGAAAGATTTGTAAATTGTACTTTTGTGTATTTATATTTACATTACTATCTTTACATAATTCCCTTAATGGCCACTTTCTGAGATACTACCCATTGGTTCATTATTATGAGAAAGAATGAAAGCAGGTGATCGGGATCTCTTCTCTGCTTTCCTTCCCATCTTTTACTACCAGTTAATAACCAGGGGCAGTAGCAAGTGTATTCTACCTTTTGTATACTCTCCCCCCTTATTCCTCCATTTTAAAAGTTGAACTAGAGCTATACTGTCAAACAATAGTATTACCAACAAGTCTTTCCCCCGTATCTCCATTATTTAGTCTTAGTTCTTACAGCCACATACATTCAATGTTCATATCCGTTTCCTATGTTTAAACAACTCCAAGTACAACTAAATATTCCTTAGTTGTCTTTCATTCTTTGGGAGATCTAGTAGGAAGGGCTCCAGGGAACAATATTCCCTGAGTTACTGAAGATGTAGAAGGATTTGTGGGCTTTACAACTTGAAGGTCAATGTAGCTAGATATATCTCTGGTTCACATTTTCCATCTTTACCTTAAATATGTTATCCACATGTCCTCCTTTATGAACTATTATTGTTGAAAACTCTAACTTTCGTTCTCTGT
Source organism: Mirounga leonina (assembly GCF_011800145.1). Lineage (NCBI taxonomy): Eukaryota > Metazoa > Chordata > Mammalia > Carnivora > Phocidae > Mirounga > Mirounga leonina. The sequence goes on along the minus strand of NW_023270426.1, from coordinate 43,260,723 downwards.
TAAGTGCTTGGTCTCATAGCCTGGATCACCCAAATTTTTTCTTTTTCTCCTTTAAAAATCTAAAGATTCTAGGGGCTCCTGGGTGGCTTAGTCAGTTGGGCATCTGACTCTTGGTTTCGGCTTAAGTCATGACCTCAGGGTCCTGGGATCCAGCCCTGTGCATCAGGCTCCCCGCTCGGTGGTGAGTCAGCTTGTCTCCCACTCTCTCTGCCCCCTCCTCCCCATGTGAGCACTTGCGCGTACGCGTGCTCTCTCTCAAATAAATAAATAAATATTTTTTAAAATTTTCAAGATTCTACTAGAATATACCCATTACTCAAACACAGTTGGTTAATTCTCTCAAGTCTAAGGTATACGTTTAAGTCTTCTTTTACATCAGGCAAGTTTTAGTTAACTTACAGGTTTTGAGACTTGTTCTATTTGCTTTTACTTTTTCAGAGACTACTTATTATATAAAAGTTGCAGCTTCCTGTTTTTATCTACTTCTATGACTTTCTCTGAATCCTTCTAATCTTTTCCCTCATTATTCTGTGATTTTTTTCATTTTCCTCTTTTCATGCACTATTTCCTTTAACAAAACTTCTGAGTTGCCTATTTACCTTTATATTCCTTCTACTTCAGTATTTACTTCTGAAAAGTTCTTTTAATTCTTCACTGAGTTCAGAGCTTTATTGTCCCTAAAATAACCTAAAATCTAACCTCAACTACAACTTTTAAAGTATAACTTTTCTCTGTTACTTCCCACTATAAGCTTCACCAAACCCTTCATTTCTTTGATTGTTCTTTTTTCCAGTCAACTGGTTCCACCCTGACTTGACCTCCTTTCTTATCTAGCCTAGGACACAGGGACCATTCAATATTCTATAACCAGCACTCTCAACCTCCTTCCCGGAGGTGCATCTTCACTTCACTTGTAAATCTCAAACCTTCTTCCCATGTCTCATGTCTCATGCAGTGAAAATGATTTTGTAAATGATAAATTATCATTTTTCTGCTTACATCAGTCTATATATCAAATATATATGCTTGGCATTCAGACATTTCTATGTCTTTTTGTAGATAAATGTATGTTATTTCTCTTGGATATAAACCTATGAGTAAAATTGCTAGGTCACGGGGTACGTATGTTTAACTACCAGAGACTGACAAAACAGATTTTAAAAAGTGGCTATACGAGGGCGCCTGGGTGGCTCAGTTGGTTGAGCGACTGCCTTCGGCTCAGGTCATGATCCTGGAGTCCCGGGATCGAGTCCCGCATCGGGCTCCCTGCTCAGCGGGGGGGGTCTGCTTCTCCCTTTGACCCTCTTCCTGCTCGTGCTCTCTCTCATTCTCTCTCTCTCAAATAAATAAATAAAATCTTAAAAAAAAAAAAAGTGGCTATACGAATTATACTCCTACCAGCAACGTATGGGTTTCAGGTGCTTCACATTGTCATCTCTCCGTATGGCCAGTTTAAAAAAAATTTTTTTAAGATTTTTTAAAAAATTTATTTATTTGACAGAGACAGCGACAGAGGGAACACAAGCAGGGGGCGTGGGAGAGGGAGAAGCAGGCTCCTCGCTGAGCAGGGAGGAGGCTCGATGTGGGGCTCGACCCCAGGACCCTGGGATCATGACCTGAGCCGAAGGCAGACGCTTAACAACTGAGCCACCCAGGCGCCCCGCCAGTTTTTAAAATTTTAATAACTTTGGTAGATGCAGTAGTACTTCCTGGCTTTAATTTGAATCGTCCTGGCAAGTAATGAAGTAGAGCATCTTTTCACAGGCTTATTGCTCATTTGTGTATCTTCTTTTGTGCAGTTTCAACTTTTTAGCCCGTTTTTAAATTGAGCTATATATTATGGATATGTATGGTCATACATTATGGATACCTGTCCTTTGTTAGAGGTTCTCCTTGTCCTCCCAGAATCTTTAATTAGTTAATGCTCAATATCTACCCACTGAATGAGTGGTAAATGAAGATCATTCCTTGCAATGAGACCGAAGGCTGGGATCTAGGATTATCTTTCAAACTGAAACAACTTTAAGAAGTCTTTTTAAGAGGTGTATTTGTAACAATGAATCATGGAACACTACATCAAAAACTAATGATGTAATGTATGGTGATTAACATAACAATAAAAATTTTTTAAAAAGAGGTGTATTTGTGCAAAGGTAAATGCACTTCTCATATCAAAGTTAAAAATCATACAGTAATATACTTTGAGAGTGTATTTTACACAGATTGTGTAAAACAACCACAAATGTGGAGGTTGTGTCCCTTTATATACCAACTTTACCTCTCGTATTTAATTTAAGCAATCACAGCTGGAGAAGCAAACATAAAAGCTATCAGGAGTTAGTAAATGATGTTCGGATTAACAAAGTTCCTCTAGCTACCAATCTAAACTCAAGGGAAAAAAAGCTTGGGAAACCAACATCTGTAATGTAATGTAAAAGCATTATAGATAACCTTAAATAATATCTTTTCCCCCCTCCAACTCCCTCCATCCAGCCAGTAACTAGACGCCCGGACTGGTGGGGGAGAACAGGCCCGGGGTAAGCACGCAGCTCGCAGGGCCAGCTCTCCTGCCATTCCCGAGACCTTGAAGGGACACTGGGTCAGACACAAGGTTCGCTTCCTTCCACTCGCCGTTACCGCCGTCCTTACGATTGGCTGATCCGGGACATCACAGACAATGCTGAACGTCGATTGGCCAGACTGTTGCCAGGGAAGCCTAGCCCGCTGACTCCTCAGAGGGCTACGGAGATCCTGGCAGAGTACAGTCCGGGAACCGCGTAGCTGCTCTGTGCCTACGTGCTGACACACTGCAGTCCTGCAGCCTGGCGGGGACCCTCAGCTACAGTCCCGGCTCACTGCCCGACCCAATGGGCTCAAGGTCCAATTTTCACACATACCCCCGGGTCGCGTCGCTGGCGCTAGCCAAGGCCGCGGTGACCGCGCAGCCTCCGCCACCGCCCTGTCTCCCCAGCGCCTTTGCTATAATCAGCACTATCCCTACCGCCCACGGTGCGAAAAAGCGACCGAATTTCCTTACCTGGACGACCCTGCTGGCAGACGCCATCTTACTGCCCATCATGACCCCAGGATGGGGCAGCAGCTTCCGGCGCGCTCGCTGGGCGCAGAACTAACAGGAGTCCTGGGCAGCTGCGGGCGGGGCCCTGCCTGCGGCGTCACGGAGGAGGGACGAGCGGGCGTTCGCGGATCCTCCTCCGCCACCGAGCCAAGCCACCCTCGGTGCCTGGCCCCGCCCCACCCCGCCCCACTTCCCGCCTAGGAACTGCCCCACGTGCTCCCCATTGTTCAGTTTCGCGGACGAAGGTTGGTGGTGTGGGGTTTGTTGTGCCGTCCGCCTACGAGTAAGCTAGGGCCATTTCTTCTCCAGATAGCCAGTTTCTAATTTGAGTCCAAAATTTAACCTGAAACCAAATAAGTAATACAAAGTAGTGGCTTTGTATTTAGGAAGTGGCTTCCTAAAACGAACAATCTCGTTAAAACTTGGGAGTTAGTGGCAGGCTCAGGGAGGTCAATTCCAGGTCTACACTAGGCTACTTATTATTCCCTCACTTACTGGCATTACTTGACAGGGTCTACCATTAGTCCTGGTATTGAACTGCTGTCTGCTTCAAGTATGAGAGAACTCAAAAGTCTGTTTTTCTTTTTGAAGCATAATGCTTCCATATTATTCCCCAAAAATTATACTAAATTTTGTGGCAAATATTAGTTTATGTTGTTATAAATTTTAATACACGATATGCTGCAGCCACTTAACATAATTTTGTAGGTAATGTAGCCATAAGTTGTTTTAAATAGAGTGACACATTTGTTTTGATGATCTAGATCAGTGGTTTCTAAATCTGGGAAGCTTCTTAGAAATATATTATTGTGCCCCCAAATGGGCCCTTCTGATAAAATTTAAATTACACTGAAACACTTATTTTCACCCATCCAACTGGTCAACATACATAATTTGGATAACACATCCTGGGGAGGTTGTAGGAACACAGGCACTCAAACACATCTTTGGTAGGAGTAAAAGATGGTATTTGAAAAACTTACATACTGAATGACTCCCAACTATGTGACATTATGGAAAAGGCAAAATTATAGAGATAGTAACAAGATCAGTGATTCCCAGGGACAAATAGACAGAGCATAATGTTTTTTAGGACAGTGCAGCTATTCTATATGATACCATAATGGTAGATACGTGTCATTATACATGTCAAAATCCATAGAATGTACCACTTTTGGGTAATAATGACATATTAATATAGGCTCAATAGTAACAAATACACCACTCTAGTAAGGAATGGTGTTAGTGGGGGAGACTGTGAATGTGTAGGAGCAGTAAGTATATGGGAACTCTTACTTTCTGCAATTTTGCTGTGAACCTAAAACTGCTCTAAAAAATAGGCTATTAAAAAAATTGTTTTAAGCCACCACTGCTGAAACCAGATAATGTGTTCTTAAAGCTCAAAAGTGGTGATGTGTTAACTCAGGTGTGGGAATCTCTTCACAATGTATATGTACACCAAATGAAGTTGTACACTTTAAATATCTTACAATTTTATTTATCAATGACCTCAATACAGCTAGGGAAGAAAAGCTCAAAAGCAGCAGAAGCTTAGATTTCTAGTACAAAGACTTTCCGTTTACACACAGAGAAACAGCAAGTTTCTATGTGAATAACTACAATATTAGATTCTCATTCTATTTCTTAAAAAGATTTTTTTTTTTTGACAGAGAGAGAGAGCACAAGCAGGGGGAGCAGCAGGCAGAGGGAGAGGGAGAAGCTCCCTGTGCTGAGCAGGGAGCCTGATGTGGGGCTTAGTCCCAGGACCCTCAGATCATGACCTGAGCCGAAGGCAGATGCTTAACCGAGCCACCCAGACATTCCCTAGATTCTCATTCTAAGGTCATTTAAAAGACATAGACTTTCTTGGTTACTTTTCTAAATAAAAGTTTTTCATTTTCCTTTATGACTATATTTAAGAAATGATTATGGAAAAAGAAGTCCCATAATTTAGAGAGTTTATTAAAAAATAAACTTTCCAGGGGTACCTGGGTAGCTCAGTCAACCTTCGGACTCTTGATTTCAGCTCAGGTCATGATCTTGGCATCGTTGGATCAAGCCCCACATCTAGCTCCATATGGGCTCAACGCAGAGTCTGCTTGTCCCTCTCCCTCTCCTCCAACCCCCTGCTGGCACTGTCTCCTTCTCTAAAATAAATAGTCTAAAAAAAAAAAAGAAGAAAGAAAGAAAGAAAAAGAAAACAACAAAACTTTCCAAGTCCTCAAATACAAAGAAGTCTCCTGGGAATACCTGATAATAAATTTCAGAAAATGTCAAATGCAGTGCAAATTACTGGTCATATTGGTATGGATTTTGTTTTGGGGAGTCAGCCAGGAAAATATGACTTTTCTTTACTTGTGGCTTCATTTCTAAATGTTGATATTCATACTCCACAGAATTCTCATCCAGCTCTCATAAATTAATTCTCTCTAGGATGAAGATGATAAAAGTAATTAAAGTGGAAGCAGCAACTTGCTTCAACCCTCAAATCATGTCTTCTTTTCCTACTGCTAATCAGTTTCTTTTTTTTTTTTTAAAGATTTTATTTATTTATTTGAGAGAGAATGAGAGAGAGCACATGAGAGGGAGGAGGGTCAGAGGGAGAAGCAGACTCCCTGCCGAGCAGGGAGCCCGATGCGGGACTCGATCCAGGGACTCCAGGATCATGACCTGAGCCGAAGGCAGTCGCCTAACCAACTGAGCCACCCAGGCGCCCCTGCTAATCAGTTTCTATCAGTCACCATCAGGTATGTCATCAGATCATTTGATTATTGACCCTACTCAGGTCCTGTGATTTCTGTCTACACTCTCAATACTATTATTTGGCTATTCTCATGAACCTGGAGCACACCATCTGATTCTACTTCTTGTATTATGTATTCTTAAATGTCTCTATCTACTTGGCCTTTGACTACTTTCTTGTTCCACGTTCCCTTTTCTGACATTGGCTGTAGACCTTTAGGTAAAACTCACCATACATGTCAGCCTCCTGATGTGATGCAATATAAAGTACATATACAGGGGCGCCTGGGTGGCTCAGTGGGTTAAGCATCTGCCTTTGGCTCTGGTCATGATCCCGGAATCCTGGGATTGAGTCCCGCATCGGGCTCCTAGCTCAGCAGGGTGCCTGCTTCCCCCTCTGCCTGCCGCTCCCCCTGCTTGTGCTCATTCTCTGACAAATAAAACATAAATGAATGAATGAATGAATGAATGAATGAATGAATGAATGAATGAATGTACTGAGTACAACTTGGTGAGTTTTTTCTTGATAAAAAAATTGGGGGGCGCCTGGGTAGCTCAGTTGGTTAAACAACTGCCTTCGGCTCAGGTCATGATCCTGGAATCCCGGGATCGAGTCCCGCATTGGGCTCTCTGCTCAGCAAGGGGTCTGCTTCTCCCTCTGACCCTCTTCCCTCTCGTGCTCTCTGTCTCTCATTCTCTCTCTCTCAAATAAATAAATAAAATCTTAAAAAAAAATTTTTTTTGAAACTCCTGGGGCACCTGGGTGGCTCAGTCGTTAAGCATCTGCCTTCAACTCAGGTCATGATCAAGGGTCCTGGGATCGAGCCCCGCATTGGGCTCCCGGCTCCGCGGGAAGCCTGCTTCTCCCTCTCCCACGCCTCCTGCTTGTGTTCCCTCTCTCGCTGTGTCTCTCCCTGTCAAATAAATAAAATCTTAAAAAAAAAATTATATATATATATACATACACATATATATACACATACACTAACAAAAGCACCACAGCCCAGAATTTGAGACTGAGATGTAAAATGATATGTGTCCCCAATTGAGGAAGCTGCTCAGGACATACTCTCTAATGCCCTCTTCAGATATGTCCAAGGTTAGTCATGGAAACAGGGGACTTGGGCGCCTGGGTGGCTCAGTTGTTAAGCGTCTGCCTTTGGCTTAGGTCATGATCCCAGGGTCCTGGGATCGAGTCCCGCATCGGGCTCCTTGCTCAGCGGGAGTCCGGTTCTCCCTCTCCCTCTGCCCCTGCTTGTGTCCCCTCTCTCGCTGTGTCTGTCAAATAAATAAAATCTTTTTTTAAAAAAAGGGTGGGGGAACTTAGCAAAGGGCAGAGTCGGAAATGACAAAATAACCTCTTCCAATGAGCAGCATAAGAGCCTAATCATAAGGTGTTCCCTCTCCTTAGGAAGGGGCACCTCCTATCATTTGCAAGCAGTATCAGAATTGCTAACCTTGTCCACTATTGTATGCTGGCTATGTGAAGCAACAGAATTTGTCTTTTCAGTTCATTAATCTCCAGATCATGAAGAGCCACATCTGGACCGGATGTGAAAGACTATCATGAGATCCCGAACTTTGAAACTGTTATGATTGGATGACACTGTTAACTTACTTTCCTTGGGGAAGGGTGTGTCTTTTATGTGCAAAAGGGAAGTTAATATTTAAGACCAAGACTGCATATACTGTAGTGGACTGTATTCTTTTCAGCAGATACCCATTTTCTTCCCCCTTTCTGAAACCTAGCACTCCCCTACTGTGGGAGTATACTTTCCTGTCCCAGTGATGTTTGGCTTGGTGAATGGAGCCTTGGTGGAAACAATGTACACCTCTTCCAAGTAGAAACTTTATTTGAAAAAAAAAGACTTTATTTCTTTATGTCAAAGAGAAAGAGAGCTCAAGCAGGGGGAGCGGCAGGTAGAGCAGGCAGAGAAGCAGGCTCCCCACTGAGCAAGGAGCCCAATATGGGGCTCGATCCCAGGACCCTGTGATCATGACCTGAGCCGAAGGCAGATGCTTAACCAACTAAGCCACCCAGGTGTCCCCCAACTAGAAACTTTAAAAGTGCTTATGTAATTTGACTTCGCCACATAAACCATGAGAATGTTTCAAACAGTGAATGGTCCTCAGCTCCTCCAATGATCAGCCACACTATGGATCCAAGAGAGAGATGTTTGTTGTTAAGCCAGGGAGTTGTTATTCAGCACTTGAGGAAAAACTGACTAATGAAATTTCTGTCTCAGATTTGGGCTTTAGAAGGGAATACAGAAGATAAGAAAATCCCAGGAAAATGCAAAAAGATTTTTAGATGATTCTGAATCTTTACATCAGGAAGGTATTTTCCAGAATAATGCTTTCCTATAAGAAAAATAAAACCTGGGAGCGCATGGGTGGCTCAGTTGTTAAGCATCTGCCTTCCGCTCAGGTCATGATCCCAGGGTCTTGGGATCGAGCCCTGCATCTGGCTCCCTGCTCCGTGGGAAAGCTGCTTCTCCCTCTCCCACTCCCCCTGCTTGTGTTCCCTCTCTCGCTGTGTCTCTATCAAATAAATAAGATATTTTTAAAAAACAATAAAAAAATTAAAATAAAAATAAAACTTGTTGGGGCGCCTGGGTGACTCGGTTAGTTGAACTTCCAGCTCTTGGTTTCGGCTCCAGTCATGATCTCATGGGTGGGGGAGGATATAGCCCGGTTTTGTGCTCTGTGCCCAGTGAGGAGTCTGCTTGAGGGATTCTCTCCCTCTGCCCCTCCCCCTGCTTGCGTGCCTGCTCTCTCTCTAGAATAAATAAATCTTAAAAGAAAAAGTATACATATATATGTACACATATATGCATGTATGTATGTATGTATATATATATGTATATATATATATATATACATATATATATATATATATATATATATATATAAAACTTGCTTTACAATAACTTATATAGACAATTTCCAAGAATACACTATGGCAAAAAGAATAAAACTACACATAAATTATAATTTATCAAAACAAATGAAGACTAAATATTTCAAAGAAAAGTATTTAGAATTCAAATTTAGACTAATCTCTGTATTTCCATTATTGGTCTAAAGAACAGATTTCAAATGCTATTATCCACTACAGTGTATCTTTTTTTTTTTTAAGATTTTATTTATTTATTTGACAGAGAGAGGCACAGCGAGAGAGGGAACACAAGCAGGGCGAGTGGGAGAGGGAGAAGCAGGCTTCCTGCCGAACAGGGAGCCTGATGTGGGGCTCGATGTGGGGCTCGATGTGGGGCTCGATCCCAGGACCCTGAGATCATGACCTGAGCCGAAGGCAGACACTTAACGACTGAGCCACCCAGGCGCCCCTACAGTGTATCTTTTCAAGTTTAAAGTCCTTCTTAAGAAAGTGTTGAGGGGCACCTGGGTGGCTCAGTCAGTTAAGCTTGGGTTATGATCTCAGGATTCTGGGATCGAGCCTCAACAGGCTCCCTGCTCAGCAGGGAGTCTGCTTGGCCCTCTGCCCTTCCCCCCACTCATTCTCTCTCAAATAAATCAATAAAATCTTTAAAAAAAGAAAAAGAATATTGAAAATACTACATTGTCTATGAAAATGATTAATAGCTCCAAACTAATAAAGAACTCAAATTAGAGCGTTCTCTAAAAAGGGATGGGACACTATAAAAGATAGCAAGTTCTTTTTTTTTTTTTTGAGTTTATATATTTTTAGTAATCTCTATACCCAACATGGGGCTTGAACTCACGACCCTGAGATCAAGAGTCGCATGCTCTATCTACTGAGCCAGACAGGTGCCCCAGCAAGTTCAAGTTATTAATAAGACAGAGTAACATTTACTCTTTTTACTTTTTAACTTATAAAAGTAAAATGTGATATAGAAGTACAAAATAATAAAGTCACAATTACTCTACAATAACCACAAGTCTTAACATTTTGGAAATGTTTATCTTTTTTGTTTTTCAAGGTTGAGGTGCTTTATCTGGGTTTCTGTTTAAAGATGTGGATGGATGGGAAAATAAACAAAGATGTGGATGGGGTGTGGTGGACTTGGGGAGATGTTGGTCACGGAGTACAAAAATGCAGTTAGAAGATGAGTAAGTTTTTGGAGATTGAATGCGCAGCATTGTGATTATAGTTAACATTATTATATACTTCCAAGTTACTATGATCTTAAATGTTCTCACCACAAAAAAGAAATAATTATGTGACATGATGCAGATGTGAGCTAATGCCATGGTGGTCAAATCAACCCATTGTACACCTTCAACTTACACAATGCTATGTCAATTATATCTCTGTATTTAAAAAAAAAAAGGCAAAAAATGAATTTGTGTTGAGATAAAACTAAAATGAGATTTATTTCAATAAAAAACAACTGATAGTTGAAAACACATCAGGATGTGGATACCCTTTTCTAATTTTTCTAATATTTTAGTTGACTGACAAATGCACAAAAGTATTCCAAATAATGGGGGTGGAGGGATGGGTTAAATGGGTGAAGGGTATTGAGGACACTTGTGATTTTTTAAAGATTTTTATTTATTTATTTGAGAGAGAGAATGAGAGACAGAGAGCACGAGAGGGAGGAGGGTCAGAGGGAGAAGCAGACCCCCCGCTGAGCAGGGAGCCCGACGTGGGACTCGATCCCGGGACTCCAGGATCATGACCTGAGCTGAAGGCAGTCGCTTAACCAACTGAGCCACCCAGGCGCCCCGAGGACACTTGTGATTAGCACTGGGGTGTCATATATAAGTGATGAATCACTAAATTCTACTCCTGAAACTAATATTACACTATATGTTAACTAACTGGAATTTAAATAAAAACTTGAAACAAGAAAGAAAGAAAGAAAAGAAAAGAAAAGAAAGAGAAAAAGAAAGAAAGGGAGAAAGGGAGGGAGGGAGGAAGGAGGAAAGAGAAATGAAAAAAGAAAAGAAAAAGAAAAAAAGAAGTATTCCAAATAAGAGTTGGGACGGCCAGAAATGTTGTAGAAAAAATTTCCACATTCAGTGGAAAGCTAGATTAGATGTCTTTTGGGGCCCTTGCAAGGCTAAGACTTTCAGATTCTTTTAGAGAATGCCAGTCACTTTAATTAACATAGTTGAAAGAACAAATTCCATGTTATAGTGTTAAGCTACAAAAACTTTGCAATATTAGTTCCAAAAACACTAAATAAAAATTTTACTTTAAATTTGCTATTTAAATGACATATTAAAGACTGAAACAAAAAATAACAAAACAGAATTCTTATTACATCATGGTGAGATTCTTCTCAAGCTGTAGAACAGTTTCTTTAAAGGCAGAATCCTCTGCCCAATTGGCTTTACTTCCTAAAATGAGGTTCTGTAATAAAAAAAAGAAAAAAAATTATATTAAAGTTATAAGTACGTTTAAAAATATAACAAGATTTTTTAAAAATCCTCTTTCACTAATTTTTTTTAAAGATTTTATTTATTTATTTGAGAGAGAAAGTGAGAGAGCGAGCACGAGCAAGGGGGAGGAACAGAGGGAGAGGAAGAAGCAGGCTCCCCACGGAGCAGGGAGTCCTATATGGGGCAGACTAGATCCCAGGCATGACCTGAGCCGAACGCAGACGCTTAACCCATGGAGCCACCCCGGGTGCCCCGCTCTTTCACTAATCTTATCAAATATTTACCAAACTAGGTATGGGCATCTACTTTATGAAAAAAATACATTTTGGGGTTTCTGGGTGGCTGAGTCAGTTAAGAGTCCAACTCTTGGTTTTGGCTCAGGTCCTGATCTTGCAGTATTGAGATAGAGCACCCCCCCACACTCCACCACCTCAGGGGAGAGTTTGCTGCTTCAGACTCTCTCTCCCTCTCCCTCTGCCCCCTCTTCCTACTTATGCAAGCGCTCTATCTCTCAAATAAATGAATAAATAAATAAAATCTATTAAAAAAAGAAAAATACATTCTTGTATCCTCATTTCCACTTTCAGTAAGGGTTCAGCCTCAATCCCCATAATGCTAGGGACTATTTACAATGTTTACAACAATTTTTTTTTTGGCTTCATCAGTTTTTGGAGACAACTTTTACCTATTAGGGATGTTTGCAATGGTATTCTAGATTAAAGGAAAAAGACTGCAGCTGTGATTCAGTCATTTTGCACTTCTACAGTGAAAAACAATTTAAGCATAAACTGTTATGCCCTATTTATTTTTTAAGATTTTATTTATTTATTTGACAGAGAGAGACACAGTAAGAGAGGGAACACAAGCAGAGGGAGTGGGAGAAGAAGCAGGCTTCCCACTGAGCAGGGAGCCCGATGCGGGGCTCGATCCCAGGACCCTGGGACCATGACCTGAGCCAAAGGCAGACGCCTAACGACTGAGCCATCCAGGTGCCCATGCCCTATTTATTTAAAAAAAACTATGGCTCAATGATACCAAGTGACTAATTCAAATCCTGTTCAAATAGATTTTAGAATTTAAGTGTTATATTATTATGTATAAAAATATTTAAAAATTTGTCCTATACACAGAACATTCTTGCTACTGGGCTGGTGTATATAAATCCAATTAAATTTACAAAGGCAAGGGGAAGTAAACATTCAAATATGACTGAACTCATTAGGGGCAGGAGCTCCAAATGCAGCCAAAGCTATGTTCTGCTTAGCAAAGCAATGATTTCATTAAATCAAAATTAACACTAAGAGGATATGAATAAAAGCTAAGAAATATAAAATAATAGACGTCTCAAAGCAGTAGGAAAGAACATGTGCCAAAGAAAATTAAAATGATCCTGTACTGGGGCTCCTGGGTGGCTCAGTCATTAAGCATCTGCCTTTGGCTCAGGTCATGATCCCGGGGTACTGGGATCGAGCTCCGTGTCGGGCTCCCTGCTCCGCGGGAAGCCTGCTTCTCCCTCTCCCACTCCCCCTGCTTGTGTTTCCTCTCTTGCTGTCTCTGTCAAATAAATAAAATCTTAAAAAAAAAAAAATGATCCTGTACTTATGATGCAATCCTCCACTGGAGGTTAGTCTAAGGGACTTCTTTACTCCTAATAGAGCAAAGCACTGCTACTAAAAGGTAGGTTTAAGACCTGATGAAGAGGAGTGCCTAGGTGGCTCAGATGGTTAAGCGTCTAACTCTTGGTTTTGGCTCAGGTCATGATCTCAGGGTCATGAGACTGAACCCACGACGGCTCTATGCTCAGCGTGGAGTCTGCTTCAGATTCTTTCCCCCTACTTCTCCCTCCTCACTACTTCTGTTCTCTGTCTCTTAAATAAACAAATAAATAGAATCTTAAAAAAAGACCCAAGGAAGAATATCTTACGGTCAGATATAAGAACTCACATTCTACAAGGATATGCTTTACACATAATAATAAATATTTGCTTTACACATAATGGGCAGGTTTTTAAAAATTTTTTATTGTTATGTTAATCACCATACATTACATCATTAGTTTTTTGGGTTTTTTTTTTTAAGATTTTATTTATTTATTTGACAGAGAGAGAGAGAGAGCGAGAGCAGGAACACAAGCAGGGGAAGTGGGAGAGGGAGAAGCAGGCTTCCCGTGGAGCAGGGAGCCTGATGCGGGGCTCGATCCCAGGACCCTGGGATCATGACCTGAGCCGAAGGCAGACACTTAACGACTGAGCCACCCAGGCGCCCCTACATCATTAGTTTTTGATGTAGTGTTCCATGATTCATTGTTTGCGTATAACACCCAGTGCTCCATGCAGTACGTGCCCTCTTTAATACCCATCACCAGGCTAACCCATCTTCCCACCTCCCTCCCCTCTAGAACCCTCAGTTTGTTTTTCAGAGTCCATCATCTCTCATGGTTCGTCTCCCCCTCCGATTTCCCCCCCTTCATTCTTCCCCTCCTGCTTTCTTTTTTTTTAACATATATTGCATTATTTGTTTCAGAGGTACAGATCTGTGATTCAACAGTCTTGCACGATTCACAGCACTCACCATAGCACATACCCTCCCCAGTGTCTATCACCCAGCCACCGCATCCCTCCTACCCCACCCCCCACTCCAGCAACCCTCAGTTTGTTTCCTGAGATTAAGAATTCCTCATATCAGTGAGGTCATATGATACATGTCTTTCTCTGATTGACTTATTTCGCTCAGCATAACACCCTCCAGTTCCATCCACGTCGTTGCAAATGGCAAGATCTCATTCATAATGGGCAGTTTTAACTGTGTATCTTCCTAATTGAAATCTGGTAATTTAAGTAGTTCACCTCAACAGTTTGAGACATTTTGTAATTCAAAAGAGAAATGAAAACCCTCCAGAATAAAGGAACACATAAAATTTAAGAGGTAATATGGTAATAACTACCGACATTTATTGAGAATTTACTTGGACCAGACATTATGCTAGACAGATTAACATGAATTATCTTCTTTATGTTTTACAACCTCTTTTTCTAAACAGGGAAACTGATGTTTAGAAAACTTAAATAATTTGCTCAAGGTTCTCAACTATTAAGTTGCAGTATGGATCATAATTCTAGATTACCATCACCCCATCCATGTTTTCCCCCACCTCCCAAGTTTAAGTTCTAATGCTTTCCACCATTATACCTGTCTCCACAAAGCTAAAATCATTCCACTTATAAATGCCTAAGATCTAACCATAATGAAAAGTCAAAGCCTTAAACATTAAATAGACATAAATTCCAAATATAGGTAAACAGACTAATACTTAGCATTGAATTCATGATTTTTTCAGGATCAAAGACTAACTGAAAGCAAATCTGAAAGTAACAGAACCAATCATTTTCAGAAAGTTCTTTACCTACTTTCCTTATATAAATATTACCTGAAACACATGTTGAATAACTGTCGTAATTTGTATCTCCATCTGCAGGTTTTGTTGTATGGTCTTTATCTTGTCTGAATTTTCCATACTGGCCAAATCATCTTTCTGTTTGTTCTTTTCAGTCTGTATTTCTAAAAGCTTACCTTCTGAAGCTTGTTTTAATTCTATTAGGTTAAAAAAATACTATATTTAACAACTCCTACAAACAAGAATCTGGAAAAACTGTGAAGCAGAACAGTTCCTGACTATATCAGTCAAGAGAAAATATTTAATAAGCATCATTTTATTTATTTATTTATTTATTTATTTTTAAGATTTTATTTATTTATTTGAGAGAGAGAATGAGATAGAGAGAGAGCATGAGAGGGGGGAGGGTCAGAAGGAGAAGCAGACTCCCTGCCGAGCAGGGAGCCCGATGCGGGACTCGATCCTGGGACTCCAGGATCATGACCTGAGCCGAAGGCAGTCGCTTAACCAACTGAGCCACCCAGGCGCCCAGTAAGCATCATTTTAAGTTGCAGTTCCATTTTGATCTGAAAATGACTTTCGTGGTGAAAAATACCAGTATTTTAACTTTATCCTTAGCAATGTCCTGCATGAAATATGTTCAGGGTATGTATGTATGATAACGACAGCTGTCTACTTATGTTTGAAGTGTTAAAGAGGACTTACTCAGGGTTGCCAAAAGGAAGGCAGAAGATACATGTAAGGAAATACCTTTTCCTCCTTTATTTACAAAAATGACACATCAATAAGATAAATTTTCAATAAGAGATTCTCTTCTCCAGGGATAAACACATCATCAACCATTTCCTATAGTTCCTGAAATGTTCTAAGAATTAAACTATTTGAAAACATAAATGGGTGTGTCCCAGGAGCTTGGTTCCTTGATATAAATGGATCAAAAACAGGTTGGAATGCGATGGAAAAACATTAAACATCCAAAGAGTGATTAGATCAGATGACCGGAACTACTTCTGACCCTGAGATTACTTACAAACAGGCAAATCTGTGTAATATTTAAAAATAATAAATCATGCCTATACTATTAAATGAAAAAGGCAGTTTACAACATAGACTAAAATGAGGCCAATTTTATTAGATAAGAAATAAGCACCGAAGCCCTGAAAGGCTCAGTCAGGTATGGGTCTGACCCGATTTCCACTCAGGTCATGATCTCAGGGTTGTGAGATCAAACCCTGTGCCTGGCTCCACACTCAGCATGGAATCTGCTTGAGATTCTCTCTCTCCCTCTCCCTCTGCCCCTTCCCCTGCTCACACTCACTCCTTCTCCCCTCAAATAAAGAAAATAAATAAAATCTTTAAAAAAAAAAAAAAGGTGGGGGCGGCTGGGTGGCTCAGTCGGTTAGATGGCTGCCTTCGGCTCTGGTCATGATCCTGGAGTGCTGGGATTGAACCCCACACTGGGGTCCCTGCTCAGCGAAGAGCCTGCTTCTCCCTTTGCCCCTCACCCCACTTGTGCTCTCTCGCTCTCAAATAAATAAAATAAAAATCTTAAAAAGAAAAAAAGCACTGAAGAGTGATTATCTCTTCATAGTAAATTAAAAAATTTTACTTTCCCTAAGTATATTTTTGTTTCCAAATTCTACTGAAAATGTGTATTACTTTAAAAAAAAAATTCAATAATTTCCAATGCAAAAAGCTATCTCATGTTCATTAAGTTAAAAAGCTGTAGAATCATATGTATCAAATGATAACTTAAAATTATGTATATATAAATATGTTTATATGGACATGGAAAAAGTACTTGAATGATTATGCCTAACTGTGGTCACACAGGAAGGAGGTAAGGCTTTCACATTATACTTTTCTGTATCATTTGATATTTTTCTCCCTGAGAATATATATATATATATTTTTTAAGATTTTATTTATTTATTTGACAGAGAGAGAGACAGCGAGAGAGGGAACACAAGCAGGGGGAGTGGGAGAGGGAGAAGCAGGCTTCCCGCAGAGCAGGGAACCTGATGTGGGGCTCGATCCCAGGACCCTGAGATCATGACCTGAGCCGAAGGCAGACGCTTAATGACTGAGCCACCCAGTCGCCCTCCCTGAGAATGTATTAATTTTGTGATTTAAAGTTCTAAAACAACAGAAATGAATCAAGCGAAAAACATTTTATATACTAATTTTAAAAATGCCATGTGCAAAATTTTAAGAAAATCTGAAAATTAAGAAATTTCTCAATGATTGAGGTAACTGGCAATCTCCACTGTAAATGAAAATGTTTTCTACAAAAAAAAACAAAAACCAAAAAACTGTTCTACATACGTAGTCTCTTCTTTCTAACATCAAGTAGTTTTTCCTCCAAATCCCAAGATTCCTGTTATTAAAAATAAAAAGATTAAGGCACATTCTCTAAGAACAAACCTCTAACACTTACATCACTGAATTTTATCTATTAGCCCATGTTTTCCAAACCTCCAGTTTTCAATCCCTTTATTTCCATACCAAAAAAGAAAAAGGACAGTAGCTTAAATTTTAGTAAATAATTAGCCACAATAGTCAGAAATAACTGAGTTATGAGAAAAAGAAAACTTAAGAACAGTGAATTCCAATCATACCAGTAACCTTTTGGTAATCCTATATAATCATACACAATACAGTTGCCAGCAACAAGTTACTGAAATCATGAGAATGCATAAGCAGCCCAATGTGCAGTTACCTGTTGTGATTTCATTATTAATTTGTTTAGCTTTAATACGTGTTTCATGTTATCCATGAGCACACTGAAAAGGAATAAAAAAATGATTTGTTAACCTTAATTAAAAATAATATCATTAATGAATAAATCAATTACTATGTATTTCCTTTCATGAAATTTACTTATACTTCAATAGAAAGTCAATTTTTTTTTTTTAAGATTTTATTTATTTATTTGACAGAGAGAGACACAGCGAGAGAGGGAACACAAGCAGGGGGAGTGGGAAAAGGAGAGGCAGGCTTCCCGCTGAGCGGGGAGCCCAATGCGGGGCTCGATCCCAGGACCCTGGGATCATGATCTGAGCCGAAGGCAGACGCTTAACCAGCTGAGCCACCCAGGCACCCCTAGAAAGTCAACTTTTAACAAAATAAACCTGGAAAAGTTTGATGTAAACTAAACTGTTTAAAATTAGAGGTGCAAGGGCGCCTGGGTGGCTCAGTCGTTAAGCGCCTGCCTTCAGCTCAGGTCGTGATCCCAGGGTCCTGGGATGGAGTCCTGCATCGGGCTCCCTGCTCAGCTGGGGGGGCTTGCTTCTCCGTCTCCCACTCCCCCTGCTTGTGTTCCCTCTCTTGCTGTCTCTCTCTCTGTCAAATAAATAAAATCTTTTTTTAAAAATTAAAAAAAAAATAAAATTAGAGATGCATTTCCCTAAAAAATCTGTAATCACAGACAATAAAAAATATGAAATTCTAGCATGTAGGAACATTTCTAAAAATCTACTATTTTGGAGAAAAAGCCCTAATAACATGCTAATAAGTTGTTTTTAAAAACAGACTTTATTTTTTAGAGCAGTTTTAGGCTCATAGCAAAACTGAATAGAAAGTAAGCCCATATGCCCCTGTCCCCCACCACACATGGCCTCCTCAACTATCAATATCCCCCACCAGAAAGGTCCATTCATCACAAATGATGAATCTACATTTAACATATTATCATCCAAAGCCCATAATTCACATTAGGGTTCACTCTTGGTGGTGTACATTCTATGGGTTTGACAAATGTATAAAGATATGTATTCACCATTATAGCATCATAGAGAATAGTTTCAATGAATATTCAGGCTGCTTCTTACCCTCATGTCTTCAACAAATATTTCTGATTACCTACTATATGCTAAGACCTGTGCAGGTACCAGGAATATAAAGCAAAGTAAAACACCAAGAGGAAGGAATCTGCTGAAAGAGAAAAATGGAACCACAACTATAGTATGGTTTCATTACAACCAGTAATGAAACAGCTGTGCACAGAGTAGAACAAGGGAAACTCTTGAATCTTAAAGGACATGAAGTAATTACCTAGATTACCTAGTTTGGTATAGCTGGAGCCAAAGTGTAAAATAAGACTGGGTAAGAACAATGGTTCTTATACTTCAAAGTGCCACAATCCTTTGGGAGGATATTTAATGTGGATCACCACATGACCCCCATCATGCCCATTTGGACTCAGAGATTGAGTCAGTAATTTTGGGATGGGACCAGCAATGTGATCACTGTGATAATACTAATTATTCTGATACCGGCCAGGCATGAGAAACATTGCATGCAGAAGGAGTTTGTTGAGGAGGCTGAAAATGTAAATCTTTGCATAGACCTGTGAAAGCTAAACTCATTTTCCACTAGTTACAGCTATACTGGTTTGTAAACTTTAAAACTTGCTAAAGGCACTACTACCTCAGCCTATTTGGCCTTTCTGTCTCTTTGGAGCTCAATTTGTCCTGTACCTCTTTAACTCAAGAATGTTTAAAGCTCACCTTTAATGGAAGAGCAATCGTTAAGAGGACCCAAATTCATGTTTTAGGATTTATGTAATCCTGGAGTTATATGGAATATGGGGAGAATACATTATCAGTCTGAACTAAGACACCCAGAAAGGGGAAGTGCCCAGATGCATCTTAACACTTTTCTGGTGTTAATGGGAGGGAATCTTTTATCACAAGATTTTTTTAGAGCTTTGATAGATAAGAGCACAGGTAAGGCCCCTGAGGCCATACACAAAGGATCAGATTATAAAAAACCTTGACCGCCAGAGTTTTAATTTTATAATCCTTGGCAGATAGTTTAACATATACAAGCTCATTTCTGCCAGTGAAAAATGAGGCATATACTTCCTGTCTCATTCATGTCTCATTCCTATCTCAATAACCCAATTCCTGGGTTATTGGATAAATAAGATAGCCCTATCCCTGTTTTACAGTAAATACTGAACAAAACTAAACTTTTAAAATCTTCCTTCAAAGTTTTCAGACTGTCTGCCTAAAAATCTCCATTGCTTCTTAGTGTTGCAATCCAAACAAAATGTCAGTAGGACTAAAAATTATAATGCTGAAGAGGACCCACAAAAATTCCGTCACTTTTCTTATTCCCCAGATAAAGGTGGTTGGCACTGACAGCTAATTAAAAAAAAAATCAGAAACCTAAAGTCATTATGCAGATCTCCCTTCTTACTCTAAGCCTTAACAAATTCAGAAAAAAAGAAAAAAGGAAAAAAACAAACGTACTTAGTCTTGGGGTTAATCTTCTCCAGGTTTTTTTTAAGTGCAGTCGAAAGTTGCATCCTACAATGCAAGGAAAAAAGCTGGCATTATAAAACATGGATAACATTTGTGGTACATTGAAAAGAAAAAATGTATATATATACAAGTTAAAGATGGATTTCCCTTTAAATGTAACCTAAACCATAAGTAGGTTTATAAACACTATTGTGTGGGAAATACTTTGATAAATAAGTCACAGAAATGGAAAATAACAAGATGGAAAGGGCTGCTGCATGTGGTTGTGCACTGCCAGGCTGAGGGACCAATGAGACTTGAAATCAGCCTGAGCTTTGCTCTCCAAGCCATCCACCTTGGTGCAGGACTAGGAGGAAGCATTAAGGCCCTACAGAGATCAGCACAGGCCTGACATGGAGTTAGGGCATACAAAGTCATACCTGAATGTAAACTTTAAAATATGCCTACATACAAACTGCATAAATTACTTTTAAATCCAAATAGCTAATAAATAAGTAATAATGAAAAGGCAATCAACTTAGCAATATCAGAGTCATTTCTTCCTTTCTGTCACACACAAAAAAATTCAATTCATTAAAACAAGATCTCTTAATAGCTCTGAAGTCATCTTAAAAAACATGATCTAGGGACCTCAGTGATGTGAGGAATTCTTAATCTCAGGAAACAAACTGAGGGTTGCTGGAGTGGTGGGGGGTGGGAGGGATGGGGTGGCTGGGTAATAGACATTGGGGAGGGTATGTGCTATGGTGAGTGCTGTGAATTGTGCAAGACTGTTGAATCACGGATCTGTACCTCCGAAACAAATAATACACTGTATGTTAAAAAAAAAAAAAAAAAGAAGAAGATAGCAGAAGGGGAAGAATGAAGGGGGGGAAATCAGAGGGGGAGACGAACCATGAGAGATGATGGACTCTGAAAAACAAACTGAGGATTCTAGAGCGGAGGGGAGTGGGAGGATGGGTTAGCCTGGTGATGGGTATTAAAGAGGGACGTTCTGCAAGGAGCACGGGGTATTATACGCAAACAATGAATCATGGAACACTACATCAAAAACTAATGATGTAATGTATGGTGATTAACATAACATAATAAAAAAATATATATATGATCTAGGGCACCTGGCTGGCTTGGTGTGTAAAGCATGCAACACTTGATCTCAGGGTCATGAGTTCAAGTTCCATGTAGGGCAAAGAGCTTACTTAAAATGAATTAATAAAAACTACATATAATCTATATGTAGTTTAAACGAGCCAACTTATATGTTCACTACTAGAAGCAATTAAGAGGACTTTAACTACTTTTCAATTAAATGTGTAAGAAATTCATCTGGGAAGGCCAGAAACACAAGGAAGTAATTTTAAAAATCATTCACTTAATTGAGATTATTAATTCAGATCACATAAGAGATCCTGTTTGTCTTATTAACAACAGTATACCAACACCTACCACAAAGCTTTCTAGACATAGTAAGCATTCAAATATTTGTTCAATGAATTTTAAAATACGGATGCAAAACCTATATTAAAAATATATTTAGGGGCACCTGGCTGGCTCAGTCAGTAGAGCATGAGACTCTTGATCTCAGGGTTGTGAGTTTGGGTTCTGAGTTCAAGCTCCATATTGGTGTTTTACTTAAAAACAAAATCTTTAAAAATCAGGAAACAAACTGAGGGTTGCTGGAGTGGTGGGGGGTGGGAGGGATGGGGTGGCTGGGTGATAGACATTGGGGAGGGTATGTGCTATGGTGAGCACTGTGAATTGTGTTAAGACTGATGAATCACAGACCTGTACCTCTGAAACAAATAATACATTATACTTTAAAAAAAAAAAGAAGATAGTAGGAAGGGAAAAATGAAAGGGGCAAAATCGGAGGGGGAGACAAACCATGAGAGACTATGGACTCTGAGAAACAAACTGAGGGTTTTAGAGGGGAGGGGGTGGGGGGATGGGTTAGCCTGGTGATGGGTATTAAAGAGGGCACATACTGAATGGAGCACTGGGTGTTATACGAAAACAATGAATCATGGAACACTACATCAAAAACTAATGATGTAATGTATGGTGATTAACATAATAAAATAAAATTTAAAAAATAAAAATATATACATATAGATATATTTAAACTTGATGACAATTCTTTTACTTGATTAATAGTTACTGTAGTAATCAAATCCATGTAATCCTTTGGAACACTGGATGGGATTTAAGCTCACCCTTCTATTTCCTTGATTGACATTTTCTTATTAAGTCAATCTTATGTAACTACTTCAAATGAAGGTATTAATGAATGACGTAACTTTTCTCTCAGAACTCAAAATCTGTGTAACCATTATCTAATGATCATATCACTTGATTAATCATTTAGACTAATTAAAATATTCCCTCCACCTCAAAACATACCCATTTTTCATTCAGTTCTCAATGCTTATACCTAGATTGTAAAAATTACCTGTCTAATGCAAGCTTTTTTATTTCAAAAGCAATTTTCACATCTTCAATTTCATTTTCCAGGTCTTCAATTTTACTATCAAAGAAGCATGAACAAAAAAATTTCAGCAATATCAATATCAAAAAAATTCACTGAATATCAAAAAACATATAAAGTAAACCTTTGAAAAAAGTAAAATGACCCTATCTACATAAAATTATTCTATAGGCTCCCCACACTGATGCATTTATAGATTTGGTAAACAGATGCCTCCGAGATATTCAACTAATTATCTGGTGAAGGGGAATGCCAAAAGTGCTAATGTGATCACTCAGGTACATGTTAAGTCCATCTCCCGTATCAACAACTTCTCAGTACATACATGAAAAATTACTTGGAAAAATAAAGAAAAGGAAAACGAAGATAATGGTGTAAGATGGGTAATTATATCAAATCTTAGTAAAAAACACAAAATTTAAAATATGACATACGCTTCAATTTGCTTATCTTGCATGATTTGTTCTGGAGTTTTTTCTTCATCTACAAATAAATAATTTTTTGAAGTTAGTAACAGTTTTAGAAGAGTGTGGTCCAACAGAAATATAAGCCACAAATGCAAACCAAAAATTTAATTTTTAATTTTTAGTTTCCATATTATAAAGCAAGTGAAAATATTTCAGTATAACTTATTTTAACCCAATAGGTCTAAAATATTATCATTTCAACATGTAATTAATCTAAAATTACTAATGAAATATTTTATAATCTTTTCTTCTGTATTTTTCATTTATACTCCCTCTCAAAGACTAACCACATTTCAAGTTTTCAATTGTCACATGGAGCTAGTGGCTACCATACTAGACAGAGCAGTTTGAGAATAATGGAAAATAAAAAAGGAGTAAAATATTAACATGAGCAATGTCAAAAAGATCACCTGTATGTCTGTATGTTAGAAAAAAAACAGTCGGGGGTGCCTGGGTGGCTCAGTCTGTTAAGTGTCTGCCTTCGGCTCAGGTCATGATCCCAGAGTCGTGGGATCAAGTTCCACATAGGGCAACCTGCTCAGTGGGGAGTCTGCTTCTCCCTCTGCACCACCCCCATTCATGCGCTTGCATTCTCTCTCTCTCTCTCACAGAAATAAATAAATTTAAAAAAAAAGAAAAAACAATTGGAAATTAAAAGGTAAAATTACAATATACAGTTTCTTTCAAAAACATGAACTACTTAAGGATAAATTTAACAAGATATGCATATGACCTCTACACTGAATATGTTCAAATACTGAAAAGATATATCATCTATAGGTATTAGAAGAATCAATATGGCTAATACAACAATTTCCCCCATATTGATCTATAGATCCCAATCAAATCCCAATCAAAATTCTAAGACTTTTTTTTTTCTGTAGAAACTGACAGGCTGATTTTAAAATGCATATAAAAACACAAAGGACCCAGAACAGTCAAAACAATTTTGATAAAGAAGAACAAAACTGGAAGACTTACAAGAGTTGATATCAAGATTTACTATAAAGCTACAGTAATCAAGATAGTGTGGCACTATTGTAAGCATAGACAAATACCTCAAGGGAACAGAGCAAAAAGCCCAGAAATAGACCCACACATATACAATGGAGAAAGGAAAGTCTTTCGAACACACAGTGCTAGAAAATTAGATTTCCATAGAGGGAAAAAATGAACCTTGATCTTTAGCTCACACCATACACAAAAATTAACTCAAAAAGGATCAGAGAACTGCATGTTAAACCTAAAACCGTAAACCTTGTAGAACAAAACAAAGGAGAAAATCTCTGTGACCTTGGAGTGGTCACAGACTTCTTAGGACTTAAAAGCATACACCACAAAAGAAAAAAACCTGATAAAAATCACTTCTTCATATTAATGCCTTCAGTGCCTCAAAAGATAGTTAAAAAACAAAGGCAAGTTGGGCACCTGGCTGGCTCTGTCAGTAGAGCATACAACTCTTGTTATCAGGGTGGTGACTTTGAGCCCCATGTTGGATGTAACGATTACTTAAAAATAAAAAGATCTTAAAAAAAACAAAAAAACAAAAAACAAAAGGCAAGCAACAAACTGGGAGAAAATACCTGCTGAATATATAAGTAAATACACAGATACCTACATATCTATAGATATATACTTAACATCTGTATATATACCTGTAACCTATATATAGATACCTGAAAAGAATAACTAAATTTATAAAAAGAATTCAAATTCAGTAAGAATAACAATCCAATTAAAAAAATAGGCAAAGATTTTAACACTTCATAAAAGTAGATTTACAGATCTACTTCATAAATGTAGATCTATTAATTGCCAATAACCACATGAAAAGATACTCAACATCATTAGTTATCAGGGAAATGTACACTAAAACCACATGGGATACCACTACAAACTTATTACAATGGCTAAAATTTAGTAAGACTGATAGTATCAAATTTTATTTATTTTTATTTTTTTATGTTACTTTCCTGCTTTTTAATTAAAAAAAAAAAAAAGCCTTAACAGTTGATGGGAGGTGAGGATGTTGCAGCCACCAACACAGCCCATTCTTGGAAGAACCTCTGTTACCTACGGTAGGAGGAACCTGGAGCTGCAATTACAAGGGGACACAAGACGAAAGGGCATTTTTCCTTCGGAGGGGAGGAAACTTGCTTCGTTCACCGCCGAATCTCGGGGGCCTTAGAACAATGCTGGCCACTCCACTGGCGTTCGAGAAAGCCTCGAGCTGGCCGGTGCCGGACTCGCAGGACGCTGTGGAACACGGACGGGCGCAGGAGCCTTTCCTTCCACATCAGGCAGCGACAACCACGGCTCCGCCGGTCCCTGACAGCGTAGTGCCCTCGCCCTAAGCTCACCCACCTTGGGCCACGGGGAAACCACAAGCCGGGAGCACGGACCAGAGACGATGGGGAGGTTTGGGGGAGCAAAGCTACACCCGCTGACAGGCTTTAAACTCCAGTCAACAGTATCAAATTTTAAAGACGATGCTGAGTAAATGGAAATCTCATGCTTCTAGGAAGAATGTACCAGAATGGTATAATCATTTTTCTCATTTTTTTTTTTAAAGATTATTCATTTATTTGAGACAGAGAGAGAGAAAGAAAATGCGCACAAGCCAGGGGGGAGGAGCAGAAGGAAAGGGAGAAGCGGACTCTCTGCCGAGCAGGGAGCCTGATGTGGGGCTCAATCCCAGGATTTCGAGATCATGACCTGAACGAGGCAGATGCTTAACTGACTGAGCCACCCAGGCACCCTGGTGTAAACATTTTAGATGTCTGGCAGTTTCTTAAAATGTTAAACATATAGAGGTACCTGGGTGGCTCAGTCAGTTGGGCATCCCACTGTTGATTTCAACTCAGGTCTTGATCTCAGGGTTGTGAGTTCAAGCCCTGCATTGGGCTCCACACTGGGCATGATATTTAAAAAAAAAAAAAAGTTAAACATGGTTACCACATGAGCACACAATCTCACTTTTAGGTATTTAACCAAAAGAAATGAAAAGAAGTGTCTACAGAAAGACAGGTAGAAATGACAAATGTCCATAGCAGCTTTATTCATAATGGGAAAAAACTGCAAACAATTCAAATGGCCATCAACAGGTGAATGGATAAACAAAATTTGGTAGAGTCATCATGAAATATACTCTACAATAAAAGAGAAAAATTTACTGAAACAAACAACATGGATGAATCATAAAATTATGCTGTGCAAAAGCAGCCATACATATTGGGAGTGACCACTATCAGGTACTGGGTTTCTCTTTAGGGTGATGAAAATGTTCTGGAATTGGATATTGGTAATGATTACACAATACTGTGAATATACTAAAACCTACCTAACTGCACATTTTAAAATGAATTTTATGTTATATGAATGAAATCTCCATTAAAAGAAAGTTGTCAGATACACACACATAAATACATATCATATAATGCTGTTTACATCACATTGTAGAACAATCCTGTCTAAGAGAAATTTGTGATGGTAGAAATGTTTAATATCTCTGCTGTCCAAAAGGGTAGTCACTAGACACATGTGGCTACTGAGCATTTGATATGTAACTAGTGCAACTAAAGAACTGAATTTTAAATATAATTTTAATTAATTTAACTTTACAAGGCCACATGTGGCTAATGGCTACAGCACTGGACAGCCCAACTCTAGAAGGCAAATCTATAATGTGGGTGCTGGGGTAAGTATAGGGACTGACTGTGAAGTAGAACAGGGGAGGTATAACAGAAATATTCTATCTTGACTGTGGTGGTGGTTACAGTGATATATATATATTTGTCAAAACTCAACAAACCATACGCTGAAAATGGATGTACTTACTGTTAAAAAAAATCCTTCAAGCAATAAAGTAACACATTCTTTTAATGGTAAAATAATTAATTTTAGATAAATATTTTATCAAAGATTACAACCTCACTTCCTGCCCTAAAGCTGTAATCTCCTTTAGTTGTAGAAACTCTACAGTGTGCACTATTAAGCCTACTCAAGTGTTCAGAAGTCATAATCCCTTAAAAGAAAAATTATATATAGATGGAAAACAAGGACTCTATTGAGAAGCTGGACTACTTCTTAACACTTGGACTTTACTCTCATGTCATCTTCTCGAACACACCATCTTTGATCACAGTATCTAGAGTAGCCCCTCCTTATGACACCATTATTTCCTTCATCACACTTAACCATACTTCATAGTTATCTTGCTATGTTTCTTTCCTTACCTGTTTTGCTACACAGAATTTAAGCTCTACTAGGGCAAATTCTGCTTCTTCAACACTATGTCTCCATGCCTAGTTAGATGTCCCTAGTGGGGACATATTGAATACTTAAAAATGATTTGAATGAATGCAGGAATACACAGAGATAATTTCTCAATGGCCCAAATTCTGAATAGCTTTCCCCCTACAGCCTGTCCTCTAAGAAGATACATTATCTTTTTTTATTACGTGGGCTCTCATGGCAGCAAAAGAATTTAGCCATATCCTACCTTTATTAAACATCACTAGTTTAATACAAGGAGCATGGGCTTCAGAAATGAGGAGATCATTAATGCCTCCAGGGGAAGGAAAATGACTTATTGGTAATTTTTTTTTTTTTTTTTTAGTTTTAATTTATTTGAGAAAGAGAGAACACAAGCAGGAGGAGGGGCAAAGGGAGAGGGAGAAGCAGGCTCCCCGTGGAGCAGGGAGCCCGATGTGGGGCTTGATCCCAGGGCCCTGGGATCATGACCTGAGCCAAAGGCAGAGGCTCAACTGACTGAGCTACCCAGGCGCCCCCATATTGATCATTTTTGATGGTAACATTATTGATATAATGGAAGGTCATGGCTTTGGAGGCAAAAAGACCTGTTTCATATCCCAGTTTCAAAAATTACTAGTTATGGGGTGCCTGAGTGGCTCAGTTAGTTAAGTGTCTGCCTTCAGCTCAGGTCATGATCCCAGGGTCCTGGGATCGAGTCCTGCATCGGGCTCTTTGCTCAGCGGGGAGCCTGCTTCTCCCGCTGCCTCTCTCTCTGTCTCTCATGAATAAATAAACAAAATCTTAAAAAAAAAAAAAAATTACTAGTTATACCAAGCAGAAAAGCAGCCAGGGGGCCCATTTCATAGTCCTATTTTTTTGTTGTTGTTGTTTTGCATAAAAAGACTTTAGAAAGCCTGGACTATCAGATGGACAACATACTAGAACTGCCTTTGGATCTATGGCCTTATAAAAGAATCTGAGCAGACTCTGAAAAGTTCCTAAGTTACATGTATTCAGGTGAAGTGACTAAGTCACCTCTGTGGCCCCTCAGGTTTTCCACAATTCTTGATTCAACCTAAAGTATTACTTGGTATTATTCTTTAAGCCTATTTGACAGAGAAAGAAAGACTCACCAAAACCTATCTTTGTAATCCAAAGGCTTACAAATTAGGTTGTAATAATGGTTACTACTTTAGGAGAGCTAAACTATTATTTTAGTACTCTCTTGCTCAAGACGTCTAGATTTTAAAAGATAAATTTACATTTTTTCAGGGGTGACTGGGTGGCTCAGTCCGTTAAGCATCTGCCTTCAGCTCAGGTTATGATCCCAGGGTCCTGGATTGAGCCCTGCATCAGGCTCCTTGCTCAGTGGGGAGTCTGCTTGTCCCTCTCCCTCTGCCCCTCCCCCTCCCCCTGCTTGTGGATTCTGTCTCTCTCTCTAATAAATAAAATCTTTTTTTTTTTAAAGATTATTTATTTATTTGAGAGAAAGAGGGAGCGAGAGAGAGAGCATGAGCTGGGGGAGGGGCAGAGGGAGAGGCAAAATCCCCAATCATCTGATCCACTAATTTAATCTTCAAGTTGTTCATGATCAAGTTCTATGATTCCTTCCCACAGAAATTTCCCAATTCTCTGATCAACAGAACTTAACTTCTTGCATTATTATTTAGTTTTGTTAATCTGTTTCCTGAATTCCTAACAAGTTCCTGAGGGACAGGGCAATTGTGTTTTTTGCTTTCTTATATAGTACAGTACCACATTATGCTGACACTCCCATTCCCTAAATAAATAACTTTTTGTAAAGTTGATTTTCTTTTCTCTAGAATACTGTTCATCACCAAGCTCACAAAATCTTATTTGAAAATGAAAATACTTACTTGCATCAACTACTGATTTATATTCCAAGAGTTGTTGTTTTGTCTGTGCTCTCAGCCTGAAAGCATAAAGAAAAGAGAAAGTCTTTTTTATAAATTAAGTAAACTCTACCACCAACATGGGGCTCAAACTCAAAACCCCGAGATCAAGAGTTGCATGCTCTGCTGACTGAGCCAGCCAGGTGCCCCAGAAAGTCATATATTTATAGAGGTTTGACTCATTACCAACTCACCTTTTTCAGAAGTTTATGCAATAAAATGAATGTAAGTAAACTCGGCAATAAGTCTTCTAGTTTGGCCTGATTTATTTAAAGTGGGTGTAAAGAGAGTTCTAGTTGAAGACGGGGTTGTAGAAAAAACTATGTCCTCCTCCATGGAACACACCAAATTACATCTATTAATTGAACAATTCCTCCTGAAAAACTAAGGGCTGACTGAACAGCTACTGAATAACCAAAGATAGAACAAAAAGAGAACAGGAAGAGAGATGGAGACATGCCACAGTTTAAAAGAGTAACTAGCATATACAGCCACAGCTCCAGTCAGCCAGCTAAAGTCACCAACCACAAACAGTCTGCACAGAGGACACCATACACAAGATCACCCCTTCAAGTTTAGGAGAAGTAGCTCTTTACCTTTCTATAGAAACAAACACAAAAACTCAAGCAAAATGGGGAGACAGAGGGTGCCTGGGTGGCTCAGATGGTTAAGTGTCTGCCTTCGGCTCAGGTCATGATCCCGGGGTCCTGGGATTGAGTCCCGCATCGGGCTCCCTGCTCCTTGGGAGCCTGCTTCTCCCTCTGCCTCTCTGTCTCTCATGAATAAATAAATAAAATCTTTAAAAAAAAAAAAAGGGGGGGGGAGACAGAGGAATATGCTCAAAAAAAAAAAAAACCCTCAGAAAAAGAACTAAATGAAACAGAAATAAACAATAAGCCTGAAAAAGAATTTAAAGTAATGGTCAAAATGGCACCTGGGTGGCTCAGTTAGTTAAGCGTCTGCCTTCGGCTCAGGTCATGATGCCAGGGTCCTGGGATCAAGCCCCACGTCAGGCTCCCTGCTCAGCAGGAGCCTGCTTCTCCCTCTCCTCCCCGACTGTGATCTCTCGCTATCTCTGTCACTATCTCTCTCAAATAAATAAAATAAATAAAATCTTTAAAAAACAAAAAATAAAGTAATGGTCATAAAGATACTCACTGGGCTGAAGAAAAGAGTGGACAAATTCAGTGATACCTTCAATAACAAGACAGAAGATATTAAAAGAAACCAATCAGAGCTGAAGAACACAATAACTGAAAAAAAAAAAACATACTGTAGGAAATCAACAGCAGATTAAAGGATCAGAAGGATATATCAGTGATCTAGAAGAGAGGGTAATGGAAAGCATACAAGCAGAAGAGCACAAAGAGAAAAAAAGTTCCAAAAATGTAAATAGATTAAGAAATCTTTTGGACAATATCAAGCAAACATTTACATTACTGGGATTCTAGAAGACGAAGAAGAGAAAGGTGTAGAAAAGTTATGTGAAGAAATAAGTGAAAACTTTCCTAACCTAGGGAAGGAAATAGATCTCCAAGTCCAAGAAGCACAGAGAGTTCCAAACCAGATGAACCCAAGGAGCTCCAGACCATGGCACACAATAATTAAAATGTCAAAGGTTAAAAATAAAAATAAAGACAGATTTTAAAAGCAGCAAGAGAAAAACAAAAAGTACCTACAAGGGAAAACATGAAGCTATCAGCTGATTTTTCAGCAGAAACTTTGCAGGTCAGGGCAACCCTATTGGGACCCCTCTCACTCCTGTGAGCTTTTTTTGTATCCTTGCTTAATAAACTTCTGTTGCTTTACTCACAAGAGAAAAAAAAAAAAAAAAACTTAGCAGGCCAGAAAGGAGTGGCATTATATATTCAAAGTGCTGAAAGGAAAAACTATAACCAAGTACCTGCAAGGTATTCATATTTGAGGAGAGAGTTTCCTAGACAAATAAAAGATAAAGAAGTTAATACCGCTAAACCAGTGTTATAAAAGTAAACTGTGGAGAAGTCAGTAAAAAGGGAAGAGAAGGGGGAAAAGATTTTTTCTTTTACTGTTTTTGCTTTGCTTTTTTAGAAAGTGTTTGAGCTTAGATGACCAGAAAGGTAATATGGACTGTTACTCATTTGGATATTATATATGAACCTCATGGTAACCACAAACCGAAAACCTATGGGAGATACATAAAAAATAGAAAGAAGCCAAACAAAACACTATATTCACCAGTCACAAAGAAAGAGAGCAAGAGAAAAAGAAAGAGAGCAAGAAAGGTGTTTCATAGAACTAAGTAACACAACCAGAAAATAAATTTTAAAAATGGCACTAGGTACACACTTATCAATAATTACTTTAAATGTAAATGGCCTAAATACTCCTATCAAAAGACACAGAATAACAGAATGGATAAAAAAACAAGACCCATCTATATGCTGCCTACAATAGACTCACCTCAGACATAAAGACACGTACAGACTGAAAGTGAAGGGATGGAAAAACATTCACCATGAAAATGGAAGCCCCCCCCCACCAAAAAAAAGAAGCCCAGGTAGCAATACTTATATCAGACAAAAGACACTTTAAAATAAAGACTATAACAAGAGACAAAGAAAGGCATTACATAATGAGAAAGTAATTAATCCAACAAGAGAATATAACAATTGTAATTATCTATGCACCCAACACTGGAGCACCTAAATACATAAAGCCACTGTTAACAGACAAAATGAGAGAAACTGATGCTAATATAATAATAGTAGGGGGACTTTAACAATACACTTACATCAGTGGATAGATCATCCTGACAGAAAATCAATAAGGAAATGTCTTTGAAAGACACATTGGACTAGATGGACATAACAACATACACAGAACATTCCATCCAAAAACAAGAGAATAAACATTCTTTTTCAAGTGCATGGGTAACATACTCCATAATAGATCACATATTAGGTCATAAAACAAGTCTCAATAAATTTAAGAAGAGTCAAATCATATGAATTTTTTTTTTTTTAACTACAATGGTATGAAACTAGAAACAAATCACAAGAAAAAAAAAAAACTGGAGGGGCGCTTGGGTGGCTCACTTGGTTAAGCGACTACCTTCGGCTCAGGTCATGATCCCAGCATCCTGGGATCAAGCCCCGCATTGGGCTCCCCTCTTGGCAGGAAGCCTGCTTCTCCCTCTCCCACTTCTCCTGCTTGTGTTCCCTCTCTCACTGTCTCTCTCTCTATTAAATAAATAAATAAAATCTTAAAAAAAAATTTTTTTTAAGAAAAAAAACTGGAAAAAATACAAACACATAGACATTAAACAACATGATACTAAACAGCCAATGGGTCAATGAAGCAATCAAAGAAGAAATGAAAAAACAGGGCGCCTGGGTGGCTCAGTCGGCTAAGTGTCTGCCTTCAGCTTAGGTCATGATCCCTGAGTCCCAGGATCAAGACCCGCACTGGGCTCCCTGCTCAGCAGGGAGTCTGCTTCTCCCTCTGCTTGTGCTCTCTCTCTCTTACTCTCTCTCTCTCAAATAAATAAAATCTTTAAAAAATATATTAAAATTAAAAATAAAAGGAATAAAAAAATACATGGAGACAAATGAAAATGAAAACACAATGGTCCAAAATCTTTGGGATACAGCAAAAGCAGTTCTAAGAGGGAAGTATAGAGCAATACAGACCTACCTGAAGAAGCAAGAAAAAAATCAAACAATCTAAACTTACACCTAAAAGGAACTACAAAAAGAATAACAAAATCCAAGGTGAATAGAAGAAAGGATGTAATACAGATCAAAGCAGAAATAAATGACATACAGACTGAAAAAAGAAAAAAAAGGAAAAAATATCAGTGAAACAAGAACTGGTTTTTTGAAAAGATAAACAAAATTGATAAACCCTTAGCCAGACTCATCAAGAAAAAAAGAGAAAGGACCCAAATAAATAAAATCAGAATCAAGAGAAGTAACAACTGACATCAAGAAATACAAAGGATTATAAGAGCATACTATGAAAAATCATATACCAACAAACTGGACAACCTAACAGAAATAGCTAATTCCTCAAAACACACAATCTTACAAAACTGAACCAGGAAGAAATAAAAAAGTCTTAATAGACCAATTACAATAAGAAAATTGAATTGGTAATCAAAAAACTACCAAAAAGGGATGCCTGGGTTGTGAGTTGGTTAAGTGTCCAACTCTTGGTTCCAGCTCCAGTCCTGATCTCAGGGTTGTGAGATCAAGCCCCATGTCAGGCTCTGCTCTCAGCGTGGAGTCAGCTTGAGATCCTCTCTCCCTCTGCCCCTCCCACTCATGCTCTCTCTCTTTCTCAAATAAATAAATAAATCTAAAAAAAAAAAAAACTACCAAAAGTTCCAGGACCAGATGGATTCACAGATGAATTCTACCAGACATTTAAAGAAGAGTTAATACCTATTCTCAAAGTAGTCAAAAAAAAAAAAAAAACCCAGAAGAGAAAGGAAAACTTCCAAATACATTCTACGAGGCCAGCACTACCCAGATACCAAAACCAGACAAAGACACAACAAAAAAAGAAAATTACAGGCCAATATATCCCTGGTGAATATAGATGCAAAAATTCTCAACAAAATATTAGCAAACTGTATACAACACATTAAAAAAATCATTCACCATGATCAGATGGGATTTATTCTAGGGATGCAAGGGTAATTCAATATTTGTGAATCAATCAACATCATATACCACATCTACAAAACAAAAGACAAAAATCATATGATCATCTCAATAGAAGCAAAAAAAGCATTTAAAAAGATTCAACATTCATTCACAATAAAAACTCTCAACAAAATGGGGTTAGAGAGAATATACCTCAACATAATAAAGGCCTTCTACAAAAAACCCACAGGTAACATCACACTCAATGGTGAAAAACTGAGAGCTTTCCCTCTAAGTTCAGTAACAAGACAAGGATGTCCATTCTCACCACCTTTTTAAAAATTAATTAATTAATTTGAGAGAGAGAGAGAACAAGAATGAGCTGGAGCGGCAGATGGAGAGGGAGAGAGAATCTCAAGCAGATTCTGGACCCAGTGTGGAGCTGACGCAAGACTCAATCTCATGACCCTGAGATCATGACCTGAGCCCAAACTAAGGGTTGAATGCTTAACCAACTGAGCCACCCAGGCACCCCCACCCTCACCACTTTTATTCAACATAGTACTGAAAGTCCTCTCCACAGCAATCAGACAAGAAAAAGAAAAAAGAGGCATCCATTTTGGTAGGGGAAGTTAAATTGTCACTATTCGCAGACAGCATGATACTATACACAGAAAATCCTGAAGACTCAACCAAAAAACATACTAGAATAAATGAATTCAGTAAAGTGGCAGTATACAAAAAACACAGAAATAAGTAGCATTTCTATATACTAACAACAAAGTCACAGAGAAATTTTAAAACAACACCATTTATAATTGCACCAAAAACAATAAAATACCTAGGAATAAACTTGACCAAAGAGGTGAAAAACCTGTACTTTGAAAACTATAAAATACTGATGAAAGAAACTGAAGATGACACTAATGGAAAGATATTGCATGTTCATGGATTAAAAGAATATTGCCAAAATGTCCGTATTACCCAAAGCAATTTATGGTTTCAAAGCAATCCCTACCAAAATACCAACATCATTTTTCACTAAACTACAACAATCAATACTAATATTTGTATGGGGGGGCGGTGCCTGGGTGGCTCAGTTAGTTAAGCATCTGCCTTCGGCTCAGGTCATGATCCCAGAGTCCTGGGATGGAGCCCTGCTTCGGGCTCTGTGCTCAGCGGGGAGTCGGCTTCTCTCGCTCCCTGTCTCCCTCTTCCCTCCCCACTTGTACTCTCTCACGCTCCCTCTCTCTCTCAAATAAATAAAATTTTAAAATAAAATAAAACTTGGGCGCCTGGGTGGCTCAGTTGGTTGGGCGACTGCCTTCGGCTCAGGTCATGATCCTGGAGTCCCGGGATCGAGTCCCGCATCAGGCTACCTGCTCAGCAGGGAGTCTGCTTCTCCCTCTGACCCTCCCCCCTCTCGTGCTCTCTCTCCCATTCTCTCTCTCAAATGAATACATAAAATCTTTTAAAAAATAAATAAATAAATAATAAAATAAAATAAAATGAAACTTTTATGGAACCACAGAAGATCCCAAATAGCCAAAGCAATCCTGAGAATGAAGAATGAACCTGGAACTATCACAATTCCTTATTTCAAGATATACTACAAAGTTGTAGAGATCAAAACAGTATGGTACCAGCACAAAAACAGACAAATGGATTAATGGAACAGAATAGAGACCCCAGAAATAAACACACATTTATATGGTCAATTAATCTATGATAAAGGAAGCAAGAATATACAATGAGGAAGAGACAGTCTTTTCAATAAATGGTGCTGGGAAAACTGAACAGCCACATGTAGAAGAATGAAATTGGACTACTTTCTAACAACATACATAAAACTAAACTCAAAATGGATTAAAGACCTAAACAGGAGACGAAACCATAAAAATTCTAGAAGAGAAGACAGGCAGTAATTTCTCTGACATTGGCCATAGCAAAATTTTTCTAGATATGTCTCCTGAGGCAAGGAAAACAAAAGCAAAAATAAACTATTGGGACTACATCAAAATAAAAAGTTTTTGCATAGCAAAGGAAACCATCAACAAAATGAAAAGACAACCTACTGAATGGGAGAAGATATCTGCAAATCATTTATTTTATAAGGGGTTAGTATCAAAAATATATAAAGAATTTAAACAACTCAACACCAAAAGAAAAAACAAACAGTCTGATTAAGAAATGGGCAGGTGACCTGAATAGACATTTTCCCAAAGAAGACATACAGATGGGGCGCCTGGGGGGCTCAGTCATTAAACGTCTGCCTTCAGCTCAGGTTATGATCCCAGGGTCCTGGGATCAATCCCCACATCGGGCTCCCTGCTCTGAGGGAAGCCTGCTTCTCCCTCTCCCACTCCCCCTGCTTGTGTTCCCTCTCTCGCTGTCTCTCTCTGTCAAATAAATAAAATCTTAAAAATAAATAAATAAAAAATAAAAAAGAAGACATACAGATGGCCCACAGACACATGAAAAGATGCAGCTCAACATGACCAATG
Organism: Mirounga leonina; assembly: GCF_011800145.1. Taxonomy (NCBI): domain Eukaryota; kingdom Metazoa; phylum Chordata; class Mammalia; order Carnivora; family Phocidae; genus Mirounga; species Mirounga leonina. The sequence goes on along the minus strand of NW_023270426.1, from coordinate 43,224,623 downwards.
ATCAGGGAAATGCAAATCATAACCACAATGAGATATCACTCACATCTGTCAGAATGGCTAAAATAAAAAAGACAAAAACACAAGTGCTGGCAAGGATGTGGAGAAAAAGGGAACCCTCTTGCACTGTTGGTGGGAATGTAAATTAGTACAGCCACTGTGGAAAACAGTATGGAGATTCCTCAGAAAATCAGAAGTAGAAATACCATATGATCCAATAATTTCACTATTTGATATTTACCCAGGGAACGCAAAAACACTAAGTCGAAAGATATATGTATCCCTGTTTACCACAGCATTACTTACAATAACCAAGACATGCAACCTAAATATCCATCAGTAGATGAATGGATAAGGAAAATGTGGCATATACACTATGGAATATTACACAACCATAAAATATGAGATTGTGCCATTTGAGACAACACAATGGACCTAGAAGGTATTATGTTAAGTGAAATAAATCAGACTGAGAGACAAATACCATGATTTGACACATAAATGGAATCTAAAAAAAAATGAATAAACAAAAAGCATAATCAAAACTATAAATACAGAGAACAAACTGATGGTTGTCAGAGAGAGGGTTTGGGCAAAACCGGTGAAGGCGAGAGGGAGGTACAGGCTTCCAGTTATGGAACGACTAAGTCACCGGAATAAAAAGCAGAGCATAAGGAATACAGTCAGTGATACTGTAATAGTGATGTAATGAGAGAGATGGTAAGCTATACTTGTGGGGAACATAGCATAATATATAAACTTTTCTTTTTTTTTTTTTTTAAGATTTTATTTATTTGTTTGACAGACAGTGAGCACAAGCAAGGGGAGCAGCAGGCAGAGGGAGAAGCAGATTCCCTGCTGAGCAAGGAGCCCGAAGCAGGACTCGATCCCAGGACCCTGGAATCATGACCTGAGCTGAAGGAAGATGCTTAACCGACTGAGCCACCCATGCACCCCTAAACTTTTCAAGTCAGTAAGTTGTACACCTGAAACTAATGTAACATTGTGTCAACTATGCCCAAATCTTATGGGGTGCTTGGCTGGCTCAGTTCAGGTTGTGAGTTGGAGCCTCACACTGGGTGTAGAAATTGCTTAAAAATAAAAATCTCTTGGGGCGCCTGGGTGGCTCAGTCGTTAAGCATCTGCCTTCCGCTCGGGTCATGATGTCAGGGTCCTGGGATTGAGCCCCCGCATCGGGCTCCTTGCTCCGAGGGAAGCCTGCTTCTCCCTCTCCCACTCCCCCTGCTTGTGTTCCCTCTCTCACTGTGTCTCTCTCTGTCAAATAAAATCTTAAAAAAAAAACAAAACCATAAAATAAAATAAAAATATCTTTAAAAAAGGGGGGGACTCAGAGAAAGATGCAAAATGGACTCCAGTGGGAAAACAGCAACTATTGGGAAAAGTTAAAATTCTGATTTTTAAATTTATTATATGCCACACTCAAGAAATATGGGTTACACAAAGAAGAAATCCATCAAAATGGTGAAAACCGCAAACATTTTAACGAGTTTAAAAACAGTTTGTAACATTCCTAGGAGACACAGAAAAATAACAAATATACTAACTCTTGGATAGATAATTCATATAGTTTCTTGGTTGTCCTAACATTGTACTTAATTGAAAATCATATATAAAATAAGTAGAAAAGCTATGGGTAAAATGCTAACTTACAAGATGTTGGACATTTACATGGTAGTTTCATAATTCTGAAACTGCTCTGTGATTTTGAGACCAATATAAGTAGCTAAGTGACATTAGAAGGATTTTTAAACCTCCGTGGTTTAAGTTCCTTATGTTTGAAATTCCAAATGAAAAGAATTTCTTACAGATTAAGAAGTTACGCTAGCATTTTAAAACACACCGTAAGGGACGCCTGGGTGGCTCAGGTCATGATCCCAGCATCCTGGGATTGAGCCCTACATCGGGCTCCCTGCTCAGTGGGTAGTCTGCTTCTCCCTCTGCCTGCCACTCCCCTTGCTTGTGTGCTTTCTTTCTCTCTCTCCGTCAAATAAATAAATAAAAAATAAAAAAACACACCACACTGTAAGAACAGTTCTCTTTTAGCTGAGATAAAAAAGGTGATCCCATATCTTTATTATTTCAGAATTTTATGTTATAGGTAGGAGGGAATTTTTAAAGTGAGACTGTGAGACTTAATTAGCCAAGACCTTTCAAAGTAGTGGTAAAGCTAAAATACAGGGGAGGGAGAAAAAAAATCCCCTTACTATGATTTAGAATAGTTTTTTTTCCCCCCTGTACAGGACCAAACAAGTATTTTAGGCTTTGTGATTCATACGGTCTCTACTGTAGCTACTCAACACAGACCCTGTAGCAGGAAAGTTGTGTTTCAATAAGCCTTTCCTTACGGGCACTGAAATTTGAATTTCATATAATTTTCACGTGTTACTAAATATCCTTCCAGGAATTTTTTTGTCCCAACCAATTAAAGACATAAAAACTATTCTTCGCTTGAGGGGCCACACCAAAAGCCACACAAGGCTTAGTGGAAAAGTATAAACATAACCCTCTTCGTAGGAAATATAACAAATAAAGCTTCTGGATTGAAAAGGGTCGTAACCATAAAATAAAGAGGCAGGACGTTTTTTTATGTAGCTAAGGCCGTCGATGCACCTCACAACCCGTTTGAATATCGGGGCCGCAGGGCTTGAGTAGATGAGAAAAGGAGGGGAAATTACAGCTCCGAAGGGCCCGGGGCACTGTGCTAACCGCGTGCCTCTGACTATCACATTTAACCCCCACTGCAACTCTATTAAGAAGATGTAACCGTCCTCTTTTCCGAAGATGAAGGGGCTTAAGGAGCTCAACTGATTGATGCAGTGACGCAGCTATTAAGCGACCAAGTCAGAATTCGAAGTCTTCGGGACCCTGAGAACAAAGGGCGGGGCTCTGGGCCACGGCGCCCGTTTGGATCCGGCCGAGCCGGCCGGAGGGAACAACCTGAGCAGCAGGGTCAAGCGGTCCTCGGGACGCGCCGTCTGGGCGCCGGCGACCTGTGGTGACCCGCCTTCCTCGCCTCCCGCTCCGGAGTCCGCGGGCTCGGTGACCGCTTGCTCTCTGGGTTGCTTCTCCATTCTCCAATGCCTCCGGTGCAAAGAGGAATCGTCTGGGGCGGAAAGATGCAGCCTCAGGACCCGATTTTCCCGCCACTAAATTGACGCCCGGAAAGGGCCGGACAACCGCCGCACTCCGTCCCGCCCCTTCCGCCCTACGGTCCCACCCCTTCCGTCCCGTTCTCTGGTTGCCGTGGTTACTCCTTTCACGCTTATCCTGGCGACTAGTATAAGACCACTAGTAAGAAAAAGTGAAACTTTAGGCATCAGCTTTGTCGAGTGCTGGCCTAGGGGTTGGGTTACAGCTGTTTGGGACACACCCCGGCTCCCGGGAACCGCCTGGAAGCCTGGAAGGGAAAACCCCGACACATATGGTCAATCATCCTTGGCGCTGGGACAGCGGTTTTTGGACCCATCTTGGCACTCCGTTAACCTTCACAGCCTTGGAAAATGGGTGTACCCGGGCAGGCCAAGAAAGGGAAACAATGGAGGGTTGTTTTGTTTAAGCAGACTTTCGATCTGAGTTCTTAACGTCCAGACACCCCTCGTTTGACGAAGTTCAGGGATACCCAAAGCCCCTACGAGGCAGTGCATATACTTGAACCCCAGACTTGCAGCGTGAAATTTCACTATCAGTAAGATTCGCACTGTTAACAGTTCTGTGCCCCGACGTGTTGGCTTGTCGACTTACTAGGTTGCAGTTAAGCTTTTCAGCTGGGCGATGATGGTAATGGAGAAAATGCAGGACGGATAAATCCCTGATTGTAGTTTTTCATTAAGGGCTGTCGCTCTAGCTTTGTAGCAAAAGCACAGGAACTCACACCTCTGAACAAGAAAGCCGAGCATTCCCCTTAAGTAACTAGTTTCCCCTGTGTTACACTTGGTCATACAGTGCGCGCTCTCCCTTCTTCCTCTTCATTATCAAAGTAACAACTCCCGGTATAATTGCGATTCAAAAGGATGTAAGTAAGACCGTAGATTCGCCACTCCTACCCTCAAACTCCTGGAAAAGCATGGTTTCCTTTCACTTTTTATTTTACACAAAAAGAGCAATGTTACTGTTTTTTAGGTTTACCCTGGATGTCTTCCAATATCTCACATCAATCGCATACTTTTAAGCAGTTGCCTATCTGGTGTCCCAGGCCAAATTTGGGACAAAGACAATGCAGTAATTCCTCTCAGCAGGAATCAGAATCATGGGGAGGACTAGTTAAAACCGACTGCTAGGTGGGTAGGAGGATGAGTGAAATAGGTGAAGGGGCTTAAAAGCAGACTTAATGTGATGAGCACAGAGTAATGTAGAGAACTGTTGAATGGCTATGTTGTGCACCTGAAATTAATATAACACTGTGTTAATTTTACTGGCATTTAAATTGGCAGGTGCCTCTCCCAAGTTTTTATTCTGATTTTCATTTCTAACAAATGCCCAGGTGATATTCATGATGCTGGATTGGGATGACACTTTGAGAACCACTGGGGGTAATGGATTATAACTGATTTTTAAAAATCCAGAGTAAAACAAAAAGGGAATATGTGGGTGTGGAGCTATTCTTTAGAGAATGTCCAATAATATAGAAGGGATAATACAATTAGCTAACTACCATCATGTGACTCCTAGTGAGGTAAATGATTCAAAGTTAATATCATTAATGGATAATAAAACTAAAGATTACAGCACCTTTATAGCAAAGCTGTATTAGGTGGTTACCATCTTAACCAGATGATCAAACTCAGTATCATCAGTAGCTTAACAACTAATATGTGACTCCAAAATGATGCATAACTTGTACAAATCACCTATATTCTTGCTAGAATGCATAACCTGAACTTAACTATGAAGAACCAATCAGACAAGAAATTTGAATGATGGGGTGCCTGGGTGGCTCAGTCGTTAAGCATCTGCCTTCGGCTCAGGTCGTGATCCCAGGGTCCTGGGATCGAGCCCCGCATCCGGCTCCCTGCTCTGTGGGAAGCCTGCTTCTCCCTCTCCCCCTGCTTGTGTTCCCTCTTTCATTGTGTCTCTCTCTATCAAATAAATAAATAAAGTCTTTTAAAAAAAAAATCTAGAATGACGGACATTCTATAAGGCAAACAGACTGGACAATTCATGTCCATGCCTTGAAAAACAAAAAGCAGGACAACTATTATATATGGGAAACAAATTTTGATTGGAACCTGTTTTGGAAAAAAGCTTATAAAACATCTTTGAAACAATGGAGGAAATCTGAATATGCACTGCATATTACATATGGAGTTGTTAATTGTCTTAATGTGATAAAGATTATGGTTATTTAGGAAACTGAATTATTAGATGCATGATGAAATATTTTAAGGTGACATATTGAAATCTAAAATTTACTTTGAAATGACTCTGAAAAAGAAAAATAGATGCACACACATATAGATATGCTCCCAACATACATACTTTTCTTTCTTTATACCTGTAATTTAATATTTGCCTACAAAAGTACCTAGAACTTTGTCCCCTAACAGGAAAAAAAATCTTTTTTATATCTTTGGAATATTTACAGAAATCATTCAAATACTTATCTACAGAGAAAATATTAAGTTTCAAAAAGGCTTTTTTTTTTTTTTTAAAGATTTTATTTATTTTTTTGACAGAGACATAGCAAGAGCAGGAACACAAGCAGGGGGAGTGGGAGAGGGAGAAGCAGGCTTCCCGCAGAGCAGGGAGCCCGATGTGGGACTCGATCCCAGGACCCTGGGATCATGACCTGAGCTGAAGGCAGACGCTTAACGACTGAGCCACCCAGGCGCCCCTCAAAAAGGCTTTTTAAAGACCCCCATTTCCAATAAAATTAAAAAATCACCAACACGAAGATGTTCGACAAAAAACTTTAAAAGAAACCGACTACTTAGGGGCGCCTGGGTGGCTCAGTCGTTGAGCGTCTGCCTTCGGCTCAGGTCATGATCCCAGGGCCCTGGGATCGAGCCCCGCATCCGGCTCCCTGCTCCGCGGGAAGCCTGCTTCTCCCTCTCCCACTCCCCCTGCTTGTGTTCCCTCTCTCGCTGTGTCTCTCTCTGTCAAATAAATAAATAAAATTTTTTAAAAATTAAAAATTTAAAAAATTTAAAAAATAAACCGACTACTTAGAAAATTAGCAGTTAAATAATCTCCAGATCACGAAGAACCACAAAAGAAATTATAATGACCAGAAATAGATAAAAAGGAGGGCTTCAGAAACAAGCTATCTCAAAGAAAATGTATAAATGCTTTTATCACCAAAATACATTGAATATTTAACTTAAACTAGAAAATAACAAAAGAAAAAGATGGTGAGAATAGTGTAAAAGCTAAAACTACAAAATAAAGGTCATAGAAATGTAACACCAAAACGGATTCTTTCAAAATACCCCCCCAAAAAACAAAACCTCCATGCAAGCCTGGTTAGGAAATAAAATATTTAAGATCAGGAACAAGAAACAAGATATAATTACATACACAGCTATAATTTTAAAAACCTAGAATAGAGTATTTCCTATTAATGGGGGGGAATAGTTCCTAAAAAACACCAAATGACAATGGAAAACATATCCTTTTAAGCAGATCCAGGCCAAATGATTGTAAAAGTTTAATTGAGCTAGTTTTAAATGAATGAATAAGGATTTCAAAGTATGTGATATAAAAATGAAAACCTCTTTAATCCACCTTAAACCTGGTAAAATACAAGAAAAACTAGAAAACCATACCAACAACAAAAACTGGGCCAATTTCCCAAATAAGATGCAAAATTTTCTAGAAGAAATAGATTAAATCTATGTAAGATGAGCAAGAATTCATTCCACTTTAATAAACCTCTAATGCAGAATATTATACCATATTAATAACCCTAATAACACCATAAGCTGAAAAAGTAAATGAATTTCCACAGCCTTGCCAATTAACAACTCTAAACAAAAACAGAAAAATACCTAGGATATAAAGACTACTTAAAGCCTAACAACAAAAATATTAAATGATAAAAACACTTGAGATGTCTAACCCAGAAACAACACAGGGATTTGCCTATTATGATTATGTTGGAGACTCTTTTTTTTTTTTTTTTTTAAGATTTTATTCCTTTATTTGACAGAGAGCTAGCATAAGTAGGCAGAGCGGCAGGCAGAGGGAGAGGGAGAAGCAGCAGGCTCTCTGCTGAGCAGGGAGCCCCACCCGGGGCTCGATTGGGGCTCCATCCCAGGACCCTGGGATCATGACCTGAGCCAAAGGCAGACACTTCAACGGACTGAGCCACCCAGGCGCCCCAATGTTGGAGATTCTAATACTGTAAATATCATAAACATTGAAAAAATAAAATTTTTAATTTTAAGGCCTAGGTTTAAGGTTTTCTACTCCATTAAAAACAAATTGAATAAAAAAAAATTAAGAATACTGGTGTCAGCTGGATAAGAAAACTACAACTAGCAATAAAAAGATAGGTGGGAAATAGATCCCATTCACAATAGTGACAAAAAACCACAAACCAAACAATAAACTTCAGTTATATAATTAAAATTCTAATATTCTATTGGAGGGCATGCAACAAGCCTTGGAGAAAAGTGCTTCTGGATGAGAAGACAGGTCTACTCGAAACCTCCAAGTTTTTCTGTTAACTGGACATAACTTTATAAATTTCTTATGTTTGAAATTGCCCCCAAATATCTGGAAAATAGTGCTAGCTTCATCTTATCAGATAATGTAATAGTTTTACATTATTTATCGCAGGAAAAAACAAGTAGAAATATTTAGATCAGGAAATGATAGATGGGTGGGATACCTGAGGGGTCAGATGGTTAAGTTCTGCCTTTGGCTCAGGTCATGATCCCAGGGTCCTGGGATCAAGACCCACATCCAGCTCCCTGCTTAGCGGGGAGTCTGCCTCTCCCCCTGCTCATGCTCTGTCTCAAATGAGTAAGTAAAATTTTTCTAAAAAAATAAAAGGAAATGATAGATGGGCATTGTTTCAATTCAGGTTGACAAGGATAATTTTGATCATGTGGTAGGAGCATAAATGGGCACCTGTCTGTCAGAGTCCTACCTTATCCCATATACAAAAAGTTTGAGGGATTATAAATATAATGGGTAAATTTTAGAATTTTAGATGTTTACAGTTTGGGGATAGAGTTGACCTTAGGACTGAAAATCCAGGGGCGCCTGGGTGGCTCAGTCAGTTAAGCATCTGCCTTCGGCTCGGGTCGTGATCCCAGGGTCCTGGGACTGAGCCCCACGTTGGTCTTCCTGCTCAGCGGAAAGCCTGCTTTTCCCTCTCCCTCTCCCTGTTTGACAGAGACAATGAGAGGGAATACAAGCAGGGGGAGTGGGAGAGGGAGAAGCAGGCTTCCTGCTGAGCAGGGAGCCCGATGCGGGGCTCGATCCCAGGACCCTGGGATCATGACCTGAGCTGAAGGCAGACGCTTAACTGACTGAGCCACCCAGGCGCCCCTAAAATCTTTAGATCTTTAAAAAAAAAAAAAGGACTTAAAATCCAAAAGCAACTACAGGAAAAAAAGTAGATTTGATAATACACAAACTTAAAAGTGTCCACATGACAAAAGAGCATAAACAGTCAAAAGGCAAAAGACAAAATGGGAAAACCTCACATACTGATAAGTAGTCAACAAAAATTTATTCAACTAGCCATCAAAACTATAAATTACAACAGCAAACAAGATAGATTTTTTGCCAAATTCACAGAAATTGGAGAATCATTGCCTTCAGTTCTGGCAAGGACACAGAGGAATCCAGCACTTTTGTACACTGCTGATGACACTGAAAGTCATCTTTTGTTAAGTACCTGCCAAAACTTAGTACATATTCTGGAGAACCCAGTGTACAAAAAGGAAAGTGTTATTTAATGATAATAAAGACATTTGTCTGTAGGAGCAAAGAGGAAAAGCAATGTGAAGGTCAATAGCAGAATGGTTGAACACTGTAGTATATCGTACTATGGAATGTAATGACCAAATACAGGCAAGGCCTATACATGTTCAAAGGAATTGCTTATGTATAGAATGATCCCATTTCTTAGAAATCCCTGTAGCAATTTATGTGCATGTCTGTGTTTATAGAAGAAGTATCGAAGGATCTATCCCAAACTGTTGATACCTTCAGATGGATGGGATTGAGCTGTAGGAGTGGGGGGTAAAGAGTAAATTAACTTTTCTAGATACTTTTGTAGGTTTTGAGGATCTACTTTTATTTGATCAATAAACAATAAAAAGGTAAAGTAGGTTTAAAATATAAAGTTCGTATTTTTGCAAGTGAAAAAATGATACTAGCTGAAGTTGATAATTTAAGAAATAGTGGTAGAAGTAAAAACTACTTAGAATTATGGCAGCAACCACCAGAAGAAACAGAAAATGGGGAGTGGGGGGGTCCTAAGGATGAGATGGCAGGCTTTTAAGCAGAACAAGGCTGCATATTCTCCAAGACAATTGGGCTTACGTGCAGTATGCCCTACAGAAGGGCTTTAAATGCCTTCATGACCACAGTAATCCATATTAAGAAAGCGAAAGCCAAATACATAAAACAAGAACCACACAAGTAACAATTATGTATGTAAGTTGGGTCCCAATAAACTGAAAGCACTTTTTATACTCCCCATCATACCTTTAACACAACTTTTAGGTTACCCTCAAGTAGGAAAGTAGTGACATTCAAATGAGTTAAGGTATAAGAAGTAAAAAGAACCACAAACTTTATTAAAAGTAGAGGTAACATATAATATATACAGATGGCACATGGTGCCAATTTTATTTGCAGTTATAGTACTCCAACTCATGTTTACAAGTTACACCTTTGCCACAGCCTTGGCTAAATCTTGAACTAGTGCAGAATTTAGCTGTGCCAGAGTGCTGATCTTAGCATGCTTAGATGTGGCATACTTGTTCTTGATAGTCTGGAAGAGAAAAGCATAGTAGTTAATGAAGGCAAAGAGGAAAACATTGTTAAGATCCCATGGTGCAGATATTCACTTAAAACTTCAAATACTTAAAAATAAGGGTATGCATCGGGGTGTCTGGGTGGCTCGGTAGGTTAAGCATCGAACTCTTGATTTCAGTTTTGGTCATGATCTCAAGGTTGAGCTCAAGCCCTGCACCAGGTTATGCACTGGGCGTGGAGTCTGCTTAAGATTCTCTCCCATAGGGTGCCTGAGTGGCTCAGTTGGTTAAGCGACTGCCTTCGGCTCAGGTCATGATCCTGGAGTCCCGGGATCGAGTCCCGCATCGGGCTCCCTGCTTGGCAGGGAGTCTGCTTCTCCCTCTGACCCTCCTCCCTCTCATGCTCTCTGTCTCTCATTCTCTGTCTCAAATAAATAAATAAAATATTTAAAAAAAAAAAAAGATTCTCTCCCATAAAATAAGATGAAATCAGAGATGGAGACAAACTATAAGAGACTCTGAATTTTAGGAAACAAACTGGGGGGTGCTGGAGAGGAGGTAGGTGGGGGGATGGCATAACTGGGTGATGGGCATTAAGAAGGGCATGTGATGTAATGAGCCCTGAGTGTTATATGCAACTGATGAATCACTGAACTCTACCTCTGAAACTAATAATACAGTATATGTAAATTAATTGAATTTAAATAAAATTTTAAAAAATCTCTCTCCTTCTGTACCCACCCTCTAACTGCCCCCCCAAAAAAGGGGAAAATAAGCCATGCATTTGCAGTCATGAAATCTTAAGTATTTTCACTCTGCACCCTCCCGCATCCCCCCCAACATCTACAGTACCCCTGACTTACCATGTGCTTTGTAAGCCCACGATTCACCATGACTATATTCTTAGCGAGGTGTTGCATAACATTTAGAAGGGATTCTTCAGTGTATGAGAGATAATGCTGTAGAGTTGGTGTCTATGGCAACAAAAGTTAATGTTAGAAATGCTCATCAACAATGCTTTTCATAAAATTTCTGTATCTTAGTCAAGAGTAGGGTAGGAAGAGATTCCATAGGACTGATTATAACTAAGATTTAAGATAAATTTAAGATAAATTTAAGATGCTTTCTTCCCCAGGTACTCTTCTTTCATGCTTCTCTAGGACCCTGTATTTAAAAATCTATTATACACGTGCTCAAATTCTTTCACACCAACATTCTCATGCATAGTTCTACTCCGAGGGTGTAGGGTAGCACATGGCAAACAGGAGAAATATTTGGTGAATCAAAGGAGTATGAATGAACTTCTAGCATGTCGTTTGACCTGAGTGTCTTCTTCTATATAGAAAGATGAAATTAGGTAATGAAGTGGGAGTATCCGATGAACACACAAATAAGATAAACATTTTTAATCATTCTTTCAGTAGATGCTATATTTTTAGAAACCATTAGAATTGTCCTTTAATGTAAAAAGTCCAGTATTCATGCAAACATCACTTACAATTTAAAAGCTTAGGGTAACCTAAGTCTATGGGACAGAGCTTACCCATTCACCGTTATCAAGAATTTTCAGTGCTAAGCAAAAAGCTCCTGCTGCAATCTGAGAAGGAGGAAAGTGCACCATATCGTAGTCCAACATAGTTAGTTCCATCAGGTATTTGGCCAAAGTATGTTGTTCAACATCAACCTGAAACAAAACCCACAGGTCTCAACTTCAGTCAGAGAATTCTGTATTGGCAATAAGCAGTATGCCCATAACTATAATTACAAATGTTTGTCTATTGACTCTCAAATGCAATTGCCCATGGAAGGCCTTAATGAAAATATTAATATACAGCCTGATTGGAAATAAAGAACATTTTTATGTCTTCCTCATGCAGATTTATAAGTCAGCTGAATTAGATCTCCTTGATTAGCAGTATTTTTTTTTTTTAAAGATTTTATTTATTTGAGACAGAGAGAATGAGAGAGAGAGAGAGAGCACATGAGAGGGGGGAGGGTCAGAGGGAGAAGCAGACTCCCTGCTGAGCAGGGAGCCCGATGCGGGACTCGATCCAGGGACTCCAGGATCATGACCTGAGCCGAAGGCAGTCGCTTAACCAACTGAGCCACCCAGGCGCCCTGATTAGCAGTATTTCATCATGTACCATACTAAAGGTTACCCAAGAAATCTGTACCTCTCCAATCTTAGATGCTCTCCGAAGGAAATGCAGGGGTAGAGGGCGGCCCAAACCAAAATTTAAAGATCTTAGAATCTTCATTTCCATCTGTCTGATTTGGTGTTTAGTGTAAGTGTTGTCAGTCACAAAGGCAAAGTCACCAATTTCTGGAGGGTACATTTCTTCATATTTGCTTGCAATAAACATGGCAGTGACACCAACCAGCTGCAGCATCTTCTTGGGCACACAATTATTCTGCAATGGGAATTCCAACTGGATGAACAACTAATATGTACGTGAAAAAGGAGACAACAGAGCTATGAAGGGGACATGGGAAAAACACTCTCACAGCAAAATCTTGACACTACCCCAAGACAGATGGTTAGCTGGAAAAAGTCTTTTTTTTTTAAGATTTTATTTATTTATTTGAGAGAAAGAGAGCATGAGCAGGAGGGAGGGTTAGAGGGAGAGGAATAAACAAACAGACTCCCCGCTGAGCAGAGAGCCCCATGCGGGGCTTGATCCCAAGACTCAGATCATGACCTGAGCCGAAGGCAGATGCTTAACAGACTGAGCCACCCAGGTGCCCCTGAAAAAGTCTGTTTATGACTCTGCTAGGATCCTGGAAGGGAGAACCCTCAATTACTGAATTATGCTCACCTGCATGAACCGATCAATAATGGAAACAGTCATGTACATGGTCTCCTGCAGTAACCTGAATTTCATTTGAACCTGTACTAGCCAGTCAATAAGGATGGCTCTCATGTTTCCAGTGACTTCACGACCCAGTAGGTATTTTGGTCTGACTGCTTGCTCTTCCTGCAAAAGAATGCTGATTATCCTTTAGAGGCAAGACTCCATGTGACATTTCTGTCCACAGATATTAGTCACCACAGAATAGTAATGCAGAGTTCAGAATCTCTAACAGTGCTCAACTTAATTACTCATACAGTCACGACATACAGCTCTGTCACTGAGGAAGAAAGCAAACCTTAAATAGGACAGTTTGACAGGTTTTTCCTTATGCACAGATCTCATTATGTTCAACCTGCCATCACTGCTACTTGCCCACACTCTGTACCCACTTCATCCCAGACAAAGCTATCATGCCATCATCTTAAATCTTTTCACTTATGATTCTAAACCCAGAACCTGAGCTGTATGAAGTAGGGAAAGCTAGCAGCAGCTACTTCCCAGGTCAGCTGGAACCTGTGTGCTGCCCACTCTCCTGCTCTAGGATTGAAACCCCCAAAACACTACAGAGAGAAAGAATGAACCATCAAGGACCAGCACATACGCCTGCTAAACCCACTTGGCCAAGGTTGTAATTTTATTAAAAAGAAGGGAGAAAAAAACCAAAGTGGAAGGCTGGTCCTGGCAAGGAAGTTTCTGTAGGACAATCCTATAGAAAATGGATGCCTAAAGAAGAGAATGCATTATTAACAAACAGTTGGGCAAATTTGGTAGTGTACAGCTTATTAGCATACAGAATGCTTCCTTGTCTTGGGGTGGGGGACAAATGCCATTAATAGGAAGTTTCAGAAGTGATATGAAATCAAAGAAAACCAAAAACTTTTTTTGAGCGTACTCCACTTGGACACAAAGAACAATTTCCCCGGTATCACATGCACATCAGCCACAATGAGCCAAAAGGCCTTGTGTTCCTGCTGGTTATTTTTCAGCATATTCTCCGTTACCATCTCTCTCCTGCCTCTAATCCTCCAACTCAGAGCCTGGGACCTGCCCACTCCTAACTGTGATAGACATAAGTATATCACTCAACCTATGGACATTTGTTAGAGTTATGGTATTCACTGTCACTTTGAACTTTACCTGTTCAAAATGGCAAATACAGATGTCCTTAGTTTGATTAGTGACTTGATTTTTGGTACTCTGTGAATGAGAATTTGAAAGTGGAATCTACTGTTAAGAAATACTGTTCACATCCTGCTTGATTATAAACTGTCAGTGGAAAATGTCTTTTTTTTTTTTTAAAGATCTTATTTATTTATTTGACAGAGAGAGACACAGCTAGAGAGGGAACACAAGCAGGGGGAGTGGGGGAGAGAGAGAAGCAGGCTTCCCGCTGAGCAGGGAGCCCGATGCGGGGCTCGATCCCAGGACCCTGGGACCATGACCTGAGCCAAAGGCAGACGCTTAACGACTGAGCCATCCAGGCACCCCGGAAAATGTCTTTAAATAAAGTTAAATGCAGTTTAAAAAAACAAAGATTCTAAAAATAATACAGACCTCAAGTTGTCTCAGATAAGCATAAATATCTTTCACATATTCACTGCAAAGGTTTGGATCAGCTCCATCTTCTGCATCCACATCATTCACTGCAAGAATTACATCAGAGAATGCCTGACACAGATATTCTTCTGCAGGGGCACATCCAGATGTTTCCATTGGGCTTGGAGAGGGAGTATCAACCTTGAAACAGAGAGACCTTTTGAAATAATAGCAAAGAGGAGCATACAATCTAGGAATGAAGGCCCAATTATTGGTACTAACACAACAGACCAACTGCTAAATAGACATAGAATTCATAATTCATTTCCTTAAAAGGAAAAGTATCTTTCTTTTCAAATTTATTCAATTTCTCCTTAGGACATGATTAATACAAAAAGCAAAAAGCCAAAACAGACTGAGCAGATTTTAAGTTAGCAGAACCTAAACACCAATGGGTAAAACAGAGAAAAAGCAAGCAAAATCACATTCTAGACTTTCCTCCAAAGGAAATGAGTAAACAATCTGTTTATCAGCATCATGTTAAGTCAATCCAAATGAATGACAGTCTTTAGTCTTTATATCAAAACATGGACTGCTTCTCACTGCCCAGGAAAACTCAAGTTCGGCCCTGACTACTAAGGATTAACAAAGTTTGTTATTTTCTTTTAAGATCTTATTTGTCAGAGAGAGAGAACACAAGCAGGGGGAGAGGCAGGCAGAGGGAGAAGCAGGCTCCCCGCTCAGCGGGGAGCCCCTTGTGGAACTCACTCTCAAGACCCAGGAATCATGACCTGAGCTGAAGGCAGACGCTTAACCACCCAGGCGCTCCCCAGTTTATTATTATTAGCCATTTCCTTCAAACTCCAGTTATCCCTTTGTTCAAACATTTATTGGCATTTTCTTCTAGTCAAGCTCTGTGCTAGACACTGCCTTTATAGTGTCCTCAAAGGGCTTTGAATTTAGAAGAGAGAAGTAAATGAAATGAGACTGATTCTAGTAACAAGGGTGAGGGTAAGTTAGGCAAAGTTCCTGGAGTTGATGCTTGAGCTGCTTTGAAGGATGAAAGGTTACCGTCTGAAAGAATGAGAGAAGGGCGCCTGAGTGGCTCAGTCGTTAAGCGTCTGCCTTCGGCTCAGGTCATGATCCCAGGGTCCTGGCATCGAGCCCCGCATTGGGCTCCCTGCTGGGCAGGAGGCCGGCTTCTCCCTCTCCCACTCCCCCTCTGTGTTTCCTCTCTCGCTGTCTCTCTCTCTCTCTGTCAAATAAATAAATAAATAAAATCTTTAAAAAAATAAAACAATGAGAGTGAGAAAGGCCTTTTTTATTAAGTGGGAGAGCAAAGTCAAGAATCAGTATGGGACTTTCAAGGAAACCTCACGTAGTTTGGTATGGCCAGTTGAGAGACTGTGCATGCTCTAGGTTTCATGTGTTATATCCAGAATGTCAATACTAAAGCAATAGCCTCAAATCTCCTATCCTTAGATATAAGGAACTGGGCTGAATGACTTCACAGATCATTTTCTCAACTGGTTTTAACTATTATTTGTTTCTTAATTTAAAGATGTAATTGTCTTATTAAGTGATTCATGAAGTGAGCATCATCCCATCTAGCAAGTAGAGATGCTCCTTAACTATGTTTTACTTTATTTTTTTTTTAAAGATTTTATTTATTTATTTGAGAGAGAGTGAGAGTGAGAGAGCATAAGCAGCGGGGAAGCAGCAAAGGGAGAGGGAGCAGACTCCTCGCTGAGCAGGGAGCCTGACGTGGGGCTGGATCCCAGGACCCTGGGATCATGACCTGAGCTGAAGGTAGATGCTTAACTGACTGAGCCACCCAGGCACCCCCTTAACTACGTTTTAAAAATTAGAGCTTCATTAAATGCAGTTCATTGTAATTTCAGCAAAGGAGCCCCTTCTACGAGCAGTGTTTCTCCTTCACAGGAGTGGATACATTTATGTAACTGATATTTAATAAGTTCTTAGTCTTAGTTTTTGAGGCTGTTAACTCATCTACTCTCTGAAAAGCTACATTTTCTTTCTGCTTTACACCTTTGTTCCAATGTTACAGGATTATTAAATACTCAGTGGCCACATTAGGGATTAAAGGATTCAAGATAATCTGTTTCAGTCAATAAATTCCGGTCAGATGGCTTGTACCAAAGACCGCAAAATCTTTGGTCTATGCAGCTCTCACCCAATATCTCAATACCATTCACGGGGGGGTGGGGATGGGGGGTAGTACAACAAAATGATGAAGAGCCTAGCTTCTGAAGCCAGATGGCCTGGGTTTAACATCCATAGGTGCCGCTGATTAGATGTGTGACTCTAGAAAAATTACTTAATACTTCTCTAAGCCATTATCTAAAAGGTAAAGGTAATAATACAAGTAAGAGAGTCCATGTAAAGCTTATGCCAGTTAAAAGCACTTCAAGTGCAGAGCAGAGAGTACCTCCTGCTAAGTACTCTATAAATGTTACTAGTATTACTATTTGTTCAAATGCTATTCCATGTATTATAAAACGAGGGGAAAGAAACACCCAACAGATTGGATGGAGAAAAGCAGAGTAAATTTACCAAAATAGGCTCAGGCGAAAGTTTTTCTTCTTTAATAGGCTCAGGTTCTGGCTCTGGTTCTGGCACAGGCTCAGGCACAGGCTCGGGTGCCTTTTCCAGAGGTTTAGGTATTTTTTTAGCAATAACTTTTCCAGGAACCAAAGTTTTTGCTTCCTGTGGATGAAAGGACGAAAATGAAATGTTTCCCCACCAAGGGTCACAGCTGTAGGGTGAACTCTTACAGACAGAGAAGTTGGCTCAGGAAGATAGTTACCTTTTTCAGAGGCAGTTTGGCCTGTGGTTGTTCGCTGACTTTGTTACCAATGTCTCCGAGAGCCGTTCTTGGCCTCAGCCCGGGTTTGGAGGCCGCAGTCGTGGCCAGGGGCACGCGCTTTGCGCCTGCCATACTGATCTTCGCCTTATTTTCAACATTAACTTTTGTGTTCTGAAAGAAACAAGACCACTTTGAGGGCCGGCCCAACCAGCCACGTTGGAGTTAAGTCAAGGGTCAGTGAAGGTGGGGCAAGAGAGCAGCTCTCAGAAGAAAAGCTGGCTGTAAAAATTGGGTTCCGAAGGGAAACCGGGGTTCCAGGATCTACGCTTCGGCTGTGACAAGCCCATTTCTTCCAGAACCTCTTCACTCACCTATTGAGGGGCTGCCTGCTTAATCCCCGGCGACTCTGAACTCTTAATTTACATTTGAAAGGAAATCGGAAAAGCCTCCAAAGGCAGCACCTTCTCTCCGGGAAAGGGGATACGCGGTTGGTGGGAGCTCACTCAGGGGGCCTCTACCACATTTTAAAAGAGGGTTCCTGTCGACCATCCACCGCCCTCCCCCCCGCGCCAAACATTCACCCACGGACGGCCCCGTCCTCTTCCTTTCTCCGCCAGGCCCCCAAACGCCCCCACCGTGCCAGGGGCCCACCGATCCCCCCATCCTCCTCCCCAAATCGCTGCCTTAGTCCACTCGGGGAATGGCGGGGGGGGGGGGGGTGCTCCGGCAAGGGACCGAGGACGAGAGGACACGCAGCGAGCGAGGAAGGCCGCGTTTGCTCACCCTGGTGACCCGGAGCGCCATGGCTTCGTCTTCACCAGGCAGCTGCTCAGTGGGGAGAAGCAGAGCGCGGGAGCCACCAACGAGCCGGGGACCTGAAGCCACCGCAGCTCAACAGCCGTTCCTCCGCAGCACGCCGGGAGGAGCTGGGCCCGGCCTCGGGTTTAAACCCCGCACTGCTCCCTCCTTATTGGTCAGTTCGTGGCACTCGCTCCCTTCCCATTGGCGGCTGCCTGTTCCTCCGAGAATGCGTTTCCAGGGCGACCCCGCGGAGACGTTCGAGGGCGGGCGGGGCCAGGCCTTGGCTCCCCGGGCAGCTGTGCGGCCAGCTGGGGAGGCGAGCCGGAGGTGCGCGACCCACCTGCGGGGAGCGGGGTGTGCTGGTGCGCCGCGGGAGCCAACCGGGGGCACGGCTGGTACCCCTGCGGCGGGGGACAGTGGAGCCGCCTGAGTTTGAGAACCTGAGCAGCAGTTACGGCTCTAGTCCCACTTACTGTTACACAGTTTCCTCTTTGCTTTGGCATGTAGCAGGAAAGGCTTTTATATACATTCTTTCATTTGACTATTCAGCAGCCCTCTGGGTGAAGGGCCTGAAGCTCAGAGAGGCTTTGAGTGACTTTCCCAGAGTCACAAATTCGTAACATGGGAAATAAACGTCCCTGATGTTTCCACAACGCTAATGGTCTGTTAAAAATATTGTCAGCTTCTTAATCTGCCCGATTACTTTAATCGAATTGCTTCCCAGAGCCAATCTTTTGTTTTAGCTGTTTATTTGAAAATAATTTCAAACTTTGGGGAGTTGCAAACAAAACTATTACAAGGAACACATGTATACCTTTTGCCCAGATTCGAGTATCCTTAACATATTACCTAATTTGCTTTACCATTAGATCTATGTCTAACTGTATATAAGAATTTTCTTCCTGAAACATTGAAGGGTAAGTTATATATATTTATGGCCCTTGATCCCTTAATTCTTTGTGCGTATTTCCTAAGAAAAAAGGTATATTCTCCTACATAACCACAATAGTTATTAACTTCATAAGTTTACATTATTACAATATTTCATGCAGTCTAGTTTATATTCCAGTTTTGTTAGTTGATCTGATAAGGCCCCTTATAGTATTTTCTCTCCCCAGGACGGGATGCAGTCTAGGGCCAGATGTTACATTTAGCTTCCTTTAACCTGGAATAGTTCCCACAGCTTTTCCTACAATGCATAGGATAGCTCCCACCCTCCCAAGTCCACACAAATAATTATCCAGCCCAAAATGTCAATAGTCTGGACATGCCAAACTTGAGAATCTTGCCAACTGTGTAGATACCTATAGACTCACTTCTATTCAGTATGCTAGTTTTTTATGCTTAATTAGCATAAGTATCATGGATCACCTCCTTTCTTTATGATACTTAAAAATTTGGGGCGCCTGGGTGGCTCAGTCAGTTAAGCACCTTTGGCTCAGGTCATGATCCCAGGGTTCAGGGATTGAGCTCCACGCCGGGCACCCTGCTCAGTGGAGAGCCTGCTTTTCTCTCTCCCACTGCTGCTCCCCCTGCTTGTGCTCTCTCTCTGTCAAATAAATAAATAAATAAATAAATAAATAAATAAATAATCTTTAAAAAACAAAAACTTATGTGACTTTCTCCTCAGTGAACTACTCAACGTTCACTCCTCTGGCCAAATTAATAGGGCTAACTACATGCCAGGCTCTGTTCTAAGTGCTAGGAATGTAGCTCTGAATGAAAACAGAGAAAATCCTCACTTTCACAAACCTTATATTCCAGTAGGAGAAAAGAGAAACAAAACAGATAAACACAATAGTGAAGTAAAAAGAAAAAAGAAAAAAAAAAAAAAGCCAGATACTACTAAGGGCTAGGCAGAGAATGAAAAGAAGTGATGTAGAGAGTAACTTGGTAGCTACCTTAGACTTGGTGGTCAGGAATAGTCTGAGAAGGTGATGTAACTCCTAGGTTAAGCTGGGGCTTAAATGACAAGAAAGAGAACATTCCCGATAGAGGAAATAGCCTGTGAAAACCCCGTGACAGGAATGAGTTTGTCATGTTCAGAAAAGCCAATATGGCTACAGTATAGGGGACAGGGTAGAAGTGAGACTGAAGAAATTGGAAAGAATAAATTTATACAAGTCCTTGTAAACCAAGGGGTTTGAGTCTGGGCTACGTAAGTGCGTCAGAAGCCTTTGGAGGGTTTCAAGGTGTGGCATAATCCATCTTTCAAAAAGATGACCTTAGTTACTGTGGAGAGAATGTATGTGGGTGGGGAGGAGGAGGAGGAGGAAGAAGGAGGAAGAAGAGCAGCCGGAGGAGACTTCAAGAGGCTATGGTAGTTGGCTAGGCAAAAGGATGATGGCTTGGATGATACTAGCAGCACTGAACAGAAACGGATGGTTTCTGGATACATTTTGGAGGTAGATTTGCTGGGTCTTGATGGCTTGCATACTTGGGAGCGAGAGAAAATGGAATCAAGGGTAACTCCCAGGTTTTGGTCTGAGTAACTGAAACAGAAAGACTTACAGATGAGCAGCTTTTAGTGGGTAGCAGGTTGTGGGTAGGAGATTAAGAATTCTGCTATATTTGGAATGCTTAAAGATATGCAGAAGAGGTCCACTAGGCAGACTCAGGGTGGGAGCTAGATGGCTGTAGATGGTATTTAAATCCTGACAAGGAGGAGATCATCTAGAGAAGGAATGTAAAGAAGCCTACATGCCAGGAGCAAGCCCTGGGGCCCTCCATAGTTAAAGATTGAATGAAATGGGAGAAGCCAGTTAAGAAAATTGGTCAATAAGATCAGAGAGGTAGGAGATCAAACAGTGGTGTCTCAGAAAAGAGAAGGTGATGTTTCACTGAGGGAACAGCGGTTTACCATGACAGACTAAAAATACATATTGTCTCTGTTTCTCCTCGAAGACAGTAAAGGGATTTTAAAAAATGCATAACTCTCAAAGATAGGTGAGGAGACACTAAAGACAACATTTTGGAAGCAGGAAAGCCAATCGAAAAGTGGTGATAAAAGGAGTAGACAGCCCAAGAAAGTTGAAATCTAAGCTGGCAGTGGAAAACCAGAAAGCAAACCGATTCTGGCTTTAGACTCCAGCACGTTTCAGCAATTGGAGGTACCAGGAGCCTATAAAATTGATGGTGTAGGTGGAGCTGAAAACAGAATTCGTTGCTTCTCTCCTGCACATCTGAGTGCAGTGAGGGTGCAGCTTCTTTCTGGTCCCAGCTGACACCTGGAGGTTTATGTTCAGGGATGCTGAACTAAAGGAACTCTGGATTCAGATACCAGGCAAGCTGAGAGAGGAGGAAATAAAATTCTTCGATATCAAATGGTGAGTCCTTCAGTTCCTTTCTTCCACTCAGTCCCCTAAATGCAGGTAGCTGAACTTATACCCTCCAAAATAAGATAAGAACATGCTTCTCGGGGCACCTGGGTGGCTCAGTGGTTAAGCGTCTGCCTTCGGCTCAGGTCATGATCCCGGGGTCCTGGGATTGAGCCCCACATCGGGCTCCCTGCTCCTTGGAAAGCCTGCTTCTCCCTCTCCCACTCCCCCTGCTTGTGTTCCCTCTCTCGCTGTGTCTCTGTCAAGTAAATAAATAAAATCTTAAACAAAACAAAACAAAACAAAACATGCTTCTCTGGCAATGGACCAGCCCCAGAGAAAAGTCTCAAAAACATTGATGATTAGGGTATCCAAAGAAATGGTTGGGTCAACCTGAAAGCAATGCTCACTTCTTGACCAACTTGCACACTGACTCTGAACTTTTTTTTAAGATTTTATTTATTTATTTGCGAGAGAGGGAACACAGGAGAGGAAGTGGGAGGGGGAGAAGTAGACTCCCCGCTGAGCAGGAACCCGACGTGGGACTCAATCCTAAGACCCTGGGATCATGACCTGAGCCAAAGGCAGATGATTAACCGACAGAGCCACCAGGCATCCCCTGACCCTGAACTTCTAATCAATATTTTAGTGTCTAATTTTTAACTATTAATAGCCAGCCACTGAGCACCAGACATTCGAGGAAATGCTCCAACTTGAAAGAGACCAAAACAAAGAAAAATAAATTCTAAGTGAACAAGCAATTTGAGGAGTAAAAAGCTAAAAAATGGAAAATAACTTACCACCCATATCATCAGAAAAATAAAAATAATGCATCCACAAGCAACTTTACAAAAGAGCGCTGGGAACTTAAAAATATGACAGGAAAAATTAAAAATGCAATAGGTTTGGAAGAAAAAGTCATGGAACTTTCCCAGAAAAAAGGATAAAAAGACAAAGAGGTAGACTATAGAAAAGCTTAGAAAATTAGAGAGCATTCCACAAGGTCTAACACACAACTAATAGTTCCAGAAAAATAGACCAGAGAAAATTCAGAGAGGATACTGTTAAATATATAATACTGGAAAACTGCCCAGAACCAAAGAACATGAGTTTCATGCATTCACGTCTGGGCATTCTGCAAAATAAATGAAGAAAAGATGGATCCCATGACATACTGTGCTGACATAAAACATTAAGAATAAAGGAAACAATCAGCATATACAAAGGATCCAGAATCAGAATGGAATTAGACTTTCAATAGCAATGTTGAAAGCTAGAAGATTCTGAGGGAAAATGATTTTCAATTTATAAATCTGTACCCAGCCAAACCATCAAACAACCATGACGTTGAATAAAGGCATTTTCAAATTTACATCTAAAAAATTATCTCGCATGTACCCTTTCTTAAGAAATTATTGGTATGCAGTCTTCCAAAACAAGGATGAAAATAAAAAGAGTTAGGGGCACCTGGGTGGCTCAGTTGTTAAGCGTCTGCCTTTGGCTCAGGTCATGATCCCAGGGTCCTGGGATCGAGTCCCACATCGGGCTCCCTGCTCAGCGGGAAGCCTGCTTCTCCCTCTCCCTCTCCCCCTGCTTGTGTTCCCTCTCTCACTGTGTCTCTCTCTGTCAAATAAAGAAATAAAATCTTTAAAAAAAAAAAAAAGAAAGAAAGAAATTATGATTCTACTATGCTGGGTAGGTGGGGGAGGAGAGAGAGGATGTATTTTAAGTGCGCATGCGTGCTGGTGATGGTATTAAAAAACCCGCATCTTCCACTGCAAAGAGCTAGTGGGCAATTTTTAAAACTATATCTCAGGGGCACCTGGGTGGCTCAACCAGCTGCTTTCTGCTCAGGTCATGATCTCAGGGTCCTGAGATAGAGCCCCACCGAGTCAGGCTCCCTGCTCAGCAGGGACTCTGCTCCTCCCCTCCTCCTCTGTGTTCTCTCTCTAATAAATAAAATCTTTAAAAAACAAAACAAAACTGTATATCCCAAAAATAGCATTATAAGGACATTATCGAAATTATGACTGTAAATGAAATTGCACAGTTAAGAACAGAAAATGGTTCCTTTTAGAGAGCAGGAATGGGGGACAAGGGTGTGCCGATTTTGTTTTAAATTGTAAAGAACAATTTGACTTTTTATTTTATTTTATTTATTTATTTATTTATTTATTTATTTAAATTCATGACAGTCAGAGAGAGAGAGAGGCAGAGGCAGAGGGAGAGAAGCAGGCTCCCCGCCTAGCAGGGAGCCCGATGCGGAACTCGATCCCAGGACCCCGGGATCATGACCTGAGCCGAAGGCAGTCGCTTAACCAACTGAGCCACCCAGGCGCCCCTGTCAATTTGACTTTTTAAAACTATGCATGACAGGGCGCCTGGGTGGCTCAGTTGGTTAGGCGACTGCTTTCGGCTCAGGTCATGATCCTGGAGTCCCGGGATCGAGTCCCGCATCGGGCTCCCTGCTCGGCAGGGAGTCTGCTTCTCCCTCTGACCCTCCTCCCTCTCATGCTCTCTGTCTCTCATTCTCTCTCTCTCAAATGAATAAATAAATAAAATCTTAAAAAAAAAATAAAAAAAAATAAAACTATGCATAACAGAACATACACTTTGATTAAATCTTAATTGGGACAAAAGACTATATAAGAGAAATTTGTGGATGAATTTTGAAATGATTGGGAAAATTTGAAACTTGACTAGATAAAAATGTTATTAACGAATTCTTGTTAATTTACCCAGGTATAATAAATATAATAAATATTAATAAATTTAATATCATAATAATATTATAAATGTAAGCTTACTCTAGGGTGTTTATATATACAAATGTAGCTAAAATTTGCCATATTTGCTTTAATATTGGTTAGATCTAGATAATGCACAGAGGATATAGAGGGGATGATTATACTGTTCTTTCCATTTGGTGTGTATTTGAAATTTTATTTTTTAAAATATTTATTTATTTGAGAGAGAAGGAGCAAGCAAGAGCAGGGAGAGGAGGAGCAGAGGGAGCCCGATGCGGGGCTCGATCCCAGGACCCTGGGATCATGACCTGAGCCGAAGGCAGATGCTTAATGACTGAGCCACCCAGGTGCCCCTGAAATTTTAAATATTATAATTTTAGAAAAAAAAAAAACATGCATAGCAGACAGTCTCTCCTCTGCTGTCCTACCTGCTGCTCCCTTGGGGTGTATTCAATAGATTTCTAATTCCTTTAAAAATAGATAAATAAATAAATAAAAGCATACACATTTCTAACTGAAAGAAGATTAAGTTAAAGGCAAGGAGTAGTTATGTTGACTGAAAATGAGATAAGACAGAGCTGGAAATAGGAGTGAAAAAGGACACTGAGGATACATAGAAACATCATGAAGTAACTTCTTCAGTGGGACACTGTTCCCAGTGGTAGAGCTAGGGTATACTCACCTTATTTTTTTAATTAATTAATTAATTAATTTATTTATTTATTTATTTAAGGATTTATTTATGTATTTGACAGAGAGAGACACAGCAAGAGAGGGAACACAAGCGGGGGAGTGGGAGAGGGAGAAGCAGGCTTCCCGTGGAGCAGGGAGCCCGATGTGGGGCTCGATCCCAGGACCCTGGGACCATGAAGCGAAGGCAGACGCTTAACGACTTAGCCACCCAGGCGCCCCTTAAATTTATTTATTTGACAGTGAGCACAAGTAGGGGTGCAGCAGGCAGAGGCAGAGGGAGAAGCAGGCTCCCCGCGGAGAAGGGAGCCCGATGCAGGACTCGATTATGGGACTCCATCATGGGACTCCAGGATCATGACCTGAACCGAAGGCAGACGCTTTACCGACTGAGCCACCCAGGCGCCCACGTCTTTTTCTTTCTTTCTTTTTTTTTAAAGTAAACTCCACACCCAATATAGGGCTTGAACTCACCACCCTGAGATGAAGAGTCCCACGCTCTACCGACTGAGCCAGCCAGATGCCCTAGAGCTAGTGTCCACTTTAACAAACACTTAACCACTGTCCCTTGAATTATTCATAGCAGTTTTGCCTTTTTTTTTTTTTTTTTAAGGTTTTAGATGCTACATGTAACAACAGTTAAGGACGTTATACAATAGAGTAAGTAGTCCTCCACAAAGGAAAATGTATTAAAAGGTTCTTGGGTATCCTTTAAAAATATTCTGTGCACGTATAAGAGTACAAAGATTTTTTTTTTAAGATTCTATTTATTAGAGAGAGAGAGAGAGAAAGCACAAATGGGAGGAGGGGCAGAGAGAGAAGCAGACTCCCCGCTGAGCACGACTTGAGCTGAAACCAAGAATCAGACACTTAACTGACTGAGCTACCCAGACGCCCCAAGAGTACAAAGGCTTTAAAATAATTTTTAAATCTTTTTTTTCAAAATATGAATAAATCAAGATTGTTCAACCAATAAATACTTTCTTAGCTTCAATTATGTTTTGTACACTGTGCTAGATTCTAGGGATACCTGCTGTTAATTAAGGTACACATTCTTACAGATGTGAAGATAAAGTATTACAATATGTTTGTATTAGATTTCTTTCTCTCATCAGCCTCTTTTCTTCCCTTTTCCATCTGTCATGGGCAGGAGTGGGGGAAACAGGGGGACTTTGGTTTAAAAGACCAAGAGTGCATTTGCATCAAAATTCTATTATAAGGACTTTTTGTTGCAGGTGATAAGAACCCAGCTGCAACTGGCTTAAATAACAAAGGAAAATTATTGGCTCTAAAGTGGAAAGTTCAGGGAATACCTAGCTTCAGGCATGGTTGATTTCAGGTCTCAAGCAAAAGAGGATGCTTATCTATATCTTGAGCTTTCCTCTCTTTGAACTTTAAGAATCTTTCAATCTTTACAGAAAAAAAAAATAACAGAATGCTGTATTGTGAGAGCAGGAAGCTTCAAGATAATCTCTGCTTCTACTCCCACCCTACTGTGTGTATGTGGATGGGTGTGGGGAATGTGCAGATTTGTTTATAGAAGTAAGAGTGTTAAAGAATTGGTACCTGAGAAGGTAGTGAAAAATTGTTTTTGGTATATTTAAAATGTGGCTATATGTATTTAAATTTTTCTTGAACTAGCTCTCATGTAAAATACTTCTCAGCACTGAAGCTCTTTTTGTAGAGATTAACCACAGCGGTCTACCAAGGGAACTTGATTTTTTTTTTTTTAAGGTTTTATTTATTTGAGAGAGAGAGAGAGAGAGTGCCCACCTGCGTGAGCGTAAGCAGAGAAGGGCAGAGGAAGAGGGAGAAACAGACTGCTGAGCAGGGAGCCCAAGGTGGGTCTTGATCCTAGGACCCTGGAATCATGACCTGAGCCAAAGGCAGATGCTTAACCAACTGAGCCACCCAGGTGCCCCAAGCGAACTTGGTTGTTTTTGTTGTGGTGGTGGTTTTGTTTTGTTTTCAGACACTGCTCTGGGAATAAGCTATGCCCCGAGGTGAAGTATTTCACAACTGAATATCGCACTCATTGAGGAATCTTCAGTTACAAAGCCTAATTTATTTTTTTTAATTTAAAAAAAATTTATTTGACAGAGAGAGAGCACAAGCAGGGGGAGTGGGAGAGGGAGAAGCAGGCTCTCTGCTGAGCAGGGAGCCTGATGCGGGGCTCCATCCCAGGACCCTGGGATCATGACCTGAGCCAAAGGCACACACTTAAGCGACTGAGCCACCCAGGCCCCCCTAGTTCTTATTTTTAAAGTTTATTATTATTATTTTTTTAGTAATCTCTACACCCAATGTGGGGCTCGAACTCATGACCCTGAGATGAGTCGCACGCTCCTCCGACTGAGCCAGCCAGATGCCCAAACCCTAACTTTAATCCTTGTAGTAACAAGGATTGTAGTAACAAGGATTGTAGCAACACACATCCTATGTGCTAAGTGATGGCAAGAACACAGCAGTAGATTAAAGGGAATGAAGAAGAGGAAGGGCAAAAGAGGGGTGATGGAGAGCGAGAGGGCTCATGCTAGGCCTGGAAATTGAAGTAAGGATTCAGCTGTTTGGTGGAGTCAAGAGGTGGGAGTAGATGAAAGGTCATTGATCCTCCAAAAACTCTGTGATGCTCGTGAGGAAGCTGAAGCTCAGTTTAAGCCGATTTGTCATGTGGTCAGGATGTGGACAAGTCAAGCTCAAAATCATAGCTAATTCCACTGATTTTTCCTGATTAACAATGTATGCCCTCTCCTCCATAAAGTTTTCTCTAGTGTTCCTGGGAGAGTTTTCTTCCTCCTCTGAACTCAGAGTGTTCTTTCATTCATTTCTGTCAGCATGTATCTCTTCATTCTTTTACATATTTTTATATGCTCAGTAACTATTGCTTTCCTGTAAGGACAGAGGATGTATCAGACCTTTTTGTGTCATCTACCCTGCTTTATACATACTAGGCCATTAATGCCTCTCTTGTCTAAATAGGTAGGTGCCTTTAACAAAACAGTTTCCATACATTAATTTAGGACTACTGCCTTGATTTCATAAGACTGAAAGGGATCATCTTATATTCACTGGATCCAAACACCGTCATTTTATGTCAGAGAACGGGTGACTGGCCCTTAGATCACAGCTATGGTGGAAAGCCTGATTCCTAGGCCAGTGTCTAGCCCCCATATCAACCTGCAGTCTTTCAGATTAGACATTCGTATCTTGCTCCTATGGAAAATGTAAGCAACTTCAAAATGGGACACCCCACTTGAAAAGTATGTCAGTGCAATTTAGCTAATGCTTTTCAGAGGGCTAGACAATTAACCCCCAGATGATGATCTACAGGTCTATGGTTAACTTGTAACCTGGTATTCAAGTACCCCGAGCGCTCTGCTTTTAACTAATTCCATATTCAAAAGCCATGATTATGCAAAACTAAACTACTAATGCGTTTACACAGTTCACTGTGATGGAATTAAGCCCCTTACCATCTTATTTCCACCAGTCCTATAGGTCTGTCAAATGCCACCTCCTCTGTGAGGCTACACCTTTTTTCCTTCAGCTAAAAGTAATCTCTCCATAATTGGAAATTTGCCCTCCCACATGGCACCAAATCTCTCCAGATCTTGAATTATAGCTATTTTCATCCTATCTTCTCCGCTGTAATAAGTGTATTGAAGAAAGGGTTTTTTTTTTTTTTTTTTTTTTACCTTAAATAGCAAACTTACAAATAAGAGGCAATGAACATGTTACATCGTCCAAGTCACCGTCCTCTCTCACTCACTTGGATTTTGGCAAAAGCTTTCTAACTCTTCCCTAGATTGCACTGTCACTCTCCTACCTTGATCCTTTTGAAACCTATCAGCTCCAGTCTCTTCCTCAAAGCCCTCCACAGGTTTTCCATGTCCTCACACCACCTGCCTGATTTTGCTATCACACTGGTTTTCTTGCTATCCTAGCATGTTAAGCACCTCCTGCCTCAGATGCCTTTGCATTTGATGCTTTGTCTAGAATAGTGGATATTTGTAGAATATGGTCTAGGACACTAGATACTGTTTACCTCCTTACTTAAAACAGGTTCTCACATCTTCCATAGAGATCCTCTTTGGCCAATTTCTAGCACCCTGTTACTCTCTCTCCTTGTATTCTGTTTCAGTTGAGTGTCAGTCCTGAAAATAGAGAGCCTGGTTTGGAAAGTTGGCTTTACCACTTAGCAGGTGTAAGATTTGGGGCAAATTAATTTAACTTTTTTCTTATTTTTTTTTTTTAAAGATTTTTATTTATTTATTTGAGTGAGCAAGTGAAAGAGAACACAAATGGAGGTGGGGTGATGAAGGGTAGAGGAGAGAAGCAGGCTGCCCACTGAGCAGGGAGTCTGACAGGGGACTCGATCCCAGGACTTCAGGATCATGACTGAGCCGAAGGCAAACGCTTAACTGACTGAGCCACCCAGGCGCCCCTAATTAACCTTTCTCTGCCTTAGTTTCCTTATGAATAAAATGGGATCATTATATATTTATTGCTTAGGACATTGCCAATCTGATACATGGTAAGGAGTCAGTAATTTATTGCTTTTCTTCAGTATTTATCACAAACTGTTCTTCACATATCAGTCTGTCTCCTCCATTAGGGCAGGACTTTGTTTCATTGATGACTTTAGCCCTATAGCAGAGTCTTGGTATAAAGGATTTCAGTAAATTTTTGTTGAGTATGAATGAACTTATTGAATGCTTAAAAAACCATAAACAATTGAATTTTATTATTTTCTTAGACAGTTTTTCCCTATGTGAATATTAATATTGGCAGATCTATGTACTATACTTTGTTGCAGGGGGAAACCTCCTTGGTCTTTAAATTTAAATGGAAAATAGCAATTAGGTGGAACAATGTGTACTTGAAAAAATCTGCTCCACCATACTGCATTACTGAACTAGAGCAGTTAATGCAAACTTAGTATGTGATAATGCCAGAGTACTAGGAGAAAAAAATGCATGAGATGATCATGTAAACTGCTTATACGGTGCCTAGCATATCGTAGCTTCTAAATTAATAATCACTAACAAATTATAAGAACACTTAAAAAAGAAAATGCAATAATATAGAAGTTAAATTGTAAGTTAGATTTTGACAATGAGGGGCGCCTGGGTGGCTCAGTCGTTAGGTGTCTGCCTTCGGCTCAGGTAGTGATCCCAGCGTCCTGGGATCAAGCCCCGCATCAGGCTCCCTGCTCCGCGGGAAGCCTGCTTTTCCCTCCCCCACTCCCCCTGCTTGTGTTCCCTCTCTCACTGTGTCTCTCTCTGTCAAATAAACAAATAAAATCTCTTAAAAATTAAAAAAAAAAAAAGATTTTGACAATGATATATACCTATGCTGGATGCAGATATAGAACATTCCCATCACTTCAAAACTATGCCCCTGGGGAGACAAATTCCATCTCCCCAAGGCAACCATGTAGTAGGCAGAATAATGAGCCACTCCCCCTCAAGATGTCCTTGCCAGAATGCCTACAACCTGAGAATATGAATATACCTTTGAATATGTTACATGGCAAAAGGGACTTTGAAGACCTCGAGATAGGGAGATTATTTTGGATTACCTGGATGGGCCTGGTGTAACCCCATGAGTCCTTAAAAGTAGAAGAGGAGAGCAGAAAAATAGGTCAGAAGAAGATATAACAGTGGGGAAAGAAACAGGAGATTTGAGGTGTGAGGAGCACATGACCCACCGTTGCTGGCTGTGAAGATGGAGGAAGCCAAGGAATACAGGTGGCCTCTAGAAGCTGGGAACATGAACAATGAAACAGGGGCCTCAGTCCTACAACCACAAACACTTAATTCGGCCACCCACCTGAATTAGCAAGGAAATTGATTCTCTCCCAGAGCTTCTGGAACAAACAGTCCTGCAGCACCTTGATTTTAGCCCAGTGAGACCCATATCAGACTGTAAGACAGTTAGTGTTAAACATCTAAGTTCGTGCTAATTTGTTATGACAGCAATAGAGAATATAAACCATTTCCTGTGCTCTATCACTATCGTCTTTGTTTTTGCATTTCAAGTACATGTAATCATAAAGTATGAACTCTTTTGAGTCTGGCTGCTTTCACTTGACATAGTATTTTTGAGATTTACCTCTATTTTTGAAACAGTAATTTTTTTTTAAACTGCTGAGTACTGTTTCATAATGAATACATTATAATTTATTTATCCATCTTCTTGTTGATGGGTATTTGGGTTGTTTCTGGTTTTTGGTTATCATGATTATGTACATTCTTGTACAGTTTTTTTGTGACACACCTTTCCATTCCTTGGGTAAACTTGGGTAAAGATCTAGCAGCAGAACTGCTGGGTCACAGGGTAGATGTATGTTTAACTTTCAAAGAAATGCAAACAGTTCTCCGAAGTGGCTGTATCATTTCACTCTCCCACTTGCACTG
Source organism: Mirounga leonina (assembly GCF_011800145.1). Classification (NCBI taxonomy): domain Eukaryota; kingdom Metazoa; phylum Chordata; class Mammalia; order Carnivora; family Phocidae; genus Mirounga; species Mirounga leonina. The sequence goes on along the minus strand of NW_023270426.1, from coordinate 43,193,484 downwards.
AGTTCCAGTTGCTCCATATCCTCACTTCACTGAACTGAGCACTTAAAATGTATTTCATTGTGTACCTTAGTGTACCTCAACAAAATAGAGAAGAAAAAAATGTAACAGAATACCATATTTGTATATGCAGAAAATATTCATCATCTGTCTCAGAAACCATACTGTGGATAGACAAAGCACAGAAAAATTTTTGATTAAAAAATCTAATTTTACCAACATTATTTACTAGAAAATTTTCCTTCTGAAAATCACTCTAAAAATGAAATGAACATTAGTGGTTTTATAACTGAACTCAGGGGTGCCTGGGTGGCTCAGTTGCTAAGCGACTGCCTTCGGCTCAGGTTATGATCCTGGAGTCCCGGGATCGAGTCCCACGTCGGGCTCCCTGCTCAGCAGGGGGTCTGCTTCTCTCTCTGACCCTCCCCCCTCTCATGCTCTCTATCTCATTCTCTCTCTCAAATAAATAAATGAAATCTTTAAAAAAAAAAATTTTATAACTGAACTCAGTTTAGCACCTATGTATAATCTCTGCATATTTAACTTGCATATGAATTAAGGCTATAAAGAAATGTTTGCCTTAAAATTCTTAAATTTTAAGAATTTGTCTTAAAAATTAAAAAAGTTCTGATAGAATTTTTATTATGTGAGGGGTGCTTGGGTGGCTCAATAGGTTAAGTGGTTGCCTTTGGCTCAGGTCATGATCCTGGGATGGAGCCCCACATTGGGGTCCCTGCTCAGCAGGGAGCCTGCTTCTCCCTCTCCCTCTGCCTGCCGCTACCCCTGCTTGTGCTCACTCTAATAAATAATAAAATCTTTAAAGAATTTTTATTATGTGAGCTTTACTTATCTATTTTTCTATATATTTAAGTAATCTCTATGCCCAACATGGGGCTTGAATTCACCACCCTGAGATCAAGAGTTACATGCCCTACTGAGTAAGTCAGCCAAGTGCCGTCTTAAAATATTTTAAGACATCTAACATTGCTGAGGGGAGGTAAACTGTTACAATCTCTATACAGTACAATTTAGTGTATTTTTCAAATTTATAAATGCCCTAAATCCTTTGATTTTAAAATTCTGCATGCTGGAATATATTCTACATATTTATTTGCACATATGCAAAATAGTATTTGTGCAAAGCTGTTCGTATCAGCAGTCTATAATAGCAAGACATTGGAACCAACCTAAAAACTGCATCAATAGGGTTACTTTGCAGCTAAGGCTACTTTTTAATGTTTGGAATAATTTCTAAGTGAAAAATAATACATACATGTATTTGTATATTCATAAGATATCTGTAAGGATATACTATAAACTGACAAGTGTGGTAATTTCTAGAGAGGAGAGCTGTGTATCTGAGTGACAGGGGTGTAAAGCTTTTTGCCATTTATTAAGATTTTCTTTAATTTATTTATTTGATAGAGAGAGAGACAGACAGCGAGAGAGGGAACACAAGCAGGGGGAGTGGGACAGGGAGAAGCAGGCTTCCCGCAGAGCAGGAAGCCTGATGCGGGGCTCGATCCCAGGACCCCGGGATCATGACCTGAGCCGAAGGCAGATGCTTAACGACTGAGCCACCCAGGCGCCCCACCATTTATTCTTAAATTCTGAACCATGTGACCATTAACTAGTAAAAACAAGTATCTCTGCATTGATATAATAAGTATCTTAGGGGAGAATCATAATCTAAATTTAAAGGAAAACCAGAACCCTTAGAGATATCTAATTATAACTAGCTTCATTATTCTTTTTTTTTTTTTTAAAGATTTTATTTATTTGTCTGTCAGAGAGAGAGAGAGACCTCAAGCAGGGGGAGCAGCAGGCAGAGGGAGAAGCAGGCTTCCCACAGAGCAGGGAGCCTGATGTGGGACTCGATCCCAGGACCCTGGAATCACGACCTGAGCCGAAGGCAGATGCTTAACCGACTGAGCCACCCAGGCATCCCTAGCTTCATTATCCTACTGAAATTAGGAAAGTTTAAAGTCTGATCAATTATTATCTAAAAAGAATAATAAATCTATATTATAACAGATGTAAAGTTAATTCTTTTTTTAAGATTTTATTTATTTGAGAGAGAGTGAAAGCAAGAGAGATCACAGAGGGAGAGGGAGAAGCAGACTCGCTGCTGAGCGGAGAGCCCGATGCAGGGCTCGATCCCAGGACCCTGAGATCATGACCTGAGCCAAAGGCTGCCGCTTAACTGACTGAGGCACCCCTAAAGTTAATTCTAAGTGGAAATCACGTGCTTTCCTAAATTGGTAATATGGGAAAAACAATGGCTGGAGAAAAAAAGGAAGAGGAGAGAAATTAGTAAGTACGGTAAACAACCACCACCATCCTTCTTGGGGTAAATGAACTGTTAAAAAGGCCACTGCGGTATTATTTTGAACTTTAAAATATAGTTTATATCTTGGGATGCTGATTTTAATAGAAAAAAATAGACAAATTAATGAAAGCTACCTTTGCAGGCACGTTTAGAATAACAATTCCTCAATTTTATTGAGTCCTTTTCAACTTTCAATTCATTAAGAAAATTTTTTTTCAATTCATTTCACATACATTATTCCTTTTGCTCCTCATAACCCTATAAACTTAAGCAAATTTTATTCTGGTTTTATGTACAAGGGAAAAAAAAAGATACCCAGAGAACATGATTTGCCTAAAGTCACAATGTTTGTATGAGCTAGAAACCATACCCTGGTGCTTTTTTTTTTTTTTTTAAAGATTTTTAAAATTTATTTATTTGACAGAGAGAGAGATAGCGAGAGAGGGAACACAAGCAGGGGGAGTGGGAGAGGGAGAAGCAGGCTTCCCGCTGAGCAGGGAGCCCGACGTGGGACTCGATCCCAGGATCCCGGGATCATGACCTGAGCCAAAGGCAGATGACCAACGACTGAGCCACCCAGGCGCCCCATACCCTGGTGCTTTTAATACTGGTTTCCCTACTTCTGATCTGCATCCCCTTCAGCCCCTGCCCTATGTCTCACCTTATCTCTCATTAGAGTAATTTAATTTTTCTGCTGTTGTATGCCTCCTAGGAAATGACAACTTTAACAATGATGCAATATTTACTGTACCTATCTACTTAAAAAATTTTTTAACATACCAAAATTGCATTAAAACATCAATATGCAATTATTTTCCCACCACTCAAAAATTTTAATTATGTATTGAAGATTCTGGACCAGAAAATGTGTAAAGATAAGACAAAGAATATCAAAATAACTTATAACAAATTTCTAAAACCTCTCACATATTATAATTGTTAAGATAAAAATATGATTTACAATACATGTTTGCTGTTATGGTACAGTTAAAAAAATAGTACCCATACTAAAATTAATTCATCCTGCTTATCAAAATTCCTATTGTAAGAATGAAAATATTCAAATGCTTATAAACAGGTATTCAAAAATTTCTTTTGAACAACATTCTTTGGTGTTCATAAAGCTGCATATTATTATAGATCTATTTATCATACAGTTTTTTCAGACTATACATTCAGTTTAAATTGGAAATGAAAAAATATAAATTAGATATTGCTATAGAAAGTAGTTACAGGGTAGATATTTTGATTTCATGGTGCCCAAGAACTTACGGACAAGATTTACTTACTAAACTAACTACCTATTCTTTGATACTTCTTATAGATGTACATGTTCCAGAAACTTAAAAAAAACGTTATGTTTAAAGGCAGAAAATTCAAATGTGAGTTGACATTATTTATGATTCTCTCAACTGGTTGTTCCACAAAATATGGAGCTAAATGAAAAGATGAGAACCCTCTCACTGTTTGGATACCAGCCTCACAAGCAACTTGGAATGGGAGATTCATAACAAGAAATGGAATATTCTACTTCAGAGGAAGAAGACAAGTGATTGAATAACATGCACACAACTTAGTATAAGTTCTTTACCCTAATAAAGTAATTATTCATTTGCAAATATTACCAAAAGTAAAAAAATTTATTTTACAGAGTGGTTGGTTTTTGTAATACATCAATAATGTTAAACTTCCCTATTCTCACTGCTTATCTCATTTCAGTGGTTGTTTTTTCTCAAATAATTTAGTTTACATTTAAAGTGGCAATACAGCTTTTACTTAATGGATTTAAGTTATAATTAGAAACCAGTTTTATATACAGAAACTCCATAAATATAGAACTTTAATTCCTATTTTATCCTAGGGCTATGCAAAAAATTGACTAAAAATTTTTCATTTGGGTCTTTGTAATAAACATGTAAATACATTATTTACAATGGAGATGCTTTCTGACAGAAAGTAAACACACAGAAGTAATTTTGGTCTTCACTAGAATCCATCATTATATGTTCATTTTTGAAGATGATGTGATACATCATGTTCACTCAAATTTTAAGATTCCTGTTATACACATAATTCAAGTAATTATTTGACTTGTACAATTAATGCTTCATTCTGTATTTAAATATCCTTTAAGAAAGATTCCTTGATCCAATAGTAGGGAACTTCAGAATTTTTTTCAAATACAGCAAATGCTTCTGTACAATTATGTGCAATTTTCTTCCTTCTGGCAGTATTATAAATACCGAGTAATTTAGTCTTCATTGTTCATACCCCAGAGGTAATTCTCGAGTTATCTCACATGATGTAAGTACCATCTTTGTAGTATTTCATGGACTCCATTTGTTTTGTGATAGCTAGAACATCTTGAAATCCAGTACTTAGGCCAGACATATGTTGAAAGTATGCCTCTTTTTCCACTTGAATTGTTAAATTGTTTACTCCAGCATCTTTAAGTATTCCTGTAACCTGTTATCAAAACCCATACATTTTAAAGCATTTAGATTAATACATTTAGTGTATGTCTTAAATAACTGGTATTACCTATCAGGTGTTTCATAGCCACAGACAGTCAAAGATAACCCTCAAAGTAATATTTATTATTTATTTACTTGGTCAAATATTAGCTATAATCCTTTAGATGGCCAGTAAATTACTGACCTGACATTCAAAGTTGAAAAGGGAAACAGCTTTTGTTTCCAATATGGTAGGTTTAGAATAGGAATATAGGAACTGCTTTGATCCTTGCCTCCAATCACAGTGTTATACGCTGCCAGCTTGACTGTGATTATTATTAATCTAGATCTGTATTTATAATAATTTATTTCTGGATAATCGATTGGGAGCCAAGGTGGATCATAAGTAAACTTTATTACATTCACTTAAACTTGTCATCTAAATACTAAAACTTAATTTTATTTTAACCATTTTGGGGTAGAAAACAAATCTAGATATAAAAAATAAGTTATATTATCCTTGGACAGCTAAAAGATTGATATTTTTGAATAAATGATTACTCAACCGTATGATTTATAATATGTCCCAGTTTATACATGAATTAACTCAAATGAAATTACTTTAAAAACAAAAGATTATCACCTGCTGTACTATTCTTTGTTCCAGCACATCAGATGTCACCTGTATATGAATTGTTCCTGCCACAACACTGGCTGAATGACGCCAAAAATGAGGGTCTCGGTATGATATTAATCCTTCTATTTTCTGTATCTGTCAAATAAAAGGAGAGGTGATGTAAATGGACTTAAAAGGCTAATTTACTTAACACAAAGCAATCTTTTTGGTCCAGAAACCACTATTAAGCTGATTTTTAAAAAAGATAATAAGGAGAGCAAAGAAGTAAGAAAAGAAAGGGACAACTCATTTGAAGTAAAGTTGCCTAAAATATTTTGAACTGGGAGTGATGTCAGGGAAGACAGCTCTGAAGAGGAAATGAATGGGGGTCACAGGTGTCTTTACACTCAATAGTTGCATACCCATTTTCACCTCTTTAAGAGGTACTTTGCCTTTTCTAAACATTGGATACTTTCAATGGACTACTTGGTTTCCTCACGTTCATACACAATTCACATATTAATGTTTATATAAACATGTTCAAAAGATATCCTCTATGTTTTATTTTTTTTTAATTTTTTTTTTTTAAAGATTTTATTTATTTATTCATGAGAGACAGAGAAAGAGAGGCAGAGGGAGAAGCAGGCTCCCAAGGAGCAGAGAGCCCAATGCGGGACTCGATCCCAGGACCCCGGAATCATGACCTGAGCCAAAGGCAGACGCTTAACGATCTGAGCCACCCAGGCGCCCTCCTCTATGTTTTAAATGATTTTTTTTTAAAGGTTTTATTTATTTATTTGGGAGAGAGAGAATGAGAGAGAGCACATGAGAGGAGGGAGGGTCAGAGGGAGAAGCACACTCCCTGCCGAGCAGGGAGCCTGATGTGGGACTTGATCCAGGGACTCCAGGATCATGACCTGAGCCAAAGGCAGTTACTTAACCAACTGAGCCACCCAGGCGCCCCATCCTCTATGTTTTAACAATGAACTGATTAAGTAATAGATATTGCATACAATGTAACACTACATTCATTAGAAAGGTATGAGAGTGTTTATCAACATGACATAACTAAATGGGGAAAAATTAACAAAGCAGTACAAAACAGTTTTCATCATTTTTATTTTCAAATCTTTTTAAAATTTTTCTAAAGATTTTATTTATTATTTTTTTGAGAGATAAGAGTCTCCTCTGAGCAGGCAGCCCCGAGCTGGGGCTGGATCCCAGTGCCCTGGGATCATGATCTGAGCTGAAGGCAGACATCTAACCAACTGAGCCACCCAGGCACCCCTATTTTCAAAATACCTTAATATAGAAAAGCACATTTTAAAAGTGCTTCTTTCCACGGGCACCTCATTGGCTCAGCTGGTAGAACATGTGAGTTCAAGCTCCACATTGGTGGCAGAGATTACTTAAATAAAAACAAAAAAAAATAAAAAATATATTTTGGAAGTTTTCCAGAATGGGCATAATTTATTTTTGAAATAGAACTTTTTTTTTTCCTTTTGGTAGGATGTAGGATGTAGTATTCACTAATAAGAAGGTAAGAAAACTTTACTAATTTTATTTATGAAAACAATGTAAAGATGTTATTCCTTAAATAGTCAAGATACCAACTTTTCATCAGTAGATCCTAATTTAATATGATATGGCAAGGGCGTCTGGCTGGCTTAGTTGGTTGAGTCTGCCTTTGGTTCAGGTCATGATCCCGGGGTCCTGGGATTGAGCTCTGTGTGGGGCTCCTTGCTCAGCAGGATCCTGCTTCTCCCTCTCCCTACTTCTCCCCCTGCTTGTACTCTCTTTTTAAAAAAAAAAAAAAAGGGCGCCTGGGTGGCTCAGTCGTTAAGCGTCTGTCTTCAGCTCAGGTCATGATCCCAGGGTCCTGGGATCGAGTCCCACATCGGGTTCCCTGCTCCGCTGGAAGCCTGCTTCTCCCTCTCCTACTCCTCCTGCTTGTGTTCCTGCTCTCACTATGTCTCTCTCTGTCAAATAAATAAATAAAATCTTAAAAAAAAAAAAAAAAGAACATGTGACTCTTGTTCTTGGGGTTGTGAGTTTGAGGCCCATGTTGAGGGTAGATTATTTAAAAAGGAAAAAAAAAGGAATCAAATTCTCTTTCTCAGGGTCATGAGTTCAAGCCCCATGTTGGGGGTAAAGCTTACTTAAAAAAAATGAGGGGTGCTTGCCTGGTTCAGTCAGTAAAACCTGTGACTCTTGATCTCAGGGTTGTGGGTTTGAGCCCCATGCTGGGTGTAGAGATTACTTAAAAATAAAATTAAAAAAAAATTTATTTATTTTTGGGCATCCGGGTGGCTTAGTTGGTTGGGTGTCTGCCTTTGGCTCGGGTCATGATCCCGGGGTCCTGGGATCGAGCCCCACACTGGGCTCCCTGCTCACTGGGTGTCTGCTCCTCCTTCTCCCTCTGCCCACCTCCCCCCCACCCGCTTGTGCTCTCTCTCTCAAATAAATAAATAAAATCTAAAAAAATTTTATTTTATTTTATTTTTTTAAGATTTTATTTATTTATTTGAGACAGAGAGAATGAGAGACAGAGAGCATGAGAAGGAGGAAGGTCAGAGGGAGAAGCAGACTCCCTGCCGAGCAGGGAGCCCGATGCAGGACTCGATCCCGGGACTCCAGGATCATGACCTGAGCCGAAGGCAGTCGCTTAACCAACTGAGCCACCCAGGCGCCCCTAAAAAAATTTTATTTTAGAGAGCAAGACAACAAGAGAGTGGACACACTAGTGCGGGGAGGGGCAGAAGAGGCAGAGAGAATCTTAAGCAGATTCCCCACTGAGTGCACAGACTGATGCGGGACTCAATCCCAGGAACCTGCGATTATGACCTGACTGAAATCAAGAGTCGGAGGCTTAACCAACTGAGCCTCCCAGGTGCCCCTTAAATATAAAATCTTTTTTACAAAAATATTATTTGAGAGAGCAAGCGAGTGAGAGAGAAGTAGGGAAGAGAGGGAGAAGCAGACTCCCTGCTGAGCAAGGAGCCTGATGTGGGACTCGATCTCAGGACCCTGAGATCATGACCTGAGCTAAAGGCAGGCACTTAACCAACTGAGCCACCCAGGCGCCCCTTAAATATAAAATCTTAAAAAAAAAAAAAAAAAGATATGGCAGACCACAAGCTGAAAAACATTTATTTTGTATTTGTTTTTTCTATGAATTGCCGGTTTATATTCTTAGTCCATATTCCTACAAGACTTTTTTTTTTTTTTTAAGATTTTATTTATTTAGGGGCGCCTGGGTGGCTCGGTTGGTTGGGCGACTGCCTTCTGCTCAGGTCATGATCCTGGAGTCCCAGGATCGAGTCCCACATAGGGCTCCCTGCTCGGCAGGGAGTCTGCTTCTCCCTCTGACCCTCTCTCCTCTCGTGCTCTCTCTCACTCTCTCTCTCTTAAATAAATATCTCAAAAAAAACTATAAAAAATATTTTATTTATTTATTTGAGAGAGAGAGACAGAGCAAGAGAGGAAACACAAGCAGGGGGAGTGGGAAAGGGAGAAGCAGGCTTCCCGCTAAGCAGGAAGTCCGATGCGGGGCTCAATCCCAGGACCCTGGGATCATGACCTGAGCCGAAGGCATACGCTTAACGACTGAGCCACCCAGGTGCCCCAAGACTCTTTTTCTTAATTTAAAAAAATTATTTTGGATAGTAAGTCTCTGCCTGTTTATATGTGCTGCAAATATTTTCCCCTTGTCTGCCTTTTCTTTTTCTCCCGAGTTCTATTTCTATTCCTGTATTCAAATATTTTCCCCCATTTATGTTCAAAAGCTATTACAAGAGTTTTGAAAATTACATTTAATGTTTCATAAGAAACTTGCTCAGGTTTGCAGGTTCTTTATCTTTCCATTAAAAGATGGAAAAAAGGCATCCTTGCCATGCTTCACATTTGATTAGTTGCTTCTATATTAATGCATAAAAGCTTTGGAACAAATTGGTCTCAAACAGGAGCAGTTCACGTCAGAAAAAATTAGAATATGAGCTAATATTCAATTTTCTACATTCACAATGCCTGAGAAAGCATTCTGATTATTGCAAAAGTTTACTTAACAAAAAAGTTCAATATGAAAATGCACGTGACCTGATTTTTATATTGTAGTAAAAGTGCTTTGGAGAGAGGACATGTGGAAGCAGTTGATTTCTTCCAGAGTACACACCCATTGTTTATACTCGTTCCAAGACTTCTAACATACCATTTCCTCATATTACAACCATTCCAATCTTGTTCTGTGGCCCACTAGTTGCCATTTCCACACATTCATCGTGTATCACAAGACTGACAAAGAGATTGAACCCCTGCAATATTCCTTGGATGTGTCCGCCACCATTTAATTTCAGTGATAATTTCTGGTCCATAAATTGTTTCAACTTGGGAGTGGGTGAGCTTTGCTCATGGTGTCCACTCTGTAAAAGATCTGTTTTTTGTTTTTTTTTTTAAAGATTTTATTTATTTGACAGAGAGAGACACAGCGAGAGAGGAAACACAAGCAGGGGGAGTGGGAGAGGGAGGAACAGGCTTCCCACTGAGCAGGGAGCCGGATGTGGGGCTCGATCCCAGGACCCTGGGATCATGACCTAAGCCGAAGGCAGCCGCTTAACTGACTGAGCCACCCAGGCACCCCGATCTGTATTTATTTGTTAATGGAGTCTTCTGCTGATCGATAATTTTAAATTGCTCTTATCTCTAGATTTTCTTCCTTCCTTTTTGGCTTCTAGGTGTTTTTTTTTGGTTTTGTTTGTTTTTTAAGATTTTATTTATTTGAGAGAGAGAGAGAGAGAGAGGGAGAAGCAGGCCCCTCACTGAGCAGGGAGTGCGACGTGGGGCTTGAGCCCAGGACTCTGGGATCGTGACCTGAACCGAAGGCAGATGCTTAACTGACTGAGCCACCCACGTGCTGCACCCCCTTCTTTCCCCCGCCCCTGCTTTTTTTTCTTTAAAAAAAAAAATATATATTTTTTTTTTGAGAGAGAGAGCATGAGCATGAGTGGGTGTGGGGTGGCACAGAGGGAGAGGCAGACTCTCTCCTGAGCAGGGAGCCTGACAAGGGGCTTGATCCCAGGACCCTGAAATCACCACCCAAGCTGAAGACAGACGCTTAAACAATTGAGCCACCCAGGTGCCCTTTGGCTTCTAGTTTCAATTCAAGCTTATTAAAAAAGGCTTTCTCTACCTCTGTAGAGAAATATACTAAAAATATTCTTCTATTTTATTTTAGTAGTTTTGTTATTTTTTATCATTTACATATTTAGTCCACTGGAAATATGTTTTGATATTTGATGGTAAAGAGATATAGCTTTTCTTTTCCACCAAGTGGAAATATTAATTAGGCCCACCCTTTTTCCCCACTGATCTGAAATGCCATCTTTGCTACATACTGAATTCCATAAATTCCTGGGTCTGTTTCTGCACAACCAATTTTCTAAAAATTGATTTTTGTGTTTACTGTTGTGCAAGAATAAAACTGTTAGTTGTGTTAGTTAATTCTGTAACTTTATAATCACGGAATGGGATCCTATTAGTTAATTCTGTAATTTTTGTATTTTTTTTGTTGTTTATTCTCAAGCATTAACTTTTCCAAATAAGTTTCTAAGTAATACTGGATTACCTAGTCTCCCCCAAAACAAAAACAACCAAAAGAAAAGAATCTCAGGAGAGGCAACTGCACTGAGATTTAAATGAAAGAAATACAACTTCACAATACAGTTTCCCATCCAAGAAAAATCTCTCCATTTATTCACTCCCTATTTTATATGTTATTTATTCATTTATTTTTGAAAAAGAGTGTGTGCGCACACACAAGTTGGGGGGGGGTGGGCAGAGGGAGAGGAACCGAGAATGTTAGGCAGGCTCCATGCGGATGCAGGGCTTGATCTCACGACCCTGAAACCATGACCTGAGCTGAAATCAAGAGTCAGATGCTTAACCGACTGAGCCACCGAGGTGCCCCTTTTTATGTCCTAAAACTGTATTTTCTTAATTCATATTTTGCACATTTCTAGTTGGGTCAACTTACTCGATTTCAAATGCTATTTTATTTATTTATTATATTTTCAAATTCTATTTTAAAAGGAAAAAATACAGTGAAGAAATTGCACACAGTACCTTTTCTAAAGCAACATGTAGTTCTTTTTCATATTCTGGTGGCAGTCTCAAAAGTAGAACCTGACAGGCATCTTTAATCAGTGGAACAACACTGAGAAATATTAATACAGCAATAAAGAGAGAACAGAGGGGATCAGCAATGAACCATCCAAACTGCTCTATAAGAACTGTGGATACGATCACACCAATACTGCCAAGTGTGTCTGCCAAAACATGTAGAAATACACCTACAAGTAAAATATGAAAACATTAAAAATTAAAGCACATCTAATTTAGTTCTTTTATCCATTTTATAAATATTACTGGGTACCTACTATGCACCTAATTCTGCTAGGGGATAGTACTTAAAAACAAAAAAACCATGGTCACTGCTCTCAAAGAATTCACAGCACAGTGGTAAAAAGGGAAAGATACAGGCAACTATAGCACAGAGTGGTGAGTTTTATGATGGTGTGGTTTTCCTAGAAATCACACGAGCCAAGTTTTGATGTTATCCAAATTAAGCAATCACAATAATTCAACACAATAAGTGATAAATAATTCCCCTATATATTTTACAGTACAATAAAAATTTCCTGGTTCTTTTGTAGTGAAAGTTCATAATGACACAGTATTTCCCTTCCAAATAGTATTCATGCAAATGTTACTATGAAAAAGACTCTATAATACAATAATCTATTTAAAAATTGACATTTATGAACAAATGTGAGCATTTTCTACAGCAGATGACTTCAGACATTTTTTTAGCAGCAGACTGTTTTTCAAAAATACAACTGTACCAGAAGCCTAATATTTAATACAAATAAGACAGTGTCAATTCAGAACACACTTGAAAAGTAGGGCAATATTTGGCAAGGACTCACCCCTCATGTTAGCATTCATGCCTCTGCCTGCAGATCCGTGGCTGTGACCATGCCCATGGTCACTGTGTCCATGCGTATGGTGGGAATGACTGTGATCAGATGAATGACAGCTTCCCTGAGAAGCTCCATGGTTATGGTTATGGGCATGGCTAAAGGCACAGATACCAATAAGGTTTACTATCAGCCCTCCAACTGAGACTGGCTAGTAAAAGGAGAAAAGAAAACCTTTAAATTTGTAATTTTAAAAGTACATTTGTTATTTAAAAGTTACTATATATCTAAATATGTTTTTCTGTTTACAGTTTTCAAAGTATTTTTGTAAAACCTAAGTTCAGTAAGGAAATCCAAAATTTTTAAAAAGATTTTAGAATATTTTAGAGGAAACATTTTAACTTTCAAATAGCAAAGTTTTGACAAGTAGAGGAATTTGGGCTTGCTTTAATCAAGTGAAGAACAAGTACTTGGTTCATGGTTTATGAATAAGTTATGCTAGAGTTTTGTTTTATTTAAATAAAGTTTGAAAGTACTGCTTACTAGAGCAAGTATGCACTGTAGCTGAAATCTCATTTTTATTTCGGTTTGTAAGGCAATGATTATAATTTACTAACTAGTGGATTACAAATACATATTATCTTATTGCGTTTCTTAAAATATAGTAAAATTTCCCAAAGTAAAAAACATGTAATAGAAAAACAAACATGTAATAGTAACCTTTCACCTTTTTTTTTTTAAACAAAGTGAATGGAATTATCTTGATTTAATAATGCCACATAACACCCCAAAGGATAAACAAAGTTACTTACCCTTGATTATCCTCTCTTACAAAATGATTTTGGATGGTTCAGGGTGTTACTTAATTTACATATATTAAAATTTCTCCTTTAGAGAAATCCACTTGATTTATAAAAATAATATATAAAAATAATGGGGACAGATAATTCTAATTGATTTCCAAAGTTTATTTTTTAATTTTTTTAAAAGATTTTATTTATTTATTTGACAGAGAGAGAGATAGCAAGAGAGGGAACACAAGCAGGGGGAATGGGAGAGGGAGAAGCAGGCCTCCCACAGGGCAGGGAGCCCTATGCGGGGCTTGATCCCAGGACTCTGGGATCATGACCTGAGCCGAAGGCAGACGCTTAACGACTGAGCCACTCAGGCGCCCCTGATTTCCAAAGTTTGTAAGACAAGAGATTTACTTTAGTAAACATGTATTATACACTTCTTACTGAGGCTCAGACCATTTATCTGTCAGATTTTAAAATTTTAGTTAGCTTTATGAAGAGCTTGAAAATGGTTACTGAATTTTGAATTAAATCAAACACTGCATACAGAGACCCCATCATCTCAAGTATTTCTCCTCTAATGATAAATACTTCATTTGTATAGATTTCATCAGAAAAAAGTAACGTAGAAAGTGCAAGCTCCCTATAATCTAACCCCCAAAAATTAGTCACTAAGAGAATGGTGTACTTTCTATGCACATACTAAAATACATACATAAACACATTTTTAAACCAATAATAGCATCATATTATAATGCTACTTTGGCATTTTTTTTTTTAACTTAGTACAGTTTATAAGTATTTTTCATGCCAGTGTATACAGATATGCCTCATTCTTTTTATTGGCTGTACAGTATCCTACAAATGACAGCTTTATTTCTTTATTTAACCGGTCTTGTCCTTGGTGGACATTTTTTCACCATTATGAACAATGGCACAAGGAATCATGCACCTTTACACACCTGTGCAAATATTTTTCCAAGTATTTCTGTAATAAATATTAAAGATCAAAAGATAAAATCATTTAAAATTTAAAATATATTTCTAAACTGTAATCCAAAGCATTTTACTAATATAAGCTTCCAGCAACCAGATTTATAACTTACAGTCATTCAACAATTAATTGCTGATTTCCTACTAACAAGCCAGGTCCTAGAGTTTAAGAGTTAATGACAGACAATTCAGGTCCTGAAGATACTTCACTTACATCTTTAATTGTGGAAGAAAGACAAAGGAGTTATAACTCAATGTTGCTTAAAAAAAAAAAAAAAAAAAAAAAAAAAGGCAAGATACAACAGGAATACTGAGAAAGGGAAATCTACCAAACTTTGAGGAGGGAAGAGAGGGATTAAGGGAAAGTATCTCACTGGAAGAGACATATAAGCAAAGTCCTGACAAAGGCTGAAAGGCAGATGTGAGGGAAGGGCATGCCAACTACAAGAAACAGCACATGCAAAGGTTTGGAGGTAAAGGAAGAACATTATAAACTACTACAGCAGTAGTACAATCAACAAAGTAAAGCCTTTAAAATGATAATATTTTTCTGATTCTTTCCCTATCATTTTGCAAATTTCCTCAGGTAGTTATTTATTTTTTAAAGATTTTATTTGACAGAGAGAGACACAGCGAGAGAGGGAACACAAGCAGGGGGAGTGGGAGAGGGAGAAGCAGGCTTCCTGCCGAGCAGGGAGCCCGATGTGGGGCTCGATCCTAGGACCCTGGGATCATGACCTGAGCCAAAGGCAGACGCTTAACAACTGAGCCACCCAGGTGCCCCTTCCTCAGGTATTTAAAAAGCATATCTTCACACAAAAACATTTAATAAGTCAGAAAGAAATCTGTATGTTTTAGACTGTCACCTAAGGGCGCCTGGGTGGCTCAGTTGGTTGGGCGACTGCCTTCAGCTCAGGTCATGATCCTGGAGTCCCAGGATTGAGTCCCACATCGGGCTCCCCACTCAGTGGGGAGTCTGCTTCTCCCTCTGACCCTCTCCCCTCTCATGCTCTCTCTCACTCTCTCTCAAATAAATAAAATCTTTTAAAAAAAAATAGACTGTCACCTAATATTCTGACTAAAATATTAGAGAAAAGGATTAATTTCTAAGAGTCAGCAGCATAAATATAATTACAAGATAAGAAATTATGTTAATTTAAATTAAAAAACAAAACCTTCCTAGATCAGTAACTATGAGTAGTTAAACTTTAGCATGGAAAATGCTGTAGGGGGTATGAATAGAAATTCAAACAGGAAAATACTTACTGTTAACATGTGTGTGTCTAATTCCGGAGGATCAATTAATCTAGCCACTGACTCCATAAACACAAAAAAAGCTATTACCATTAGAAAAAGTCCATTAATAAATCCAGAGAGAATTTCTATTCGGCCATACCTAAAAATGTAGAATGTATTTTTAGAAAAGGAAAATGATAAATATTTTTAAAGTAAAAAGAGGATATAAGTCCAGATTTTCAACTACATATATAAATAATACGATCAGAAAATTACCAAGATTTTAAACACCATACTAATGCTGGAAGAGTCTTTCTGTACTTAAGTTTGTTGCAATTACAAATATTTATCTAAGTCCTTCTTCAATGTTTCCCCTTACACAAAGCCTTTCTTAGCAAGAAGTTCCTTCTTTCCCTTTAATGGGCTCTCCTTTGATGGGCTCTGTACCTCTGTCACAGCCCAGAGATTTTGCTTTGTACCAAAATTATTTGTATTTTTGGCTCACCTAGCTTTCAAAATATTAACAGCTGAAAAGAGCTGAATTTATCAATCCATTCAGGGTAGGTCTTATCAAAATTCTTTGTACAAATCAAGGATTCTAACATTTGTTGAACTGAATTATTCAGTTGATGAAGGGATATTTCATGTTCATGCATAGTCCCTTCAAATTTTGAATACTCTAACAGCAAAGATGCAAATGACCATGCACATTCCATTGTCTCAAATAAACTGTTAGGCAAAGAGCTCAAAATCTAACTGATTTTCGCTCTCTCCATACAAGAGGAATTAGTCAGGGAATATAATCTTGAGCTTACTGCAATTTATTATTTATCATATGCTTGGTTTATTTCCTCGTATCTACTTCAATTTAAAGAAAACTAAGGCTCTGAAAAATTATTTGTATTAAAAGGAATAAAATTTTATTCCCTAAGATGGAATTTGCCCCTAGGATTTTTTCATTGTGTTATATCACCTTGATGGTCAGTGTACCTACCCATAGGAGAAAATCCGAGTTGCTTTCCATCTACTCATCAGGGCCGCAAAAAGCCCCATGACCAAAGCAGAGCAATCAAACAGCATGTGAAATCCATCTGAGATCAGACCCAAACTATTGGTCAACACGCCATAGAATAATTCCACAAAGGTAAAAAGCTAAAAAAAATTTAAAGAAAAACGGGAGGAATATGTTAGGAGATTTCAAGAGATTTATCAGAACTTAATCATGAGAATTTTAACCTTTTAGTTAAAAAAAATTTTTTTTTAAAGATTTTTTATTTATTTGACAGAGAGAGAGAGAGAGAGAGAAAGGCAGCAAGCGAGCACGAGCAGGTGAAGGACAGGCATAGGGAGAGGGAGAAGTAGGCTCCCCGCCGAGCAGGGAGACCGATGTGGGGCTCGATCCCAGGACCCTGAGATCATGACCTGAGCCGAAGGCAGGCGCTTAACCAACTGAGCCACCCAGGCGCCCCTTAACCTTTTATTATGCAAATCTTACTTGAAGATATACTGCCACTTTATTTCAATTCATATAAACTGTAAGATAAGGACACCTGGGTGTCTCAGTTGGTTAAGCATCTGCCTTTGGCTCATGTCATGATCCCAGGGTACTGGGATCAAGTTCCGCATCGGGCTCCTTGCTCAGCTGGGAGCCTGATTCTCCCCTGCCTGCTCTGCCTGCCACTCCCCCAGCTTGTGCTCTCTCTGACAAATAAATAAAATCTTAAAAACAACAACAACAAAACTGTAAGATACTACACTGAATCAGATATGTTCATCTTATAAATTATTTAAAAGGAAATAGTTTCATTTATGTCTGTAGAACTCAATAAACTAGGCTATAAAATGTTAGCAACCTGGTCTATGGTGAGATCCTATAAGAAGTAGATAAAAATCTAAAATGCCTCAAAAATTGTTTGCTTAAGTAGTCTGAATATGATCCTGTAATCCTCCTATCACTGAGAGAAAATATAATTTTAGCCCCTGAGTATCAGAAATTTGGTAATTATGAGAATTATACCAGACTGTCAAAATTAAAAGATTAAGCTTTTAAGATATGCCACAAATATATAAAAATCTTACCAGATTCAAGCACAAGAAGTAAAAGATCTGCCTAGAGTCATTCTCCTCAAGAATCTGTTTTAGTGATTCCTTAATAAACCTGGGGATTGACTGGGAGCTATGCTGGAAAGCATCACCCATGAAGTTATAAAGAGGTGTTCCTTCAGGAGAATATCCAATTAGGGTGCCTTTCTGTCCTCTCTTGGAAGGAGATGACAAGATGTTGGCAGCTTTTAAAAAAGAGAAAACAACAGCAACATTACAAGTTTTAAAAGCTTAAGCTACCAAAATCAACACGGTATCTCTCAGCACTAAATGCAAGCACTAAACAAATTCCCAAATTAAGTAAATGATTTCAACATCAGAATCCATGAGATGAAATTTCCCGAGGGGAAAAATGCTCACACAAAATGAAGAATATAGCGCTCACTACCACTCCTCCAGACAGGACATGTTCAGTGCTTTCCTGGTGTGCTGCTTTGTTCATAGCTCGAAGCTGGTCTGTTATTGGATGTGTCCAAAAATTTCCAAAAAGTAGAGCACTAATAAAAATGGGAAAGGATCCATAGCGGGCACATTTGGAAACTTCCATTTTGACTGAACAAATGGAATCGACATAGAAATCCAGAATCATGACAAAAAAGATAACTGTTGTGAAAGGCATAATGAGAGAAAACCAAGACTCAACTTTACTCTAGAAATTAAAAAAAGGAAAAAAATAGTTAGTACTACACCGGAATAAAGTTCACATCTTATGTTTTAGTTAATCCCTTTATATTTAAACAAATATTCTAACTCAATGATTCATAAAATGCCAAGACATAAGAGCTGCAAAATATTAGTACATTTCCCAGTAATCCCCAAAGTATTGAAAGCAAAAGCACTATGGTTTAATAATTATATAAATACTAGGTGACCCACAATCCTTGTAACACACAATAACTATAAAACGGGTTCTTTAGGAGTGTCTGGGTGGCTAGTTGGTTAGGCATCCGACGCATGATCTCAGGGTTGTGGGATCAAGCCCTGCAATGGACTCAGCACGGAGTCGGCTTGTCTCTTTCCCTCTGCCCCTTCCCCAGCTCACTCTTTCTCTCTCTCTCTCTCTAAAATTAATAAATATTTCTTTAATTGATTCCTTTGGGCCACAGGAATAGGATGAATATACAAATGTAATAGTACCTCATTTGTATTCTCTATAAACAATAAATTTACTCCAAAATTTTTCAAAAATGATAAAAAAAGCAATGATAATTTAAGATTCTTGCAAGCTCAAAGTGAAATAAAATACAATGTACTGAACTAAAATTTTTTAGTAAGAGCAATTCATTTTACTTATTACCAATAAATTCCTACTCTTACCTCAGTTGTCATAGAAAGAACAATGACCCAGGGGCACAAGAGAAGCACAGAAACAAGATGGGATAAAGCTTGAAGACGTTTGGCTCCACCAACATCTATAGAGAGTTTTCTGGAAGCTGTATGAAAACCAACTTTACAACACAAAGCCAGTACTAGCAACAATACTCCACCCTATGAGTAAAATTAGATAAGTTTCATTAGAAACACACAGTCCAATACCCAATCCTTAAATACATAATATTTGAAGAAATGGAGCTATTAGGTTTCTTCCATACGCCAAATTACTGAACTACTTAAATGTCAGGCAGTACTGTAAATTACTGGTAACTTTTTTTTTTTTTTTTTACTGGTAACTTATTTTAAGTGCACTTTTAAAGTTACAGTTGCTGTAACTTTTCACAGTCTCTTGATCTCGTCAGGAATAAAGAAAAGAACATACCTTGTGATCTGCCACACCTAAGAAGGCAATGGCTGTGTAAAGCATGTGAGTTAGAGCACTGTCATGATGTCCTTCAGCTAAGTGAGTTGCAGTAAAGGAAAAAAAAAATCCCAAATATTAACTCTTTGAATCCTGAGGTCCTCCTAAAATTTTAGCTACATTATTTTAGGCTGACTATAGACTAGTTTGGGGGCCCCAAACCTGACTACTTGCAACAGTTTATTGCCCTTAAAAACAAAACAATTAAAAATTTAATTTTGGGACATGATTTACAAATTGGAATGGCCTGCATTTCTTTTGTTGTTTCCAAAACAATTATAATAGTGCTTGAGATATAGTTGTTAAATATTGGTAGTGAACCTCCAAAAGTATATGCATGCACATTGTAAGTAGGAGAAAGGGACAAGAGCAAGGACCTTCTTGGACCACTACTGTCATGGAATTAAGGTTGCTCTTTCAGAACATGTCAAATCAGTCCTAAATCTGTTTCTAAATCACTGACCACATAAGCCTCGGTAAAGCAAGTAGCAAGGAGAAAGGGGCAGGGGTGGCATATCACAAGCAACCTGGAATTCTGCAAAGTCACACCACTCTCTTTCACTATAACAAAGTAAACTATTAATTAGTTAACTGACAGGCTTTAGGACAGTATAAGTAACCAGAAGAATCAAAACTGGTGTTCTAAGGTCAGCTAAATGGAGTGGGCAAAGGTGTATGGACAGGAAAGAACAAGGTATGTCTGTTTGTAGAGGAAAAGGAGTATACATATTTGACTGGAAAGCTGGGGTTATAGAATAGTGGAAGCTCAACTAGAAATAACAGTTTAGAGCAAGAGAGTGATTACCAGGTGAAGGAATTTCAGCTTTTTTCTTTCGGGCAAGAAGATGCCAAAGATTTTTCATTAAATTTCAAAGAAGTTTGTATTTAATAATTGCAACTGACTTCTAAATTGAGCATTTAAATCGTTGAATTTATTACAAGGGAGCCAAAAGAGTGATTTTGTTGACTGGCAAATAAAAAAAAAATTTTTTTTTAAGCACCAGGACATTCTGAAATATTCTTTCACTGTCCCTATAGAAGATATTGATGGAGATGCTATAAAATATTTAGTTTAGAATAAATTTATTCATTATTTGAATACCTACATTAATCCATGGAAGTTTCATTCATGACTGATTTTAATTCAATCCTCCTTCTCGTCCCATTCTGCCAGTCTTCTATTTTTCTGCAAGACTAAATTACTCCAATCTATTGCAAAAGGATACGGTGTTCAGCCATTTTAGC
This sequence comes from Mirounga leonina, assembly GCF_011800145.1. Classification (NCBI taxonomy): domain Eukaryota; kingdom Metazoa; phylum Chordata; class Mammalia; order Carnivora; family Phocidae; genus Mirounga; species Mirounga leonina. The sequence goes on along the minus strand of NW_023270426.1, from coordinate 43,172,952 downwards.
CATGAGATCATCATTGTCGAAAAGCAATAGGCAGATCACAGCAATAATGAAAAAAGCAGCCCCTCTTGTCTGAAAATGAAGAAAATATTATCAAGGATGGCTATTTCAAGAGTTGACTTTTAAGACCATGACTATACAAATGCTAAAGAAAAATGTTTTTCATATAAATATTTAAAGAAAAAATAACATCTCACATTAAAGCCCTTCTATTATATAATATAAATTTGCAGTATTTTTTTTTTTTTTTTAAGATTTTATTTATCACAAGCAGGGGGAGCAGCAGAGGAAGAGAGAGGCAGGCTCTCCACTGAGCAGAGAGCCCTATGTGGGGCTCGATCCAGGACCCCTGGATCATGACCTGAGCTCATGGAAGACGCTTAACTAAGACTGAGCCACCCAGGCGCCCCTCTTCTTTTTTTTTAAAGATTTTATTTATTTATTTGACAGAGAGAGAGACAGCGAGAGAGGGAACACAAGCAGGGGAGGAGTGGGAGATGGAGAAGCAGGCTTCCCGCTGAGCAGGGAACCTGACAGGGGGCTCAATCCCAGGACTCTAGGATCACGAACCGAGCCTAACGACTGAGCCACCCAGGCGCCCCCAAAGTCATTTCTCATATCCAGTAAAACTGTAGAGCATTTAAAAGCTGATGAATTTTTTATAAGTTTATATTCTCATCCCAGGAAAGGATTTTGACAAAAAAAAATCAGGAAAAACATACTGCCTAGTTTATGCAAATACTTCAGAATTTAGGGTATAAAAGCCATCTAAATAGCATTATTATACATTCTGTATTTATAAATTTACAGGTATACTGCCACATACTTTCATTAAGTAAAAGTTAAAATTTAAAGTGAGACTCCTATTCTATTCATTAACATGATTACCACTACACTTGATAAATTCTCTTAGTGTGGTAGACGGATATCTTGACAAAAGCCAGTACACATAAACCACACAATTTTAAATTTCATTATTTTCATTATATTAGAATATGACAGTATCAACAATATCCAGATATGGAGAATAGAATTTAATCTTTTGTTAAAGAGGGCAACTTCTGTAGTGCTTCAGTCATAACCAAGAAAAAAAACATGCTGTGTCCTGAATAGATGCCCAGATTCATTACAGACACTAAGGGCACGATATGCACGATTTATATTCTAACTTCTGAGTATTAGTGCAGCAAAATTTTTATTTATTTTAAATTATATTCTTAAAAGATTTATTTATTTGAGAGAAAGGGGGGAAGGGCAGAGGAAGTCTCAAGCAGACTCCACACTGAACAAGGAGCCGACACGGGGGCTCAATCTCATGACCCTGAGATAATGACCTGAGTTGAAACCAAGAGTCAAGGCTTAACCGACTATGCCACCTAAGGGCTCCCCAATTTTTTTTTTAATGTGTTAAAAACATTTGTATTTCTTTTGTGAGTTGTCTTTCGCTGCCCTTGGCTCATTTTTATTGAGAATCTTATGCATTTTTCTTAACTGACTTTACTAATTTATATTTTGAAAGAAATGTAAAACTTTTATTTGTGGTAATTTTCTGTTGTTGGTTGTTGTCTGCACAACGATTTCTGTTACACAGAAACTTATAATCATTATGAAGTACAAATGTACTGAGTTTTCCCATTGTGATTTTTTCCCATTGCTTTTATGCTCAGAGTTCTTTGCTTGTAGTTAATTATCCATCTATATTTTATATTATATATATTGATGTTTTTATATTATCACACATTTATAGCTCTATTTATATTATTTTACATATTATAGTATATCACATTTATATATATTACTTTATACATATATTTGTATTGCACGTTGCATATTTACATACATTTTACATACTGTTATACTATATTGAGACTATTTTATATTATATATATATTTATTTTTTTATTTTTTAAAGATTTTATTTATTTATTTGACTGAGACACAGTGAGAGAGGGAACACAAACAGGGGGAGTGGGAGAGGGAGAAGCAGGCTTCCCGCTGAGCGGGGAGTCCGACGTGAGGCTCGATCCCAGGACCCCGGGATCATGACCTAAGCCGAAGGCAGTCGCTTAATGACTGAGCCACCAAGGCGCCCCTATATATTTATTTTTATCCACAAAATGCTTCAATCTAGTTGACATTTATTTTGGAGTACTCTATGAGTGCGATGAAAGAAACAGTGGCATATGCTTTAATATTAATTATCCCATTTGAAATCTATGGGTTGGGTAGTCTCTCTGCTCTACCTGGCATGTTATTTTGTTCACTTAATTTTATTCATCTGCCTCCATTACTTGGGAGCAACAGCTCCTTTTAGAACAGGGACTACTACATCTTACTTGTCTTTATTTCTCCTTTCCCCTATAACTGGGACAATGCATCATACACAGCAAGCAATTTGGTAAAAAGGAAATACTGTAGGTATAAAAATTTGGAATTGCAGATTCTTGACTCATTTACCAAAAAAGGATAATACTTAAGTTACTTAAGATAAATAAGGCCTAGTTGGCAAAATGTTGGATATTCATCAGACTTTATAACAAGTTCTTAGGTGTTTTCCAAAATTGATGAATAAGGGTAAAGAATGAGGTGGGCGGGGGTGCCTGGGTGGCTCAGTCGTTAAGCGTCTGCCTTCGGCTCAGGTCATGATCCCAGGGTCCTAGGATCGAGCCCCGCATCGGGCTCCCTGCTCTGCGGGAGGCCTGCTTCTCCCTCTTCCACTCCCCCTGCTTGTGTTCCTTCTCTCGCTGTGTTTCTGTCAAATAAATAAATAAAATCTTAAAAAAAAAAAAAAAGAATGAGGTGGGCAAGAGGCCTGAGTACAGCACCATGGAGATCTTTGTGGTGATCAATCTGTTCTGTGTCTTGATAAGGTCTATGGATTATACCAATGTCAATTTCTTAGTTTTGTTTTTAAGATTTTATTTATTTATTTGACAGACAAACACAGTAAGAGAGGGAACACACGCAGGGGGAGTGGGAGAGGGAGAAGCAGGCTTCCCACTGAGCAGGGAGCCCGATGCGAGGCTTGATCCCAGGACCCTGGGATCATGACCTGAGCCGAAGGCAGACGCTTAACGACTGAGCCACCCACGTGCCCCAATCTCTTGGTTTTGATAATTTACTTGAGTTGGGTAAGAAATTACCATTGAAATTGAGTGAAGGGCACTCTTGGTGCTATTTTTGCAACCTCCTACGAATATCTGATGATTTCAGAATAAAAAGTTAAAAAAAAAAAGTTTGTAAGAAAAAGTTAAAATTAACAGAAAAAGCCCCTACATTCTTTTAAATGGTAAAGATTTTTATTTAATTGGTTTGGATAATATTTTACATGTATAACTTCCAATTTTCAAGTGTCTAATAACAGAAAATTGTACCTTTGCTGGTCCTCCTCCAGAACTAGTGAATAAAACACTGAGTAGTGAGATGACAACAATATCACTGTGTTCAAATAGCAGCAAAGTCCTATAAAAATACAATATTATCATTCATAAAATATATCTGATCTTCACCAAGAAGCATAAATTCAACTACAGTAAGAGAAAATAAATATTTCCCCTTGATTTCATAAAACACTGAGAAAAATAAATAGGGACAACTGCTTTGGAATAATCTATCTTCTGGCCTTATCTACCCCAGAAAGGCTGAGACTAGGGGCACTTGGCTGGCTCAGTTGGTAGAGCACCCCACTCCTGATCTCGATGGTGAGTTCAAGCCCCATGTCGGGCGTGGAGCTTATTTAATTAAAAGAAAAAAAAGAACCTGAAATGGTACAACTTGTAGGATTATATCAATCAATTTCTTGTGTATGTGTATGAGGAAACACTTAGAAGGTTGCTCCTATCAGCTATGTTTGCAGTATCCCCAACCTAAATGTCACTGGTAAGGGAATAAATAATATAGAATATATCCATTCAATAGACTATTGTACAACAATAGAAATGAATGATATTCTATGAATATATTAAGAAATGCTGAATTGTACACTTTTTATTTTTTAAGAGAATGGTTTTATTTATTTTTAAAGATTTTATTTATTTGACAGAGAGACACAGAGAGCGAGCACAAGCAGGGGAAGCAGCAGGCAGAGGGAGAGGGAGAAGCAGGCTTCCCGTTGAGCAAGGAGCCCTATGCAGGACTTGATCCCATGACCCTGGGATCATGTCCTGAGCCGAAGGCAGACACTTAACCAACTGAGCCACCTAGGTGCCCCTGAATTGTACACTTTAAATCTGGTACAGACTGCATGTTTGAGTCCCCTCTAAATTCATATGTTAAATCCAATCCCCAGTGTGATGGTGTTTGGAAATTGGGGCCTTTGGGGTGCATAGGTCATGAGGGTGGAACCCTCCTTCATGAGTGAGATTAGAGTCCTCATAAAAAAAGACTACAAGAGTATTCTCTTTGCACATTCTGCTCTGTGAGGTTATTGAGAAAAGATAGCTATCTATGAACCAGGAAGCAGTCCCTCACCAGACAGTCTGCCTCACCTTGATATTAGACTTCCCAGTCTCCAGAACTAAGAAATAAATTTGTGTTGCTTAAAAGCCACCCAGTCTATGGGGCACCTGGGTGGCTCAGCTGGTTAAGCTTCCAATTCTTCTTTTTTTTTTTTTTTTTTAAGATTTTATTTATTTATTTGACAGAGAGAGCGAGACAGCACAAGCAGGGGGAGCAGGAGAAGGAAAGGGAGAAGCAGGCTCCCCGCTGAGTAGCGAGCCTGATGCGGGGCTCGATCCCAGGACTCTGGGATCGTGACCTGAGCCGAAGGCAAACGCTTAACCATCTGAGCCACCCAGGCGCCCCTAAGCTTCCAATTCTTGACTTTGGCTCGGGTCATGATCTCAGGGTCCTGGGATTGAGCCCCATGTCAGGCTCCACACTCAGTGGGGACTCTGCTTCTCTCTTTCTCTCTCCGTTCCTCCCCCTGCTCATGCAAGCTCTCTCTCTAAAATAAATAAATCTTAAAAAAGAAAAAAAAAAAGTGCCACCCAGTCGATACAGTATTTGTTATAGTAGCCCAAATGGACTAACATAAAAAGAATCAATGTTATGGTATATGAATCCTATTTCAAAAAACTGCCATCAAAATGAATGAACTATATATATCTTATATGCATCAATATGGGCAAGTTTCAAACATAACATTAAATGGAAAAAGTATGCTGTAGAACATGCATGCAATGTAATTCTATTCATACAAAGTAAAAAACTTGCAAAGTTAAACATTAAAAAAACAAACATAAAAGACATAGATACTATGTGAAAACACTATAAAGAAAACCAAGAAAATGAAAAACAAACCTTAAGATGCTGATTATACCCAAGGGTAGGGCGAGATGGGGACACAGTCAGGAGTGGCACACAGGGCTTCAAAGGTATTGGTAAGGTTTTATTTTTGGGGGTTGGGTGTTAGATACATGAAGGTTCACTTTATTATTACTATTTTTTTGAAGATTTATTTATTTAACAGAGAGAGAGACAGAAAAGAGAGTGGGGGGGAGGGACAGAGGGAAACTCAAGCAGACACCCCGCCTTTTTTTTTTTTTTTTTTTTAGAGAGGAAGAGGGAGGGGCAGACGGAGCCCAATGTGGGGCTCAATCCCACGACCCATGAGATCATGACCTATGCCGAAACAGAGTCAGATGCTTAACTGGCTGAGCCACCCAAGTGCCCCCACTTTATTATTATTTAAACATTCATATTTACTCTTTTATATGTATGAAATATTAAAAAAAAAAAAACTGGGACGCCTGGGTGGCTCAGTCGGCTAAGTATCGGCATTTGGCTCAGGTCATGATCCCAAGGTCCTGGGATCAAGTCCCGCATTGGGCTCCCCACCCTGCTTCTCCCTCTGCCTGCCGCCTCCCCTGCTTGTGCTTTCTCTCTCTCTCTCTCTGTAACAAATAAATAAAATCTTAAAAACCAAAAAAACCCTGAAAAACATTAATACCAGCCAAAACAGGGCTTATAGGATCTAAATATTAAGATTTTTAGCTGCTCTTTTAAAAAATTTTCATTTTTCCTCTTTACTCAAAAATCTGTAACAGAACACAGCAGTGCTAACTTTAATTCTATTAATAACTGCGAGATACAATTTAAGAAAATAAATATATCAGCAAAGTAATACCAACCTAAAATAAGACAGGCTATGGAACACCGAAGGAGTCTTTCTAATCAAGAAATTGCATGGGGCGTCTGGGTGGCTCAGTTGGTTAGGTGTCCGACTCTTGATTTTGGCTCAGGTCATGGTCTCCGGGTTGTGAGATGGAGCCCAGCATGGAGTTCCAACCTGGGTGGAGAGCCTACTTAAGATTCTCTCTCTCCCTCTGCCCCTCCCTCAAAAAGAAAATCACGCAATTCCTTTTTTCTTTTTTGAGAGAAAGCAAGCACACACTTGTGCAAATGGGGATGGGGGGTAGAGGGAGAAGGACAGAGAGACAATCCCAAGCAGGCTCCACACCCAGCACAGAGCCTGATGAGGGCTCGATCTCATGACCCTGACATCAAGACTTGAGCCGAAATCAAGAGTTAGATACTTAACTGACCGAGCCACCTAGGCACCCCTGCATGATGGCTTTTTTTTTTTTTTTTTTAAAGATTTCATTTATTTGACACAGAGAGAGAGAGCACAAGTAGGCAGAGTGGCTGACAGAGGGAGAGGGAGAAGCAGGCTCTCCACTGGGCAGGGAGCCGGATGCGGGGCTTGATCCCAGGACCCTGAGATCATGACCTGAGCCGAAGGCAGCTGCTTAACCGACTAAGCCACCCAGGCGCCCCTGTTTTTGTTTGTTTCTTAAATTTAATTTAATTAATTTATTTAAGAGATAAAGTGCACAAGAGGGGGAAGGAGCAGAAGGAGAGGTACAAGCAGACTCCATGCTGAGCATGGAGCCCAATGCAGTGCTTGATCTCAGGAGCCTGAGATCATGGCCTGAGCTGAAATCAAGAGTTGAAGACTTAACCAACTGAGCCACCCCAGGGCTCCTAATTGTTTTTTTTTTTAAAGATTTTATTTATTTGACAGAGAGATAGAGAGAGCACAAGCAGGGGGAGCAGCAGGCAGAGGGAGAGGGAGAAGCAGGCTCCCTGCTGAACAGAGAGCCCGATGTGGGGCTCGATCCCAGGACCCTGGGATCACGACCTGAGCCGAAGGCAGACGCTTAACGACTGAGCCACCCAGGCGCCCCATCCTGATAGTTTTAATAAAAGAATGAGAGGGGCAGTGTTGGCAGAGGAGCTGGTGGTAGTGCCGGGTTGTAAGATGGGAAATATAAGACTAAATAAGGAGTCAAGTAAGAATTTAACAATTTTCCGCCTTTCTTCCCTAACACATTGGGACAGTGATTTAATAACATACAGAACAAAATACAATCTCACAGGAAAGAAATTCTTTTAAAAAAGATTTTATTTATTTATTTGAGTGAGAGAGAGAGATAAAGAGAGTGTGAGATCATGAGCAGGGGGAAAGGGTAGAGGGAGAAGCAAACTCTCCGCTGCGCCAGGAGCCCGATGTGGGACTTGATCCCAGGACCCTGAGATCATGGCCTGAGCCGAAGGAAGATACTTAACCAACTGACCCACCCAGGTGTCTCAAGATTTTATTTATTTATTTGAGAGAGAGAGAGAGAGCATGCGCATAAGCAGGCAGAGCGGCAGGCAGAGGGAGTTGGAGAAGCAGGCTCCCCAGTAAGTAGAGAGCCCAACTTGGGGCTCAATCCCAGGACCCTGGGATCATGACCTGAGCTGAAGGCAGACACTTAATTGACTGAGCCACCCAGGTGCCCCCCAAATTTTGCTTTCCTACTGGTTTTTATTTACCATTTCAGACCTTTTAGTTTCTAAAATCAGTTGCTAAAAGGGATCACCAATGGATGATAAAAAACCACCTATGTTAAAAATTTTCTGAAACTGTTTGGACTCTTAACTAGTAAAATATCACAACAGATCATGAACAATACATTTACAGTGTTCACCAAAAGATAGTCCACAAATTAAAGAGGTTTTGTCAGCCCGCCCCATATAAACAAATACTGAGTTATATCCAATGCTATAGGAGTGAGAGAAGCATTTGTATATAACTTAACATAAATACTTGACATAAAATATAATGGAATAAAACTAATATTCAAAATTAAGAAATATAAGTAAACATTCAAAATATGCATTTTTATTTACCTTAGTGGTCCACAAAGAGTGAGGCCAAAAAACCACAAGAGTGAAATGATACACCCAGCAACTGCATGTTTAAATATTTTGATCCACTATGAATGGAAACAAAAAATTAAAAATTTTAGTCGTATGTTTTGCTAGTATCTTAAAATCTTAAATAAAATATACAGGGAAAGAAAATAATGGTAGCACTTAGATATTTTAAAGGCTAAGTAATTACATTTTAAAAAATAATCACATATTTTGAACTTAAATAGAAAATGTGCAGATCCCTTGACTAAATCTAGATTTGTAAGACAGTATTGTTTTCCATTTTCTATATTCTTGTCTGTTGTTAGATCTTGAAATCTTTTTCTATAAAATACAAATTTGTGGGTTTTTTTCAATAGTTTCTCACTAGTTTGCTAGAACACGTGATGTTTTAGTCTTTAAATTCTTTTCCATTAGATATTCAGAGCTTCAATTACTTGAAAAGAGAGAAAAAAAGCTATGATGGGGATTAAAATATTAATCCTATTTTTAAAACATGCATGGTCTCTAAAACAGAGGTACATAAATTTGTCATTCTAATAAAAAGTCATGGCACAGTTTTCTAAGTTGTTGCACAAAGCAAACATATAGTAGGATCTAACGACTGTCCAAAGAGGTAATAATGTGAGATGACAATACAGAATGCAGGACATTTCTATATGCATCCTGAACCTCAGGTGCCTAAAGAAAATGATGATGATGATGATGAGGGTGACAGCTAATACGTATTGTTTGCTGACAATATGCTGGGCACTATTTCAAGAACTTTATATGTATTAATTCATTCATTCCTCACAGCTCCATTACAAAGGTATTATTAACTCCATTTTACAGGTGAGAAAATTGAGGTAGAGAAAAATTAGTAACTTGCTCAAAGTAAGACTTCATAAGGAGGACAAACAGAATCTGAATTTGTCTGACTCCAGAGTCCTCAGTAACCCCTATGCTTTATCTGCCTCCTAATGACATTTGTCCTAGGCTTTTGGGCATGTCTCCATGTCACATTTAGAAATCTTTAGAATAGAGTCCTGCATTAAAAAAAAATTTACTTTATACCTTAAAATTTTTCTACTCTCTTCTCCATTTTTAAACATTCTGTTATCTTAATACTTTATAGTTTATTCTTGAAGCCTTGATACTGAAAAGCAAGTCAAGAGCAACTTAACTATGGAAATGTTCTGCTGTGTACTTAAATCATTTAAGTAACTCTGATCAACACTTCTCCTGGCCTAATGACTAGGAAAGCTGCTAGGAAAAAAGGACTGTGGAAAAAACTCACCTGGTGTTTGGTAATACTTTTCCCAGAAGAAAATGGCTTTTGAAACAAAACCATAAAAAATGCAGTCCTGTGAATAAGGAAACATTAATATTAATCTATCTTATATACAAAGTGTGATGTTAAGTAAAGATACTTTAAATGAACATACTACAACTTGAAAGGTATGTTACCATCTAAACAAAGTATACTGGAGAACAATATTTATTCTAAGGCTTCCACTGGAACATACGGGGAACTCTTATTTTGTAACGCCTTCAGAACCAGTTCACAAGCCACAAAAGAAAGGGGTCTCAATATTTTTTCATACTTTGAAATACAAAAAAAAAAAAAAAAAAAAAATCCTATCTTCTCCAGAACTTATTAACAAATCTTGAAATAACAGAAATTAAGAATGTCCTTACCTTTCACATTCCCAAAATGGTTATATAAAAATGCATACAACTGATTACTTAAAATTTCCTAGTCAAGAATCACTTTCCATAATTACTAAAATTAACTCCCTGGAGTCTTTAACAGAGAGTGGTCACTATCAATCTCAAGTCCAAAGAAACTTTATTCAGAGAGAATTTCTTACTATGTGCAGAATAATATAAAATTTATTTTATATGAGGACCCTGTACTGTGAAGGGAGCACATCATGAACAAAGCCCAGCACAGTTTAACTTAGAAAATAAGGAACATCTGTGCCAAGACAAGTCTCAGGTTACATTCTATGCCTGATGGAAGGCTGAACTACACCAGTGGTATGGTTTGGGAATTCCTAGGGCCTGGAGACTCTTTTAGGGAGACTGTGGGGTCAAAACTATTTTTATGAAAATACTAAGAAATTATCTGCCCTTTTCACTCTTACTCTTTCAGGGATGTATACAGTGGAGTTCTTCAGAGGCTAACTGATAGGAGATGCTGCACAGACTTAATGATGAAACGGACGTGAAAATTCAGCAATCCTCTATTAAGCTGAACATTAAAAGAAATGTGCAAAAACCTCTTTAACACAAACTATAGTACAAGTCTAGTTTTGGCACGCTATTATAGTATAAGGAGGAATAAATAGCACAAAATATTTTATCTAAAATTTCCTAAAGATAATCAGTTAAAACAGAAGTTTCAAATAAATAAAACATTAAGGAAAAAAGAACCACAGACACTCACCCAAGTTTTAATATAAAAATGAACTGAACAATGTGAACTGCTTTTAGGAGATCATATGATTCAAAAAGTCCCACAGCCTTCAAAAATTTAGTGAAACATAGTAACACAATATATTTTGTTAATCTGAAAAATAAGAGCAGAAACAAGTTTCAGTATCATTAAAATCACAAGGAACTCTGTAATATGTTTTTTTCTTATTATACAATAAGGATCATTATAAAAACCACAGATACTCATTACAAAAAATGAAACAAACAAAAAAGCCAAACAACTCACCATCCACATAACTACTATTAATATCTTGGTATATAAACTTCCAGATTCTTTTTAATGTACATTCTATTTATATATATGTACATTCTATATATATATACACACACACCACACATACACATACATATATAGACACAGTCTGTTAAAAAAACAACAAAAAAAGAGGCCAAACTAAATATATTCGGGGTGCCTGGGTGGCTCAGCCATTAAGCGTCTGCCTTCGGCTCATGTCATGATCCCAGGGTCCTGGGATCGAGCCCCACATTGGGCTCCCTTCTTGGCGGGAAGCCTGCTTCTCCCTCTCCCACGCACCACCCCCCCCCTTGTGTTCCTGTTCTCGCTAACTCTCTGTCAAATAAATAAATAAAATCTTTAAAAGAAAAAAAAGTATGTTCTTGGTTAACTGAGTTGTCCAGATTATTTTGTAATCTGCTTTTTAAACCTAACAGTTACTTCAAACAAAGAGAATAAAAACAGACACCAAACTCTACCTGCGATGAAACTAGAAGAGCACAATGTAAGAAGGAACAGAGGAATGGTAAATGCCTTAGGTTTGCCCCTCCTCTGCTTTGCTATGTGATGGCAGTTTAGAGTCATGGTTGAAAAGTCAAGCAACCTGCCCTACAGAGTCCTGTAAAGGCTCAGGAATCTGAAGCACCTCAGAAAAGGCTGGGGAGCTGAAAAGAGGAGCAGCATCAACAACTCTCTCCTCAGTCATGACAGGACACATGAGGCTTAGTCTCTGGAGAGGTCTAGACATAAGGCAAAGCAGAGAGGAGGGGTGAGGTGCTAGAATAAAATCATGGAAATTAAAAGTAAGTTTCCTTCTTAACCCCACCCCACCTCCTTTTCTTTTACCTCCAATATCCTAACAACCAGGCTGCAATCTCTCAGCAGAACCCTTATAGGGATCCACTAGGAACAAGCCCTACACAGGTGTTCTAATTAGCTTTTTAGGGCTCATTCAAATATGAATGGCAAACATGGATAATCAGTCCTTTAAGATAAGCTTATGAGAGACCAAACAAAAACAACAAATCTGGGCGCCTGGGTGGCTCAGTTGGTTAAGCGACTGCCTTCGGCTCAGGTCATGATCCTGGAGTCCCGGGATCGAGTCCCGCATCGGGCTCCCTGCTCAGCGGGGAGTCTGCTTCTCCCTCTGACCCTCCTCCCTCTTATGCTCTCTGTCTCTCATTCTCTCTCTCTCTCTCAAATAAATAAATAAATAAAATCTTTAAAAAACAAACAAACAAACAAAAAAACCCAACAAATCTAAAAGATAAAGGGATCATAGGTAACAGCAGCAGAAAACAACAAAGAACTATAAATAACATTCTCTGAGACATAAGAATACTGCATGCATGAAAAAATTAGGCTACCATACAAAGAAAGAAAAAAGGAGCTCCTGAAAAAGAAACTGAAATTAGGAAAGAAATTACTTCAGTTTTCTAGCCTAGGCGTCTTCTTTGACCATATACTCTCTAGCAGTAAAAAAAAAAATTTTGCACATGAAACCGACTATTTATCTGTATGTTGTAAAAGTGTATTACTGTACTGATGTTATATTATATACATTATAAAACATACACAGAGACGCCTGGGTGGCTCAGTCGTTAATCGTCTGCCTTCAGCTCAGGTCATGATCCCAGGGTCCTGGGATCAAGTCCCACATCAGGCTCCTTGCTCAGTGAGGAGCCTGCTTCTCCCTCTCCCTCTGCTGCTCCCCCTGCTTGTGCTCTCTCTCTCTCTCTGACAAATAAATAAAAATCTTTAAAAAAAAACCCAACATACACAAATTAGAAATTAAAAAGAATGAGATAAAAAGTTGTGGAATTCTTAGTATTTTTTCTCTCACCCTAATAGGACATCTTGTGCAAGCCACTCAGTAGATGACTTTTTAAGTTTATATCAAATAGGTGTTACTACATTAAAAAGGAGGTGCAAGGAAAAAAGACAAAAACCAAAACCAAAAACGATATGTGAGGGATGCCCATGGCCAGCATACTGACAGGGATAAGAAGTCTCTATCAATGGGAGAAAAAATATAAAAAGCAAAACCAGAAGTTTAAAAGAAACCCAAGTCATTCAAATAGAATTAAAACAATCTGACAGACAATGGGGATATCAACGTAAAATATAAAAACTGATGAGTATGAATAATCCAGTGCAATGGCACTGAATTAACAAGAGCTAAACTATATTAAACAAACAGTAATCTGATTAAGAGGCATGAAAATATATATTTTAGGAAGATTTTGATGCAATTATTAAAGTAAATTTCAGTCCTTGAAAGAATGAATCTCAGCATCTTCACCATCCAAGATGGCTCATTTTCTGTTTTAGTCCAGATAATATCACACTAAATTAAAAAAAGATTTGACCAGGGGCGCCTGGGTGGCTTAGTCATTAAGCGTCTGCCTTTGGCTCAGGTCATGATCCCAGGGTCCTGGGATCGAGCCCCACATCGGGCTCCCTGCTCCGCGAGAAGCCTGCTTCTCCCTCTCCCACTCCCCTTACTTGTGTTCCCTCTCTCGCTGTGTCTCTCTGTCAAATAAATAAAATCTTAAAAAAAAAAAAAAGATTTGACCAAAGTGTCTTTTCTTATCATGAACACAATCTGGGGGGCCTTTTATAGTGCAGTCTGGGGATTCCCCTCCCCCCGGGGGATTTTAACTATGTGATAATTAATCACCCAAAAGCTAATAAAAATGTTATTGTGGAATAATGTAAGTCACATCCTAAAGAACCCTAAAGAAGTTCCTATTTAACCCACTTGTTGAACAGTATAAACTTAATTAAAATTTCTGTTTCAAAGATCAAACATATTTTCTGGGCTGACAAAAATGTTCTATAGCTTGGGGCACCTGGGTGGCTCAGTCAGTTAAGTGTCTGACTCTTGATTTTGGCTGGGGTCATGATCTTAGGGTCATGGGATCAAACCCCGTGTTGGGCATCGGGTTTCACGCTCAGCAGGCAGTCTGCTCAAGATTCTCTCACTCCCTCTCTGGCCCTGCGCATGCTCAGTCTCTCTCTAAATACATAAATCTTAAAAAAAAAAAAGTTCAATAGCTTGATTATGCTGAAAATTACATAGGTATAGAAAGAATGAAATCAAGTAGAGAGCAACACTCAAAACCGCATGGGCTTTACTCCTTAAGCTCTTAATCAGGTGTAATAATAAAGCAGCAGGATACAAGCAAGGACACAAAGAATAATAATGTCAAGATGAGGGAAAAAATAAAGACCAGGAAAAAGAGAAGTACATTAAAAATCACAGCAGTCTGGGAATTCTCAGTGTCAGCAAAGAGCCTTGTATATCCTCCATGGGGCCAGTTAGGCATTCTTCAAATATTCTTCGCACACTTACTATGTGCCAGATGCTATACACAGCCAGTAAGACCTAGGGGTGCGCTTCCCTCTTCCTGATCAAAAGGGAAGATGCAGTTGGACATACTTTCTGCCTTCAAGGGAGGACCTTTATCTAAAAAATGTTATCAAAATGTTAACATTATCTAAAAGTGTTATCCATCCTATAAACAAGCCTGAATATGAAAGCCAATACACTTAGGATGGTAGAGAGCAAAGACAAGGAATCTGGGTCCTAGATGGTATCACTGAGGTGCTGAGCAAATACCTACAACGTCTGGTTTCTTTCATGTGAGAAGAATATCTCCTCATTTGTTTAAAGTTCTCTTCATTGGGTTACTTACAACTGAATATATTTCTAGGTGCTATCTGTGACACTTAATGTGTAATAGAGACCCTGCCCATAAGGAGTCTGAGGCCTAAGGAAGACAGGCAAGCAAACAAATATTTATGTGACCCAATAAGTAATGGAGTTTTAAAAGAATAGTGGAAGCAACTAACTGTAACTTGGTAAGCAGGGGTCTGTCATTAGAGCTCGAGACGTCTAAGTGTGTATTAAAGACTAAGTAGGAATTTGGGGCACCTGGGCGGCTCAGTCGGTTAAGCATCCGACACTTTTTTTTTTTTTTAAAGATTTTATTTATTTATTTGAGAGAGAGAGAATGAGAGAGAGCAAGCACATGAGAGGGGGGAGGGTCAGAGGGAGAAGCAGACTCCCTGCCGAGCAGGGAGCCCGAAGCATCCGACACTTAATCTCAGCTCAGGTCTCGACCTCAGGGTCATGAGTTCAAGTCACACATTGGGCTCCATGCTGGGTGTGGAGCGTACTTAAAAAAATAAAAATAAAGACTAAGCAGGAATCACAAAGTAAGAAACCCGAAAGTGTATTTCAAAGCAGAGAGCAGCATATGCAAAATACTAGTACTAGGAACAAGCCTTTGAATAAATGACTGTATTTAAGCTCAGTTATCCAGATGATAGAATGATAAGAGGTAATCAAGGAAAAGGTAAATTATATATATATATATTTTTTGTTCTTTTTTTTTAATGTTATGTTAATCACCATACATTACACCATTAGTTTTTGATGCAGTGTTCCATGATTCATTGTTTGCTTATAACACCCAGTGCTCCATGCAGAACGTGCCTTCTTTAATAACCATCACCAGGCTAACCCATCGGTAAATTATATTTAATATACTTGTTTTAACAAGATTGGACAATATGTGAAATTCTTTTTTTTTTTTTAAGATTTTATTTATTTATTTGACAGAGAGAGAGAGAGTGCACGCAAGCAGGAAGAGAAGCAGGCTCCCCGCTGAGCTGGGAGCCCGATGCGGGGCTCGATCCCAGGACCCTGGGATCGTGACCAGAGCCAAAGGCAGACGCTTAACGACTGAGCCACCCAGGCGCCCAATTTCTAAGTACTTTCCGTTTGAAGTATTAATAAAACTTGAAAAATTTGGCACTTCAAAGGCAAGATTTAGTCATAAGGAACATTAATTTAAGTAAAATACTTATCTTTTTAAAAAAAGATTTATTTACTTTAGAGAGAGAGCACACGAGCGGGAGAGGCAGAGGGAGACTCTCAGACACCACACTGCGCCCGGAGCCTGACATGCTGAGTGTTCTCACAACCCTGAGATCACTACCTGAGCTGAAACCAAGAGTCGGACACTCAACTGATTTGCCACCCCGGCACCCCTAAGTAAAATATTTCTTAATAACATATTACTATTATGATCTTTCTGACACTAATTTTCTTTATTCCTTTTTTAATTTTTAAAATAGAGATTATAAAAGTAATTCCTGAATAGCTGCTTGTTATTAAAGTTTTAGATAAAATCATTTCTAAGTTCCTCATAGGCGATCAAGTGGTCATCCTTGCAAATCTTTTCCTTTGCATCTTCATGTAAGGACACATGCATATTTCATATATTCACATATTTACAATTATACACATATTTTGATAGTGACTTTTCACGTAATATATGTTCAAGATTTTTGCTACCATTATTAAATCAGGAAAATTATTTTAACATTTAGTTAAAAGTTGGACTCTGATTTTTTATTTATAAAACATTAATCTTTCTTTTTTAAAGATTTTATTTATTTGAGAGACAGACAGAGAAAGCACAAGCACGGGGAGCAGCACTGGGAGAGGGAGAAGCAGGCTCTCAGCTGAGCAGGGAGCCTGATGCGGGCTCAATCCCAGGACCCTGAGATCATGACCTGAGCCAAAGGCAGACTCGCTTAACCAACTGAGCCAACCAGGCATTCCTGGACTCTGATTTTTAAAGCCTCATTAGTGAAGTCTTCCTCTTGGGCTACAGATGAAACACTAACTAAGGCTAAATAACCATATACTAATAAGTAGATATTTGTAGCTCATATTGTGCAGGGAAACTGAACAGCTTCATTTACTAAGAAGGAAAGGGGGAGGTTAGGAGAGAAAGGCTCTTCAACAGGGGCAGTGGCCCCTGAGTCACTCACTGACTCTGGGAGACTTGGGGATATATTCCACCTACCCAACTGATAAATCATTATTTGCCATCAACTAGTTTCATCAAACGTTATCACTGGTCTTTTATGTAAAAATCTCTGGTTCTCTAAACTTGGAATTACCAAAATTTCGGTTTGGGTTTAAATGTGCTTCTTAGCTTTGCCCACTGCAGCAGTTCATGGTTCTCCAGTAAACAAAAAACACAATCAGTGTGTGAAATCCATGTGGTTTAGGATAACTGACTCTCAGTTCAGTTATTAGTTGGGAAAATAAACTTTTTTCTTTTTCTTTTTTTTAAAAGATTTTATTTATTTATTTGACAGAGAGACAGCGAGAGAGGGAACACACGCAGGGGGAGTGGGAGAGGGAGAAGCAGGCTTCCCGTGGAGCAGGGAGCCTGATGTGGGGCTCAATCCCATGACTCTGGGATCATGACCTGAGCCGAAGGCAGACACTTAACGACTGAGCCACTGAGGCGCCCCTAAACTTTTTTCTAGGTCTCAGTTTCTTGATCTGTGAAACAAGGATGTGCTATGTAGTCTATAGCACTGTTGTAGGGATTAAGTGAGATGCTATACTCAAAGGACATGGAACACAGGTATTCAACAAATGCTGACTGTCACCCTCTTTCTTGCAAAGAGGCCTTACAGAAGACAGAAACATTTAAAACAATTCCTTTTTTGTGAATTCAGCCACAAAAATATCCACAATTAAAGGATTTTTGAACTAGCTTTTGTTGCAGATTATAACTAGTATTTAATTATTAGTCTACACAAAGGAAAATTCTTGCAACTTGGAATCTATTAAAAATTCAACCACTCCTGAGTTGAATTTGATTTTGCAATGAACTACAATAGAAGGGCAGTTCTGCTAAGCAAATACTACAACAGGATAGCAAAAGACTGTTTGACACATCTACCTTGAATAAATAGTAACTTTATTTGTTTAAAAATAATTTCCAGTTTACCTAAAAGTGGCAAGAAGAGTATACCCTTTTCCTGGATTCCCTCATTGTTAACTGTCCCATTTGCTTTATTATCTCTCTCTCTCTAAATACAGGCTTTTTCTCAACTAGGAATAAGTTACTTATATCACACTTCTAAATACTTGATTTCCTAAGAATATGTACATTTTCTTATAAAATCAGGTAAGTTATCAACTTCAGAAAATTTAACATGGTTATACTTTATCACCCATAGTCCAGTTGTTAACAGACCTATTATTGTCCTTTTTTTTTTTTTTAAGATTTTATTTATTTATTTGAGACAGAGAGAATGAGAGAGAGAGAGCACATGAGAGGGGGGAGGGTCAGAGGGAGAAGCAGACTCCCTGCTGAGCAGGGAGCCCGATGCGGGACTCGATCCCGGGACTCCAGGATCACGACCTGAGCCGAAGGCAGTCGCTTAACCAACTGAGCCACCCATGCGCCCCCTATTATTGTCCTTTATAGCATTTTTTCCCCTCTACTACCAAAATCTAGACCAGAATCCCCTATTGCATTTACTTGTCATAGCTCAGTAAATAATATGTGATATGCTGTTATTTCAAAGAGATTAGAAAATTAAACTTAAACTACAAAAATGCAGCTGACTTAAGTTCTGTTCCAGCATTTTAAATGTCCTTTCCTTTTATATCAGCAACGCTATTTCTACAGTTCCAAATAATTTATCAAAACAATCTTTAAATCTCAAAAAAAGTGTTCAAGAACGAAAAAACTGAACCTCATTAAAAATGAAGACAATACCAAATTCCAACAAAATTGTTGGGCCGTATTTTATGCATCTTTGACCCTACCTCAGAACTTAAGATAGATCAAGGACACACTCGAGAGTAGTTACTATACTTACTTCTCGGGAGGTTAGTGGGAACATGGGGGGCGGGGCGGGTGAAGAGGAATTTTCGCTTTTTATTCTCTGAATTTTTGTAGTATTTGAGTTTTTTTTTTTTAAACAACGAGCACACATTTCTCATTTAACAATAAAATAAAATAAGCCAAGGAAAATGAAGAAAGCTAGATGACGGGCTGAATTTTTTTTTTTTTTTTTTTGGACGGGCTGAATTTTTGATGTGCGGGGTTAACCTGAATGTCGAAGTTCATCCGTTTGTACTTTGGTTTGTTCGCCTTTAGATGGTGACACCTTCCCCTAACTTACGCAGCGAGACGTCAGAAAGGTTTAGTAGTCACTAAACTACTATTTCAGGGAGAAAGAGCCAACGGAAATGGTTGTCACAGAGCAGAAAAACCCCTCCCGCAAACCGGCTGGCAGAGGGAAGGTTAACGGTATGCCTCGGACGCCAGACTCCAGCAGAACCGCCCTGGGCTTTAGAGCATTCATTCTGCAGCGGGCAACAGGGGAGCCAATGAAAGGCGCAGGAGGCACAGGGACAGGACGGACCGCTGTGGGACGCGGGCTGGGCTGAGGCCGTTCCAGGCCGTCAGCGGGACGGGAGGGACGCCGGTGCCCGCGCGCGTCCGGGGGGCAGCTGCCGTCCGGGTCCGCGAGTGAGCGAGCCGGCGCGCGCAGGCGCGGGAGAGAGGCGCTCCGGTGGCGCGAGCCGCGTCCGTCACTTACCGAGCGCTGGGCACGTCCACCGGCCCGAGGCCGCCGCCGCCGCCGCCGCCGCCGCCGGGGCCGGCTAGCACGTCCCCGCCGTATTTCTCCTCCATCCCGGGGCTCACGAGCCGCAGCCGCTGCCCCCGCCGCGGGGTGTCCTCATGTCTCGCCGCTGCCGCGGAACAGCGGGCGCAGGCGCGTCACTCCCCCATGGCAGCGGCCCCGTCGGGTCCCCGCAGGCTCGGCCGCCGCCGCTGTCCCCGGCTCCGGCTCACAAGCACACGCGCGTCGGGACTAGGCCGCGGGCAGTTCCGGCGGCGCCGGGGTCCCCAGAGGCGCACCGGCGCAGACGTTGCCAGGCCACGTCATCGGGCCCAGCAGCCCTCACTCCCGGGGGAGTGCCCAGCCCTGCGCCTGCGCACAACAGAACGCTCGCTTTCTTTTGCCCTTCCCTAGGTTCCGCCTACCACGGGGCGACGGATCGCAGCCTCGCTCCGGATCAGCCCCTCCCAGTGACGCTGCCTGTGCCCTTACCTGTCCCTGCAGCGCCACCTCAGGGCCGTCAGGAGTACAGCGGGTTCTTGTAGCACCGCGGAAGAGGGTATAGAAAATGGACAACGTGTGATTCGATGGAATAGAGTATCTTAAAAAAAATCCGGCTGCTAAACTATGCTACTTAATCCTGGTACATCAGTAAAACTTGGCCAGGTAGGACCAGGCCTTATTAGAGTTATTTTTCTGTTGCTAAAAATTTAGGAATGTGGGCTCTCTTGTCTGTATTTGTGTGAATCCCAACTCTGTTACTTAATAATTGTGTCACTTGGACTTTCTGTACCTCAATTTTTTTATTGGTAAAATGGGAATAGAAATATGTATATTACAGGGTTGTTGGGAGGATTATTTGTGTTATGTGAAAAATGTCTAGAATAGTGAATGGCACACAGTAATCAATGAATGTTAGCTATTATTACTCATAGGGAAATTGAAGACCAAGAGATGGAAATGGGGTTTGGAGCACTTTACAATACTCTACTTAATTTGATATACGTAAAAAGTCTTAGTAACATATGAAAGATTGAGAAATCACTGTGCCTGATGGAGCTTCATAGTCTATTGTGAAAATATTTATTAATTTGAGAGCAAGGCCTGGTTGGCAACATTATAGGTTAAAGGCATAAATGCTAAGGTTTTCCAAATAAGGTGTGATATGACTCACTGATAGACCCCGATCTGAAATTTGGATAAGGTTTTGGATATGGGAGAAAAGCATTGTGAGACAACACATCCTATGTGTAGAACACAGAGGAAGGCATGACCTTTGAAGGCTAAGGTGACTCTGAGTGACTTTTTTGTAGTAATTTTTTTGGGGGGCGTAGAATTCTTATTTTCAAATCAGAATGGTAGTGGTAATGAGTAACTATTGTGTGTTGTGTTTTCTAGAGCAAGTTCCATTCTTTTGGAGCCCAGAAGACTAGGTAGCGTGACACGTGTAAATTGAAATTCATCCCAAATGGAGCTTGAACACACTTGATATTTCTGATTTGGTTAGAATTATGGTGCTTTTCTTTTAGGCCAATGTAAGTACATTTCCTGCAACTGTTTTTGTAGTGGAAGGAGAAGAGCTTCTATATTCTTTTCACCTACTCACTTCTCAACCCATTCCAGCCTTGGCGTCTCCATCCATCTGTCCTCTGAAGCAGCTCTCTCATGGATATTTTTCAGCCATTTACTACCTCATCTCTCTAAAGCTTTCAACATAGTTGATCTTTCTCCTCCTCCTCCTCCTCCTCCTTCTTCGAGAGTGTGCAGGAAGGGGAGAAGGAGAGTGAGAATCTCAAGCAGACTCCCTGCTCTGCGCGAAGCCCGACACTGGGCTTCATCCCATGACCCTGAGATCATGACCTGAGCAGAAATCAACAGTTGGACACCTAACCGACTGACCCACCCAGGAGCCCCTCTCTCTCTTTCTTGAAACATTCCCTTTCCTTGGTTTCCAGAACTCGACATTTTGTTTTCTCAAAGGAAGCTCAAGTTCTTTATGTTTAAAAGTGAATGCATGATCTTTCCCTTAAACCTAATTCTCTTCTAATGTTTCCTACCTCAGTGGATGACACCATTTGTTAGCAAACCAAAAACCTAGCTATCATCTTGTACACCTCCCCATCACCAAATCATGTCATTTTTTACCTTCTCAATATTTCTTCAGTCAATCCAAATTTTTCCATCTCTATCACCATCATCAAGTCTAGGCTACCATCAACTTTTGCTTTAGCCACTAACCCCTTACTAGTTTTGCAAGTTTGCTCTTTCCATTCTCCAGTCTGTTTTTCACATTTTGCCACATAATTGTAACATTTTCCAAATGCAATTTTTTTTTAAAGTAAGCTCCATGCACAGTGTGGAGCCCAATGTGGGGCTTAAATTTACGATCTTGAGGTCAAGACCTGAGCTGAGATCAAGAGTTGGAGCTTCACCAGCTGAGCCACCCAGGGACCCCTCTAAATGCACATCTTATAATGAACTGCTTACCTCCCTGTACTTCACCCTGCAGTCTCCCAGTGGCTTTCTATTACTCTTAAGACAAACTGGGATCAACCAGGAATTCACACTGGTATCTCCAATTACAATTCAATCTTAGATGTTTTATCTAGACTTTCCCCCTTCTATATTTGTACCTCTCTTCCCTGGGAATGAGAAACATGGCTCCCATTATTCTCAATATATTCACTTATTTTCTC
This sequence comes from Mirounga leonina, assembly GCF_011800145.1. Taxonomy (NCBI): domain Eukaryota; kingdom Metazoa; phylum Chordata; class Mammalia; order Carnivora; family Phocidae; genus Mirounga; species Mirounga leonina. The sequence goes on along the minus strand of NW_023270426.1, from coordinate 43,150,890 downwards.
AGTCTTTTTGTATGTAACCAATCTCCTGACCATGTGGGCCGTCTCTTCTTCGGCAGGAAGGCTCATGCTAGCCTGGGCTGGCTGAGACTTCTCCTCCATCCCAGTTTTTTTTTTAAGATTTTATTTATTTCTTTATTTAGAGAGAGAGTGTGAGTAGCTGGGAGGGGCAGAGGAAGAGGGAGAGAGAGAGAATTCAAGCAGACTCCGCACTGAGCACAGAACTCGATGTGGGGCTCAATTCCATAACCTTGAGATCAGGACCTGAGTCAAAATCAAGAGTTGGACACTCAACTGACTGAGCCATCAGGTGCCCCTCCATCCCAGGTTTTTTTTAAAATTAATTAATTAATTTATTTTAAAGATTTATTTATTTATTTGAGAGAGAGAGAGAGAGCATGAGAAGGGGGAGGGTCAGAGGGAGAAGCAGATTCCCTGCTGAGCGGGGAGCCCGGTGCGGGACTTGATCCTGGGACTCCAGGATCGTGACCTGAACCGAAGGCAGTCGCTTAACCAACTGAGCCACCCAGGCACCCCCAGTGTTTATTTTTTAATCTGGATTTGACTCATTCACACAGAGTGACAAATATGGAAATGAAACATTTTCTCTCAATTTAACTTTCAGTCAGCTGGAAGGAGCAAGAAAGGGAAATACCTTTTTGGAGGGGCTCTACTAAGTACCAGGACATCTCTTATTTCATTTAATTTTTAGAAGACCTTTCAAGGTTGGCATTATTTTCTGTGACAGAGTTCAACCCCAAAAAGGTTAAGTAAATTGTCCATTATATAATAATGGGCAAAGTGCACGTCATTGTCAGCTGTTTTGCCACTTTCTTCCTGAGTGCATAAGTGACAACTGACTCCAGTGTTCTAAGAGAACCAGGATTGTAACCAGTGTTGTAAATGTTCCCAGGAAAAACAGGAGAGTGGGAAGTAGAACAGGAAAGAAGGACAAGCAAGGATGTGATATCCAGCAAAGTCCCACTGGGGAGCTCAGATACTGTGAGGATCACAGCTCCCCGAGGGTCCTGATTGGGGGGTGAGCTGTCTTAGCACATTTGGGCTGCTATAACAAAAATAACATAAAATGGGTGGCTTATAAACAACACACATTTTTTTCTCCCAGTTCTGGAGGCGGAGAAGTCCAAGATCAAGGTGCTGGTAGAGTTAGTACCTAGTGAAGACCCACTTCCTGGTGTTACCTTTTGTGTTTCCTCACTTGGGGGAAGAGGTGAGCTAGCTCTGTGTGGTCTTTTTTTGTAGAGGCACTGATCTGAATCATGAGGGCAGAGCCTAGTAACCTAATAACCTTCCTAAGACCCACCTCTTAAGATCATCACCTTGGGGGTTGGCATTTCAACCTATGAATCTTGGGGGAACACAAACATTCGGGCCATAACACAAAGGAATTGGAATATTTTGGGAGCAGTTCTCTGACCAAAGAGAGGAAGGTGCTGGTTATTAGGAGTGCTGCTGACATGTGTAAAAATGGCAAAGGGATCCAAGGCCATATGAGCAGAAGCCTTACTGACAGTATCCACTACAAGGCTACATATATTTTGGTTATTTTCCACATGCTGTGTTCTCCCTTCCCAAGGTTGAAACCAGAAAACTCCCTTTCCTAGACTTCCTTGCAGCTAGGGTTCTGGCATAGGACCTGGGTTTCACCAGTCAGACATCTCCAGGTGTGACTTCAGCTGAGAAAGCAGCAAGTGGGGATGCTCCTTTTTCCTCTCCGGAGGAGGCATCCGGCACTTTGGAAGTAGCAACAGCAGAGCTTCTGGTGTCCATTCCTAAAGGTCACTGGTGCCTAGCGACAGTGGCGGTGGTGCTTTTGGCGGAGTGGCCTTCGTGGTGTGGCTGGGCCTTGCTCCCGGTTGCCATAGAGGCAGAGCCTGGCTCTCTGGTCCTCCGAGAGGTTCTGTGAATTACCCGATGTTCCTTAATAAATTCCTGCATGAACTAGGCAGAGCAGAGGCGGTTGTTTGCAATTAAGAACACTGAATGGTACCCGTGATATGGTACCAAACCTCAACTAACAATAAGCTGCACATAGATTTTGTAAGTGCATTTTATTTCAGACCAAGGAGCAGTAACAATGCTCTTCGAAACCAACACATAATATGTTGTGCCTTAGTGGAGAAAGCAACCCCAAACTCATAAGATGACCTCATCTGATGCCAGACATACTCGTATCTTCTATTTGAAATCAGAAAAGGAAAGTGAGGCAATGTTCAATAATTCCTCATCTGTCCTGACCAGGCAGGAAGAAGATTGGGGGTTTGAGTGCTCTGGAATTCTCAGAGATCTTGGGCTTCATACAACAACTGCAAAGCTCTACAGGGAAGCAGTTGGGAGTTTTAAGGATTTGAGTTCTTTGCATTAGGGACTCTGTGTAATGTTTTTAGCAGTCATTAAATGTGAGCAGTTAAAAATAAAAAACACTATGTACTGGTATGATGAGGAGGATGCAGATGAGGAGATGAAGAGAGATAGTTCACATTTACACATTTTGAACTAGCAGATCAGAATTTTATTGTGGATCTTGAAGTTTCATTGTAATTATGCCTCAAGTGTTTCAGGAATCGATCCTTCCATTTATCCATTCATCCACTCAGTAGTCAAAAAGGAAGTATTTATTGAATGCCTATCATGTGCCAGTACCAATTATATTCTAGAGTGGAGGAAAATACAGTATTATCCTTCTTCTCAAACTGATTAGAAACTGAACTGGTAGCAACACCCTTTGGGGAAAACAAACTGAAAAGAATCTTGTTTAGAGACAGATTTCGGTAGGTCTTTTCTGTTTCTGCATGTCTTCCCAGCAGAGACATCGACAGCCTTTGTTACGGACTGTATTTTCAAGGCTGTTTGTATAGCAAACAGGGGGGAGGGGGTGCAGGGGGAAGATTTGTTTGCTGATCAGGATAATAAGGATAACGTCCCACTCTAAGACAAAGGTTGGGGAGGTTTGCTAGCAGACTCTTTAAAAGATTGGAGTTTCCTACACTCTCAGTTGCATGCTTAGCATCTACCTAGGCTGTCCGGCATCACTCCCATGGGATTTGGAGGTGGAGGTGGCAAGACGGAGTGATGCAAACATGAGGTTCATGCAGCCTGCGTGATTAACAAAGTCCTTTGTCTCTGACCCAGGAGTCTTGGTTAGACTTCTGCCAGCTTCCAGGAACCTGGCAGGCTAATTGTGAGTTTGCAAGCAGGGTAAAATCTTAGTCCCTTCATAATTCCTGCCACATCTTCCCATGAAGATAATATTATTGGGACTCCTGGGTGGCTCAGTTGGTTAAGCGTCTGCCTTCGGTCCCAGGGTCTTGGGATTGAGTCCTGCATCAGGCTCCTTGCTCAGTGAGGAGCCTGCTTCTCCCTCTGCCTGGTGCTCCCCCTGCTTGTGCTCTCTCTCTCTGACAAATAAATAAATAAAATCTTAAAAAAAGGAAAATAATATTATTTAGCAGTTAATTAGAAAAATTCATAGCACACTATCATCAAGGGTATGGGAAAACAGGTATTCAGATTGGAAAGAAAGAAGTAAAACTACCTCTATTTGCAGATGACATCTTATATACAGAAAATATGAGGAATCTACTAAAAAAATTGGTAGAAATAAACAAATTGAGCAAGGCTACAGGGTACTAGATCAATATACAAAAATAAATTTCATTTCTATGCATTTGTAATGAACAATCCAAAGATGAAATTAGGAAAACAATTCCATTTTCAATAGCATCAAAAGAATAAAATACTTAGGAATAAATTTGACCATAGGAGATATAAAAGATATGTTTTGAAAACTGTGAAACATGTTGAAAGCAATTACAGAAAACCTAAATAAATGGGAAGGTGTCCATGTTCATATTTAATATAATTGAAGTGGCCATATCCCCCAAATTGATTTACAGGTTCAATGCAATCCCTGTAAAAATCCTAACTGGATTTTTGCAGAAATTGACAAACTGATCTTAAAATTTACATGGAAATTCAAGGGACCTCAACTAGCCAAAATAATATTGAAAAAGAAAAATGTTGGAGGACTCACAATTCCCAATTTCCAAACTTACTACAAAGGTACAGTAATAAAAATTGTGTGGCACTGGCATGAGAATAGATATATAAATCAGTGAAGTAGAATTGAGAGTCTAGGAGGAAACCCTCATACTTACACTCAATTGATTATGAACAAGGGTGCCAAGATAATTCAGTGGAGAATGAATAATCTATACAATAAATGGTGTTGGGACAACTAGATATTCATATACAAAAGAATAAATTTGAATCCCTACCTCACACTACAGGCAAAAATTAACTCCAAATATTTAAAGATCTAAATTTGAGAGCTAAAACTATAAAGTCAGAATAAAATATAGGTGTAGATCTTTGTGACCTTGGATTAGGTAATGATTTCTTAGCTATTACATCAAAAGCACAACCCACAAAAGAAAAAGATAAATTAGATTTCATCAGAATTAAATATTTTGTGCTTTAAAGGACACCATCAAGAAAGTGAAAAGATAATTCACAGAATAGGAGGAAAAAATATTTGCAACCATATATCTGATAAGAGTCTTGCGTAGATGCTACAACATGGATGAACCTTGAGAACGTGTTAAGTGAGAGAAGTCAATCATAGAAGAGCACATATTGTATGATTCCATTTATATGTAATGTCCATAATAGGCAAAACTATATATAAGGTAGGCTAATGATTGCCTAAGGTTGGGGAGTGATGGCTGATGAGTGGTGTTTCTTTTGGGTGCAATAAAAATGTTCTAAAATTGGTGGTGATGGTAGTACAACTCTGTGAATATACTAAAAACCATTTAATTGTATGCTTTCAATAGGCACATTGGATGGTACATGAATTAAATCTTTATAAAGGTATTTTAATTTTTTTATTTTTTAAATTATTTATTTATTTGACAGAGAGAGACACAGCGAGAGCAGGAACACAAGCAGGGGGAGTGGAAGAGGGAGAAGCAGGCTTCCGGCAGAGCAGGGAGCCCGATGTGGAGCTCGATCCTAGGACCCTGGGATCATGACCTGAGCCGAAGGCAGACACTTAAGGACTGAGCCACCCAGGCACCTCTTTATAAAGGTATTTAAAAATTACGAATGTATGTTTGGATACCCTCAAAGTAAAATAAAATAAAATAAAAAGGCAAAGATTTGGGCAATGTTATGGTTAAAAAAATTGTATATCATTGCCATTTTAAATAAAACTTTTTTTAACCATTAAGTTTTAACATCTGCTGATATGTTTCTCGGTTTTTCTCTCTTATTTTCAAGAATATGGGAATTGTTTTCTGATTTAGTTTTTCTTTTAAAGGAATTATCTTTTCTCTTACTGTTCAAGTAGGCAGTTTTGTTCTAACAGGATACCTGGAGGTCAGCAATGAGGAAGTCCTGGCTAGCTCTCTGGAAACTCAGAGACTGTCATGGCAGCACGTGCTGCAAGAAGCCGGGTCAAACCAGTCAGGGCCCCAATAGCTGATGCCATGACTGGAACCCCTGACCAAGTTAGGAAGGAAAAGCCCAAAACCCTGCTTCCCATCTCAAGTAATGAATATTCTACCCCCTAGTTAACAACTGTCAATAAAAGAAATCCAACCCCAGGGCACTCAGCTGTCTCTCTGGACCTTGTTCACTTTCCTATCTCTGGAGTGTACTTTTCGCTTTAATAAACTTACCCACATGTGTCCCTTATCTGCTCTGTTGCATGTCTGTCCTTGAATTCATTCTTGTGACAAGACCAAGAACCTTCGGGGACTCCTTCGGGTCTGGCTGGGTCGAGGTCCCAGGGTCTCCCCAGTTCACCTGGCAACAATACTGATATATATATTTATATATATGTTTTTAAAGTGTGCTCGAGTGGGGGAGGGGCAGAGGGAAAGGGAGAGAGAGAATCTTAAGCAGGGGATTGAGCCCACTTGGGGCTCAATCTCACGACCCTGAGATCGTGACCAGAGCTGAAATCAAGAGTCCAGCTCTACAACTGACTGGGCCACCCAGGTGCTCTGTTCCATTATATTTTTTGATGCATTTCAAAGTCAACTGTGGTTACTAATACACTTCCTCTAAATATACTTCAGCATGTATATTATTATTATATATAGTTCAGTATTTGTTTACAATACTGAGCACTGTATTATAGTTCAGTATTTGTATACAGATTTTTTTCTTTGATTTAAAATTTTTGTATAATGAAATACACACATTTTAAGTATACATTTGCTGAGTTTTGACAAATACATCTATTTTTGTAACTCAAACCCCTGTTCAAGATGTGGAATATTACCATTACCCCACAAAATTCCTTCATATCCTTCTCAATCTATCTCCATCTCCACCCAACAGAGGAAACATCTATTTTTATTTTTATTCCACCATAGATTAGATCTGCCTGTTCTAGAACTTCATATAAATGGAATCCTACAATGAGTTCTTTTTTTGAGTAAGACTTCTGCTCAACATAATATTTTTGAGATTCATCCGTGTTGCTGTATATAGCAGTGATTTATAATTTTTTGTGGTTGTGTGTTTTGTTACTGTGTGTTCAGTGTAAGAAATAACACAGTTTATTCGTTTTCTTACTGGTGGACACCTGGGTTGTTCCAGTTTTGGGGTATTATGAATTAAGCTGCTATAAATATTTTTGGGCAAGTCTTTGTGTAGACAGGTGTTTTCTTTTTTTCTCAGGTAAGTATCTAGGAGTAGGTATATGTTTTAAGTTTATAAAAACATGCCAAACTGTGTTCCAAAGTAGTTGTTTTATTTTACAAGCCTACCAACCTTGTATGAGAGTTTTGATTGCTCTTCCTACACCACATTTGGTGTTGGGCCATTCTGATAGGTGTTTGGTGATATTTCATTTAATTTACATTTCCCTGATGACTAATAAAAAGTTGAGCACTTTTTCCACATGCTTATTGGCTATTCTCCGTCTTCTTTTGAGAAGTGTCTGAGTATTTCACCCAATTTTTGGTTGGGTGATTTGTATTTTTAAACTGGATTGTAGGAGTTGTTTATGTTTTGCAAATACCATTCCTTTGTCAACAAATGTTTTCCAATATTTTCTTCCAGCAAAAAAAGAGATTAAAAAAAAATCCCATAAACCCAGTACTAACACCCAGGTATTTAAAAATTATTTTTATTTATTTATTTATTTAAAAACTATTTTATTTATTTATTTGACAGAGAGAGAGCACAAGCAGGGGAAGCGGCAGGCAGAGGGAGAGGGAGAAGCAGACTCCCGGCTGAGCAGGGAGCCAGACATGGGGCTCGATCCCAGGACCCCGGGGGTCATGACCTGAGCCAAAGGCAGACACTTAACCCACTGAGCCACTTAGGTGCCCCTATAAATTATTTTAATAAAACTTCAAAAAATAGCTCAGCTTAAATTGGAGGGTTGTTCACAAATTCTCAGTTCTGATACATTGCATGATTGCTAATTTTAAGCAACTTTCCCCCACTATATGATATATCCTTTCTGGTCAGGGTCAATATCTTATTTTTTTCTTTCCCTATACCTGGTAAGGTATCTTAGAGCCAATATTTACTGAGTGAATATTTTTTTCTGAGTTGAAATCGAGTAGTATTTTCATTATATGAAGAACAGGAATGGGGCATTTGTCCTTAGTTACAGTTTCATTCTAGATAGATGGTATCAGCTCTTAGTCATTGTTAATTCTCTGTGGTTTGTTTGCTGTTGAATGGTCTTCAGTCAGGAATGACAGGTGCCATACATTCAAAGAAAATTATTTCAGAGAGGACCTCTTCCTTCTTTGAACTCCTTAAAACTACTTTTCCATCACTCTCTTGGGGAACTTGTTTTTTTTTAAAGATTTTATTTATTTTTAAGTAACCTCTACACCCAACGTGGGGCCCAAACTCACAACCCCAAGATCAAGAGTTGCATGCTCTACCGACTGAACCAGCCAGGCTCCCCTCTCTTGGGTCACTTTGAAACACTGCTGGTATAGAATCTGCGTGAATTCTGGTTTCTCTCCACACTGTAAGCACTTTGAAGACAAGGGTATGTCCCATTGGCACTCCCGCCCTCTACCACGCCCCCAGAATGATTATCAGGGTGCCTTACACATAAGAGAAGCAATAAACACTTGTTCAATGGCTACATAAGGGAAAAATAAAAAATTCAAAACCCAAACACACAATATACCAAGCCGAGGCAAAAGAAAGATTAATGAGCCATAAGCTTACCTAGTTTCCTTATTTAGTAAGTGAGCTGCTCACATTTCAGACATGACTGAGATGTGAAGGCTCACTTGAAATGCTTTTGCAGTCACCATGTTCTGGAACAGAGACCAACGTCAACACTTCAACTCTCTGTATTTGTTCTTATCAATAGAGAACTTGCAGTTCTCATTTTTGGAATTTTTGCTTTCTCAGGCTATACTACCCAAAAAAGTTACACTGGACTTCCTTTAGCCTGTAGGAGAGGCAAAAGGCAAACTACATTGCATTATCCACTTTCAAGGAAAGTCGAAGATGGCGAAGTAACCTGAGCCTAAAATACCTGAGTACCCATTCTCTCATGGCAGCTGAAATAGGTTTTCTAGTCATGGTCGTCCTAGGGTCTCTGCCATTCATTCCAGTCCATTTAACAGACATTTGTTAAACACCATATGTCTGAGTGGCCCTGTGATAAATACTGCCTTTAAAAAAGGGAGATGAGGGGCGCCTGGGTGGCTCAGTTGGTTAAGCGTCTGCCTTCGGCTCAGGTCATGATCCCAGGGTCCTGGGATCGAGCCCCTCATCTGGCTCCTTGCTCATCTGGGAGTCTGCTTTTCCCTCTGCCTCTCCCCCTGCCCCCACTCATGCTCCCGTGCTCTCTCTCTCTCCCAAATAAATATATAAAATCTTTTTTAAAAAGATGACAACTAATAATATGGGCTATTAACCTATTAAGAAATGACTCACTGGGGGCCTGGGTGGCTCAGTCGTTAGGCGTCTGCCTTCGGCTCAGGTCATGATCCCAGAGTCCTGGGATCGAGCCCTGCATGGGGCTCCCTGCTCGGCGGGAAGCCTGCTTCTCCCTCTCCCACTCCCCCCTGCTTGTGTTCCCTCTCTCGCTGTGTCTCTCTCTGTCAAATAAATAAATAAAATCTTAAAAAAATAAAAATAAAAAAAATAAAAAAGGGAGATGAGCTGGAGCGCCTGGGTGGCTCAGTCGGTTAAGTGTCTGAGTCTTGACTTCGGCTCAGGTCATGATTTTAGGGTTGTGAGATCGAGCCCTGTGACTGGCTCTGTGCTGGGCGTGAAACCTGCTTGAGATTCTCTCTCTTCCTCTCCCTCTGCCCTCCTCTCTTTCTCTCTCTCTAAAAAAAAAAAAAGGGGGGGGGGGAGCTGAGAACTGTTTGACGCCACTAGAGGACAGTGTAATACAACAGAATCCTCCGTGAATTTAGGGAGTACTTGCTGCAGAAAGCCAGAATGGGGAGAGGAGCACAGCAACCTGGAATGACTAGGGAAGGACGCAGGTCTGTAGAGATTCTACAATCTGTCAAGATTCTACACTCTCCAGAAACAAAAAAAAATTGTGCATACTCTTCCACCTGAAACATTTCACAGGCTGGTTCTATAGGACCTTTCCTAAAACCAGTATATATTCGGCTTTTTCCTGCCTCTAGCACATCCGCTGAACCCCTCTTTTCATAGGTGATTACATTACTCCTTTGCATGCATCTGGGTTTTGAGAGCTCAGAGCCTGCTTTGTTTTCATCATAATATACTTCGGTTTATGCAGAGTGAGAACTTCTGAGTACTGCATAACTAATGGTTTTTTCTTCATTATTTTGTTGGAACGTGCTTTTCCTGCTTATGCACCTCTCACCCTTCTGTTTACGTTACAATAGGATTGGAGAATTTCTGCAGTTTTCTTTTCTTTTTTAAAGATTTTATTTATTTATTTGACAGAGAGAGACACAGCGAGAGAGGGAACACAAGCAGGGGGAGTGGGAGGGGGAGAAGCAGGCCTCCCGCGGAGCAGGGAGCCCGATGCGGGGCTCGATCCCAGGACCCTGGGATCACGACCTGAGCTGAAGGCAGACCCTCAATGACTGAGCCACCCAGGTGCCCCTGCAGTTTTCTTTTGATGTGTCTTCATACTCAGAAGGGAACCAAAACATTTATCTTGACTTTTTAGAGCTTATTGACATGATTTAGCTGCGTCCTTGGTAATTGCAAGTTCAAGTTACCTGGTGGTGTACTTCCACTAACTTAGCATATTGAAGGCTTGGCACATGGTAGCCCTCAACGATCGATGCTGGGCCTCACTTAAGAGCACAGGGGACAGTGTTGGACTGGGGCTTGCCTGTTCATAGTCCATACTCAAAGTTTCATGTCCAGGGCCTCTTGCTGAGGGAAGTGGCACTTGTCAGCTCCTTATTCATAGTTGGCAACATTCAAAACCATTCAATATGTGCCCCTGCCAGCTGCTGATGGAAGTCTTATCCAAGGCCCATCAACCTGTAGCTCAGCAGTGGTTTTCAAAGTGTGGTCTCAAGGTCAAAAGCATCAGGATCTCCTGGAGATTTGTCAGAAAGGCAAATTACTGGACTCCCTTGGAGATCTACTGAATCACAGACTCTGGGGGTGGCATGCAGCCATCTGTGTTTTAATAAACCTGACCAGTGATTCCAGAACCAAGTTTGAGAACCGTTGGGCTGGGGCCTATGAGGCAGCCTAAGTAACTAGCTAAATCAATCAAGTTTTCTCTCTCAAGAATTTGTACTGGGGTTGGCTCAGTCAGCACGCGACTCTTGATCTTGTGGTGTTGATTCAAACCCACACTGGGTGTAGAGCTTACTTATAAAAAAAGTGATATTATACTATTTGTTAACTAACTGGAATTTAAATGAAAAAAAAAAAAAGAATTTGTACTGGTGATGGAGGGAAAGAGACAAGCAATTGGTAATGGAAGCAGATCTGGGTTCCCCAGATGGAGGGCAGGACAGGGGAGCCAAGAGAATGTAGAACCCTTAAACTCAGAGCAGAAGCTATGAGTAAAGTAAGTCATGATGTAGAAAAAGATATTCAGAGTGAAGTGGTTGGTTGATAGGAGTTGAGCTGGAGAAACAAAGAGAGCTGCTGAGTCTCCATAATGATGGGGAGTCAATGAACACAGCTACTGAGGCAATTTGGGGTCCTTTGCGGCTGCTGCGTTGGTGCCTTCCAGTTGGGAGAACCGTACCCTGGGCTCTGCTGTGCCTTCTGTCCAGCTGGGCCCCATGATGCCTGGCTATGTAGTTGAGAGTCCTATTTTTTTTTTTTTAAAGTAGGCTCCACATCCAACATGAGGCTTGAACTCATGACTCTGAGATCAAGAGTTACATGCTCCACTGTCTGAGCCAGCCAGTCATCCCCCCCATTTTTCTTAATTCCACACATAATGTACAGTAAATCCCCAAGTACCTGAGGTAACTTGAAGTTCCCTCGACACCAAACTACCTAACACATGCAGAGATTCTTGTATACTTTGCATTGTGTTTTAACTTCACATACAATACGAAGTTAAATCCTTGTCGTTTCTTTAAGTTGATGTACGTCAAGCTGAATCTTGGTTTCTCATGGAAACAAAAGTAATAAAGGGAGGTGTTATCCTTGTTTGGTGCTTGATTTCTTTTCCTTTTTCTTTTCTTTTTTTTTAAATTTAAATTCAAGTTAGTTAACATATAGTGTCTTATTAGTTTCAGGGTAGAGTTTAGCGATCCATCAGTTATATATAACACCCAGTGCTTATTAGGGGCTTGATTTCTTTTTATTTTATTTTTTAAAGATTTTATTTATTTATTTGACAGAGAGAGAGACAGCGAGAGAGGGAACACAAGCAGGGGGAGTGGGAGAAGGAGAAGCAGGCTTCCCGCTGAGCAGGGAGCCCGATGTGGGGCTCGATCCTGGGACCCTGGGATCATGACCTGAGCCGAAGGCAGACGCTTAATGACTGAGCCACCCAGGCACCCCAGGGGCTTGATTTCTTTTTAAAGAAGTCATCCCCCAAAACTATATTTGTACAGTATTAAGCTTTCCAAATTATTTACATTGACTAAGCAGGCCACAATAAAATACTATATAGAATTACACTTCATATGCTATAATTGTACAGAAGCCTAGTCAAAGTTGTTATTGAAGGAGAGCTGAATAAGCCACCCCAAAATGTGCCATGTTGGCATGTATTCTTTTTTTTAAAAAAAAGATTTATTTATTTATTTATTTGACAGAGAGGGAACACAAGCAGGGGGAGTGGGAGACGAAGAAGCAGGCTTCCCGCCGAGCAGGGAGCCTGATGTGGGGCTCGATCCCAGGATCCTGGGATTATGACCTGAGCTGAAGCGAGATGCTTAACCAACTGAGCCACCCAGGTGCCCTGGCATGTAGATTCTTTTGAGCTGAAAGTGATCAAGACCCAACAGACTCAGGAAAAACTTTTTACGTCTCCCTTATCTGCAGGGAGCTTGTACCAGGAAGAGAGCTATAACCAGAGATAACTTTTTACATCAGAGAGACTTAGCTACATGGCCTGACGTCATCTGACGATGATTTATAAGCCTCAACTGTCTGACTGCCTTTTAGTCTTGCATCATTGTGGGGCTCCAGTATGGATGTAATTAAATTTGTTTTTCTCCTGTGAATCTCTTTTATGTCTATTTAATTATTAGGCCAGCCAAAGAACCTAGAAGGGAAGAAGGGAAATTTTTTCTCCTCAACATTATCTTCGTAATTCTGGTTTTAGTTTTACTAGAAACACCAGAAGATGAACATCATTAATGGTCACAAATTGGGGAAATCTTTAGAGGCCTTTTGAGTAGACATTTGCAGAGACCTAGCACCCCTCAATGTGCCCTAATGAGAAACTAATTCTGGAGCAACTGTTAAGTTGTTTTTGCTTAATGTTTGTTTTAAATCTTATTGCAAATTTTTTTGAAGTATCGGCTCACGTTGGTTTTTTTTTTTGGGGGGGGGTGACCTTAGAAACAAACACTTTTATTCTTTCTTGAGAAGCTCTTTTATCAGCTATTGAAGCTTCTCCCTCATCCTGGTCTGATGCCAATGTCCGGGAGCAAGAATCCCTGTCCTCTTCAATATCCTTCTAGTTGGACTAAAAATAAAATTGACACAAGACAGGAAGAAATCAAATTTAATGGTGAATGTACGGGGAATCCACACAGACATGGGAATTTCAAAGACAGTCAGGCAAAATGAGGTCTATATGTCATCCTGAACTAAGGAAAAGGGGATAGTGGTCTGGGCCTTTAAAAGGAAGGAATGCAATTCACAGGACAAGAAGAAGAAGAGCAGGTGTTTGGTGATTAGAGGCTTGCCCTGCCAGAGAGATGGGTCACTCAGATGAAATTCATCTCTGTTAATAACCCTTATTCTGGGAATCATTTAGACTCTTCTATGTGGTTAAGGGAGAGGCACAAGTTTGCCTTGAGCCCGTAGGGTCTCAATTGCTTTCAGCTCAGAATAGTCTTCATGCCCGAGTGGCCCATCTTGGGGTGTCCTGCCTTGGTCCCTACACCAGCCACATCTGTATTCAAAATGCATGAAATGCAGACAGAGACCCTGGTTTGTTTCATCCTGAGGGTCACCCAGCACATAGTTCTATCACAGCACTAGTGAATTTGGCTTGTATGGGAGCTTGAATGCTGAATTTGAATCTGAATCCTCAAAGTTTAAATTCTTCCATTTTTTTTTAAGATTTTTTATTTATTTATTTGACAGAGAGGGAACACAAGCAGAGGGAGGGGGAGAGGGAGAAGCAGGCTTCCCGCCGAGCAGAGAGCCCGATGCGGGGCTCGATCCCAGGACCCTGGGATCATGACCTGAGCCGAAGGCAGACGCTTAACGACTGAGCCACCCAGGTGCCCCTAAATTCTTCCATTTTTGACAAGCTCTGCAATTTGCTTGATAGCAGTAGATCATAAGGATCCCTAGAGTACTCTCCTGTTTTATAAGCTGCTTAAGGACTTAAGTACATTCTATGAATATGATTAGAAACAAAATAAACTTATTAGAATCTGTATGGCCAAATGCTTAGTATTCCTTCGAGAGTTTTCCATTTTGTAATATGAAGGTGGAATGAGTGTTCACTTACACAGATAATGTTGGAAATGCTGAGAACATTTTTGAAACCATAGAGATAATTAAGTTGGAGGACTACCTAACCAGGTGCTACCCTTCTTTACAGGAGACAATTCAAAGGTGTTTCTGTAAACACCTATTAACTGCTCTAAATATAAAATAAATTATTTCTGTTCTCTCCAGAGAAGGACAGAAAGACCAAGTCTAGAAAGTTGGTATATGAATTAGGACAGATGACAAATGTTAGCTATGACAGCATATTCTTCAGATCGAGTTAGTAAAGAGGACGCTACAGAAAAAAAACAAATAAAACAACCAGACTCAATCAGATATTGGTAGGCCTGTGCCTATAGGGGACCAAGGTAGTTAGGACACTTACTTGAAATAAGGTGCAAGGGTGCCATTTCTTCTCTTTCTTTCCTTTTTAAGTGATCTCTACACGCAACATGGGTCTCGAACTTACAACCTCGCTCTACTAACTGAGCCAGCCAGGTGCCCCAAAGGTACCATTTCTATTGAAAATCTAATCACTGAAAGAATGAATGTGGAATTTCTTTACTCCTCAACTTCTAATTTTTTGTCAGGTACACTAGACCCAACATAAAAAAAGGCAGTCTGGGTTCTGGGGTTTACTAATGGCATTTAGGGAAAAAAAATCGATGGTTTGAAAAGCCCAGAAGTAAGTTATGCCAAAAATGATTGTATTTGACAGTTTTATAGATTCCTTTTTTTTTTAAAGATTTTATTTGACAGAGAGAGACACAGCGAGAGAGGGAACACAAGTAAGGGGAGTGGGAGAGGGAGAGGGAGAAGCAGGCTTCCCGCTGAGCAGAGAGCCTGATGCGGGACTCGATCCCAGGACCCTGGGATCATGACCGGAGCTGAAGGCAGACGCTTAACAACTGAGCCACCCAGGTGCCCCCAGTTTTATAGATTCCTAATGTGGGGCACCTGGGTGGCTCAGTCAGTTAAGCTGCCGACTCTTGGTCAGCTGGGGTCATGATCTTGGGGTTGTGGGATTGAGCCCCAAGTCAGGCTCCAAGCTCAGCATGGAGTCTGCTTGGAATTCTTTCTCTGCCCCTCCCCCTGCTCTTGCACACTCGCACACTCTCTCTTAAAAAAAAAGATTCCTAACGTTAGGAAGTTTTCATGGAATTGAGACCTGAATGTAGGAGCAGAGTAATCTGAATCTATGGAATTGATGGAGACATTCCTTGATGAGGAGCAGATATTCCCCATGGACCTTGTAAATCTGAAACAGGTAAGAGAAATAAAGAAACCAAATTTACAGCTTTGATGAATAGCAAAATTTGTCAGGGAGAGCTAGATATTAAGTGATTAGTTTGTAAGAAGCAAAGCATAAATCTTTAGCTGTGGAAAGGGAAGAGAACTAGACAATCATATTTGGGGCACTGGTCTGAACTTGTGCTGGAAAAATAGTTTTTTGTTTTGTTATTTATTATTACTGATGTAGGAAACAGACAAAAGAAAAATTTCCTTACTACCTACAGCCGGCTGTCAAGTCCTTGAAACAGGTAGAGTGATATTCTTCTAGGGACTCAGCTGCCTCAATGTTAATTCTTTGCTAAGGGCAAAAGGTGATCTTAGCCCAACTGCCAGGATCCTGTAAGTCTGCTTGAACATATAAAAATTCCTTTGGAAACTTCCTTTATCTCTATCCCCCAAGATACATGTTGGCAATCATCCCTCAAGCATATGGCCCACCGATATATATCTGCAGGGTCTCACGACTAAGGTTTTATTAGGTGGTAATAAATTACCTTTTCCTAACAATGGCTAGCCCCCTCAAGACCCTGGAAACCTTGCTTCCAAAATTCCTTAGAGACTTATGCTATCCCTAACCCCCCTCCCAATGTGAAAGTATATAATGGGCCACTCCTCGGGACCCCAGCGCAGCTCCTTCTGCCTATGGATCCTGCCCCTGTGCTTTAATAAAATCACCTTTTTGCACCAAAGGCATCTCAAGAATTCTTCCTTGGCCATAGGCTCAGAACCCCAGCATCTTTCCTACATCATTATTATTATTTAAATCAAGGGGGATAAAACTTGTAGGGCTCCACACTCCCAGGACCTCTGAGGTAAAAGGTGTACTTAATGAAGCAGGACACTTGGGATGTGAAGGAACAGTTGCTTTGCATTATCACTTATTTTGCTGTCCAAGAGCGACAAATAGATTGAAGAGAAATGTCACAGCTGAGATAAGATGGCCAGAGCTGAGAAGGATGACAAACTAATGCACACAAAGGCTCATGGGTCACTAGGACTTTTGTGCCTAGGTGTTCTGAATCTATGGGTTCAGGTTTCTGATTTTTTTTTTTTTTTAAATTGCGAAACATTGTGGGTATTACGTATTACCATATGTACTCTACCATAGCCTCGAAGAATCCGGCAGGAGGTGCTGTTTGCTGTCTTATACCACAGTGCCACCTATAGGAAACTCATGTGAACTACATGCAGAAGTTATTAAAACGTATTGGAGGCCTGTCTACACGATTATTAGAATCACAGGATTTCAGAGGCGATGGGACTTTAAAGGTCATTGGAGCCAAATTTCTACCAAGAGCTTGAATTATTTTTATAAAATATTTGATTAGTGGTTGTCCAACTTCTGCTTAAACTTCCTCAGTGAATGGAAACGCACTTTCACTAAGCAGCTCATTCCTTTTTTTTTGTTAAAGATTTTATTTATTTATTTGTCAGAGAGAGAGAGAGTGAGAGAGAGCGCACAAGCAGAGGAGCGGCAGGCAGAGGAAGAGGGAGAAGCAGGCTCCCCGCTGAGCGAGGAGCCCGACGCGGTCTCGATCCCAGGATCCTGGGATCATGACCTGAGCCGAAGGCAGATGCTTAACCAACTGAGCCACCCAGGAGCCTCTAAACAGCTCATTCTATTCATATTTTCATATACTTCTACTTTTGACTCTGTGCTTCACCACTCCCTTCTGCAGTAGCTGGGTCCCCTAGTTCTAGGCCTTTCCAGGGTTCTTTGAGGTGAATTTGCTTCATTCTCAGTGGTATCCCTGTTTGCATATGCTTCAGTGGTGGGTTCTGCCAATTCAGTTACCACACTTTCCATCTTTCAAATTATCGTCTACATCCCCTGTCCTCTTTTCCTCCTCTCTCCTTCTCTTTGTTCCTTTGGATTTATGCTTTTGTTAGGAAACGTTCATCTACTGTAGTGTTGGTCGGTTTTGGAAGAGGGGAGAAATAAAAGCAAGAGATGAAATTCTTCATGTTTAGTTTGAAGCATTGGCATGTTTTTCTGATTCTGTTCTTATGCATTAAAGAATATAGGTATAGTGGTTTATGTTTATTTCAATTAGAATTTTTATTGTGAAATCTAGCTCATTATTATGGCATTTGAATCTTCACTCTGCCATTCAATATACTGGCTACCTCACCCAGTCCTCAAGGAAGAGGAAAAGCAAGCTGGCTGTACACTCAGCTATCTACTCAATGAACAGGACAAGGCTGGAGACAGAATCCCATGGCACTAGAGACCGGGGTGACATGGATTCATAATTAGCATCTATCTTCGTGATTATCTGGATCAACTACTCCATCTTGCTCACAAGGTGCGCGTCTCTGTCAAACACTGGGCTAAAATGCTGAAGCACAGTGTTGACTGCTTTCTCTAATTTACCAGTCTGGCAGAGTTAAAAAAAAAAAAAAGGAAAGGAAATTCTATTAATTCATTAAATTCCGACTTGTCCTTCCTGACTCCTAGGCATGTTTAAGTGCTTCCCATCCTCTCTGTGTTCAGAGGGATGTTTGATAACCTGTCTGAGAATTGCATTGTTCATCCCTGCCCCATTTCCCAAGATTCTTCAAAGATAATGAATAGCGGCTCCTTTTATCATCACGTTCTTCCTACTGGAAGCAGGCTGGGATGTAGTTCGTTGGGGCCAGGAGGTTTGTACTGATGTTGTGAACCCAGGTGCTCTCTTATAGTCCCTCCACCAGTTTGGACTTTTAGGTCTCTCGTCTGAATGCTTGTTCAACTATTTCCTGTCTGATAAATCCTTCTCCTTGTTGGAGATGAAAGATGGAAAACAGGAGATGAAGCGTTCCACAAACTACGTATCTGGCCCTATGGTTGATCTGTCCTTGCCTTGTTCTAATTTCTCCTATATAATTTCAAAAAGTCATCCTTAACATTTAAAAGTTTATAGTGGACCCCTTGGGTTTACAAGGAATTGAGAATTATTCAACACTTCTGATCTTCAGTAAATCGCTTTATATGAGGCTGGTGTGGTGCAGTCTATGCTTTGTAGGGTTCAGACTGAAGCTCTTGGCTTAGCAACTCATGATTTAACTCAGATTCAGAAAAAAAAGAAAAATGTTTCAAAATTCTTTATAACTTCATTAAGTTATCTGCCTTTCCTACACATGGGATAGAACCTGAAATGATTTGGCTACACAGGGTGTTGAATTTCTTCAGTATGCCTCTCTAGATTCATTCTCTGCCTTTCCCCCTACCATTCTCCAACCTGCCCGGCTGTCTTGCATGGATTACATCAAATCTCTGGCTTTCTGCAGAGATGAAAGGGAAGGAAAGAGGAATATGAGGTCAGGGACTTTATTTCCCTGATTCCTTCCTGTGAGGTTACCATGGGCCACTGTGTCCCTCAGCAGAAGGTTGCTGCTCTTGTCTAGATGACCCACTCCCTACCCTCCCTCTCTCGTTTGAAGTTATGGCAAGCTCGCCTTCTCTTTTTCCTTTTGGGGATGGTGACAGTCCCACTACCAAGACCTCTCATGGGTCCCTTATACCCACTCACCCCTTTGGAACTAATTCCTCTGTTGGTAAAACCTCTTCAAAGTTTCCTGGTTTGAGTATATCATCCGTTTCTCTTTTGGGGGACAGGAGGACCTTGACTGATAACAGAAAGTTTAAAACAAGTCTGAGGGAAGATGCTTCCACTGTGTCAAGTTCTATTGGACCTTATATTGTAATATTCTTAGGCACTCTAGGAACTGGCCATTTGTAGAAGTTTCAGTGCATCAGAGTCAAAGATAGAAATATTTTAGAAATTATTTATTTATTTTTAGAGAGGGAGGGAGAGAGAGAATCTTAAGCAGACTCTATGCCCAGCACGGAGCCCGACACGGGACTTGATCTCAAGACCCTGAGACCATGACCTGAGCTGAAATCAAGAGTCAAACACTTAACTGACTGAACCACCCAGGTGCCCCAGGAATTTTTTAGATCAGAAAATCAAGTGGCTTTTTTTTTTCTTATAAGAATACCCGTATAACTTGAATTTTATAATACAGAATGGATTACCAATATTTTGGTTTCCAATCTGGTAGGTGAAAAATTAAAAAATCAGCTCAGATATATCAAATAAATTACTGGTTTCCAGAATGTATAAGAAACTCCTACAGATCAATATGAAACAGATAGAATTATAGAAAAATTATCTAAGTTACAGATTGGAAATGCATATGAAAAGATGCTCAACCTCACTAGTAATCGGGAAAACGCAAACTAAAACAAGAAAGCACTTCACATGCATTAGAATGTCAAATGTAAAAAAAAGTCAAATGTACTCTGGGAAGTGGGTTTGAGTGTAAGTTGGTACAACCACTTTAGAAATAATTTAACACTATTTTGTAAAGTTTAAGGGAGGCATACTATGAAAACAACAGTTCTATTTGTACATACACATTAGTTGAAAGAAATTTTTGCATATTTATACCAGGAGACATGTATAAGGATGTATATTGCAGTATTTTTGCAAAATAGTAAAAGTGGAAATAAGGTGCTGTGAGGTAATAGAAAACATATATTGGTCTCTGCCCCTGGTTCCTGGACCAGAGCTCCTAAAACCCTCATAATTTCCTAAATGTTAGTAAGAGTGTTAGCAGCATCTCTTATTCTAGTATTTGTCTTTGATCCCAGTTCCTGAAACAGGGTACTAAATCCCTTGGAATTTCCTGGGTGACAAGCCTGTCTTTTGTTCTAACAAGGCTCCTGGATGGATCCTGGATGAGAGCTGGTCACTGGAAAGACCAACCCAAGATTAGAAGCTTGGAATTTTCAGCCGTATCTCCTACCCCTGAGGTGGGAAAGGGACTAGAAAATGGAGTTAATAATTGATCATGAACCGTGGGATCTGATGCAATTTTCAGGTAGGTAGTGTCATAATTAAGTTAAATTATAGGACACCCTTGGGTTCTGGTCCTTCTGAATGTTCTCTCTCAGCCCCATACCCCCATCAGGGTTTGCCTATTCTTCTCTAGCACAAAGCCCCCCATCAGGAGCTTTCTCCTTATTAGGCAACCCCCAAAGAGAGTACACAGCAAATTCTTCTTTTTAAAAAATTATCATTTTTGAAATACAGTTGACATACAATGTTATATTAGTTCCAGGTGTAAAACAGTGATTCAACAATTCTATATATTACGTAATGTTCACCATAGTAAGTGTAGTCCCCATCTCTCACCACACAAAGTTATTTTCATCCCCGTGACTTTTTCATACCTGGAATTTTTTTTATTTTTGTTTTATTTTTATTATTATTTTCATTATTTATTTATTTATTTATTTAAAAGGTTTTATTTATTTATTTGACAGAAAGACAGCGAGAGAGGGAACACAAGCAGGCCTCCTGCCGAGCAGGGAGCCCAATGTGGGGCTCGATCCCAGGACCCTGAGATCATGACCTGAGCTGAAATCAGATGCTTAACCAACTGAGCCACCCAGGAACCCCCATACCTGGAAGTTTGTACCTCTTAATCCCCTTCACCAATTTTGCTCATCCCGCCAACAGCTTGTTCCCTGTGTTTGTTGAGTCTTTCTGGTTTGTTGGTTTTGTTTTTTAGATTCCACAAATAAATGCAATCATATGGTTTTTGTCTTTCTTACAGCAAATTCTTTTTTTTTTTTTAAGAATTTATTTATTTATTTGACAGAGAGAGACACAGTGAGAGAGGAGCACAGGCAGGGGGAGTGGAGGGGGGAGAGGCAGGCTTCCCGCCGAGCAGGGAGCCCGACGCAGGACTTGATCCCAGGACCCTGGGATCATGACCTGAGCCGAAGGTAGGCGCTTAACGACTGAGCCACCCAGGCGCCCCTCTTACAGCAAATTCTTATACTGAATTCACTCTCTTTTTCTTTCTTTTTCTTTTCTATCCTCTTTCTAGTTGCCCCATAATCTACCAAAATTTTTACCAAACCCTGATGTCCTGTGACTTATATTTAATGAATATTTCCTCCCATCTCTCAAAGAGAAAGCACAATTCTGTAATTCACATTTGAAGTCTCACCTTCCTTTGCTTCTGCTGCCTTAAGTCCCCCCATTCCCTCGCCCTCTCCCAGCCTGTCATTTTTGGAGACATGTCCCCACTGTACACTCTGCATTTCCAGATAGAGTCTGTGATTTGTTAAAAACTCTTAGATTTGACTGGCTGCTTTGGTTCTTTTTTATATATATATTTTTTAAGATTTTATTTATTTTATTTCGGAGAGAGTGAGAGAGAAAAAGCATGGGGGGGGGGAGTGGGAGAGGGAGAAGCAGACTCCCCGTTGAGCAGGGATCCCGATGTGGGACCCGATCCCAGGACCCTGGGATCATGACCTGAGCCGAAGGCAGATGCTTAACGACTGAGCCACCCAGGTGTCCCTGGCTGCTTTGGTTCTAAAGTTGGGAGGCCAACACGGTTTATTCAAGAATAAAAGTTTCTTTGAAGTCAGGGACACAAAGAATCTTTGCAACATGCTTTTCAAAGCATCTGTCTGTATACTCCTGAGCTCATGGAAATGAGGAAGGAAAAGAGATAGACTTCCACCAGCTGAGATGGTCTTAAGAGTTCTGCTCCTTATCACATCAGCACACTCTCTCTTAGCTGGCCTTTTCTGAAAAAGGATTTCACAACATTTGCCACCTTATAACTCAACAAGCGTGTTATTTCCTGTCAGTTTAACTTCTCCAAACTTTTGCTTAACAATAGCCAGAAATTCTCAGAAACAGGAGGATAGTGCAACCCTGCTCTTCCTCATCACCATCTGTTATCTCCCTGGAGTTCCTGAAACAATACAAATGGTGAGCTCTTAGCAGAGGCCAGAAGTGGGGACAAGGCACGGCCTTCCCTACATGGCCCTGCCGAACAGGGTCCCTCCATTTCTTTGTCCTGCCAGCACTCATGAGGCTATTATTTGATACTATTAGTGTATTTCTCTTTGTGACTGACATTTCCTAAATTTTTTCCAACAGGATGTCTTCTGTACCCAGTGGCTGCTAAAAAAAAAGAAAAAAAATTTGCCCGGCTGTGACAACTGCTGGGTGGACCAGGCCAAGGAAAGAGAGGTGGTGTCCTTGGAAGAAGGCAGACCTTTGCCACCTCCAGGTTGGACTGGATTTCTAAGTGCAAACAGATATCTTATTTTCTCTTTTGGATTTGGTAGTCATCTCTTGAGATAAGCAAGAAGAGATCCTTCCTAGCTTGCCAACTTGGTGATTCTGCCTGAATTCTTGTAAATGACAGCTTTGTTTATTAATGGAATTGTGCATTTGAGAGTGAAAAGCCTCATTTTGTCCAACTTTCTGATTTTGCAGATGAGGAAAGCAGCCCAGAGACGTTAAAAGATATCCCCAATAGTAGTAGTATTATTTAAATTACATAGCTCATATCACCTGCATTGTACAGAAGAGGAAAGGGACGATCAGAGTGATGAGATTGACTGGCTCAGGACAGCACAGAGTCAGTAACAGAGGCTGGACTTGAGGCCAGGTCCCCTGATTCCCACTGTGATGCTCTTTGACAGCCACCATAGCCTCTGGGCACGGGAGGGGACTTCGGAATAGAGAGGTCTGCTGCCCAGAGCCCCACTTGACTTTTTTGTCTATACTTGGTGATTCATAACAGTACTAGAAGTGCACATGCAATTAAAAAATTCAGTTATATTTATTTGCTCTTCATTAGTGAAGCACATAGTATGCAATTCACAGGGCACAAAGGAGCAGACAGTGAAAAAAATCTCCCTCATGCGCCTGTCTCCCATCTGGTTTCCCTCCCCAACTTCTTGGGTGTCCTTTCAGATATGTGTAATGCTTAGATAAGCAAATACATACAAATGCATTTATGCATTTTTAATAAAAAAATGGAAGCATACTGTACTCTGTTCTCCACCTTGCATTTTAAAACATTTGATATGTTTTGGGTATCACCCTTATCAGTGCAGATAGAGCAGCCTCCTTTTTACCGGCTGCAAGTATTCTACCGAAAGGAGGTACTAGAATTTGCTTACATCCAGTCCACTCTTGATGGACATCAAGGTGGTTTCCATTCTTAGGCCGTTGTTATGAAGAATATACTATACATGTTTTTGTATACATTTGCTGTAATACCTAGCAGAGGTTGGCAATCTACAGCCTGTGGGCCAATTTCAAGCTGCCATTTGTTTTTGTAAATAAGGTTTTATTGCGTGGCAGCCACGCCTGTTTGTTTACATATTGTCTGTGGTTGCTTTCATGCTACAACAGCAGAGGTGAGTAGTTGCAACAGAAATACGTGGCCTGAAAAGAAAATGGGACACCTGGCTGGTTCAGCAGGTTAAGCGTCTGCCTTCGGCTCAGGTTGTGATCCCGGGGTCCTGGGATCGAGTCCCGCATTGGGCTCCCTGCTCAGCGGGAAGCCTGCTTCCCCTTCTGCCTGCAGCTCCCCCTGCTTGTGCTCTATCCCTCTCTCTCTCTGACAAATAAATTAAAAAAAAAAAAAAAAAAGGAAAGAAAAGAAAGAAAGAAAGAAAAAGAAATACATGGGTTAGAAGCCCAAAATATATACGACCTGGCCCTTTAAAAAAAAAGATTTTATTTATTTGAGAGAGAGAGAGAGAGTGCTCCACGAGCGAGCGGCAGCCCTGCATCCCAGGACCCTGAATCCATGACCTGAGCCGAAGGCAGACGCTTAACCGACTGAGCAACCCAGTCGCCCCACTCCCTGGCCCTTTAAAGAAAAGGTTTGCTGGACTCCTATCTATAGGACAAATTCCTATCAGTGAAATTGCTGGGTTAGGAGTTTCGCATTTCGCACTTGACAGTTAGTGGCCCCATTCTCTTCATAGAGGTTGGACTTGTTCATTCTCCCACTGGCAGCGTGTTTTTCCATGTTCACACCAATGTAGTTCATTGGACATTTTCACCTTTGCCCATCTGATAGGTAGAAAAAAATATTTCTCTGGATCTGTTTTGCCTTTGTCTGACTTGGAGTGAAATCAGGCATTTTTTCTGGTTGGAGAAGGGTGATGCCTGTGAGGGAGAGAGAAACAAATGCGAAGGAAATTATCGGTCTCCATTGTTTGCTGTAACTGAACTCACTTCACGAAACAAACCCAGCAGAGACCCTACCGCCGCGGCAGCGCTGGGGGTCTCCAGACCCTGCCGCCAGTCTCCTCCCTCCTACCCAGAAAATGGATTCTGAGCAGCACCTGCTTCCTCGGGCTGCTCCGCTCTGGGTTTAATCACTGCGCACGCTGTGAGCAGCTGCTAGGTGGGAAAAGTGAGTTCTGGTTTCAATCTTGGCAAAGTGGAACTGAGACCATGGGAAATTCCTGCACCCGGGGAGGCTCTTCAGAAGGTGCGGTTAAGCCTCAAAGAAATGCCAAGACAAGCGCTACCGGGGGTGGGAGTGGGGAAGCAAATCCACCCCCTCCTTTTTTTTTTTTTTTAAAGTAGGCTCCGTGCCCAACGTGGGCCTTGAACTCACGATCCTGAGATTATGACTCATGTACTCCACTGCCTGAGCCAGCCAGGCGCCCAGATCCACCTTTCGATTGGGGACGCAGAGAGGGAAGTGCTTCTTGCCCTCTTGTGGGTTTAGACTGTGCTGTTGGGAATGGGGGTTTGCTGTTGGGAGTCATGTGTGAGACACAGCAAGGGGCTCCGGGGTCCCTACCAGACTCAAGAGGCGTCTGCTCCTCTCGCAGGACAGGAGGAAGGCAGTGAGGCCCAGCGTTCCAGGGTCCAAGTTCGTTTGGACATTTGTTCATTAGGCGAGCATTTGCAGTTCCTACTTTTTCTGCTGTTTAGCTTGGAGAAAGGTCCTTGATCGGGTGGTAAGGTGTTCTGGTTGTGGGGACTGACAGATGCCAGGGCCGGGGGCCAGCTGAGTCTTTACAGCTTGTCAAATTTGGAGATAAGTTGCTTTGAGAATAAAGCTTTATTCCAAAAAGATAGCAAAGGACTAAAGTTTTATAGGTGGTGAAGCTGAAGAAAAGACTCCTCAGCAACTAACTAGATCCTTAAAATATGGCAAGGCCATCATCACATTTCAATGTGTAAAAATTAGATGCTTAAGTTCCCGGAGAGGAACTTTTGGAAATGACTGTGCTGGAAATGTGCTAAATCAATGATGGTAAATCTATTTAATGGAAGAGTATGTGGCTGTTAAAAGAATGCGGCAGATCCGTATGTACAGATATGGAATCTTTTCCAAGAAATCAGTAAATGGAAACGTCAAGGTAAGGGGCGGTAACTGAGTGTCTGGCATCAGGATTTCTAGAAGCAAAGAGTGAGACAGGGATTCTTGTGCTTTGAGGAGGGGTTGCTCCCAGGAGAAGGGGAGCTGCGGAGTGGGGCAGGGCAAGGGAAAAAGCTAAGCAAGGCCTCCGTGCACATCAGCTTTCGCCTGATCCCGCGCGAGCACAGGGGCCCGAATTGTACCACAGGGTTGTCCAAGGTCTTACCTCGTGTTGGCTGCAGTGCGTCCCGGGCTGGAGGGTGGGTGGAGGATTCTCTGCGGAAGAGGGCAAGTGTGAACCACAGGTAGCCCTCGCTCACGGCAGCCAGGCGATGGGTGTGCTGGCTCTCCAGGACATCTGAGTAGAGCTCCAGCAGTACCTGCTGTGGAAGAGGTGCTGCCATTTGTGGGACAGGGTAGAAATGCATATAAACAGGCTTGTGCATATGGGGACTAAGAGCGGAGGCTCTTATCCTGGACCCCATGGAACCCTAAGTGCTTCAGAGATAGAACCATATTTCAATATAATTGGTTTCTTTTTAATCCTCTGTATTTTATTTTACGTATTTTCAGACATTATCCCTAGGCTCCATCAGACAGCTAATGAGCGCGTGGTGCACGCCAAGGATAAACGCCAAGGATAAAGAGATGCAAGAAGGCAGTAACAGTGCTCATTTTTGCTGGGTGAGGCCGAGGTGGATACTTAGGGGGCGGGGCTCAGGAGTGGGAGGGAGACTTCTCATTCTTTGTATACGCTTTTGTACTATTGGAATTTTCGCTCTGTGCATTAATTATATTTTTAAAAGATAAGAGAAAAAAGAAAGAAAATGTATTTTAAAAAGTTACCTACTTCTCCGAAGAACTAGGAGGAAAGAAGGAGGAAGGGCAGATATGAGGGAAAGTATCCCTCAAACGAACCTGATTGTTCCTGGGTTTTCTTTTCACTCTCATTTCCTGGGGTGCCTTTTCTGTTTTATACCACTTCTCCGATTGCTTGCTTTCCTCTTCAAAAAGTCCAAATCTGTCTCTCTAATGCTTGTATGCGATTTTGAAGCTGTTTTTGCACACTTGGATGGAACCTACATAATTATCTTTTACTAATTTTTGCCCAACTCCTAATCAAATGATAACTAAAGTGTGACGTCATTTCTTAGCATATATACCTATACTTGCCAAACAAACCACTTTAGTCTGCACGATTTTTGTGGGTCAAAAGCATGCCTTTAAATGGAGAGCGTATTTCCGTGATGAGAATAAATCTGGGGGAGGGATTGTTCCATGCTCAAGATGGAGGTTTTTAATCAGACCACATTTGAGGACATTAGATGTCTCCTTTATTCACAATATACTTCCAAAGAGTCAAGATTTACTAAATTCCACCTCTCAGTATTTTAAAATGAATGTGCACTCTCCACCATTTTTGTTGCCAAGGGAGCTCACATCTGCCCTGGAAAATCTTCCCATGGAGCGATGTCAGCAGAGATAAATGAATGAGAGTACATGCGGTTCTATAATAATAGTGCAATTTGGCTAAGGGGTGACATCATCTTTTCACTGTTGTATCTGCCAGTCTAAGTAGCAATAAGTCCAGCTGAGCTAGAGAATGAATTACAGGGAGAGTACACGGGCAAGGCGGGATGAAACATAAAAAATGGAATGGAAAATTAAATTTAAAAAGAAGGTAGCTTTGAATAGATCCAGCCCACAATATATTTTTTCTTATGTATGGTTCTGATTTAATTACCACGTCAAAATTTGCCATCATTTCGGATTATGTGGAAAGATGCAAAGCTTCTTTCCTAATGGCTGTTTTGCTATATATACACATGGGTACCACCAGAGTATAAATAGGGACGTTGGAATTGATTTTAGTCTTTAAAGGGCACATTTAAATGCTGGCAGATAAAATGCCTTTATCAGTTCAATCCACTCACTGTGATCCCACATGCCTCACTGGTAACACTTGAAGGAGGGTTTGCTGGGTTTTATTTGGATATTGAGAGAAGAATATCACCATCCTACATGCTGATGAACCCCGGACATGGTTTGTTTCTGGGGAGGAGCAGGATATGACTCTCTATTGGTTCTTGGAGGGCTGGATCAGTATTTACTCATTGCCTTTTTTTTCTTTTTAGGTAACAGCTTTTTTGAGATAGAATTCACATACCGAAATATTGGTCCTGTTTGCTAATTTTTTATATTCCTGTCCTCTAATGTCCACTGGCATTGGATGATGAATTTCTGCAAAGGCACTGATAGAGGCTATGAGGAATAAACCCTGCAGATGGATCAAATACAAACATCAGGTTTCCAGGCTGGATAAAGGAGTCATGAAAAGGAGGGAGAAGCAGAAACGAAGGACAGAGAGACTTTTAGAAGTAAAATGAGCAGTTGGTTATTGAAAAGAAAATCTTCTGCTGTTTGAATAAAGACTGAAGAGCTTTCATCGTTGGCTCCCCACATGGTTGTGTCTTTTTTGAGCAGCAAGTCGCAAGAAGAAGAAGGAACTTAGAGTTGAACTAATTAGTAGTAATGAAAATGTAGCAAACATCAACAACGAATTTCCTAGGCAATTTCATTTCCAAAGCACATTCGCATGTATCACAGGTAAAATGTTTTCCACAAACACCATTTTTAACATAGGATTTTATTTGCAGAAGCTATTTTTTGTGGCCTAAGGAAGAAATGGCTCATTGAAACAGAACTTTGCTGATTTGGTTTCAAAGAATTCTAGGATATGAAGAATTCTGTGGAACACAGGGGTTCAGAAGTCCCTGAACACAGAACAGGCATGTCTGGTAATGAAAATGTTCTTTTGGTCTAGCATTATGTTTATGCTTTAAAAGCATGATTATGCTAGGAATAGGCAGAAGCAGAAAAGAGGAAGTAAGTAGGAAAATACTTGGTATTTGAATAGGCTTTATACTTTCCAAAATACTCAGACCCCACCAAAGCCTGGTAGCAGTATTATCCTCATTTTACTGATGGGAAACATGCTTCTAAGAAAGTTGTTTTACAAGTGACAGAAAATTCAACTCAAACTGGTCTAAGCAATAAAAGGTATGTGTCTTTCCGTGTGTGTGTGTGTGTGTGTGTTTGGCTCACAGAATTGAAAAGCCCAGAGCAGGAACCAGCTTTCAGTGGTTCAGTGATACCATCAGGGGCCAATTTCTCTAGACGGCTCCCAGTTCTGTTTTCCTAAAATATAGTTTTCTTCTAAGACAGGCTTTCCTCCTGACGTGGCAAGATGGTTGTTAATAGCTCTAAATCAAGTTGGGAAAAAAAAAGAAGAAGAAAAAGAGTACCTTTTTCTCACAGTCCCAGCAAAAGTCTAGTGATTGTGTCTCATTGGCTGTGATTGGGTCACATGTTCATCCATGAACCTATCACTGTCGCCAGAAGGATGCTGTCCTCTGATTCACCAGACTGTAGATAATAACTCCCAGCCTGAATGTATGGAGAGCGGGCTGGATGGCTTTCCACAGGTGAAGAGAGGCACTCACCCAAGTTTTCTTGAGATATAATTGATAGATAACATTGTATAAGTTAAAATTACCTAATTTTGTATCTCTAGTGTAGGTTGATTGAATGTTAATCCAATGTTGATATGATATATATATATATATATTAGCAACTGGATTCTAAACTTTTTGAGGGTAAGGGTTATATTTTGATAGTTTTTGGGTCTTTGTGCACAGTGTTTAGCATGCTCATTTTCCTTTAATCAAAATTCAAGAGATAATTAATTGAGTTATTGAAATAGTTTTCCTGGTGAGATTATTAAATTAACTTGCACGTTGCTCTGGAGCAGCTACATACTGATTCCTTATCCATTATGGTGAAGGAGGGGAAGGGAGGATGGAGAATCCATTTTTATAAAGCTTTCCAGGTGATTCTCTTCAGAGCATTTAAAAAATTGGCCTCAAGATTTCAGCATATAAATATCAGAAAGCCGGTTGACTGACATATAACTCTTCAGTGTATCACAAACAGCCAAGGAAGTGATGTTGAAGTCAACACCCATTAGAAATCTCTTGTAAGAGAAGACATACAACTGTAAGAACTCAAAAAGAACAAAATCAACAAGAATTAAAATGGAAGAGGAAGACTGGTTAAATTGTGATGTTTTGGTTGCCTATTGCTACATAACAAATTGCTCCAAAACAGAATGGCTTAAAACAACAGTCATTTATTATTTCTCATTACGCGGTGGCCTGGGCTAAGCTGGCTGGTTTCTCAGCTCCATTTGGTGTAACTGCAGTCACTCACAGAGCTGCATTCAGCTGGGAGCTCAACTGGGGCTGGAACGCCTGAGAAGGCCTCTTACGGTTGAAAGTTTCTCTCCTTGTGACGTCTCATCGACCAGTAGTCTGGCCATCACTCCTTTGCAGGATGATGGCTGGCTTCCAAGAGAAGCAGAAGCTGTCAGTTCTCTTAAGTGAGCTCAGAAGTGTCAGAACATCAGTGTGGCTACCTCTATTGGATAAGCCAAGGGATAGGGCCAGTCCAGATTCTAGAGCGAAGGAAGGAAAGTAGACTCCACCTCTCAGTGTCAGGAGTGTGCAGAGGGAAGGGAAGAATTGCTGGAGGCCATATTTGGGTACTTTCTACCATACTTATAGTTATATCTGGCACACAGTAAGAAGTGGCGAGGCCTTTGGGTCTTCTAAATTTAAGCCTAAAAACAACTACAGGATCCATGCAATGGAATACCATTCAGAAATAAAGGGGAATGAAATACTGATACGTGCTACACCACGGATCTACTCAAAAACATTATGCCAAGTAGAAGAAGCCAGACACAAAAGCCCACGTATTGTATGATTCCATTTGTATGAAATATCCAGAAAAGGCACCTCTAAGGAGACGAAAAGTAGATTAGTGGGATCCTGGAGGTAGGAATGGGGATTAATTGTAAATGGGCATGAGAAATCCTACTGGGGTGATAAAAATGCCCTGAAACTAGATTATGGTGATGGCTACATAATTCAGGAAATTTATTGAAAATAACTGAATTGTACACTTAGGAGGAGTGAATCTTGTGATCTATAAATTATAAGTCAATGAAATTGTTAAGAAAATGCAGAAGGGTGGTCTTTAATTCAAGCAACATGTTCCTGGAGGCTTTGCATAATTAAAATGTTGACAGTTGAAGGGTAGTGGAGGGGATGTATTCACAAAGTGTAAGACCCCACACCTATTTTGGCTATTTTTGCTTGAAGTGCTTTTGTTTTGTTTTCTTTCTTTTTTTTTTTTTTAAAGATTTTATTTATTCATTTGAGAGAGAATGAGATAGAGCATGACAGGCGGAGGGTCAGAGGGAGAAGTAGACTCCCTGCCGAGCAGGGAGCCCGATGCAGGACTCGATCCTGGGACTCGATCCTGGGACTCCAGGATCATGACCTGAGCCGAAGGCAGTCGCTTAACCAACTGAGCCACCCAGGCGCCCAAGTGCTTTTGTTTTCTTAGCCTTACATCTTTCACATAATACTCTCTCCTAATTTAACAATAAGGTATGTTGAGGTTGGTATCTGGACTTCTTCTCTAGTTTTTTGGACTGGAAGTTAGTCTAATTTCAGTGACTGATTTTCCAGTGAGTTTTTCAGTCCTAGGGCCATCACTTAAGTAAACACCTGTGTTGGCACCATTAAAGACTATTCAAAAGATTTTAATTCTTTTTTAAAAAAGATTTATTTATTTTTTTTGAGAGAGAGAGAGAAAGAAAGCACGCAAGCAGGAGGAGGGACAGAGGGAGATGGAGAGAGAGAAATCTCTAGTAGACTCCCCACTGAGTGCGGAGCCCAACTTGGGGCTCCATCTCAGGACCCTGAAATCAAGACCTGAGCCGAAATCAAGAGTTGGACCCTTAACCAACCAAGCCTCCCAGGTGCCCCAAAAGATTTTAATTCTTTTTTTTTTTTAATTTATTTTTTGACAGACAGCGAGAGAGGGAACACAAGCAGGGAGAGTGGGAGAGGGAGAAGCAGGCCTCCCGCTGAGCAGGGAGCCTGATGCGGGGCTCGAACCCAGGACCCTGGGATCATGACCTGAGCTGAAGGCAGACGCTTAATGACTGAGCCACCCAGGTGCCCCCGAAAGATTCTAATTAACAACTGTCACATTTAAAGTGAGAGCACAATGGCTACTGAAATCACTGGTGGATGTTTGGATGTACATGAGTGATAGTTTCTGCTGATCAAAGATTGCAGGTGTTTCTGTTAACCAGTTCAAGTGACACCTTCCTATGACATTAACCGATACAAAGTTTGCAAGTCACTCAGCCTGCCCATCTTGAAATTTTGCAAGCTTTGACAAATTTTTACATTTAAGGAGAGTTCATATTTTTAAAATTTTGCTCACAAAGTGAGACTTTATTATTATCTGTGTGTTGCACTATTTGAAATCATTCAAATTCACATGAGATTCAAATACACTAGGTTATAGGGTTGGTGATGGTGAGAACTTGCCAGCCGTGCCTTCCCCTCCCCACCACGTTTTCCCCTCCCCACCGTGTTATTGTGATGGGAAAACCTCAACATTCAGCATGTACATTCCAGATGGCTTGAGAGCCCTTAGTATTTGCTTCTATTCAGTTTGTAAGGAGTTTGTGTTCCATGAATTTGCATTAAGTTTCAGGTTAGATTCAATAATCCTAAATGCCAAATGAAATTCTGTCTGATCCATTCAGCCTCTGAATCTTGTTGGAAATTCCAAAATTGGCTCGGGTTTTCTTCAAGGATTTATGAATCTGGGCTGAATTTGAGGTTCAAAAAGGACTCAGCCAGAGTTGCTTTAGTCTGGAATTTCAAAAGAAGTGTTTTGTACATTTCTTTCAATACACATCAAAAAAGTTGTCAACGTCTGCTGGATTTATGTCCTGCTCTTCCTAAATACTGGACTACCCATTCTAGGTCTTCATTTCTTCATCAGTGTTATGGGTTGAATTGTGTCACCACCCCCCTCCACTTATATGTTGAAGTCCTGACCCCCACGACCTCAGAATGTGACCTTGTTTGGAGATAGGATTTTACAGAGGTAATCAAGTTAAAATGAGTTCTTTAGGGTGGGTCCCACCCCAGTATGACTGGTGTTTTTATGAAAAGGGGGAATTTGGGTACAGAGATATGCACATAGGGAGAACATATATGAACATCAAGGCAGAGATAAGGTGGATGTGTCTATAAGCCAAGGAATGCCAAAGATTGCCTGCAAACTACCAGAAGCCAGGGGAGAGGACTGGAACAGATTTTTCCTCACAGTTGGAACCAACCCTGCTGACACCTAGACCTAGGACTTCTAGCCTCCAGAACTGTGTGATGATAAACTTCTGTTGTCTAAGTCACTCAGTATGTAATACTTGGTTATAACAGCCCTAGCAAACTAATAACATTGGTAAAATAAGAAGGTAGAGAAATGGCATTTGTTTTGGGCCTTGGTCAAATCCTTTCAGTGCACTATGTCAGTTGATTTTCAACAGAAAACCCAGAAAGGTAGGCATCCACTTCATCGTCCCCACGAGGAAATGAAGGCTAAGCAGCTTGGCCAAGATCACATAGCTCATTTCCTTAGCTGATGCTGGGACACAGATGGCCTCGTTCCTAGTTCAGTCCTCTGGTGCTTGTTAGGGGCAGAGTTTGGGAATTAAAGGCAGGATTAACAGAGATGATCTTCATCTACAACATTAGGAGTTGGATGAGATAATAGCATATGTTACTCTCTATGTGTCAAGCACTGTCTAAGGCCTTACCAAATTAACTCACTCATTTACTTCTCATAACAACCCTATGAAATAAGTGTTATTATTCCCATTTCGTAGGA
Source organism: Mirounga leonina (assembly GCF_011800145.1). Lineage (NCBI taxonomy): Eukaryota > Metazoa > Chordata > Mammalia > Carnivora > Phocidae > Mirounga > Mirounga leonina. The sequence continues at coordinate 43,117,479 of NW_023270426.1, read as the reverse complement.
AAGAAAAGTGAGACACAGAGATTATGTAATGAAGGAAATGTTGCCATTCATGTGAATGAGCTCCTAGGAGGGGAGTGGAAATTTGCCTAATTTCTTTCTCTGATGATTTTATTTTATTTTTATCTGTATATCATATCTCAAGCATGTATCATATCATATATCATTTACACATCATGTATCAATTGTGAAAAAAAATTCAAGAGACTTTACCAAAATACCAGGTCAATTATTTTAATATTTCCAGAGTGCCTTCTAGACGTTTTTCCATTTGCATGAAGAATCTTTACACAGGGTACTCATAACATATATAAAAATTGGTATTCTGCTTTCTTTCCATTTAATATCATACTAGAAGCCTTTCCTTGTTTTAATGCAGTACATATCTGCTGTGATCATTTTAATTTTATTTTTTAAGTTTTTATTTATTTACTAATCTACACCCCCAACATGGGGTTCGAACTTATCACCCTGAGATTTAGAGTCAAATGCTCTTCCAACTGAGCCAGTCAGGTGCCTTTGCTGTGATCTTTTTTTTTTTAATTTTAAAGATTTTATTTATTTATTTATTTACTAGAGAGAGAGAAGAGAGAGTGAGAGAGTGTGAGTGTGAGCACAAGTTGGGGAAGGGGAGGGAACAGAGGGAGAGGGAGAAGCAGACTCCCTGCTGAGCGTGGAGCCTGATGCGGGGCTTCATCCCAGGACCCCAAGATCATTACCTGAGCCAAAGGCTGACACTTAACTGACTGAACTACCCAGGCGCCCCAGGGCCATGAACTTTTTAACGAATACTTCAGAAATTCTCTGTTAAGCTATGGAGGTTCTTCTTTTTGGAAGAATTGAAGAATAACCCGACTAAAGTTGAGGAAAAGGTCAACATGCGATTTGACCAGGTTACCTGCAATTTTATGTTTCTGTGCTTTGGTGCTTAATTAGCAAAAACTACTGATGTTTGTTGAAAGCTGTTCCAGTTGCTATTGCTGCATAATTGATCAAACTTGCTGCAAAGCAGCGGCCATTTTATTATGTTCAGGGACCTGTGGGTCCAGAATTCAGAACGCATATGATTAGCACGATGGGCCAGCTTATTCTGCTCCATGATGTCTGGGGCCTCAGCTGGGAATGCTGGGAGAATAGGGGCCAATTTGATGATGGTCTGAAATCATCCAAAGGTTTTTTCACTCGTGTGTCTACAGGGTGATGTTCACTATTAGCCGAGGCCTCGGCTGGAAACTCGGCTGGAATATCTAGAGCTTTCTTCTTTGTACTTGGATCTTCCCCTAGCATGGCATGTGGGTTCCAAAAGCAAGCATTCCAACAGAGCCAGGCAGAAGCTGTGAACTTCCTATGAACTTGTTTCGGAAGTACATAGTGTTGCTTCCACTGTTAGTCATAAACCCTCCTGATGTTCAAGGAGGGAACCTTGATTCCCTTATCTTGATGTGAGGAAAGTTAAAATCACATCGAGGACACGTAGGATGGGAGTTACTGTTGCGGCTAGTTTTGAAAAATGAAACCTGCAACAAAGTCCTTGAAGTAAAACTCTCTATTTGTGATTTGTGTTTGCTTTTACGGCTCTTGTGAATAAATATACTTAAAAAACAACAGTGCCTCTCTTTTCTTTAATCTAGATTTACAAAATGTGGTTTATTTGATATATTTTACCCCTAATGGATAGCTGCTGAAAGAATGAACTAATCCTGGTTTCCCTACCAACTTTTATGACCTTGGACAAGTGACCTGTCTCTTTCCCTCTGTTTTAAAATTCCAGTATAGTTAACATACAGTATTGTATTAGTTTCAGGTGTACAATGTAGTGATTCCGTCCTTCTATATAGTTCTTATTGCTCATCAAGTTAAGTCTACACTTAATCCCCTTCACCTATTTCACCCATCCCCCCACCCACCTCCCCTCTGACAAGTAGCTTCTCTTGACTTCAGGTTTCTCATCTGTAATAATTGAACCTACTTCGCTGGGCTGTTGTATGGGTTAAATACATTAATGCCAGTAAAGCAATTAGTATGATACCTTGTTTGGTTTATAGTGAGCACTCCATAAACAAACAACAACTGTTACTGTTGTCAATTTTTTTGTCCAGGTACAGATGGCTTATATAATTTTTTTCCACAGCAGCTACAGGAGTGTTTTTGACCTGGTGCTTTGATTAAAAAAAAATCTTAGTTTCACATTTTTGTAAAATTTCAAAAAACCTTAAAGGAAGATGTGGGATAATAAAAAGCCGATTAAAAAAGGTAGCAGAATGAATTTAACTGGAACCTGATATACTGGATTGGTGTCCTGAGGTTCTCGAAAAACTCAATGGAAAGGAAGTCCACTGAATCTTAAATTGAGGAAATGGGGTCTTTGAAGAGTTGACTTTATATTGAAATCCCCAGTGGTGTCACCTGGGACCCCCATTTCCATTCCTCCACCTCCCACCTTTTGGAGATTCAAGTAAACTAGGCTCAGGCCCAACCAACACCCTTCCTATAATTCTTCGCTTGTCCTCGTTGTTATAAGGCTGGGCTCCCTAGTCTTCACTTGTATGTCTTTCCAGGGCCATCTATGTTTTACCTTCTACATTCTCTTGGAGAAAAGCATTGCCTTTTCCAGCTTTTACAAGAAATTGAATCCTACAGAGGACATTTATCATGATTTTTATAGGTCTATTAAAGACTGAAGCTGGGGGGGGGAAAGGTTCACATGGTAGAGCATTTAAGAGCCTGTTCTCTCTTGCCTCCTCTTCACCCCTCACTCTTTACCTCTTGCAAGACTGAACTCCAGATACCAGACCCTCCCAGACTTGATTAGCCCCCTAGGAGGCATAGTCCCATTGACCAGCTAGAGAAGATAAGTAATGGAAAAAATTTAAACCGAGAAAGCACTGAAGAGAATCAGAGCAACATCTTCACATATATGAAATTTAATGCCGTTTTTAACCATGGAAATGCAGTCTGACTGGAATATGCTGAAATATGCTTTATACACAGTATCTCATTTCATCCTGTGACCAGGACAATGAAATGAGTACTATTGTTATGCCCCCATTTTATAGATGAAGTGACTGAGGCACAAAGAAGTGAAGTAGACAAAGTTATCTGAAGCTATGATGTTTAACTGCAGAACCTTCACTTTTAACTATTATTCTGTTCTATGTTATTGATAATTCTATATAATCTTTCCTGCTACTGGGCTAAGAATTTTTCGGTTGTGAATGGTTTTAAGGAGGAGTTGCATCTACTGTATGATCTTCAGGAGTCTTTTTCACTTTTTAGGGGAAGGTGTCTATGATCCCCTTTACTGATAAATTGGTGCTTTTCTGATTTTGCCTTTTCAGAGTGCTTTTCCTATACTTACTGAAAAATATTTTAATAGAGAAATCACCAATGTGTAAGAGTTATAAATGAATCAATATACCATAAAAGATGTTCATTAGGAAGATAAGACCTCCCTAGTTTTTTGGTAATTATTTTATGATATTTCTGATTAATGATTTCATTTGGACCATTGCAGTGTTCAGTGGTCTTCATTTGTTAGTGTTGATTATAGGATGTGGATGCCATGCCTCGTTGGAATCTCTTTTTGACCAAGAAATGTGAATTAAAATCAATAGAAATGTCATTAGCATCCCAATATCATGAAAGATAATATAACCATTTCTCATGCATTCAGTTTATTAAAATTTGCTAAAGTGTGAAATATGTAGGACAAGTAATGATGTTTTAATCTTTCACCAAGGTAACAATTGAAAGCTGATTGATTCCATTCAGTAATTATAAAATCAGAATGATGGAAGATTGTAATCAAGTAGGATTCATTCTCCTACTTTGTCACTCCTCCATGCAAGATAAAATTCTCATTTGCATCATCTCTTTTATCTGAAATGAAATCAAACTTCTGTTTGGTTCACTAAATCCAAGAGATAGATAATAGCCTTTCCTGACTCTGGAGGGGATCGTGAGGCAGCCCCTGCCTACTAATAAAGAAGTGGGGACAGTCTTTCTTTAAGACTAGATCATCTCTGTGAGAAGGGCCAACTCTGCAGGGATCTAAATATTCAAACTATAACATTCTTCCAACTTTTGCATGACCTACTGAGTGAGGTAGGGGCTTGTCTATTAGGGCCCTGCTCTTCCTGGTTTCCTTAAGACAGCCTTGGGTGAAATGTAACTGACCAAATATTATAGGCTCTCAGTCAATTCAGTTAGCTAGTAGGGTGCTGGGGGGATCTTTCTTGGTTCTAAAAAGCCTGGCAGGAATCCTAATTTCCTTGTCTTTGAAGATAGGGGAGAATTACCATCATCCCATGGATATACAATTGTTAGGTCGGGAGTAAAGAGTGGGGAGGAGAAGAACAGAAGGGTCAGGGAAAGAGAGGCAATTGGGTCTATGCTGGCAAACCTAAAACCTAGAAATTCAAACCCTGGAAGAACAGGGGACCAAGAAAACTGGCAAGTGCCAACATCTATCACCTCATGGGCTTGGTTGGTGGCTTTGAAATGGAGGTTGGAGAGGAGACCATACCTAGCTGTCTTCGTTGCATAAAACAGAGTGTGCCATCAGCTAACTTGGGAACAATGAACTCTCACTGGGAAAATAGAAAGTCCTCAGGGAAGTCTTTCTTACTCTACATGGCTCCTTCCTGCCCCCAGTTAGATCAGGTCCCCTGATCTATGTGCTGTCAAAGAACCCCATGCTTTTCCTTCATGGTACTTTACACATGATGGTGTTGGTGGGATTATTTGATTAATACCTGTCTCCCCACCATTAGACTGAAAGCTTCGTGAGGGTAGGGACTGAGTGCATCTGTGCTTTTTCTTCACCATTGGGCTTTGAATGTGGTTGAGTCAATGTTCCCTGCATCTACACAAAGAAGCCCCACTAGCATAAGAACTCGGATGCCTTGTTAGGAAAGTGTTTCTCCTTGTTGACTCAAAAAGCTGTCCATCTGTCTCTTGGACCTCTGGTTCCTACTCTGCTAACCATACTGATTAATCATCTACGGGACCTGATTATATATCATTTAGAAGTGACTTTATAACACATCACACAAGTTAATCAGAAAGTATTTCCATTCTTGGGGCGCCTGGGTGGCTCAGTTGGTTAAGCGAATGCCTTTGGCTCAGGTCATGATCCTGGAGTCCCGGGATCGAGTCCCGCATCGGGCTCCCTGCTCAGCAGGGAGTCTGCTTCTCCCTCTCCCGCTCCCCCCCTCTTGTGCTCTCTCTCTCACTCTCTCTCTCAAATAAATAAATAAAATCTTAAAAAAAAAAAAAGAAAGTATTTCCATTCTCAAAGGACTGGAATCTCTAAAGACTTTTCTTTACTGTAGTTGAGGATGTGGAAGCTCTGACCTAGGAATGCCTTCCCATGGCTCAGGGAGTTAGGAGAAAACATTTGCTATACAAATATCTACTTTTATTGTTTTGTTACAGTTACTGACCTTCCCACAGATTTTCTGTGGGCAATAGAGCATTGTGAAAAGGTTGTTATTTTTGGGGCCAGACAGACCTGAATCTGAATCCCAGCTCGAACAGTCACTAGCTATGAAGTCTCTCATCTGTAAACTTGGACAAATAGTGCCTGTTTCACATGGCTGTCCTGTGGATTAGAGATACTGTATTTTAGTGCCTGATATGGTGACTGATATTTTAAGGACTGAATATATGGCAGGTTATAGGGAGGATTATTATCACCAAATTTCCAAATGTGATAAAAATCCACGGAAACCAGATAATTCTCTTTAGATTTTTTTTTTTTTATTTGAGAGAGAGAATGAGATAGCATGAGAGGGGGACGGTCAGAGGGAAAAGCAGACTCCCTGCCAAGCAGGGAGCCCGATGCGGGACTCGATCCTGGGACTCCAGGATCATGACCTGAGCCGAAGGCAGTCGCTTAACCAACTGAGCCACCCAGGCACCCGATAATTCTCTTTAAAAGTCCACAACAAACTTGTGATAGTGCCCAGGAGAAATGGGTATAGCTCTTTTAAAGTCCATGGAGAGACAGACTTTTCATAATGCTGGAGAAAGTTTAATATTCAGGAACATATGGGCATTGACTCTACCTTCTCCACCATCCAAGATATGGCTTTGTTGATGAGTTTATCACAGAACTACAAGGACTTGGCATTGGAACACATTCTCTTAGATGGAGATACTAGATTATTAACGTGAATTCTGAAATTGCAGTGTAAGCCCCAAGTTTAAAAGCTTGGCAGAAAATCTGGTGGTTTTCTTACCCTTGGTAGGACCTTTGCTTGCTTGGGGAATGTCTATACCAGCTGCAAGCTCTGTAGGGGAAAGAGAAAAGCTAGACCAAAATACACAGCATCTAGTGCTGTTCTGGGCAGAACTTCTCTTCTGTTAAGAATTCTTGGCCAAAAACACTGGGAACATAAAGTACGTGTGTCAGAGGTGTGCCCGGCTGCTCTGAGCCCTCTGGAAACACTGCAGTCCCTCAGCCTAGTGGTTCTTATCCTGGCCTCACAGTAGAATCACCTGGGGAGCGGTTAAAAAGAGACTGATGCTTGGGTCTCCTCACCAGCCCAATTAAATGAAAAGTTTTAGGAAAGAGGCCCATACATCCATATTAAAAAAAAAAAAAAGTTCTCTAGGTGATTTAATGTCCCCGGGTTGAAGATCACTGCTGGCCCAAATTTCTCAATACGAATCACTCTATAAAATCTCATATCCTTACATGTGTAGGGCAGCTACGAGTAGAAGGGTGAATAAAACATAAAAGAATCTATATTTACTTTGGTCATTTGGTTGAGGGCATTGATCTGGGAAATAGGTCTTTTGCTAATATCACCTGGAACAGAGAGCTCATTGTTTTTTCAACCATTAAACCCGCATAGGAGGCGAGATGATAGTTCTGGGAATGGCACGTCAGGATGTGTCCTTTTAAATGCCGAGTTTTTAGGAAATGATCTGCTTAGAGCACCTGCCTTGGGCCTGATGGTTTGGCAGCTTTATATCCAGCACTTTGCCGCCCATCCCACTGGGATCCTCCCTCTGATCTCAGAATTCTGAAGATGGCTGTATTGGCAAAGCCAGCATTTAAGTGTAGTTCCTGCAGTGAGCTCCTTGACTGTTATTCCCTCACAAAGGAGGCGCCCATCAGGTGAGTGTTGACTGTGTGGGTGGTACCCATGGAGGAATCATGATGACAGTGTTCTAGAACTGGAGAGACCCAAGAGATGTGTTGGGTCACTCCTCTCAGGGGCTAGGCTGAGGCCCAGAGACGTAAACCTAGAGAGGTGACAGGGTAGGCAGTGAGTGAGGAAGCACCTGAGTCTATGGTGCAGGTCGCCTCATACCGAAGTTAGGGCTTTTCCTATCTTACATAGTTTCTCCGTTTTCTCACTGTTTTCCTGGATTTCTCTCTCTCTTCTTTTTTTTCGTAGCTCCCCTCTGACTCCATCTGTGTCAGGGTTCTCCAGAGAATAGAACTCATAGTATATGCATATATACATGTATATATATGTGTATACATATATATATATAAGGGTTTGTTATAAGGTATTGGGTCACGTGACACAGAGGCTGTGAAGTCTCACGATCCCGCCATCTGCAAGCTGGAGGCACAGGCCAGCCAGAGATGTAGTTTGAAGCTCTGAGAGCTGGAGATTTCAGTCTGAGTCTGAAGGCCTGAGAACCGGGAGTGCCAAGGGAGGAGAAGATTGATGTCCCACTTCAAGCAGTCAGGCAGAGAGGACTCAACGTTCTCTGCCATTTTGTTCTCTTTATGCCCTCAAAGGATTGGATGAAGCCCACCTACACTGGGCGGGGCAATCTGCTTTATTCAATCCACCAATTCAAATGCTAATCTCTTTCTGAAACACCCTCACAGACATACCCAGAAATGTCTAACCAGATATCTGGGCATCCCATGGCCCAGTCAAACTGACACATCAATTTAATGACCGTACCATCTTCTCCTATATCCCCTAGTTTTTCTTTTTGATTTTGTTGTCTTAGGTCTTACAGTCTTTAAGATTCTGTTTGCCTTGACAGAGCTGCTCATGCTGGAAGACTGTTAATTCTTAGGCTCCAATATTTAGTTTCAGTGAAGAAAGTGACTGTTAAAGTTTGTGATCTGTAGTTCAAAACTATAAAAGATTCAGTCAAAAGTAGAAAAAATTAATAGGGGAAACCAATGAAAAGGAAACCTAAAGTTAAATATTTTCTGCTCCTTCACAGAAGCAGATGCTGTGAGGGGGGGTGGGGAACGAAGCTGTTGTTCTCTTCCTCGTAGATGGGAAGAGATGATGTTGGACAACTGGAGTGTGGTGTGAAAACTCATTTGAAGAAAACTTCTGTGGCATCTCAGCAGGAGAACATTTTTATCAACAGGATGGTTATTGCCTGCCTGGTTGGAATTTTTTATTTTTTGCATCATTCTATTTGAAATCATAGGGATTGACCACAGGATATTTCCTTCCATTTGTAGGACGTTTTGTATGTGAGATAATACCTTCTCCCCACACATTTTAGGACGTAAAAATGTATTAAAGTGACAAGTATTTTTCCCTTAGATACCACTGAACAAATTCCTATAATACCAGAAAAAGGATAAAGTGTGGATCTAAATGTATTTTTGTTCAATTCCTTTTCTGTTTTCTTAACCTTCCCAGAGTGGATTATCATAAAATTCTCTAGCTGGCCAAAATCCGTGTTCTGGCCTTGGGGGAAAATGACCTCTCTTAAAGTGCTTGTTAACAAGCTATAGTGGACATTGAGTTATTTTTGGTGCTCAACATCTATTCACCCTTTGTGTAATCTCCTATTCCCCATGCTCCCATCAGGTAGTTAAATGAAGCTGCCCCACTCCCAGTTCCAGGAATGGAGTGTATGACCCAGCCCTAAGCCAATGAGCTCACAGTATTCTCCTGCCTGGAACTGTGAGATTGGCCTGTGACCCTCTCCAGCCAATGGGACTGTTGAGAAAGAAACATTCACTGTGTCTGCACTTGAACCTGAAGGTACATGGGCTGCAGCTGCAGCCAATCATAAAGGAAAAGTCCATCTGAATGTAAACCAACACAGGAGCTGAAACCTGATGGGAAACAGAAAATGTTTCAGTATACTCAGAGGAGATTTAGATAATTGGACAGAGTTTGAGATAAATTAGTGAAGATAAATGTTCTGGGTAGAAGAGTGAGCCCCAAAAGATACGTTGAAGTCCTAACTCTTGGTACATGAGAATGTCACCTTATTCGGAAATAAATAAGGTCTTTGCAGATGTAATTAAGATGTAAGTTAAGGGGAGGTCGTAAGGAGTAGGGCAGGCTCTTAATTTCAGAAGACTGATGTCCTGATAACAAGAGGAGAAACAATACAGAGAGACATACCAGGTGAGAAGAATGCCACATGAAGACACAGATATACACAGGGAAAAGGGCCATGTGACTATCAGAGCAGAGATCTTCCCTGGAGCTAGAGAGGGGCAAAGAAGGATCCTTCTCTATAGACTTCAGAGAGAGCACGGTCTTGCGGACACCTTGATTTCAGACTTCTAGCTTCCAGAACAGTGAGATAATAATATTCTGTTGTTTAAAGTCACACCAGGTTGTTACAGCAGCCCTACAAGACTAATATAATGAGTATCTAAAAAACTTAGCATATGAGAAAAAAAACTTTCTTTCTTTCTTAGTAGGCTCCACGCCCAGCATGGATCCCAATGCGGGGCTTGAACTCACGACCCTGAGATCGAGACCTGAGCTGAGATCAAGAGTCCGACACTTAACCGACTGAGCCACCCAGGCGCCCCAAAAGGATTTTATTTTTTAACTCCAAGGAAAATTAAAAACTTGTTCAGGCAAGAAAGGGTAAATATGGTATACTGCATGACTTAGTTGTCAAGACTTTACTACTCATAGTATTATAAATATTGATTATTAGCCTTATCCAAATTATATATACTGGGAAGTATGTATGTGTGGTGGAGCTGTGTGTGTGTGTGTGTGTGTGTGTGTATGAAATCATCTTCCTATAGTGCAAAGTCAATATAAGGTGCCTAAACTCAAATATCTAGAAGCAGCAACATAAATAGTTTATTTAGAAATATGGACATACATAGCAAATGATTCAACTAAAAACAGAAGGTGAGGATGGCTGGGACTGCCTTGTTTTTGGAATGAAATTTGTAGAATTATTTGACTCTTTATGTGCATGAAAACCTTCATATAAAGAAGAACTACTTAAGAAAGGAAAAGGATTTTTGAACGTATGAAGGAAATTACTTGTAGAACTAAGGAATGTACTGCCCTTGGACACAAAAAGGAAATAGAATAAATTCATTTTGGGGGCTAGTTATCCACAGATCTGTATCTGTTTCCTTGGTAGTTGGGGAGGAGGGTACAGGGGAGGGTCAGAGTTCTATAAAGCCTTCATATCTCCCTTTGTCCCACCTTCACATCCTGCTCTTGTAGAAGGAGGACCTCTGTTACCCTAAGTTCGTTATTATACTTTAAAACCATAAAGTTCATTTTAATAGGGGTCTTTCCTTAAAGCTTAAGGAGGTTCTCAAGATGAATGGCATATATGTTTCCTTGGGGTGGTAGTTGCAGGGTACTTTCTTTTCCCCACTGGAATTCTAAGTCAGATAGGTTCATCTCTGTTAAGTAGCTAATTGCTGAGTGTACCTGGCCTCTTACATTAATCTTATAGCAGATGCTCTCCCAGCCGTTCCCTCCATCCCTCCTGCTTCTGGAGGAATATACTTCCAGCCTGCACTGCTGCTTTTCACCATCAGAGGGCAGTGGGGCCGCAAGTGTCTGGGAAGGAGGGGGAAAGCTGCTTAGCACCTGGGGAGTGGGAGGAAGTGTCTCGCGGTGTTTGCGCAGAAAGCATCTCAGGAGCTTAGACATCGCATTGGTACAAATGGTGCGTTGTCTTCTAAATTTTGTGCCAATCCCAAAAGGCAGGAAGTTTGATCTTAATATATCTGCCATGGCTATCTATTTCACTATGAGCCAGGAATTTATTAGGAAAACAAAGAGAATCATGGGAATAAGTTTAGATTGGCATTTCCCCGTTTTCCTACTTGTGGAATAGATTTGGTGCATGTTCTGAAAGAGCATGGTGTCAGCCGGAATGGAGCTCTGCTTTCTTCCCTATTATTCTAAAATAGATGTGCTTCTCACATGCACGGTTAGACCGCTTACCCGTGATTTGTATCTCAGGGACAGATCTGGCTTATGAGCACCGTTATTTGTAAACTGCTCACCAGGTTCCCTGAACTGCTGCAATGCTATCCTGACGGGTTGCTGTGAAAATGTGAAGATGTCAGTCAGGCAGGAAAAATTATGTAAAAATGATGTGGGTATAGAAAATGGAATCGACAAAATGTAATAAACTCCTCCTGGGCTGAAGAGCAGAGCTGCATATGTAATGAAGTAGTTTAGGATTACGTCACCTTTTATATAACATCTGGCAGTGACTTTTATTTCAGAGCTAATTTGAAGGAGCCAGGCGCTTTTCTTTTCCTTTCCCCAAGACTGCTTTTATCTGAAAGAAGAAAGAAAGAACTGTTACATTTTGCATGCAAAGAAAGCCAGAGTGTCTAGATTACTCCCTTAAGGTAATGGAAAAAAGAAAAAGAAATTGAAAACGGTCAGGTGAACACGGCAGAAGGAATGAAGAGGTTTGTGTGATTCTTAGTGAAATTGGACCAGTCTAAGCAACCAGACAGGTAATCTGGGTGGCTCTACCCTTCCCTCTTGTCTTCTCTGCTTCTGTAAGACGTGACCCAAGAATGCTCTGGAAATAGTTTTTCCTTAAATATTTTGTCTGAAGTGAGAGATTGAGAAAATTGTTGAGATAATTCGGGAAGATTCTAAAATTTCTTCCTTTGACTTGTGAGAAAAAGCTTTCTCTCAAACCAACACCTTTTTCCCCTGATAATATCCAGACTCTTCCGATCTATCAAAATAGATTGGACGGTCAACCCACCTCTCTAGTTTGTCTATACGGACCATGGAGAAAGGCCTTCAGTAACCCTGAATGGGACTTCACTCCTTGGAAGCCAGGAAGCAGGAGGGGAGAGACCGGCTTTGCTCCTCCTCTTTGTCCTCCCGCAGTTTCTCTGCTCATGCGCACCTCTGTACAACCTGGGCCTTGCTAAGCCTGTTTGCCAGTCTCATTGTCCTCCTTCATTGTGTCATTTCTGAATCTTCCATCTTTGTCCAACCGTGAAAATGCCCTTTTCTGAATTTCAAGGCCACGTCTACAATTCAGAAGAGGCAATGTCTTACTTTTGTACGTAGTGAGTTCCCAACAATGTGTTTGAAAGTTAGTGGGATGTTTGAAAGTTGAACAATAGATTTGCATGCTGTAAGGAAGAATGTGTTCCCAGGGAGCTAAAGTAGATGTTGAAAACCCTAATTATGGTTTCTGACAGTGCCATCTCTCTGAGGCCTTGGTAACCCTGTGGGTGGGTGAGAACAGGCACGTGGGCTGGACTGGGTGGCAACTGCTAGTCATGGTGGCCCAGGGAAGTTGATCCAGAAATCTCTCCTTCCGAGTCTCAGCTTTCCTTCTCTCAGCCCAGCCTGAAAGGGCGAGAGCTGGAGTAAGAGGGTCTGGTTCTTACCTCATATCCAAGAATAACCACACGTGACCCCCAAGACGTGGTAGACGGGGTTGGTGGACATGGGTTTGGTGGAGCACTGGAGGGGTCGGGGCTGGTCAAAGGACATCCAAAGGGATGGGGGTCCTATATGAACTGGCAAACTCCAAGTTCTGTGGCCCGTGATCTCTGGAGTCCTTAGTGGCAGGGATGGTGCTTCAACTTGGCCAGGTAGACTCATCTCCAGCCCTGTGGAGAGTAGGTGCTGGGGGAGGAGATTCTTTAGTTGTTTCAGCTTGGAGCTGGCCCCTTCTCCCGGGAGCTATGGCTGCCTGGCACGAGATCCTTCTATCGTGATTCTAAAGCAAATTAGGAAAGACTGAATTCTGAGTATGAAAGGTTTGAAGATGTCAGAGTTTCATAGTGATGGGGTGGCATCCTGAGTATCTATTTCTGCATAAGATACTACCCCCCACACTTAGTGTCTTAAAACAGCATTTAATTATATCCCATAATTTTGTGGGTCAGGAATTTGGGCTGTGCTTGGCTGGGTGGTTCTTCTGTTCCACATGGCATTGACTGGGTCACTTGGTGCTCTTCAGTGGGTGGCTGGTATGGGCTGAAGTGTCCAAGATGGTTCCACCCACAGTCTGATGTCTGATGGGAGTGACTTGAGGCCCCTTTCCATCTCCATGTCATCCTAGGACATCTCCACATGCTCTTCCTAGGAGAGCAATTGGACTTTTATACAGTGCCTTGCTTAGGGCTCTAAGAAAACAAGGAGGAAGCTGCCAGTTCTTTTCAAAACTGCTCTTGGAATTGGCACTGCACCAATTCTGCCCTATTCCATTGGTCAAAGCAGTCACAGGGCAGCCCAGAACCAAAGAATGGAAACAGACCTCACTTTCCAAGAAGAGGAGTGTCAAAGACTTCGTGGCCATCTTTGATCCACCACATGTGGGTTGTATATATGTAGGCTGTGCGGAAGTGGACCAGCAAAGAGCATATGAGGGGAAAAACATGCCCTTGTGTTTGCTTCCTAACTAAGAACCCCAGTTTTCCCAAGGGAAGTGGCTTTATCGAGAGGACTAAGCTCACCTCTTCTGCTCTCATCTGAGGAAAACATGCTTCTGCTAAAACCACGGCAGTATTGAGGTTTCAGTCCCCCTTTGTGCTTTTGGTTCAAAATAAAACTCTTGTTAAAGTGTGTCGGAACCCAGATGGTGGGTGCACTGAGAACATATAAGCGGATAACGTCCGAAGGACCCTTTCGAGATGATGTTGGCCAGTTTCCAAAGGAAGATTGGGAGCATTCCTCCTTTTCTCCGCTGTGTTGCAGTCGTGCCAATGACTAAACAAGTCATGGATTCTACAGGTTTTGAAATCGTTTCAGGTTTTTCTTTTTATGCAGAGCAGAGGAGGCAAAGGAGAGAGAATTGTTTTTCAGACTCATTAGACTACGTATAATTTCCTTTGTCTGCGAGTTCAATACAAGAGCCCAGAAAAGGGCTTAGTAGAAATGATAGCAAGAGTATGTTTTTCATTGTGGTGGGTGTGGTATAGTAGTGGTGATGTCATGGGGTCCTTCTTCAGACACTCATTTAGTTTAATTAGTTTTTGATTTTTTTTTTTTAAGATTTTATTTATTTGCGAGAGAGAGAATGAGAGACAGAGAGCATGAGAGGGAGGAGGGTCAGAGGGAGAAGCAGACTCCCCGCCGAGCAGGGAGCCTGATGCGGGACTCGATCCCGGGACTCCAGGATCATGACCTGAGCCGCAGGCAGTCGTTTAACCGACTGAGCCACCCAGGCACCCACTAATTAGTTTTTGAAAACATAGTATGTGCACATAGTACAGTTTTGAGGGAAGAAAGCGCAGAGAATAAAAATCTCCCCCACATTCCTATCCCTGAGTCCCCTGTGTCCCTTGCTCAGAGGCAGTCATTCTTTTTTTGTATATGTTCCAGACAAACTCCATGCATACACAAATCCCTCCAACACGTGTCTATGTGTAACTACAGGATATATAATGAAATAACTTTCCCCCACAAAAAGAAGCATGTTGTATACTGTTTTGTACCTTGCTTTTCATGAAATAATATTTTGGCCTTGTTCTATATTAGTAGATACAGAATAGCTTCTTCTTTCCTAAGAGCTACATAATATCCTGTTGCATGAATGTAGTATCATCTTTTTTTTTTTTTTTCCCAACCAGTCTCCTGTTGATGGATATTTAGGTTGTTTCCAATCTTTTGCTATTATAATCAACACTGCAATGAGTAGTCTCGGCATGCTATAGTCCTTGTGCATATGTGAGACTATGAGTAGAAATGGAATTGCTGGGTCAAAGGGTTTGAACAGTGTAATTTTGAGATCTATTACCAAATGATCCTCCACAGAGTTTTTATTAGACCACCCAGGTTTCGTTTTGGATTTTGGGGATTCTCAGTGGAATTTGTTCTGAGGAGGTCATAGGTGAAGAAATAAACTGTAAGACTGAACAAGGAAAGATTGACATTTATGTTTTTACATCAGCCTCATTTTATGAGAATTCTAAGTAGCTTACCAAATATTATGGCAAAATAGATTAAGTGTCAGGCAGTCCTCTCTGCTGGGAAGCCCGCCACAGGGAGGAATGAAAAGATTGGACGCAGAGTGATAATCTGTTTCCAGTCTGACATTGTCAGTACTCACTGTGGGATCTTGATTAAGCCAATTATCCTTTCTTTGACCTGGGTTGTCTTATCTGTCAAATGAGTATTTGGAGTAAATGATCTCAGAAGAACCCTTGGATCCAAAATTATTTGATTCTATGAAACTCCCTTCACTTTTTATAATAAAAACTCCTATTAGGAAGAGCTAAATAATTTGCAAGACCCCATGCAAAATGAAAATGTAGGGCCCTCGCTAAAAAATTATTAAGAATGTCGAGATGACTGGGTATTTACGCCAAAGATACAAATGTAGTGATCTGAAGGGGTATGTGCACCCCGATGTTTATAGCAGCAATGTCCACAATAGCCAAACTGTGGAAAGAGCCAAGATGTCCATCAACAGATGAATGGATAAAGAAGATGTGGTATATATACACAATAGAATATTATGCAGCCATCAAAAAATGAAATCTTGCCATTTGCAACGACGTGGATGGTACTAGAGGGTATTATGCTAAGTGAAATAAGTCGATCAGAGAAAGACAAGTATCATATGATCTCACTGATATGAGGAATTCTTAATCTCAGGAAACAAACTGAGGGTTGCTGGAGTGGTGGGGGGTGGGAGGGATGGGGTGGCTGGGTGATAGACATTGGGGAGGGTATGTGCTATGATGAGTGCTGTGAATTGTGCAAGACTGTTGAATCACAGACCTGTATCTCTGAAACAAATAATACATTATATGTTAAAATAAAAAAGAAGATAGTAGGAAGGGAAAAAGGAAGGGGGGGGAATTGGAGGGAGAGACAAACCATGAGAGACTATGCACTCTGAGAAACAAACTGAGGGTTCTAGAGGGGAGGGGGGTATGGGGATGGGTTGGCCTGGTGATGGGTATTAAAGAGGGCATGTACTGAATGGAGCACTAGGTGTTATGCACAAACAATGAATCATGGAACACTACATCAAAAACTAATAATGTAATGTATGGTGATTAACATAACATTAAAAAAAAAAAAAAAGGAATGTCGAGATGGCCACAGTGGAGCATTAAGCTGAGTGTGGGTCCTTCTTTTTTTTTTTTTTTTTAAAGATTTTATTTATTCATTTGAGAGAGAATGAGATAGAGAGAGCATGAGAGGGGGGAGGGTCAGAGGGAGAAGCAGACTCCCTGCCGAGCAGGGAGCCCCATGTGGGACTTGATCCCAGGACTCCAGGATCATGACCTGAGCCGAAGGCAGTCGCTTAACCAACTGAGCCACCCAGGCGCCCTAAGCTGAGTGTGGGTCCTTCTAAGCCCAGGGGTCCTGTGCAATTGCACAGATCATAAGCTCATGAAGACCGTCCTGCTCCTATAAATATTCTTGCCTCCAAATGAATGGTTTATTTCTACTTAAGTATTCGGTGGCAGCTTGACATAGACATGCGCTTGAGACACTCACCATCTTTTCTAAGGAAAGCTACTTTTATTCCCAACCTCTTGCTAAAGAAGCCACCCACCTTGTTCAGTGGGTATCTGATTGGACTGGAAGTAGACACCTGACCCCAGGGGAAGCCAGCTCATAGGCTGGTAGGTAGCTTGTAGCATGGACTAACAGGAAAAGCTCTGACCAGTGGGAGTAATTACATTGGTAAACCGACAATCTCTGGAATTTGAAGTGAAAATATGGAGAGGATCAGCCAGCTGGATTGGGGTCAGGGGGCTTAGGAAATGGGGAGAGTCGGTGTGGACAGGTAGGGAAAGGAGAAGCCACACGCATTAATTACCCCGTATAACTGAACAGTGAACCCTCGTTACCTGAGGTAGCCTAAGTGAAAGTATTTCTGTCCTTTGCAACCCAAAGAGGATAATTAACCCAGTGTTATGCTAGAGCATAGCTTCAGCCTATTAATGCTTAAGCCATCTAGGGAGTGTGGATTAAGAACAATTAGAAGCATGGAGATAAAAAAAAAAAGTATAGCTCCCAAACCCTGTTTTCTCCTTCGTCTGCCAGCCGCTGCATTGGAATCAGCTGGTAAGCAGCCTGTATCCACCAGGTGATGGGTGATCTGAGCTCATTGAATGCTGCCCTTCCGTCTTTTTCCTGCTTCATTTATTCCTGTCAGAGGCAACTTTCTTACATATCCCTAGGACTTTTTTTTTTTTAACTTCTCCTAAGTTATTCTTGACATCTTGTTCTACTTCCAGTGGAGTAGCCCTAGGAAAAATGTAGTTGTCAAATGTGCAACAAGACGCTCATTTTCTTGGTCTATATCTTTTCCTTTCTGTTGGACTATGCTAATGGATCCCTGGAGTCCGCAGCAGGCTGAGGCAGGAGCTAATTGACCTCTCAAGACCTGTTGCAGTTTACCCATGCTCAGGCAAGGATTCCAATGGAGTCATGTCCCAACCCCTAATTATAGAATGTCTATATAATCATTTGATGCTTTCCCTCTTCCTTCACAGTTCAATGGAGGCTGAGTTTGTTGGTCTTCAGATGAATAACCAACTAATTTGGTCAGGAATGTCATATAACTTATCACTGACAGTAATTTGCTTTCTAGGATGCATTAAAATCCGTGGTGTGTGGGAGCATTACTTATAATAACATATACTGCACAGAGTGGCCTATTTAAATGAGGCACGCATGAAGCTGCACTCTGCAAAATGGATCCCAATTCATAGAAATCGCTCTGTAGTCTGAGCACCGTGGATGAACATGAGCTAGGATGAGATAGATGATGCAGAGAGTGCATCTTCCTCACACGTGCCTCTTGGCAGGGCACATTTTAGCTACGTTTGTGGGGTAGCCTAGGAAAGCGAATCATCCAACTGGCATTAAATATGGAGGAAGGAATATTTCTGTTTGCTTTATGTTAATGCACTGCCTCCAGTGTCCCGCCCTGAAAAGGCTCAGGTCCAGGAGGAGGATCAAAGGTGAAAGGCCTGGAGTTCTATGTTCATGCTTCCCGGCGCCGTCAGCTGTACTTGACCAGAACAAAGAGACTATTTCAATGAGCACCTGAGCCCCAGTGCAGGGACTGCCTTGAGACTGTGGGCTGTCTGGGGTGATTACTATAGGAATATGCTAGAGCCATGTATGGGCATTAGTTTTGTACATAAGAAAGGAAAAAATGAACCTGGTAACATTCCCAGGTTCAGATTTTGCTGTGAATTCCAGGAACTTAAGCCTTTCCATGTTTCTGTCCTTTCCTCATAAATGGAAATGCTAATACTGACGTTCCCTTTAATGCTGAGACATAGCCCCCACATATATTATTGTAATACTTCTTGTTTCCATGAAATAGATCTAGTTTTTAAAAATAATAAAGATTTAAATCAGATTTCCTTAGTGGAAGAATACCATATTTGGGGAAATCTGATTGAAAAGTAGCTTTGGAACACTTACCTGTATATATTTAAATTTATTAAGAGACCACAGTTTTAACAGAATAGTGGGTGGGGTGGACCAGTGTGGGGGGTGGAGGTAAAATCTATCTCAAGAGTCACAAACTCAACCTGGCAATTGGAGGTGAGAGGTGAAAGAACTCTTATGGATTAGAACATGATTATCTTGAGGAAATCCAGAGGGGAAATGAATACTTAATTCCTGGGATGAAGAGGGATTAATAGCAGATTACCATGGTGATCTCTACTAGAAGCAATTTGGTTTATCTTTTCTATTTCCCATTTGGTTATGAGAACATTTTCATAAACTTACATATTTCACAGCCCACATGCTAAATTCTGAAAGCAATGTCATTTAACTTACAACCAAATATAGACCTGTCATTGAACACTACCCATTTATACAGAATCATGATTTTGTCTGCAAAATTCTCGAAGAGAACAGAATAAATGGCATAACAGAACACAAGGTCCACATCTCCAGTTTCTATATGATGTTGTCATGAATTTGCAGTTGGTGAGTAATGTGGCTCCCCACCCCCCTTAAGGAGAGGCTGGTGACAGCCACTCACAGGAACCAGGTCCTAGTGTGTACTAGGAGAGAGCATACAATTTGTGGATTAAATGAAATGTCAGTGAACAACAGAAAGGAGGCAAAATTGTGATATGTTCCAGAGGCCAGAAAGAACAAAGGACTTGGGCAATATGACAGAATGTCTCTCTAAAAAATTTGCCCTGTTCCCATTTGTCCTGGTTGCAAAATGGTCAGACAATCTGAGAATACAGAATAAAGAGTAAGCATACTGTCTTCTCATCCCTCTTGAATTTCACTCCCTTCCCCAGAGATAATAACTGTTTGGTGTTTTCTTTACATGCAGACCTTTCACATCCAACTATATGTATATTCAAGTGTGCAGGTTTTAAAAAATGCAATGGGATGGCATTGTACACATACACATTTTCTTGTCATTTATCAATGTCTTAGAGAATGTAGATAGGTCAACTGCATTCTTTTAAATTGTAGTTTGGCTCTCCTCTAGGTGGACATTAAGCTTTCTATACTATAAACAACACTGCAGTGAATATCCTTATTTAATGCTTCTTTATGCACAAGTGCAAACATTTCTCTAGAATAGAGGCTTTGCTGGTGCAATTTCTGGGTAAAACTGTATGGGTATTTACAATATTGACAGATGTTGCCAAATTGTCTTTCTAAAAGAATACTGATTTTCATTCCCACCATCGGTGTATGTGATAATACCCATTTTTTCCCCTATCCTTGACAACTCTGGATATTATCAGTCTTGTTAATTTTTTGCCGAAATTGTGGATGAAAAAGAATGATTTAGTTGTTTTAATTTGTATTCTGTTGATTGATAAAAGTTGAGGATTTCCAAAAGTTGGTGATTTCATTTGTTCTTCTGTGGAATGTCTATTTTTGTCCATTGTCCATTTTTTTTCTATTGTGGTATTTGTTATTTTATTGCCCTGGAGTCACTCCTTACGTATTTTCTGGACATACTTATATATACTTATTTTTGTATATTTCACATACTTTATATATTTTGACATTTGTCTTTTTTCTTCACCATGGTGCCTTATTTTGTTCAGAAGTTTATGTAGTCAAATCTGTCAGTCCTTTCCCCTATGGCTTAATAATTTTGTACCTGCTTCGGGATTATAAAAATATTTTCCCTAATATCTTGTAGTTAAAAAATTATTTGGCCCTTTAATGAATCTGATATATAGTTTTGTGCAATGTGTGAGGTAGGGAAAGTTTTCTTACTTCCTGGGACAAATTCTCATTCCATTTGCACCCACCTGAACTGTCCCACATGTTTTCCTATGACACCTTGGATTTATGGATCCTTAGGACATCTATAGAGAGAATCCCTGAAGTTGTATGCAGAATTTTGTATATGTGTATAGGCATTTTTTTTTTTTTCCTGTAGAGTGAGCCCTTAATTTTCATCACATTTTCAAAAGGATGCATAGTCCAGCAAAGGTTAAGAAGCCCTGTGTTAGTTATATTCTCTGTTTTTCCTTCCATCAGGAAATCCTAGAGAGGCAATCTTGTTTCCATACCCCTTTCCAAACTTAACCCTTTCATTTCTTAAATTCTCTTTATGGAGTATCAGTAGGGTTTTCCAGTTCATTCTTTCAACAACCATTAATTGAGCACCTACTATATTAGCCATGGTATCAGCAAATCTCACTAAGACTTAGAAGCTGCCCTCAACTGGCTGATAGTCTAGTTGGGAAAACAGACAAATAACTCTCAATATATTAGAGTATAGTACGATAGTGTTAGCATAATGCTATGCACAGAGAGCTATGAACGTTTATAAATGAAAGCAAATCCTTATATGTACGTATGTGTGTGTGTAGTCATTTCTGAACGAGGATTCTGGCATCAGTTTGGAGACTAAAGAGGAAACAAAGAGACCAGTTAGGAAGCCAATCTGTGTTTCTATGGTGGAGAAATGGGAGAAGTATGAGGGGTTGAAATGAAGTTGTGTAAGTGGAGAGAGGATAGGTGTGCAAGATTCAGGATATACTAAGAAGGGAAAATAGACTGGAATTATTGGCTGAATTATTGAATATGGAGATTAGAGGGGAATTAGAAGTCAGGAATAATGGCCAGGCTTTTGTTTTGGGTGACTGGTTGGTTGGGGGAGTCCTTGCTGAACTAGGAGATGGAGGCTGAGTACCAGATTTAAAGGAAAAGTTGAGTTCAGTCTTGTACATTTACAATAATGCATATTGATAGAGAGGCAGAAATGAATGTGATCACAAGTGAGGGTGTAGACAGAGCAAAGATCTGGGGAATGTCAGTGCTTTAGGGGTTTGTGGAGAAAGGGGAAGGTTATAAGGCCGAGAAACAGAGATATGAGAAAGATCAAGAGAAAATTTCGTAGCAGACAGGGAGGAGAGAGTTTCAGGAAGGAGGAAGGAGTCAACAGGGGAAATACTGCAGAGAAATCAACTGAGATCAAGACAGAAAAGACCCACTGAGTGAGCAATGTGGAGCTTATGGGCGGCCTCCCCGAGAGCACTTTCAGGGTTGCAGTGGGAGGAGATGCTAGTGGGAGACAAGATGCCGTGGTGGGGGATTTGGTTGGAAGATGGAATGGAAGGTGAGGTGGTAAAGGTAGTACCCTGTAGACAAGTCTTGCCCAAAGCTTTGCTGTGAAGTTTTGATGGGAAAACCACCATTCATTTCTTAAGTAGAGGAGTTAGGTTGTCAGACTATTAAGGAAGCTCCACTGAAGTTAACCCCGGAGCTAATGAATTCAGTTATCTGGTTGGTATGTTTTATTCTTGAAGGATTTCAAAGCCGAATTTGATCAAGATTTTCTTTGACTCCTATTCAGGGTGTTAATATTTAGCAGCTGAGATGGCTCGGTCACTGACCAGCCAGCAGAGAAGTTGTAACCTCTCAGAACAGTTGCTGACTGGAAACAACTGGTAGGGCCTGGCCAATGAATAAAATCCTGTTTCCTACTACCAAGGACTATCTGGCTGTATGTATGGATGCCTTTCTCAGAAATACTTTGGTCAAGGAGACTGATTTTCCAGATTAGATTAGTGGAATTGCAGGGCTCTAAAAGGACCAGATCACAGAAGTTATAACTAGTGGGGCACCTGGCTGGCTCAGTCAGTGGAACATGTGACTCTTGATCTCAGGGTTGTGAGTTCAAACCCCATGTTGGGCGTGGAGCCTACTTAAAAAAATTGTAAAAAAAAAAAAAGTTATAGCTAGTATTGAAAAATGTTTGCAAACTCTTCTGCTAAATTAGACTGAAGGCCACATTTGTAATCAAGAGCCTTGGGGGCAAAAAGGACAGAAAAGCAAACAGGGACACCAAAAAGTTTTGTTTTCCCCCCACTGAAAACTAAGATAAACAGTATGTGACCAGCTGGGGAGGAAGTTCAAAAGGAATGTTAACACATTCTAAGAATGATAAGGGCAAAAAGTCTTTAGTTTCAAATGGTCATTTCATTTTGAGCTATAAGGTTAGAAACAGAATGGATTGTTTTTTATTCATTTATTATTATTATTTTTAAAGATTTTATTTATTTGACAAAGAGAGAGACAGCGAGAGAGGGAACACAAGCAGGGGGAGTGGGAGAGGGAGAAGCAGGCTTCCCGCCGAGCAGGGAGCCCAATGTGGACCTCAATCCCAGAACCCCAGGATCACGACCCGAGCTGAAGGCAGACGCTTAACCGACTGAGCCACCCAGGTACCCCTGGATTGTTTTTTTATATCAGAGCACATATGATAGGGAAATTTTCTGTTTCCACTGATGTTCCCTCAGTGACCCGTGCTAGGGTTGGAATTAAGAAGATAAGAACTAGCACCCTTTTGCATGTGCTCTATTTTTATGACAGGATGGGTCAGGGGGCAGGTGGAGAGGCCTACAGCTAAAAGTAGATGCATGTTATCATTCTAGCTCAAGACTCCTCCTCATTTTCCCCTTGGTAAGTGTACAATCTTGCATTATGCCAGGAAATAATTTTTTTCAAATAGGAATTGCAGCATATTTTTTTTCTTTTGACAAATGCCATACAGATAAACCTCTCAGCATAATTGGCCCTCTTTCAAAGATTTTCATGTGGAATATTTATAGTGAAATGTAAGTCTGTCTGGTATATAAACAGAGTTAATTGCAGCTATTATACTCTCCTTTACACTTCTCAGTGATTGCTTAGAATGTCACGTCTCGATATACTTTCAAGAAAATTGGAATTTAAAAGTTAGTTTTGAAAAGAAGGCAGAAAAAAATGAGAGTCTTGTGGGATGGATAAAGTGCTTAATGTTCTTTTGGTAGGTAGAGCCAATAATGGTACCTTTCTTGAGTTAAGAGAAAGAAAGACTATGTTTGTTTACCTGAATTTCTTGTCGGTTGTCATTATTATTATTATTATTGGTTGAGTTCTTCTCTTTTCGTTGTGTGTTGGAGTTGACTAGAGAACATACAGGCATACCTTAGAGATACTGTGGGTTGTGTTCCAGACCACCGCAATAAAGCAAATATGGCAATGAACTGAGTCAAATGAATTCTTTGGTTTCCCAGTACATGTGAAAGTTATGTTTACACTATATTGTAGTCTATAAACTGTGCAATAGCATTATGTCTTAAAACAAAATGTACATACCTTAATTAAAAAAACCATCCTTTGGGACACTGGGATGGCTCAGTTGGTTAAGCACATTTGACTTCAGCTCAAGTCATGATTGCAGGGTCCTGGATTGAGCCCTGCAATGGGCTCTGCTTCTCCCTCTCCTTCTGCCCCTTCCCCTGCTCATGCTCTCTCTCTCTCATATAAATAAATAAAATCTTAAAAAAATAAAAAAAAATCCTCTGATGTAGTATATATATGTATATATATATATGATGGAACTGCAGCATATTTGGAATATGCTGGAATATTACTCAGCCATAAAAAAGAATGGAATCTTCCCATTTGCAATAATGTGGATGGAACTAGAATGTATTATTCTAAATGAAATAAGTCAATAGAGAAAGACAAATACCATATGATCTCATTCATATGTGGAATTTAAGAAACAAAACAGATGAACATAGGGTAAATAAAATAGAATAAAACAGACAAAGAGGCAAACCATAAGAGATTCTTGACTATAGGGAACAAACTGAGGGTTGCTGGAGGGGAGGTTGGTGGGGGGATGGGGTAACTGAGTGATGGGCACTAAGGAAGGCACTTGATGTAATGAGTACTGGGTGTTATATGCAACTAATGAATCACTAAATTCTACCCTGAAACTAGTAATATACTATATGTTAACTAACTTGAATTTAAATTAAAAAAAACCATTCTCTGAGCTTTCAGTGAGTCATAATCTTTTTTTTTTTTTTTTATTTGAGAGAGAGAGAATGAGAGACAGAGAGCATGAGAGGGAGGAGGGTCAGAGGGAGAAGCAGACTCCCTGCCGAGCAGGGAGCCCGATGCGGGACTCGATCCCGGGACTCCAGGATCATGACCTGAGCTGAAGGCAGTCGCTTAACCAACTGAGCCACCCAGGCGCCCGAGTCATAATCTTTTTTAAAAAAGATTTTATTTATTTATTTGAGAGAGAGAGAGAGAGAGAGAGAACCAGTGGGAGGAAGAGGGAGAAGCAGACTCCCTGCTGAGCAGAGAGCCCAGATGTGGGGCTCAATTCCAGGACCCTGAGATCATGACCTGAGCTGAAGGCAGACACTTAACTGACTGAGCCACCCAGGCGCCCCTGTGAGTCATAATCTTTTTTGCCGGTGGAAGGTCTTGCCTCAATGTTGATAGCTGCTGACTGATCAGGGTCATGATCACTGAAGGCTATGGTAATTTCTTAAAATGAGACAACAATGAAGTTTGCACATGGATGGTCTCTTCCTTTCACGAACAATTAATCTGTAACATGAGAAGTTGTTCAGTAGCACTTTACCCACAATAGAACTTCTGTCAAAATTGGGGTCAATCCTCTCACACTTGAGGCTTAATCAATTAAATTTGTATGATATTCTAAATCCTTTGTTGTCATTTCAACAGTCTTCACAACATCTTTATCTGGAATAGTTTCCATCTCATGAAACCACTTTCTTTGCTCATCCATATGAAACAGTTCCTCATCTATTCAAATTTTACCATGAGATTGCAGCAATTCAGTCCCATCTTCAGGCTCACTTCTAATTCTAGTTCTCTTGCTGTTTCTACCACATCGGCAGTTACTTACTCCACTGAAGTCTTGAATCCCTCCAAGTCATCCGTGAGGGCTGGAATCAACTCCTTTCAAACTCTTGTTAATGTTGATATTTTGACCTCTTCCCATGAATCACAAAGGTTCATAATGCCATCTAGAATGGTGAATCCTTTCCAGAAGGTTTTTGGCTGACTGCCCAGATCCATCACAGGAATCACTGTCCACGGCAACTATAGCCTTACAAAATGTATTTCTTAAATAGTAAGACTTGAAAGTAAAAGTGACTTCTTGATCCATGGGCTGCAGAATGGCTGTTGTGTTAGCAGGCATAAAAATGACATTCATCTCATTGTCCATCTCCATCAGAGCTCTTGGGTGACAAGGCATATTGTCAATGAGCAGTCATATTTTGAAAGGAATCTTTTCTTTTGAGCAATAGGTCTCAATAGTGGGGTTAAAATATTCAGTAAACTGGGGTGCCTGGGTGGTTCAGTCAGTTAAGCATCCGACTCTTGGTTTTGGCTCAGGTTATGATCTCATGGGTCATGAGATCGAGCCCTGCATCAGGCTCTACGCTCAGCGGGAGTCTGCTTGGATATTCTCTCCTGCTGCCCTTCCCCCCTTCAAATAAATAAATAAATCTATAAAAAAAATTCAGTAAGCCTGTAAACTAGTAAACACATGGGCTATCATCCAGGTTTTGTTGTTCCATGTATAGAGCATAGGCAGAGTAGATTTAGCATAGTTCTTAAGGGCCCTAGGATTTTTGGAATGGTTGAGAAATGGCTTCAGCTTAAAGTCACCAGCTATATAAGCCCCTAACAGGAGAGTCAGCCTGTCCTTTGAATCTTTGAAGCTGGGCATTGACTTCTCCTCTCTAGCTATGACAGTCCTAGATGGCATCTTATTCCAATAAAAGGCTGTTTGGTCTACATTGAAAATCTGCTGTTTAGTGTAGCCATATTCATTAATTATCTTAGCTAGATCTTCTGGATAACTTGGTGCAGTGTCTACAACACCACTTGTTCCTTCACCTTGTCCTTCTATTTTATGGAGATGCGTCCTTCCTTAAAACTCATGAACCAGATTCTGCTAGCTTCAAACTTTTCTTTTGTAGTTTCTTCACCTCTCTCAGCCTTTACAGAATTGAAGAGAGTTAGGGCCTTCCTCTGGATGAGGGCTTGGCTAAAAGGAATGTTGTGGCTGGTTTGATCTTCTATCCAAACTGCTAAAAGTTTCTTTGTATCAGCAATAAGGCTGTTTAGCCTTCTTATCTTTCATATGTTCATTGCAGTAGCACTTAATTTCCTTCAGGAACTTTTCCTTTGCATTCACAGCTTGGCTAACTGTTTCATACAGAAGGCCTAGGCCTAGCTTTCAACCTATCTTGGCTTTTGACATGCTTTCCTCACTAAGCTTAATCTTTTCTAGCTTTTGACTTAAGTGAGAGACGTGTAACACTTCTTTTCACTTGAACACTTAGAGGCCATTGTAGGGTAATTAACTGGCTTTCTTTCAATATTGTTGTATCTCTGAGAATATGGAGCTCTGAGGAGAAGGAGAGAGATGGGAGATTGGCTGGTGGATGGAGCAGTCAGAGCACACGCAACATTTATTAAGTTCGCCATCATATATGGGTGTGGTTTGTGGCACCCCAAAGCAATTACAATAGTAACATAAAAGATCACTGATCACAGATCACCGTAACAAATATAATAACAATAAAAATGTTTGAAATATTGTGAGAATTACCACAATGTGACACAGAAACACAAAGTGAGCAAATGGTGTTGGAGAAATGGTGCTGATAGTCTTGTTCAATGCAGTGTTGCCATAAACCTTCAATCTGTAAAAAACACAATATCCGTGAAGTGCAATAAAGTGAAGCACAATAAAACAAAGTATGTCTATAAATTAGAAAGAGGCTGGATTGTTGTCATC
Organism: Mirounga leonina; assembly: GCF_011800145.1. Classification (NCBI taxonomy): domain Eukaryota; kingdom Metazoa; phylum Chordata; class Mammalia; order Carnivora; family Phocidae; genus Mirounga; species Mirounga leonina. The sequence goes on along the minus strand of NW_023270426.1, from coordinate 43,090,221 downwards.
TCTTAGACAAGCTGGGAAAATGTTCTTACCATGGAAGCATAAGGAAGGGAAGAAATATCCAGAATCAGTATTTCTTCTGCAGATGTAGTATTATTACTTATTTCTAACTCTCTTTTTCCAAGTCATGCCACTTGGAATGAGGGTGACTGGCTTGCAAAATTAAGCTGAGGGTGATGGTCATAAGAAATTTCACCTTGCGCACTTACCAGGCAAAACCACTGGGAGGTGAACCTTACCCTACCTTTTCCACTTACCTTCAAGCTCTCTCCCTTTTTTGACCTGGTCCTGGTTGACACACATGTTCTCCATTGAGACTCTCAACCTCTCAAACATCTATCTGTTCTGCTATTGCCAGTGCTGGTCTTTGTTTTGGGGCTGGTTGGCCTCCATTGGGAGTTCCTGCCCACCACCTTGGTGACCCTGTTATTCCTGTCTACTGATGCCTCTCACTCTGTTGCCTCAGCAGTGTTACATTTCTCTAAGTGGAGAACATCCCAAAGGGCAGTCTGGATCTCTTTGTGCATCGAAAACTCTTCGTTTTAAGGAGATTTAGACAACCAATCCCAAGGATGGGTTGTGGACATTTGTTTTATTTATTTATTTATTTATTTATTTATTTATTTATTTATTTATTTGAGAGAGAGAGAATGAGAGACAGAGAGCACGAGAGGGAAGAGGGCAGAGGGGGAAGCAGACCCCCCACTGAGCAGGGAGCCCGATGTGGGACTTGATCCCGGGACTCCAGGATCATGACCTGAGCCGAAGGCAGTCGCTTAACCAACTGAGCCACCCAGGCGCCCTGGGTTGTGGACATTTGAATCACAACACACAATGCTACACATTTTGCCTTTGTATCTGCACCAAACCAGTGCCCTAGGAAGACATCTTGGTGCTTCATTAGCCTCCTACTTCAGCAAGCGTCTTCTATCTTCCCCAAAACAGTTCTCTTAGTGACAGGGGCTGAGCAGAATTTTAGAGATTCTGCCGATTTGGTCTTCTTGGCCAGAAAAACCCATACATTCCTTAGGTACAAAAGACTCCCTGAGAGTTGATTCTGCTCTGATGTTGCTCAGGAGATGGTCATGCAAATTAAATCCTACTTCTGAAGACCTTTTCAAGCCTTTTTATTTTATTTTATTTTTAAAGATTTTATTTATTTGACAGAGAGAGAGACAGCCAGAGAGGGAACACAAGCAGGGGGAGTGGGAGAGGGAGAAGCAGGCTTCCCACAGAGCAGGGAGCCCGACTTAGGGCCTGATCCCAGGACCCTGGGATCATGATCTGAGCCGAAGGCAGATGCTTAACGACTGAGCCACCCAGGTGCCCTTGAAGCCTTTTTAAAAGGGAAATTCTTCCACAAATGTGCTGACCTGATACTTCGCTTAAATACCTAGAGTCTTAATTAAAACATTTTTTCAATCATTTTCTAACGTAATTCTCTAGGGGTATCAGTCATTCTGTTTTTTCTGCAAATGATAATGAGGTCATAGAAATGAGACTTTCTGGGAGGTCTGACTGTATCTCCATCCTTGCACAATCTTTCCCTCCCTCATCCTAACCTTTTCCTTTACACTGCTAGAATTTACATTAGGCAGTCCTAGATGGTAAGTTACTTCTTACCATGGCTTCTCAGTCAACAGCATTTACTGAATGCTGACAGGGCTGGTACTAGTACCATAAGAAATTACAAGTCTTTGCTCTTAAAACTCCTGCAGTGTGGTTGATCCTATTGGGTCAGGTAGAGGGTAGGGTGTGGTTTCCAGGACAACAGAGGCTACATGTTTTGTCGGTCCAAGAGAAGATAGACACCTGCAAGGATAGACTTCTGACAGTATCTCTGGAAGGAAGTAGAATAGGTAATCTTTTAAAAAAATTTTTTTTAATAAATTTTTTTAAAAGATTTTATTTATTTATTTGACAGAGAGAGACACAGTGAGAGAGGGAGCACAAGCAGGGGGAGCGGGAGAGGGAGAAGCAGACTCCCCACGGAGCAGGGAGCCCGATGGCGGGGCTCGATCCCAAGACTCTGGGATCATGACCTGAGCCGAAGGCAGACGCTTAGTGACTGAGCCACCCAGGCACCCCTAGAATAGGTAATCTTGCAGAGCATGGGCTTTCAAGTCAGATAGATCTGGGTCCAAAGTTTGGCTCCACCATCCATGAGCTGTGTGCCCTTAGACAAATTTCTTAACCTCTATGCACCTTAGTTTCCTCTTCTGTAAAAGTGGAATGATAATATAATATCTACCTTATGTAGACTTGTTTCACGGATTAAAAAAAAAAAGCTTAGCACAGAGTCTGGAACACAACTTAATAGTCTTCATATTAAGTAGCCTATTGGCTTCTTCTTGGAAACTGCTTGTCCCAAGGAGGGCCCAAAGACAGAAATAACTACAGAAATATTGAACATTTAGACTATACCCAGGGAGAGGTACATTTTTCTATTGAGAGCCACTGACCCCTGGTAGAGAAGGATCAATTGAAGGCCTTGTAAAAAAAAACTAATTTGCTTTTTTCCCCTCAGGGAAATATAAATTATTGAATTTACCTACTTTAAAGAACAAGGAACATAGCACTTTACTCAATAAATACCTTGAATAGATTTCTAGAACTTTAAGGGACCTCAGAGACCAGCCACTATAATCTCTTTATTTAATAGATAAGACAGCTGAGGGCCAGAAATATAAACTGACTTCGTCATAATTACTTTCCTTCACCATGACAGACCACAGGAATAAAACCTTTACTTCCAACTCCTAGCATTTTCCTGCTATACTATGTGTCTAGTTGTTCAGTAAAATAATAGGGAGAGGAAGAGAGAAAGGAAATTGAGAAGGAGAGAGAAGGAAAAGGAGTCTGAAAGAGGGAGGGAGATACTTATTGAAAGAAGAAAGGACAGAGAAAGAACAAGAAAATAAGAAAGTGGTCATTTTTTTCTTTTTTTTTTTTTTAAAGATTTTATTTATTTATTTTGAGAGAGAGAATGAGAGAGAACACATGAGAGGGGATAGGGTCAGAGGGCAAAGCAGACTCCCTGCTGAGCAGGGAGCCTGATGCGGGACTTGATCCAGGGACTCCAGGATCATGACCTGAGCCGAAGGCAGTTGCTTAACCAACTGAGCCACCCAGGCGCCCGAAAGTGGTCATTTCTAACAGCAATAGGGTTTCGTCAAATGTACATCATGTCAAGCTAATGTCCTTTACTTTTTCTTTTTATGGATTTTATTTATTTATTTTAGAGAGAGGGAGAGAGGGAGAGAGAGCACGTGTGAGCAGGGAGAGGGACAGAGTGGAAGGGAGAGGAAAAGGGAGAGAATCTCAAGCAGACTCTGCGCTGAGCATGGAGCTTGACACAGGGCTCGATCTCATGACCCTGAGATCATGACCTGAGCTGAAACCAAGAGTTGGATGCTTAACTGACTGAGCCACCCAGGTGCCCCATAATCTTCTTTATTTTTCCATGAGGTCTGTTACTCTGAATGAATATTGGAGTAAGTGACAGGGCCTCATCACGAGCTGGGAGTCTATGGCAATAATCCAGGTGAGAAATGTTAATGACTCAGGCTAGGGTGGCAGCAATAGGGTGGTTCTAGAGGTTGGATTTGAGATATATTTCAGAGAGATAGAGAGATATGTTGTTGGATTGGATGTTGGGAGGCAAGTGAATTCAGAGTTCTTGACTTGAGTAATTAGATGGATGGTGATAACCATTTACTGAGATGGGGTAAGATTTTGGGCATGATTTATATGATTTCCCAGGGAAAATTCTGAGTGTACAGTTGGATATTTGAATCGGGAACTCAGGAAGGAGCAAGGCTGGAGGTACAAATTCAGGAGTTGTTGGTATAATGATATTATGGGACTGGATGAGATCATCTCGAGATGGAATGAAAATAGAAAGGAGAAGGATGCTGAGGGCTGAGTTCAGAGTGCTCCATTTTTTAGAAGGCTAGCAGGGGAAAGGCTGCCAGCAAAGTGAGACCTGGGAGTTATTAGTGGGGGACCTTCTAAAGGCTAACCCATCCCAGGCTAACCCATCCCCCTAAAGACACGGGTTTCTAGAGTTTCTGCAAGTAATTTAATAGAATCATTCATGAGGGACGAATGGGATATGGAATAATGTGGGCTGGATAGCAGTACAGGTCGGTGGGATAGGACTGTGTGCACCAAAATAGTGTCAAAACAGATTAGTGGGAACTTGAAGGGCTGTAGGACGGTACCTCGGGTCTTGCCCCTGTCTCATGAACCCGGTTAAAGAAACCTCTTGAGTAGAAAGAATTTGGGCAGGTTTGCACGGATACAAAGATGGAGAGATAGTTACCACATCAGGTTGATTAGTAGGTTTTGAAAAACATGGGGAGCCAGAGTAGATGATCCGTGCCTGTTGTGCTAAACCAAGTGTGGGGTGATGAGGGCCTGACCTGCACTGGTGGTCGTGGGAAGATTGGATTCTAGAGATATGTGAAAAGAAAGGATTGGCAGGATTTTGTGACTGACTAGATATAGATGATGAAGGAGAGAAAAGAGGCCCAAGGGATTCGAGGGTACTGGTTTTTTTTTTACATTGATAAATTACTTTTTAAAACAATTTTATTTTATTATGTTATGTTAGTCACCATTCATTACATCATTAGTTTTTGATGTAGTGATCCACGATTCATTGTTTTCGTATAACACCCAGTGCTCCATGCAGAACATGCCCTCCTTAATACCCATCACCAGGCTAACCCATCCCCCACACCCCCTCCCCTCTAGAACCCTCAGTTTGTTTCTCAGGGTCCATAGTCTCTCATGACTCATCTCCCCCTCCAATTCCCCCCCTTCATTTTTCCCTTCCTACTTTCTTCTTCTCCTTCTCCTTCTCCTCCTCCTCCTCCTCCTCCTCCTCCTCCTCCTCCTTCTTCTTCTTCTTAACATATAATGTGTTATTTGTTTCAGAGGTACAGGTCTGTGATTCATCAGTCTTACACAATTCACAGCGCTCACCATAGCACATACCCTCCCCAATGTCCATCACCCAGCCACCCCATCCCTCCCACCACCCCCCACCACTCCAGCAACCCTCAGTTTGTTTCCTGAGATTAAGAATTCCTCATATCAGTGAGATCATGATACTTGTCTTTCTCTGATTGACTTATTTCACTTAGCATAATACCCTCTAGTTCCATCCACGTCGTTGCAAATGGCAACATTTCGTTTTTTTGTTTTCTTTTTTTAAAGATTTTATTTATTTATTTGACAGAGAGAGACACAGTGACAGAGGGAACACAAGCAGGGGTAGTGGGAGAGAGAGAAGCAGGCTTCCTGCTGAGCAAGGAGCCCGATGTGGGGCTTGATCTCAGGACCTGGGATCATGACCTGAGCTGAAAGCAGATGCTTAACGACTGAGCCACACAGGTGCCCCAAGATTTCGTTTTTTTTTTTTTTTTTTTTTTTTTAACGGCTGCATAATATTTCATTGTGTATATATACCACATCTTCTTTATCCATTCATCTGTTGATAGACATCTACGTTCTTTCCATAGTTTGGCTATTGTGGACATTGCTGCTATAAACATTGGGGTGCACATACCCCTTCGGATCACTACATTTGTATCTTTGGAGTAACTACCCAGTAGTGCAATTGCTGGGTCGTAGGGTAGCTCTATTTTCAACTTTTTGAGGATCCTCCATACTGTTTTCCAGAGTGACTACACCAGCTTGCATTCCCACCAACAGTGTAGGAAGGTTCCCCTTTCTGCACATTCTTGCCAACATCTGTCATTTCTTGACTTGTTAATTTTAGCCATTCTGACTGGTGTGAGCTGGTATCTCATTGAGGTTTTGATTTGGATTTCCCTGATGCTGAGTGATGTTGAACACTTTCTCATGTGTCTGTTGGCCATTTGGATATCTTCTTTGCAGAAATGTCTGTTCATGTCTTCTGCCCTTTCTTGATTAGATTAGTTGTTCTTTCGGTGTTCAGTTTGATAAGTTCTTTATAGATTTTGGATACTAGCCCTTTATCTGATATGTCATCTGCAAATATCTTCTCCCATTCTGGTGGTTGTCTTTTGGTTTTGTTGACTGTTTCCTTTGTTGTGCACAAGCTTTTTATCTTGATGAAGTCCCAATAGTTCATTTTTGCCCTTGCTTCCCTTGCCTTTGGCGATGTTTCTAGGAATAAGTTGCTGCGGCTGAGGTAAAAAATATTGCTACCTGTGTTCTCTTCTAGGATTTTGATGGACTCCTGTCTCATATTTAGGTCTTTCATCCATTTTGAGTCTATTTTTGTGTGTGGTGTAAGGAAATGGTCCAGTTTCATTCTTCTGCATGTGGCTGTCCAAATCTCCCAACACCATTTGTTGAAGAGACTGTCTTTTTTCCATTGGACATTCTTTCCTGCTTTGTGGAAAATTAGTTGACCACAGAGTTGAGGGTCCATTTCTGGGCTCTCTATTCTGTTCCATGGATCTATGTGTCTGTTTTTGTGCCAGTACCATGCTGTCTTGATGATGACAGCTTTGTAATAGAGCTTGAAGTCCGGAATTGTGATGCCACAGGCTTTGCTTTTCTTTTTCAATATTCCTCTGGCTATTTGGGGTCTTTTCTGGTTCCATACAAATTTTAGGATTATTTGTTCCATTTCTGTGAAAAAAGTTGATGGTATTTTGATAAGGATTGCATTAAATGTGTAGATTGCTCTAGGTAGCATTGACATTTTCACAATATTTTTTCTTCCAATCCATGAACATGGAACATTTTTCCATTTCTTTGTGTCTTCCTCAGTTTCTTTCATGAGTATTTTATAGTTTTCTGAGTACAGGTTGTTTGCCTCTTTGGTTAGACTTATTCCTAGGTATCTTATGGTTTTGGGTGCAATTGTAAATGGGATCGACTCCTTAATTTCTCTTTCTTTTGTCTTGTTGTTGGTGTATAGAAATGCCACTGATTTCTGTGCATTGATTTTATATCCTGCCACTTTACTGAATTCCTGTATGAGTCCTTGCAGTTTTGGGGTGGAGTCTTTTGGGTTTTCCACATAAAGTATCATATCATCTGCAAAGAGTGAGAGTTTGACTTCTTCTTTGCTGATTTGGATGCCTTTGATTTCGTTTTGTTGTCTGATTGTGGAGGCTAGGACTTCTGGTACTATGTTGAACAGCAGTGGTGATAGTGGACACCCCTGCCGTGTTCCTGACCTTAGGGGAAAAGCTCTCAGTTTTTCCCCATGAAGAATGATATTCGCTGTGGGTTTTTCATGGATAGCTTTTATGATGTTGAGGTATGTACCTCGAGGGTACTGTTTTAATGGTTTTAGTGTAGGAAGGATTAATAATAATATAAAAAAAGCCCAGCCCAACATGAGTTAGTAACTCATTTTTTACCAGGACCTTTAGTAACTCTGATAGTTTGAATTTACATAGTTGGTTCTGTATATTGAAGGGATAGTAAAAATAATTATAGCAAATTGTCTATCCCAACCTTAAAAGATTATGAATTAACCAATTAATGTGTTTCTGTTTGAATAAAAGCTGATAGCTGAAGCCAAATGGTCTACTAAGATCAGTTCAGACTTCACTTTTTGATGGTTTGCCAGTTGAATATTGATATGATTGCATTTATTTATGAGGTTGCTGGGTAATTTGAATTGCCCTGTGAGGGCCTGAGTTATTTTTACAGAACCATTCTCCCCTGCTTAACTAAATGACATTAATCTTACCCCTCTGAAAGCAGTGCCTTGTGGCCAAGTAGAGATTTCTGTCCTGTACCCAAAGATGCTTTTAGTGATTGGAATGTGTGAGGGCCATGCCTGAAAGATCTGCAGAATTTTCTATACCTCAGAGGTTTTGCTACGATCCTGGATTGGTGTTCACAAGGTGGGAGGAGCCATGTTCAACTTTCTTAAGGGAACAAGAAATCTTTTCAAGCATTTATTTATAAAAGCACTCACTTACATATTTTGAACTCAGGTATGTCCTTAAAAGGAATTAATATTATGGTTTTAAAAACTCTCTAATTTTTACTTTTCCAGTACTCCCTATGAAACTAGCCCAAGGTCATAAGTTTTACTGTGTATGTCATTTTGTGCACATTTTGCCTGATTTGCTTATATAAGAACATCAGCCACTTAAACTGAGAGAAGAGTTTCTACCTCCCCAAGTTCCGAACATGATGACATATATTTAGATCAGTGCATTAAGTATTAGGAGAGTAGGAATTTAGAATGGGAATGAAGTTAGATATTATCTAGTCTACTTCCTTTGTTTAAGATGAAGGAACAGAGTTCTAAAGAGGTGAGTCATTCGGCCAACTTTATCCACCTAGCTGATGACAGAGGTGCTGTGTTCTCACTGCGTCCTATCAGGAGGCACATGATTTTGGCTTGTCTCATTACTGGTGATGTTAACTTTGATCACTTGGTAAATGTGGTATCAAGTTTTTCCACTATAAAGTTATTCATTTTCCTTTTGTAGTTATTAAGTGTTTTGTGGGGAGGTACTTGAAGACTTTGTATATATCTCCTTCCTCATCAAATTTTACTGGCTATTACCCATTGATGTTTCTTGTCTGAATTAATTATTGCTATGATGGTTACAAGATGGTGATTTTTCCAATTCTATCATTCCTTCTGCAAAGATTAGTTGGCATTTCGCTGTAAGGAAATGAAATGCCAACTAATTTGTTTTTTTCCCCATTTGGGCTCATATATTGGTTTGGCCTCGTGGATTTCCTTTTTATTCAAAAGTGTATAATCTATTTCTATTACTACTTATTTTCATGTTCAATTTGTCCCAGATAGGCCAGTGGGAGGTGCTTCAGCCGGTTCCTGTGCCCTTTAGACGCATCTCCATCATTTTATTTTTCTCATTTAATTTTTAAAAAATTCCAGTGCAGGGGCACCTGGGTGGCTCAGTCGTTAAGCGTCTGCCTTCGGCTCAGGTCATGATCCCAGGGTCCTGGGATCGAGCCCCGCATCGGGCTCCCTGCTCCGCGGGAAGCCTGCTTCTCCCTCTCCCTCTCCCACCCCCCTGCTTGTGTTCCTGCTCTCGCTATCTCTCTCTCTGTCAAATAGATAAATAAAATCTTTAAAAAATAATAAAAAATTCCAGTGCAGTTAGCATAGAGTACTATAGTAGTTTCAGGTGTACAACATAGTGATTCAGCAGTTCCACACATTACTCAGGGCTCATCATAAGTGTGCTCTCAATCTCCTTCCCCTATTTCTGCCGTCTCCCTACATAGCTCCCCTCTGGTACCCATTCGTTCTCCATAGTTAAGAGTCTGTTTTTTGGTCTCTGTCTCTCTCTCTCTTTTCCTTTGTTCATCTGTTTTGTTTCTTCAGTTCCACATGAGTGAAATCATATGGTATCTGCCTTTCTCTGACTTATTTCACTTAGCATTATACTTTCTAGATGCATCCAAGTGGTTGCAAATGTTTTCTTATTTAATTTTTATATTGTGGCAAAGTACAGAAAGTGTAGAATTTACCATTTTAACCTTTTTGAAGTGTGTCATTCAGTGGCATTAAGTACATTCACAATGTTGTGCAGCTACCACCACCACTTAGTTCCAGACATTTTTTTATCACCTGACGTGGAAACCCCGTGCCCATTAGACATTTGTTCCCAATTCCCCTGTCCCTCTAGCCCTTGGTAACCACAAATCTGCTCTCTATCTCAATAGATTTGGCTATTCTGGATATTTCATAGAAATGGAATCATACAATAGCCAGCCTTTTATGTCTGGCTACTTTCACTTAGCGTAATGTCTTCAAGATTCATCCATGTTGTAGCATGCATCAGTACTTCATTTTTTAGTGGTTGTGTTGTATGGATATACCACATTTTGTTTATTCATCCATCTGTTGATGAACATTCAGGTTGCTTGCACCTTTTGGCTAATATGAATAGTGCTGCTATAAAAATGCATATGCAAGTTTTTGTTTGAACACTTATTTTCAATTATTTTAGGTATATACCCACAAGTAGAATTGCTGGGTCATATGGTAATTTTATGTTTAACATGTTGAGCAACCTCCAAACTGTTTTCCCCAGTGGCTGCTCCATTTTACATTTCTATCAGCAGTATATGAGGGTTCCATTTTCTTCACATCTTCGCCAACGCTCATTTTCCTTTTTCAATTATAGCCATCCTAGTAAGTGTGAGGTGGTATCTAATTGCGGTTTTTGATTTGCATTTCCCTAATGACTAATGATTGAACATCTTTTCATGTGTTTGTTTGTTTGTTTGGTCCTTTGTTTTTTTCTTCTTTGGAGAAATGACTGTTAAACCCATTTTAAAAATTGGGTCGTTTGCTTTTTATTGTTAAATTGTAGGAGTTCTTTATATATTCTGAAGACTAGACCCTTACCAGATATATGACTTGCAAATATCTTGTCCCATTCTGCAAGTTGTATTTTTAGTTTTGATAGATACTCTCTTTGATGCCCAAAATGTTTTAAATTTTGATCAAGTCTAATTTATCTGTTTTTTTTATTGCTGTGTTTTTGGTGTCATATCTAAAAAACCATTGCCACTGTCATGAAAATTTACTCCTTTGTTTTCTTCTAAGAGTTTTGTAGTTTCTGCTCTCACATTTAGTGCTATCAAATCGTTGATACATTTCAAGTTGATTTTTTATATATAGTATGATGTAGGGGTCCAATGTCATTCTTTGCCATGCAGATATCCAGGTCTCTTAGCACCATTTGTTGAAGAGACTATTTTCCTTTCCCTTCCATCATTTTTTAGTGCTTTCTTTTAGGCTTTAGTGTTTTATTTAAATTCTTTGGTGTTATAATTGCATTTATTTTTTCTTACATAGAAAGCCTTTTATAGTGATATATTTGTTTCCAAAATACCATACCTATATTTTTAGTAAAATATATAGGTAATGTTTAAGATTTCTTTGCTGGTAGTTTTGCCTTTATTTTGTTATTTTTTTCCTAGCTTTTTTTGAGGTCTAACTGACAACTAAAATTGTATATATTTAAGGTGTCCAACATTATCATTTGATATTTCCATACATTGTGAGAATTACCATAATCAAGTTAATTAAAACATCCAACACCTCACATAGCTACCATTTTTTTTTTTTTTTTTGGTGAGAACACATAAGATTTAGTCTTAGTATATTGTAGGTATAGAATGCAGTACTTTATAGTCACCATATTGTACATAAGATTCCAAGAACTTATTCCTCTTAAACTGAAAGTTTGTACACTTTGACCTAGATCTCCCCATTTCTTCCACCCTGCCCACACCTTCCCTCTTCTCCCAGTCCCTGGCAAACACCATTCTACTCTCTGTTCCTATGAGTTTGATGTTTTTAGATTCCACTTATAAGTGAGACCATACTATTTGTATTTTTCTGTCTGGCTTATTTCACTCAGCGTAATGCCCTCCAGGTTCATCCACGTTGTTGCAAATGGCAGGATTTCCTTCTTTTTATGGCTGAATAATATTCCACTATAGATGGACATTTAGGTTGTTTCTATATTTTGGCTATTGGAAATAATGTTGCAGTGAACATGGGAGTGTAAATATCTCTTTGAGATACTGATTTCATTTCCTTTTGATATGTACCCAGAAGTGGGATTGCGGGGTCATATGGTAATTCTCTTGTTAATTTTTTGAGGAATCTCCATATTGTTTTCCATAGTGGCTATGCCAGTTTTCATTCCCACCAATATGAACACTTAACTTCTAGACTAACATAATATTTATTCTAGGCTTGCCTTGCCTTGCAGGGGGTGAGGCAGAAGGAGAAGCAGACTCTGCACTGAGGGTGGAGCCTGATGTGGGGCTTGATCCTAGGACGCTGGGATCATGACTTGAGCCAAGTCAGATGCTTAACCAACTGAGCCACCCAGGTGCTCTTCTTCTTCTTCTCCTTCTCCTTCTCCTTCTCCTTCTTCTCCTCCTCCTCCTCCTCCTTCTTCTTCTTCTTCTTTTTTTTAAAGATTTTATTTATTTGTCAGAGAGAGAGAGAGCACAAGCAGGGGGGAGCGACAGGCAGAGGGAGAAGCAGGTTCCCTGCTGAGTAAGGAGCCTGAAGTGGGACTCGATCCCAGGACCCTGAAATCATGACCTGAGCCGAAGGCAGACGCTTAACGACTGAGCCACCCAGGTGCCCCCGCCCCTCTACTTCTATGTTTCTTAACAGCTCATTTAAATAAACGTACCTCTCTATATACCTATCTATCATCTATCTCTGTCTAGAAGGGAGAACAACCCAGTCCTGTTTATTGTATTTTTAAATTCAATCACTGTATATTTCCTTTCTTAATTTCTACTTGCTTCTATTAAATATCCACCTATTCTTGTTTCATTTTTGCCTGTCTTTGTTGAAAAATTTTGTATCCTTTTTAAGTGGAGGTTATACTGCACTCTCTTTTTTTGCAACTATCCCATCTTTCTAATTTAAAGTCTTTGTTAAGCTGTTCTATAAAATTAATTTTCCAGAGTGGATGCATGATTGTTAATTTTGTTAGTTTTCTTTCTTAGCAACGAATTATTGTTTTTGGAATTTGGGTTTACCAGTAATTTTAGATAAGACTTTTTTGTTTCTTATTCCTCTTTCTTTCTCCCACTCATCCCATCTGCCTCTCTGTCCAGCATTTTTGTGGTACCCTTCCCACCAACGATTCTCCAGGTCCCTAATCTGTAATTAGACTTTAAATTGCTGTTTGGGGTTTCTGTCCTATAGTGATGGATGAGTACCAAAGAACCAGCCAAATGGCCAGTCGGCAGTTTTGGCTCAGTTCTTATCAAGGCTGTGGGTTTTAAAGAGATAGCTTATGTATTTTTAACAGGGGCAGTATTGCCCCCAATAAGGTGAAAATTGATTCTTGGAAGCCTAAAAATCTTAGATATTACAGTGGCCCTTCAAAGCTCAACCTTATCCATAAAAATCTTATTCCTTAGCATTTAATTTCTCTCTTTTGGGAAAAGTTAAATTTTTCTTCTTAGGGGGATAATAATGAAAAAAGTTGAAAAACATTACTATAGCTCAAGACAGAAGTCAGCTATGTTTTGTTCAGTGTACTTCCTTAAGTAGTGAGCCTTCTTCCTCATCATCTGTGGAGCTTTTAAAACTCTTTGACTCCTGAAGAGATGAATTTCTGGCCAGCATAGCCATAGCTTCGGCCTACCTCTCAGTTTTACATTTCTGTTCCACGGAGATGTTTATCTTGTTTTCAAATCTAGAAACCTTTTCTCTTTTCATATTTAACCACATATTACCATATATTTGGAGCATAAAGGGGGTAATCAAAGCATGAACTCGTTGCACCATCTTGACTGGAAGTCAATATTTATTATTTTATTTACCAACCATTCTAGTGTCTTTTTTTCCCCCAGAGCAAGAGAAAGAGGGCACGTGCTCATGTGTGCATGCGTGTGTGTGTGTGTGTGTGTGTGTGTGTAAGCGGAGTGGGAGGGGCAGAGGGCAAGGGAGAGAATCCCAAGCTGACTGTGCTGAGCGCGGAATCTGGCAGGGGGCTCGATTTCACAACCCTGAGATCATGATCCAAGCCAAATCAAGAGTCAGTCACTTAACCAACTGAGCCACAGGTGCCCCCATTCTAATGTCTTTTTTTTTTCTTAACTTATATCCTATTTGAGACTTATAATACTTACATAAGACATAATACAGGAATATCCAGCTGATAGACGTCAATTACATTCAGTTGGGTATCTGTGCTTTACTTTCTACCTTGGCATTTCTGAGGTTTCTAAATAATGTAGATCCTTTTTAGTTAGTGCCATCTTCTCTGAGAGGTTCTGGGCTTTTGAGGTCCCATTGTTCTGTAGCTGGAAATTTATGGCCAAGTCTCTCAAGGGTACACTCAATGCGTTCATAATCTGCTCTCTAGTAGCATTTGCAATTATACTCCAAAAGCCTTTCCATTGTTTCAGTCTGGGTAGCATGACACGTCAACAGTTCATGTTTTATATGAGAGTATGCATAAAGGTTAGAGGGACAGACTTTTGGTTTATAGGGACCTCTGTCTCTGTCTTTTGAATTTAATGCGGTTGGTTTTAGGAAGAGGTTCTTTCAAACTTTAGGAAGGTTTGTAGTGACTGACAAGACAGTTATTTCTTTTGTTCAGAGATGAGCAAAAATTGAAAGAAAATTCATTCACAGTTCTATCACCTTTTTTGGTGTATATTCTTGTAGGCCTGAAAATGCATTTATATGTTTATAAATAATATCTCACTATAAAAATGATTATGCTGTAGCTGCTGGTCTGTTAAAAAATATATTTTTTTCTCATTTATTAAAATAAACTAAATATACTCCTGCGTCAATAACTATGGTTGCTTTTAGGAAGAGGCTCTTTCAAACTTCAGGAAGGTTTATAGTGACTGACAAGACAGTTACTTCTTTTGTTCAGAGATGAGCAAAAATTGAAAGAAAAGTCATTCACAATTCTATCACCTTTTTTGGTGTATATTCTTGTAGGCCTGAGAATGCATTTATATGTTTATAAATAATATGTCACTATAAAGATGATTAGGCTGTAGTTACTGGTCTGTTAAAAAATATATTTTTCTCATTTATTAAAATAAACGAAATATACTCCTGGGTCAGTAGCTATGGAATCCACATCGTATTTTTTTGTATCAATACTCTGTTTTAAACCATTTAGATTCTTTCCAGAGTCCTGCTATTTTAAACAGTACTGAAGTGAAGAAGCTTATACACGTATTTTTTGTTCATTTGTTAGTGTCGGAGGTCATGGAGAGGACGTGACCGTGGGTTGACCCGAGACCTGGATCCAGGCAATGGGAGGCTCCTCACACCCTCCCCTGTCCTCGGAATGTATGTTCCCCACCGTTCCCACAGTGGGAGCCCTTTTCAAGGACATGGCCTTGAGAGAGGAAGGTGTTGTCGAGACCATTTGGGTGATACGAAGCGACCGAACCCAGCGAAGTCCTCTATGTGAACCTGAGAGCTTCTAGTGCACAGGTGCGGAGAGCTCGTGGTCTTGCGGCGGCTTCGAACCGGCCTCGGAAGTAAGCGCGCTCCGCGAGGCGGCGCCGCTCACCTGCCCCCCTGGCGTGGTGGCCGCTCTCCTCCGTCTCTCCCCAGCCCCCGGGCCGAGGGCCAGTTCGCGAACCTGCAGTGAGGAAGAGTTGTAACAACAGAGTTCTGGAGACCCCCTGGTTATCTTACTCAGGGGGAAACAGACAGCCCGGGGGAGGATTGCGGTGACCGCACCCTGGGGAGAGCCAGGCACGCAGCAGGACCCGGGGAAATGTTATCAGACGGACAAGGTGTCAGGGTTGGCGCCAGGCGTGTTGGTAGCATGATGAACACGCAAATAGCTCTGCAGAGTCTGAGGAGACAACTGAGAAACACAGCCCTGCGTCCCTCAAGAAGGGTTTTCGTGAAGCCTGAAAACCTGGAGGTATGTTTCCTAGCAACACGTCTTGCCCTTTCAGCCGGTTTAGTCCTGAAACAAAATAAAATTTTATTTTTATGATTGAATGAGTTCAGAATACATTATGCCCACTCTTACGTCTGGAGTCATCTTTATCTCCCTTTATTGCATTAGCTCTAAATGAACTTTTCCAATTTTCCATCATGTACTTCGGTGGTCTTTTTTTGCCCTCCGATTGAGGTTATGGACCAGGGTTGAAGGGAGGAGGTAAATATTTCAAAATTTGGAGCAACTGGTCACCTAGGAAAGAAAAGTAAATATAAAAATCTTCCTCTTGCTCTGTTTTTTGTTTTTGTTTTTGTTTTTAAAATTTCTAGTCTTCACCTCTCAAGTCATGCTCTCATTTCTCAAGGGGTCCTGGCAGAGTTACTACTTTAAGTATAGGTCCCAGGTGTGGACCACAATGCAGTGAAAGCTTCAACTCTTGGAAATGTCTGTCTTGAATCACCTACCTAGAACGTGGTCAGAATCGGGTAGTGGCCCAAGGGCCCAGAGCAGCCAGAACAGGCAGCATCAAGTTGATGAACTGAGGTGTGGGAGAGGCCCCCAGAACCCACTCTTACTATGCCCTGAAACCAACAAGCTTTGTTAGTAGATTCTGAACACATAACAGATTATTAGCTGTAGGTTAGGAAAGGGAGCTGGGAAGGCTGGAGAGAAGCAGAAACTGAGCTTCCCGAAGGAAAAGAACAGAAAAACTAAAACCTCAGAAGACAGCAGTGTGGGGCTCACAAACTTATGGATAAAGAGTCTTACCCAAAGTACAGCCTCCGTGGAGGCAGTCACTGATGTGCGTGAGGATGAGCCATCAATAAGATGGTAAAAATTCAGTGTAATCTGTTTAAGAAAGCAGAGTGTGTGGACTATAGGGAGAAGGATTTCCACTGAAAACTGTGTCATAAAAATTTTGATGCTTTAAGGAGTAGGACTGGTAGTCATCTGTGAAGTTTGTCTTTTCCCAAAGGCTTCTGCGTGGCTAATGTGTTACCAGGTGACTGAGATTGGTTCTTTTCCTCCTGGTTTATAAAGCTTAAACAACTAAGTGTTTGGTGGAAAATGTGGATATTGGTCACTTACCAATGAAGTTATCTATTTGACTGGCTTGGATGGAAAGGAGATGAAGTGGGGAGGGGGGAAAGCCGTTGTAAAAATGACCCGAGTTTGAAGGAAAGTGTGGAGATGCTGGGCACAGATGACGCTGGGCACAGTATAGTTGCTGAATTGCATATGCGTAGAATTGAAGGGAGCTTCTTTCAAGGCTGACTCTCACCTGGTGTTTTGGCGGTCACCCCTGGAGCTGAATATGATGGAGGATGGTTGAAAGAGGAGAGGAACGGAGAGGGGTACGTCAGCCTGGGGAGCTTGGGCAGGACCAGGTTCCAAGTTAAGGGCTCCTGAAATGGAACCTGCTTGTGGTAGCCAATGCTGTGTGTGTAAGGGCTGTTTTGTGTGGCGTTTGGATCCTGGAGGTGCTCCCACCAGGTAAGAAGACTGGCTGACCTTGTCGCCATGCCTGTATGGCCTACCCCTACCCTGTACTAAGCCTGCTGTGGTACTTCAGCATGTTGATGAGGAATTCCTTGCCATGCCTGATCCTTCTGGGCCACAGTGACTGGGTGCATAGCAAAGTAAGAAGAGCCCTGAGGCTATTGTTCTGATAAGTCTAGTTCCTATTCACTAAAAATAAGAAAAGAAAAAGAAAAAAGAGCTGAATTATTTAGGTTATTGATGTAAATGGGTTTCTTCTTTCCTCGAGCCATCGATGGTGAATCATTTCATAATAATTCATTGAATATAAGATAAGTACAGGCTTAGTTTTAAAAGAAAGAAGAGTAGAGTTTTAGCAGATACAAATTCCACTAAAATTTCCACTCTTAGTTGACAAGGCATTATTCCCTCTGAAGTCTTTTTTATGAAAACTGCATAAAGATCACATAAGCATTTATTGCATAATTTAGTACCATTGTTATTAATTTACAAAGCACTTCTTATTGGAAAAGCTTAAACTGTTTACGAGAGCCTTGTGAGGAAAACCAATGTTGCTCCTATTTTATAGATAAAAATGAAGCTCACAGGATTGAAATGAGTGGTTCCAAAGATCACCACAAAAGCTGACATTTTTGATGTATTTTCTTTAAGGTTTTTTTCTTTGCTCTTGGTGAAAAATATCATAATGTTTGGTAAATGTTTTCTTATGTTATTCAATAGTCTCTTAAAACATGATTTTAAATAGTTGTGTGACTTTTCCTTGTGCAGATAGTTTATTTAACCACTCTTCCCTTATGAGATATTTGGGTTGCTTCCTATCTGCTCTTGTAAGGGATGCTGTGAGAAACATGTTTGTCCACACATCTTTAGAGAAAAAGAGACCTGATTCATGCAGAGATTGTTTGGAAATCCTAGAGAGATAACAAGTCACCATCAACGAGCATCTAGAAATCACCTGAAATGTGCAAAAGACCCTTCTCAGTATGGGGGCCCAGAGATGGAAAAGACATACTCTCTGAACGTAAAGAGTTAACCATTTGGTTAATACTTAGAGTATACATGAAGTAATAACACAAGGCAAAAATAAATCCCAAAGGCATGAAATGAACAGCATCACATAAGGTCGTGCTGTGCAGAGAGCTGATACTCCAAAATGTTGCTTGCTTTGTTTTGGTTTGCAAGAGCTGAGAGTCGAACCACTGAGAATGGAGAACTTGAGATGGGCCCCAAAGGACAGTTAAGTGTGGTGTGGATTGGAGGAGGGGAAAGATGGCGGAGGAGTAGGGGACCCTATTTCAACTGGTCCCTGGAATTGAGCTGGATAACTACCAGACCACTCTGAGCACCCATGAAACCAGCCTGAGATGTAAGAAGATCTGGATCTCTACAAACAGAATATCGTAGGCGGTTGGTTTTGAGGTACGAAGCGGAGAGCCGTAATTCCGCGGGCAGATATCGGAGGATAAACGGAGGCGGGAGGGTGCCTGGACGTGGGGATCCTACACCGCCAGTGAGCGACAGCCTCGCGCGCTGCGGACAGGGCACAGACTCGCAGACCTGGTAGCGTCGGGAAAGAACTTTAGGGCAGCCCCCGGGGGTGGAAAACCAGACCGGCGGGGTCACGTGCACGCGAACTGCAGCCCCCCCTCACCGACAGAAACCGGAGCGACAGTTGCGCGCATGCGAACTGCAGCCTCCGAGACAGAAACGCGGTGCGCTGGGGTCCTGCCGGTGAACTGCAACCCCCCGGGGTGGAAACTCCAAGCTGCGGAGTGGCCGTGCGCGAACTGGGAGCCGCTGGCGGTTTTAGAAGCACAAAGGGCAGAGACGTGCCCCGACCTGGAGGCAGGACTGGGGGCGCTGCGGAGGGGCGCACAACCCAGGCCCCTGCAGTTTATAGCAGCACGGACAGAAACGGAGATGGTGTGGCCTGGAGAGCTCACTGAAGAACAGACTGCGAACCCTCTGCTCGGAGGCAGAGGGTTGGAAACATCTCTTCTGCTCTGACTCGCGGAAGAGACGCGGAAAGCCTCCAGGGAGAGGCGCCAGAGAACAAAAGCCCCAAAGACTGATTCCCACTGAGCCCATCCCCCGCCACAGGGGCGCAGGGAAACTCCGCCCAAACAGGGTTGTCGCAGGCCCATCCCGCAGAAGACAGGCTGGGAAAACAAGAGGCCAGCAACCCTAAGGTCCCAAGAAGACAGGTGCATCTTGCTTGGGTTCTGGTCAATAATTTGGACTCTATACATTCCCTCAAACACCCATCAACAGAATGACTAGGAGGAGGAGCCCCCAAAACAGAAAAGACTCAGAGATTATGACTTATGCTGCAGATTTACAAATGGATGCAGACATAACCAAGATGTCAGAGATGGAATTCAGGCTAGCAATTGTGAAGACAATGGCTAGAATGGAGAAATCAATTAATGGCAACATAGAGTCTCTAAGGGCAGAAATAAAAGGGGAATTGGCAGAACTTAAAAATGCTATCAATGAGATCCAATCCAATCTAGATAATCTAACAGCTAGGGTAACTGAGACAGAAGAGAGAATAAGCGATCTGGAAGACAGTGTAATAGATAAAAAGGGAAAAGATGAGGCCAGGGAAAAACAACTCAGAATCCATGAAAATAGAATCAGAGAAATAAGTGACACCATGAGGCGTTCCAATGTCAGAATAATTGGAATCCCGGAGGGAGTGGAGAGAGAGAGAGGGCTAGAAGATGTATTTGAGCAAATTGTAGCTGAGAACTTCCCTAATCTGGGGAATGAAACAAACATTCAAGTCCTAGAGGCAGAGAGGACCCCTCCTAAGATCAAGGAAAACAGGCCAACACCCCAGCACGTAATAGTAAAACTTGCAAATCTTAGAACCAAGGAAACCATCTTAAGGGCAGTTAGGGGGAAGAGATTCCTTACGTACAGAGGGAGGAACATCAGAATAACGTCAGACCTATCCACAGAGACCTGGCAAGCCAGAAAGGCCTGGCAAGACATATTCAGAGTACTAAATGAGAAGAACATTGCAGCCAAGAATACTTTATCCGGCAAGGCTTTCATTTAGAATGGATGGAGAGATTCAGAGCTTCCACGACCAGCAGAAGTTGAAAGAATATGTGACCACTAAGCTGGCCCTGCAAGAAATATTAAGGGGGGCTCTATAAAAGGAGAACGACCCCAAGATTGATCTACAACAGAAACTTACAGGGACAATCTATAAAAACAACGTCTTCACAGGCAACATGATGACAATTAATTCATATCTTTCAATAATCACTCTCAACGTGAATGGCCTAAATACTCCCATAAAATGGCACAGGGTTGCAGATTGGATAAAAAGACAGGACCCATCCATATGCTGTCTACAAGAGACTCATTCTGAACCTAAAGATACATCCAGACTGAAAGTGAAGTGATGGAGATCCATCTTCCATGCCAGCGGACCTCAAAAGAAAGCTGGGGTAGCAATTCTTATATCAGACAAATTAGATTTTAAGCTAAAGTCTATAATAAGAGACACAGAAGGACACTATATCATTCTTAAAGGGTCTATCCAACAAGAAGATCTAACAATTGTAAATATCTATGCCCCCAACATGGGAGCAGCCATTTACATAAGCCAACTGTTAACCAAAATAAAGAGTCATATTGATAACAATATGTTAATTGTAGGAGACCTCAGTACTCCACTCTCAGCAATGGACAGATCATCTAAACAGAAAATCAACAAGGAAACAAGAGCTTAGAATGATACATTGGACCAGATGGACCTCATAGATATTTACAGAACATTCCACCCTAAAACAACAGATTACTCATTCTTCTCGAGGGCACATGGAACTTTCTCCAGAAAAGACCACATACTGGGTCACATATCAGGTCTCAACCGATACCAAAAGATTGAGATTATTCCCTGCATATTCTCAGACCACAATGCTCTAAAACTGGAACTCAATCACAAGAAAAAATTTGGCAGAAATTCAAACACTTGGAAGCTAAAGACCACTCTGCTCAAGAATGTTTGGGTCAACCAGGAAATCAAAGAAGAACTTAAACAATTCATGGAAATCAATGAGAACAAAAACACATCGGTCCAAAACCTATGGGATACTGCAAAGGCGGTCCTAAGGGGGAAATACATAGCCATCCAAGCCTCACTCAAAAAAATAGAAAAATTCCGAATTCACCAACTAACTCTACACCTTAAAGAACTAGAGAAAAAGCAACAAACGATGCCTAAGCCACGCATTAGAAGAGAAATAATTAAAATTAGAGCAGAAATCAATGAATTAGAAACCAGAAACACAGTAGATCAGATCAACGAAACTAGAAGTTGGTTCTTTGAAAGAATTAATAAGATCGATAAACCACTGGCCAGACTTATTCAAAAGAGGAGAGAAAGGACCCAAATTAATAAAATTATGAATGAAAGGGGAGAGATCACGACTAACACCAAGGAAATAGAAACAGTTATTAGAAATTATTATCAACAACTATATGCCAATAAACTGAGCAATCTGGATGAAATGGAGGCCTTCCTGGAAACCTGTAAGCTGCCAAGACTGAAACAGGAAGAAATTGACAACCTGAATAGGCCAATAACCAGTAGCGAGTTTGAAGCAGTGATCCAAAACCTCCCAAAAAACAAGAGTCCAGGGCCTGATGGATTCCCTGGGGAATTCTACCAAACATTCAAAGAAGAAATAATACCTATTCTACTGAAGCTGTTTCAAAAAATAGAAACAGAAGGAAAACTTCCAAACTCATTCTATGAGGCTAGCATTACCTTAATCCCCAAACCAGGCAAAGACCCCATCAAAAAGGAGAATTTCAGACCGATATCCCTGATGAATATGGATTCCAAAATCCTCAACAAAATCCTAGCTAATAGGATCCAACAATACATTAAAAAGATCATCCACCACGACCAAGTGGGATTTATCCCCGGGATGCGAGGGTGGTTCAACATTCGCAAATCAATCAATGTGATAGAATACATTAATAAGAGGAGGGAGAAGAACCATATGGTCCTCTCAATTGATGCAGAAAAAGCATTTGACAAAATACAACATCCTTTCCTGATTAAAACTCTCCAGAGTATATGGATAGAGGGAACATTCCTCAAGCTCATAAAATCCATCTATGAAAAACCCACAGCGAATATCATCTTCAGTGGGGAAAAGCTGAGAGCCTTTCCCTTAAGATCAGGAACACGTCAAGGGTGCCCACTCTGACCACTGTTGTTCAACATAGTACTAGAAGTCCTGGCAACAGCAATCAGACAACAAAAAGAAATAAAAGGTATTCAAATTGGCAAAGAAGAAGTCAAACTCTCTCTTTTCGCAGACGACATGATACTTTATGTGGAAAACCCAAACGACTCCACCCCCAAATTACTAGAACTCATCCAGCAATTCAGTAATGTGTCAGGATACAAAATCAATGCACAGAAATCAGTTGCTTTCTTATACACTAACAACACAACTGTAGAAAGAGAAATTAAAGAAATGATTCCATTTACAATAGCACCAAAAACCGTAAGATACCTCAGAATAAACCTAACCAAATAGGTAAAGGTTCTATACTCTAGGAACTACAAAACACTCATGAAAGAAATTGAAGAAGACACAAAAAGATGGAAAAATATTCCATGCTCATGGATCAGAAGAATAAACATTGTTAAAATGTCTATGCTACCCAGAGCAATCTATACCTTCAATGCCATCCCGATCAAAATTCCAATGACATTTTTCCAGCTGCTGGAACAAACAATTCTAACATTTGCATGGAATCAGAAAAGACCCCAAATCGCCAAGGAGATGTTGAAAAAGAAAAACAAAGCTGGGGGCATCACGTTGCCCGATTTCAAGCTATATTACAAAGCTGTGATCACCAAGACAGCATGGCACTGGCACAAAAACAGACATATAGACCAGTGGAACAGAATAGAGAACCTAGATATGGACCCTCAATTCTATGGTCAAATAATCTTTGACAAAGCAGGAAAAAACATGCAATGGAAAAAAGACAGTCTCTTCAATAAACGGTGCTGGGAAAATTGGACAGCCACATGCAGAAGAATGAAACTCAACCATTCTCTAACACCACACACAAAGATAAACTCAAAGTGGATGAAAGACCTCAATGTGAGACAGGAATCCATCAAAATCCTAGAGGAGAACATAGGCAGTAACCTCTTTGACATCGGCCATAGCAACTTCTTTCAAGACACATCTCCAAAAGCTAGTGAAACAAAAGCAAAAATGAACTTTTGGGACTTCATCAAGATAAAAAGCTTCTGCATAGCAAAGGAAACAGTCAACAAAACAGAGAGGCAACCCACAGAATGGGAGAAGATATTTGCAAATGACACTACAGATAAAGGGCTGGTATCCAAAATCTATAAAGAACTTCTCAAACTCAACATCCAAAAAACAAATAATCAAGTCAAAAAGTGGGCAGAAGATATGAAAAGACACTTCTCTGAAGAAGACATACAAATGGCTAACAGACACATGAAAAAATGTTCATCATCATTAGCCATCAGGGAAATCCAAATCAAAACCACACTGAGATACCACCTTACACCAGTTAGAATGGCCAAAATGGACAGAGAAAGAAACAACAAATGTTGGAGAGGTTGTGGAGAAAGGGGAGCCCTCTTACACTGTTGGTGGGAATGCAAGGTGGTACAGCCACTTTGGAAAACAGTGTGGAGGTGCCTCAAAAATTTAAAAATAGAGCTACCCTATGACCCAGCAATTGCACTCCTGGGTATTTACCCCAAAGACACAGATGTAGTGAAAAGAAGGGCCATATGCACCCCAATGTTCATAGCAGCAATGTCCGCAATAGCCAAACTGTGGAAAGAGCCGAGATGCCCTTCAACAGATGAATGGATAAAGAAGATGTGGTCCATATATACAATGGAATATTACTCAGCCATCAGAAAGGATGAATACCCAACTTTTACATCAACATGGATGGGACTGGAGGAGATTATGCTAAGTGAAATAAGTCAAGCAGAGAAAGTCAATTATCATATGGTTTCACA